>NC_067229.1:14537500-15233750 GCF_019924925.1 Ctenopharyngodon idella | reverse complement strand
TAATTTGTCCAGAAGCAAATTACAGGCCTTTTTATTGATGAGATTAGGCTACTTTTTTTGACACTTTTATCAATAGAATTTGCCACAGTTGAGGCTGGTTTCAGTGAAATGTTTTGAATAACATGAATAAAATCATTTAAAAATCATTTTTTTTCACATTGGGTTGCCAGAAACTGAAATTAATGTTCTAAGTTGTATTTTTATTTAGCAAGATTGATGTTTAATTTCACAAGTAACAACTTTAGTCAAATAGGCAATGCAACTATATCTTCTAAATGCTAAAAATCTTTTTTTTTTGGTCAAATATTTTTAATGAATAATGTGAACAGGTTTGAAGAAACAATCAGGGGTGACTATGGTCGTAAGTCCCATTGAACTCGACAGAATAACGGCAGAACTTGCGACCATAGTTCGCTTTGGGAAACGCACCCCTGAATGATTTGTTTCACCATATTCTCTGATTGATTCACTCACAAATTGGACTGAATGACTTGTTCACAAAAGCATTAGAACGATTCACAGAAACAGCCTAAATGATTCATTCACCAAAACAAAATGGGTGATCTACTCACAAATTTGACTAAATGACCCGTTCACGAAAAAAACAAAACAACAACAATAACAATAACAAAACAATAGAACAATTCACAGAACTGATCTGAATGATTCATTCACAAACATAAATGATTGATTAATTTACAAATTTGACTAAGTGACTTGCTTACGAAAGTGATAGAACAATTCACAGAAATAAATGAATCATTTTGAATAACACTAATAAAATCATAAATAAATGGATAGTTGTGAACACTTCCAGAGCTTATGACTGTTATGAATGGCCTGATTATTATTTACATAGGCCTATTGGATTACCTGAAAACTGAAATGTAGATGCATTTTTATTTTGGAAGATGTTTAATTTTAAGAGTAACAATTTTATTAATATAGACACCGCAAATAAGTCTTTTAAATGCTACAGTAAATCTCATTCTGTATACACACAAGAATTCAGATGGAGTGACAAAAATGTTCTATATCAAACCTCAATCCAAAAAAATGTTGACATTTATCTAAAATAAAATAAAATAAAATAAAAATTACCTGTAAATGACAAAACAATTACATACTGCCTGAAAAGGGCTTAAAGGATTCAGCGCGTTCAACGTCACTTCCTCAATGTCACACTGAAATATCGTCATGTGACTGACTACATATGAGGCAACTTTTTTTTTGGACATTTTTTTTTAATTAATTAATATCTGTCAAAACTCATGAGTTTTATCAAAGAAAAGCCATTCAAACATTATTTTACAGAAGCTCCCCTGAGTAACAATTACTGACCAAATGGGGTTTTAGTACATATTGTTATGGTCCTTTTTGTGAGTGCACAATAACTGTTATACAACGCTCTCCATCTCTCTCCCTTTCTCTCGGTAAGTTGCCGTACGTATGGCAGCCCAATAATCTCAAGCTTTCAAAACTGCTCGCTGTATGCCATCCTGCGCGCTAGAGTGATGTGCAATTTGTTTAGCAAGAGGCACTCTATAACAGCTAAAGGGAGGAACGCAACTGGAAGAAAAGCCTTTTATTGCTCCAACATGGAGATCTTTCAGACAACAGCAAAATATACAGGCACTCCACTTTCCTGCCAGTCAGAGCACTGTCCAAAGTCTTTCTAAAGAGATGGACAAATGTGTTGTTCACATCAATAGTGAGCGGACAGATAGGCCTATTGAATCAGTATCTTCGCCTTTTACTATGACACTAGGACACAAGGACTGCGAAGAGATGCAATATTTTCTTTATAGAACATAATTATGATCATATAGTAGGGCTGGGCGATTTAGGTTAAAAAAAGTTGCATTGTTTACAATAAAGTCTATCTATCTATCTATCTATCTATCTGGAAATGCTAGAAATATATATGTATGTGTATATATATATATATATATATATAAAATCAATTAAATCAATTAAAAGATAAATTATAATTATATAATATTTTTCATATAAAGTTATATAATGTTTGATGACCCTGAAATATATACACACACACGGACAGTGAGTCAAAACACACTTCTCCAGGCTTGCCGTTACATTCGCTCAAAGCTGGATATCATGAAAAGGCCTTGTGTACGTACACCAATCGTGCACTTTTCAAAGGCGCCAAATCAAAGGCCAATCTGAACAAAGCACTACCAGACCAGAATGACAAAACACCATCCTGTCTTTCTGTCTTCCTATATTTCTTGCCCTTTCAGATATCAACGTCTTCACTTAGGATTTTTTGAATAATGTTATAAATAAATAATTATTATATAATAATAAATATATTAATAACAACAAACAAAGACCCAAACAAACAAACTAAATAAATACTGAAACAAAATGAAAGTGAATAAGCAATTTTGATTTTTGGGGAAACTGTCCCTTTTAATACATTTCAACTGTAGTCAGTGAAGTCAGAATTATGCAATCACAAAAAAGAATGTGTGAAAGTGTGAATAAATTGTTCCTTAGTTATTCATAAATATGAGAGACACACTTACATGTGGTATTGTGTGCAATCCATGGTGTGGTCTGTAGATCTGGATCAGCTGGGCTTATCAAGAGTGTAGGGTTGGGAGTCTAGACAAGAATGATGAGGATATCAGTCTTCAAAATACAAATACATATCAAAATGTATGTATAATAATGTTTTTAATGCTGTATTTCTTCTATACTGGTGCATCTACCCAGAATATGCTTGCATGAGACGCTCAGTTAGCTCTGACACATCAGAAAGTGTCAACAGTTGTCTGATATCAGACTGTGAAGCTGTTGGCTGCGGCACAGAATCTTCAAGCAAGATCTGGCTTCTGATTGGCTGCCACTGCACGCATACACTCCCACGCCCCTATTTTTAGAAAATTAATCATTGGATGAAACACGGGCGAGCGCTCAAAGTTATCAGTCAAGAACACATTAATCTGTTTACGGAGCAGGACAGGCGATCTTGCGGCCAGTTCACGTAAATACATACGGCAATAAAAGAGTATCACCCATCAAACACATCAACTGTGTTCAAAGATAAATGATGCTGAAGTAAATTGTGTGTGATTATTAGTGTGCTGTCTACTTAGCATTTTAAGGCAACATAAACATGCTCGAAGTAATTCTATTCCTTCTACAATACCTCTTTTGGGACAAAATTTGAGGCAGCATCGCATGTATCCTTTTTACAGAGAAGGAAATCCCACAATGCAGTGCAAGCTCAGTGGAAAAAAAAAAAAAAAAGAATCCAAAATGGTGGAAGACTCTAGAAATGATGACTATACACTTATATTTATTAAATATTTTTTTAAAAAGTAGCAATCAAAAAGTGTAGTATAATAAACAAAAATTATTTTACTTTAATATTTGTGTGTAGGCTAAAGTACTTCTTAAGCTACATGAAGAAAAAGTATCCAAGATGGTGGATGAGTCGACTAGAAATTCACTTCACAAAATATCAATTAAAAAGTGCAGTCTAATAAAAGAATAGTATTTTAAGAATAGCACTTTTTATGCTTGTTATAGTATGAGGTTCTTAGCTTAGCAACAAGCTAACATCAAATTTTACTGGTATCAATTATGAGACAATTCTTTGTGATAAAATGGCAGATAAGTCCAGAGAACATTATTGTACATTGCTGCGAACACTAATATGGTCATCGTTATAGTTAAAGTTCTTGGTGTGAACAGGCTTTATTACTAAAAATAATAATAAAAAGTCTAGTCTGATGAAGAAACGTTACTATTTTACTCAGTATTTACAAGTGCTATGTACTTTTTTATGATTTTTAGATTGTGTTGTTAGCTTAGCAACAAGCTATCATCAAACTCTACTACAATCAATTGTGAAACAATCCCAGAATTCACTGTGATAAGCTCAGAGACAAATATCAAAGATGGCAGACAAAGTTGCTTATTATAGGCCTAAATTTATATATTAGAATATTTAAGAAATGTTGTACTCAACATTTGTGCATTTAATGTACTTTTTTATGCTTCTATAATAAGAAGGAAACTAAAAATAAAGTATCTAAGATTGTGGACAAGTTGACTAGACATTCACATATTTAATCAATAATGAAAAATATCAATAAACAGTTTACAGTAAACATTTATAAGTGCTATGGACTTAGATTATTGCAATGTTAGCTTAGCTGAACTGAATCAGTGGAGAGTTTGCTGCCTATGTTGTACATTCCAAATCATTTATGAGGCAGCAGCCTACATAAGCAGCGAACAGCAAGTATTGTCTTAACTTCAGCATAAAGTCACATTGAGGAGGAATATGTGTGCTGGGAAGCTAATTAAGGTGTTGTGGATTATTTCAAACTTTTCCCAGGAAAAGGCAGAAATGACACGGAGGACCAGGCACCTGTGATGAGTCTTATTTGTCAAATTCGAAAGCGTTGCCGCTGACAGAATGAGACCGACTATTAGTTACATTGCAGGTGTTGCCTTGCAGCGTGGATCTAATGTCCTCACCTTCTGTCCCATCGAAAGGGCAGCATGTCCTTACGAAGCTACACGAGGGTCTCATGACAGCAAAAAAAAAAAAAACAACAACAACAAAGTGGAGTGAATGACAGAGCTGAAACTTACCAGGCGAAAGGCAGCAAGTGGTCCTGTCGTCATGTTTTACCAATTGACGTCCACTGACTGGAACTTTGTCTCGAGTTTGACAGTGTATACGGCTAAAAGGCCACGTGCTGAACGTCTCAACTCTTTATCTGACTGTCTGTTTGAATGTCTTTCAATGGTGTTTTTCAGATATGAACCTCATATTTTCTCATGTTGGCTATCTGAACGTGTAGCCCCACCCTTTGAATTCAAATGCTGCAGTTGCTCCTTGGACCAGATATGAAGAGGGGCTCTGGAGAGAAAGACCCACACCCATAAACACATGTGTTTGGAGGAAGTTGGCTGTGGAGGAACTGGTGAAGTCAGCACGCAGATGTTAGGGTCGTGATATTGTTATGCAAGTCAACATGAAGTCAAAATAGCCCCATTTACTATACTTTTCAAAAACATGTTTCTGCTTTTTTGTGCCTGATTGTATTCCAAAAGAAGACGAAACAAATCTTTAACCTTATCTTAAAACAAAAGGAACATTTTTTCCACTCTTTTCAACCCTTTTCCTTCAATCATCTGCCTCCATTCTGCTATGCAACACCCACTTTTCATTATCCAGTCAATTCCCAAATGGACAAAATTCATGTTTCTCATTGAATAACCAGTTCCCTTCCTAGAAAAAAAATGAGATTGCATAAATGGCTTGCAACCTTTGGATAACTTAGTCTTGGTGCATTAAACTGGATAGAAAGTTGTAAAACTTTAAAGCTTGACGATTTATGGAAGTAATGGTCATTTAAAATCCATCTGCTTTCATTATCATCTCCAAAATCATCATTTAGGTCATATTCTACAAAAACCTGCACTCATAATGCATATTCACAATTTCTGAAGGACTGAGTCTTCGGATCAAGTTTTCATCAAGTGTTCTTCTTTTACAATCCCTCTGTTCCTGCCAAAACACTTGGCTGTACAAAGTTAAATTTGTCATTTCACACAAAAGTAATACAAATCTTATCCAGCTCTATCTGCACTGTGGTGGAAAAGTAATTCAAAACGGACTTACCTACGAAGTAATACGCTTGATATAAATGGGTTAATGTATAGTGAAATTGCTCCAAAAATGGTGAGAAACACAATATATTATAAAGCGTGAGACCTCAGGAATCACTGGAGTTCAAACCTACCTGAAATGTACAGTTACATAACCTTCTCAGTCATTTGTTCACTGATCATTCCCAAAACACCCCAAAAGTTCAAGAAAACAGCTTCAAAACGAACTAAATTTACACACAGTTCACTACAAAAAAGTTTTTAGTTAGTCTTTTTTTGATTTGTTTCCAAGCAAAAATATCTAACTCAAAACAAGATACATTTACTTACAACACTATATAAGTTAAGACATGATTAATTGATTGTATGTTGAATACAAATGTGTTTTGTCTTACTGCACTTGCAGATTTTTAAACTTATTTAATTTTTTTTGTTCATACTTAAAACAAATGAAAAAAAGATCTGTCAGTGTAGTATGACAAAAACTGGTGTATTAAAGATACTACAAGCAACCTGATCTCATGAGAAAACAACTATTTTATGAGGTGGATTCCTACGATATGATTCACACAGAAACATATTTTTAGAAAAACAAACAAAAAAACAAAAACAAAAAAACAACATACACATGGAAGCCCGCCACTAAACCTAACAGTCAGTGGGGTGTAAACTGATCGCAAAGAATTACAAATGAGAATGTACAAATTCATACAAATTCACCAAAACTTAAAAACAGTTACGAATTGCCAAAAGAATGTGCTGAAACAAATCTTAAAATCTTATGCAGTGTTTCTCAAGTAAATTTATGGAAATTCATAGTAGAACAGTTTTTTTGTTTTTTTTTCCCCCTTCAGTATTGTAGCTTAACTACATTTTTATGTTTTCCAAAGTAAAGTGAGCAGTACCAAAGACTTTCGGTACACAAAGATGCTGCACTCATATTACTTTAAATGGGAGAAAGCAACACACAGTATATCAGAATAAAGGCTGATTTATACTTATGCGTCGGACCTACGCCGGAGCCTCTGTGTCTGTTTTCATTTATAGTTCTGCGTTGTTGTCCGCGTCGACGTGCATGCAGACCACTAGGAGGCAGTGTCCGCGGTCATGTTGAGGATCAAGGCAAAAGCCGAAGAAGAAGCAGCTTGTCATGAACGTTGTCAGAGAAGCTTACAACTAGAAGCGGCAGAGAAGCGGCAAATAGGTAACAGCTTTTGTTGCAGTTTGACTGTATGTTTCCCCTGAAACAGAGCATTTTTTCATTCATATGGAAGTTGAAAACGCTCGCTCTTCTCCGGTTGCTCCACGCCAGTTTTTTGACGTGAGGGAGGGGTTCTAGCAGACCAATCACAGCGCTTGTGGTCCGCGTAGAATTGACGAATTGTTACATTTTTGAAAAGGTGAACGTTAGGCTACGCGTGCTACACACAGCCATCGGCGTACACTCGACGCAGAAGTATAAATCAGCCTTAAGTCCCGCCTTCTAAATAAAAAAGCCAATCGCCAATTGGTAATGTCATTACGTCACTGTAGCTGCCTTTAGAAGCTCCGGTTGATATAGAAACAGTGTTCTGATTGACTGCACATGGGCGTTGGCTGGTCCAACTTGAAAAATGCAGTTTTGTGTCATGATTTGAGCTTTAGAAACAAAATTCATTGGTGATTTCAAATATTAAATTTAAACGTAAGCTTGATGAACAGCTTTGGAGAATTTGATGTTTACCCATTCAAAAAGATAGGAGCTGAGACGCATTTCAAAGATGGCCACCGAGTTAAATGACTTGCCTCAAAGGGACTTTGGCAGTAGGCTACTTGCCTGCACATAGCTCTGCTATGATGCAAGGTTGTTGTGGATGTTTGCTACATGGCCCAACCCTAACTTTAAGTATATTAAAGTTGTATTTGAATCATATATACTCCAAATGACGGAAAGGAGACATCAACTTTCTGTTCACGGCGTTCATCCGGGGGGAAGCTCTTGGGGCGAAGGGGCGGAAGGCGTTAAGGGATCTGGAATGGCTTTTTAATTACAGCCATTTTCTGCTCAGAAATGAACTGATGCAGGCTGTCAGCAGCCACAGATGCCGCGCAGACTGAGGGGACGCGGGCTGCACTGAGACACCACCCGCCAGCTACAGCTGGATCATATGGGCGAGGATATTAATTACTGAGAAAACACATGCGCTGACCTGCTGTATTCTGTGTGACTAACGGAAAGGAAAACAATGATCGTAGTGACTTGTTACATTATTTACGACTGCCTAATGTTTAGTGCGGACTTCGCTAATTGTGTTTTCAAACAAAAGTATTAGCAAGGAAATTAATTAGCATGGGTATGTGTTTTGTAGTGCAGTAGTTAGTCAATGTTCAGATGGACAACTGTACATTATACTGTCATTATTTACTCACTATCATGTCATTCCAAACCAGTATGATGTTCTTTCTTCTCTTGGATACAAAAAAAAAAAAAAAATACATTACAAATGTTTTTGTGTAAAAACGATTAAAATGTGTGTGTGTGTGTGTATATATATATATATATATATATATATATATATATAGTAGTCAACATTTGAAGTGGATCAAAACCTTTCATCAAAGTTGTCCTAAAACCTTCTTCTTTGGACAACTTTGATCAACTTTTTTGATATATATATATATATATGACCCCTAAAGTACTTGGCATTTAAATGTTGCGGACTAGTCTCATCAATTTGTAAAGGATGTTCAGTGAAATATCAAGGAGGAAAAATGTGCTTAGACTGAATACAAATTAATAAACGAAAGATTATGGGAGACTTCAGGGGTTTCAGAAAGAATTTATTGATTTTATATCTGTTTGATACCAAAAGCTTGTCTATTTTTGACATGCCCGAACTAGATGGATTTCGAGGCGCTGATGTATAAATACATTTTCACGGCTCAGAGGAGGATTATACTGACAGGAACAACAGGTAAATTTATGTTTCACTGACATATTTAGAGATTTTAATCATGTTGAAATCAAATATATCTTTTTCTCATACAATTTCTGTAAAAAAAAATAAAAAAATAATGCAACAAACTGTCTAATCTGTTATTTTTTGTCTAACTCTGAGAAATCCAATACAGTCTGGATAGGAATGTCTCCAGTATATTTTATTTTTCACAACACTTCTCCTCATTTACTCTGACCTTCCTTTGAATACTGTAAATTTGTCATCGGACCTTCATTATGGATTTGGACCATTTTGCCAACTCTCTGACTAAAATAACAGTTGGTTCAAGTACTCCTGGCATCTCACTTAGCGTAAAAAGAGAGTTAAATCGATAAGGAGAATCAAAATTTGCAGGTAGTTGCAACGTCAGGCAAGTCATTTAACTCTGGTGCACACTGCAATTTTTATGTCCTTTACGATTGTTGTTTAGGATTGTCCAATGTTATCCTGGGTAAAATCCAAATATTGTGCAACAATATGTTAGTCTGTATGATGTATATAGCTAAGATTATGGTCACCACTGACATAGTTAAAATTCTGGCCGATACCAATAAGCAGATCATTATTTTCATGTTATGGCTGATAACTGATACTGGCCAATTTATTTATTTTATTTATTTAGATTTTAGTTATAAATCGAAATAAATAAAATAAATGTAAGCATTAGATGACGTTAAAAGCAATCTAAATGAAAAAATTAGGGGAAATAAGCATGCGCAGTTAAATATAAAATATTGACCGATATGATAAAAAAAAAAAAAAAAACTCTAATATCAGCCGATAACCAATATGGTACCCATATATTGTCCATCACTTGTCAGAACTAGCCGCCATAGGCTAAGATTCATCGCTAAAGCAATCATTTGGCTACGGAGCCCATAAAGAGACATGGTGAAGGAGAAAAAAATGAGATAGGAGGAAAAACGATAAGAGCTTTTGCGTTCCCCCAAGAAATTTCGCGTTCACATTTGCAAAATTTTCGCGTTCCCTCAAAAAACTTTGTGTTCGCTCACAAAAAACACAAAAGTTTCGCAAGCATATGCAAAAGTTTTGTGAGGGAATCACAAAACTTCCAATCATATACTGTTGATTTTGGTCCTACTATAAAATCTCGCCAAAATGATCACCGAAAATTCCCTTAAATGCCAAAATAGTAACAAGAATTGGCTTTGGAAAATGAATCCTGCTTCACTGAGTCAGAGAAAGAACTGGGAAAGCCTCCGATAATAAACTCTCTCTGTCTCACATGCTGTCATCTATGCTCCACATTTTTGCCATAATTTACACTGATATTCAGAGTGTGTGTCTGACATGATTGTCCGAAACCTCTGAGTATGCCGAGGGAACGAAGAAGGGAGAGAAGGGAAGATGGAGGAGAAGGTGCAATGAAGGGAGACGTATGACGACATTTAACGAGGCAGACGCTCATTCCAAATTTGTGCGCCCTACATACTGAAATGCCATCATGAAGGTGGAAGGAAAAGAAAGAAAGACAGATAAAGGCCAAGAAAAACATAGTAGTAGAACGAAAGAAAGTAAAAAGAGACCATAAAAATAAACTACGGTAACTTGAAAGAGCTCCTGAGGGAAAGTGAAAAACACAAAATCTTTCATATCTCATTTTTTTTTTTTTTTTCCACCCAGACAGTAATGAGATTAAATTGAGAGCAACAGATAAATAGACTCTGGTAATCTCACATGTGTCTGCTATAAAGTTTCAGAAGATATCTCAACAGTGTCTCTAATTGTGCTCAGATTGGCCAAAATACAAAAGTCTGCAATAAAAATTCCCACATCTCAATATGAATTCAAATATTATTCATGAAATTTACAAACAGTCACATTATTTTATAGCTCTGCACTTATCAGGGCTGACCCAAATCTTTATGGGGCGCTAAGCAGAATTTTATTTGGGGGCCCCTTGGTTAAAATAACTTAAGATAAACAGTATATTCTTTATATAAAAAATAAATGTAAATGTACAAAATGTACAAAATAAATTAAATACTTAAATAATGACATAAAATGAACAGTTCAGATGGACCTGTAACAAGAATACATTAAACTGTACATTAAAGGAATAGTTCACCCAAAAATGAAAATTGTCTCATTTACTCACTCTCAAGTTGTTTTAAACTTAAATGAATTTCTTTCTTCTGTTGAACATGAAAGTTATTTTGAAGAAAGTGGGTAACTAAACAGTTGCTGGTCCCCATTGACTTAATAGAATAAAATATACTATAGTATAAAGTATGAAGTCAATGGGGACCAGCAACTGTTTGGTTTTCCCACATTCTTCAAAATGTTCAGCAGATGAAAGAAATTAATACATGTTTGGAACAACATGAGAAAGAGTGAATAATGACAGAATTTTTCATTTTTGGGTGAACTATCCCAAGTGGCAGCATGTTTACTATTAGGCTGCTGTCACTTTAAGACCTGCACGCATCTAACAAAAAGACAAGCATACGATTTTCTCAAATGATTACTTTCACTGTAGACATAACTAACTGTGTTTATGTAAACATTGTGTGCTTTTGACAGTATTAGCGCAATCAGACGTAATCGGGCACTGTTTGACAGGCTTTTAGTGTGCGTGCTTCGGGTGTACGCACTCAGAAAAGGCGCATGTCAGAACAACACGCGAATGAAATGTTTAACCGGCAAGGCTTTAAAGCACATGCAAATAATTAACTTTAGTGATTGTGAATAAGTGCAGTGTCCTGTGAGTGTAACCTACTGCTGTGTAACGTGATGTAGGGCTGCACGATATGGGGGAAAAAAACTGACATTGCGATATTTTGTTTTTCTGCGGATATATGTTGCGATATGAAATAAATTTGGAAAGAATAATTCTACTACTACGTTCTAAAATGATTGGGGTGATTTAAATGAAATAAATGAGTGTTTTATATTTTTCAGGTAAGTATTCAGGTCCAGAAAATGAATAATCAAATGTAAAATAACACTGCATAGTCTTCACTGTATAAACTGAATATAATTAATCTGTGTTAAAGCTGCAAAAGTGATTTTCTCTTTGTATTTTGTTGTTTGTTAACATTCATGACACAGAAAGCAGCAAGCCTGCTGTGACTTTAAGACCGAATGCGCGGATCCTTTATAATGATACACATCCGTTTTCTTTGTTTGGGTTACCTAAGCCATAAGCAACTGTGTTTACAAGGACATTTTGATATAATTCTGCGTGTTTGATATAAACACGTGCAACTTTGGTTAATCTTTGCAATTCCCACGCTGTGACTATCGTGGATGCGCACATCGCAATATCGATGCTAAAATAATACATCGTGCAGCCCTAATGTGATGCGAATTTACGTCGAGTTGTACAGTATTATTGGGACGGAGGCACTAGGCTGCAACTGTAAAAATCAAGCTGTCATTTCATATGCTCTTGGGGGCCCCCTGGTGGCCACGGGGGCCCTAAGCAGCCGCTTAGTTTGCTTATGTCTTGGGCCGGCTTTGGCACTTATTTTGGAGAAACATCTGACACAAAGATGGTAACACATAACTATGAAATAGTAATTTTGTTCTTAAAAAAATATTTGTTATCCTCGACCATAAGAAAGAAAAAAATTACAAACAAGGTATCTTTAATATCTAGGTTTCACATAGACAGCATTTAGATTAATGGAGAATAAATGGAAACTTTTGCTTTAGATTTCAGAAGAGTCCATAATGTTTCACACTTTGCTCAGTTTCGACTAGATACCAAAATCTAAATATGAACTCAAACATGGCTCATCAGATTATTCCAACACCAAAATATCTGAGCTATGCTATCCACTTTCCTTTTATATCTCTGTACACAAACTGCTCTCATGCATTTCAAATTGGATATTTACCAAAGAGTTTTGCAGAGAAATATCTGAGACAATGTTCATACTTAATGATGAAGGAAAGAAAACCCAAAAAAGCGACATTTGAATAATTTTCCCCAGGGATGATACTTTAGAAGCCCACATCTATATGAAAATCTTTTTAATATCTCACTCGTTTCTCATTGCCTGCAGTGAGATTAAATGGAGACATTTGCTTTAGTCTCAGGTTGCTCAGATGTTTCTCCTGAAGAAAAGACCCAGTAATCTCAAACTCATTTAGAGTTTCAGAAGAGATCCCAACAAAGTATCAAACTGTGCTCAGATCTGAATCCAAAGTCTGCAATCGGTAGTCAGAAATCTCAATATGAGCTCAAACATTTCTCAAATTCAAACAACATATGATCTGATCTATGCTATCCACATTTATTTGCCATTTGCCTCAAATGTTTATCTTCACAAGGAATTATAAATAGGATTTTAAATATCTGAAAAACACAAACAAAATCTCTTTTATATCTCAATTGTTTCTTCAAAGACAGCAATGAGGTTAAATTGAGAGCAAATTGAGACCTTTTTTCTACTGATAAAAAGACTCTGGTAATCTCACATCACACGCGTTTCAGAAGAGTTCCAGAATTTCAACAGTGTCTCTAAGGGGCGTTTTTCAACTAAAACAGAATTTTTTATGTGTTTTGGCGTTCATTTACACGACAACGGCGTTTTGAGGGCCTGAAATTGCAAACTTTTGAAAACAATTTTAAAAGTGCAAGTTTTTGAAAACGATATCATTATTGTCTCCATATAAACTACAAAAAATGTGAATGTGAAAACGTTTAAGTTATGCACATGCGAATTATGTGCATAGTCCATATGCACATAGTTTTTCTTTACAAAGCGACATCGCCAACTACTGTCCTGGCAGCATAATACAGTGTTTTTACTTGTTTTTGTGAATCTGTGTGAATGGGGATTGTTTTGACTGCAACGTTTTCAACTGTACTGTACACAAAAAAATGCAAAGAAAACATTTTTAGTACATCATTGTTGTGTAAATGTACCCCAATTGTGCTCAGATTGGCCAATAAAAAAGTCAGGAGATCTCAATATGAACTCAAATACTGTTGATGGAATTTAGAGACTATATGATTTGAGCTCTGCTAGTCGCATTATTTTGGAGAAACATCTGAAACAAAGAATTTATTTAAATTAAAATTAAATTTAAATTAAAACTCTTACTCTATATCAACAATTGTGTCACTTGCCTCAACATTTTAGGAAGGAATTTTAGGAGAAACATCAGAGACAAAGTTGAAATAGAATGAGGAATGCAATTCTCCTGAGAACAGAGAGTTTCCTCTGGGTTGGACACACATGCGGGATCGCCACAGCTCATGTTTCTCTATCTGTGTGTGTGAGTGTGTGTTTATGAGCAGAACGAGTGCGTATCCACATCTGACCCACATCATAAATGTAACTGAAAATCATCAGAGAGCCACTCCAGTTCACGCCAAACCACACACACACACACACCTCAGTTGTGAAAATCCTTTTATTTGCGATATAATTCATTTGCCGTGTCCTCCACCACCCACGGCCCCTTCATGTGACTGCTGGCTGCTCGTTACCGCATCCCGAACGGCCCAAATTAATGATGAAAAAGGACAATTACGAGGAAAACGCAATTAGCTAACGAACAGTGAGCCAATTATCTTTCTCCCACACAGTGGGCCAAAACTCAACGGCTGCGGGGTCAACCCAGAGGATTTTTACACATTCAAACATGCAGAGTTTTTCCTTCTTTCATCACTCCGACGAGGACAACGGCACGGGTTTAATTAAACGGAAGCTTGAGTTCGCCTCTGAAGTGTGAAATTTAAACCAATCGTTGTTTTTAAACCGTTGTTGTTGCACGCTGGATAAATATTTTTCTTCTCTAGATAAAAGGGGATTGCGTAAGTCGGTTTTAAAAGGAAAGGCTCGAATTGCATGCAAGGGAAGAAAAAAAGTACAAACTAAGTATGTCAAAACAAAACTACCAAAGCCTCCAGTAGGTGGTGCTGTTGACATCTCAGTCAACAGAAATCTCCAGGTTAAAACAGACATGTATCACCACACCCTTCCCTCTCATTCACTCTCTCCTCGCCTTTACAGTCACTTTTTCTAACCACAGGGGCTCCCATTATGATGGACGATGTGTTTTATGGAGGATGCAGCGAGGAGAATTATGAGGACAGACAGGAGTGGCTAGAATACGACAGTTTTGGGGGAGAAAGGCCTGGATTTGGAGACGCATTCCTCTGTGTTTCCTTTTGTTCTGTCCATCAGAGTTCTTCTACTGTAATAAATCTTGGTTACTAGGCCCTGCTGTCTATTTCTCTCTCTACAGCTCTCTGCTGTAATGGGAGAGTAAAATCTCACAGTTGATCTCGTCTCGGCTTGTCTCATCTCATCTCTTCTCATAGGAAATTTAAACTCACAGTTGTTCGCTTCTCTTCTTGTCTCTCTTCTCACGTTGTCTCATCTCTTCTGATTTCTTCTTAAAGGAAGGGTAAAACTCAGTTATTCTCATCCCACCTTGTCTCATTTCTTCTCTCTTAATTGGAAAGTTCGGTTTCTCAATTGTCCTCTTCTCTTCTCATCACTTCATCCCTCATCATATAAACAAAGCTAACATCTCAGTTATTCTTATCCCACCTTGTCTCATCTTTTCTCTGCTAAGTTCAGACTCTCAATTGGTCTCTTTATCCCTCTGCTAATATGAAAAGTTAACCTCCCAGTTATTCTCCCCTCATCTCATCTTGTCTCATTCTCATCTCTTTTCATATGAAAAGTTAAACTCACAGTTTTTTAGTTTTTTTTTTTTCTCATCTCATCTCATCAATTCTATTTTCTTCTGAAAGTAAATGTAAACATCAGTTATTCTCAATTCATCTCGCCTAATCTCTCTGTTGTTCTCTTCTCATCTCCGACTGTTCGCTTCTTTTCATGCCTCTACCAATAGGTAAGGTTAGCCTCAGAATTATTTACATCTCTTCATCCCTGTGCTAATGGGAAAAAGTTAACCTCATAGTTATTCTCATCTCATCTCACATCATCTCCTTTTCACCTCATATTGACTTTTCCTCTCTTCATACAAAAAGGAGAACCTCATGGTTGTTCTTGTCTCATCTAGTCTCAAGTTTATGATTGAAATTACACAAGATAAACTCTCTTTTTCACCTCACCTCATCTCGCCTCGTCTCTCCTCTTTATAGAAAGGATAACCTTATGGTTTGCTTGTCTCTTTATCTCTCTGCCACAAGGAAAGAAGAGAACATGATTATGTTTGAAATTACACAACAAATTTCAAGTTGTTCTCATCTTGTCTCATTTTTGTCTCTTCATCTCTCTGCTAATAGAAAAGGTTTACATCTCAGTTGTTCTCATCTCATCTCACAGTTGTCTTCTCTTTTCATGTCTCATCTCATCTCATCTCATCTCGTCTCTTTAGGAAAATCATATGGCTTCTCTTGTCTCTTCATCTCTCTGCTAGGAAAGAAAAGAACATAGGATTATGACTGAAATTACACAATATAAACATGAGAGTTGTTGTCATCTTATTAGGGCCCGAGCACCTATGGTGTGAGCCTGGTAATTGCTTGGTCAATTATTCTTCTTCTCCGAAAGGAATCGCATTTTTGAGGGCCTAAACATGGTGAAAATTTACATCTGATATGGGTTTCAGAATTAGGTGTGGCAAAATGGCTTGATAGCGCCACCTTCAAAATTTCAATCAAGCGCCCTTCGCTCTACATTTCACAAACAAGTATGAAATTCGGTAGACACATGTAACAGCCCAGTACCTACAAAAAAGTCCTTAGGTGCAAAATCTGAAAACCCAACAGGAAGTGATATTTTGAATTTTCTCTGAATTTTTTTTGCAGTTTTTGCAATTTCCAGACGTTGTACATTAACAAACTCCTAGAGCTCTAATCAGATCAACATCATATTTGGTCAGTCTAATCTAAAGGCCTTTGCGACAGTAAATTGTGAAGATCTTGAGTTTTCGCTGAAGGGCATGTCCGTGGCGGCCTGACAAAATTCAATGTTTCGCCATGAAACAGGAAGTTGTTGTAACACAGACATACAATGCCCAATCTGCCCCAAACTTCACATATTTGAGAAGACTTCTGCCCTGAACACATCTACATTACAGTATTCAGTTATAGTAATAGCGCCACCCACTAGCAACAGGAAGTGACATGATTAACACTGTGATGCACTACTAGCAACATACTAAAATATGCAATTGAGTACTAAACATGCTACAAACATTCTAAAACATGCTAGCAACACTTAGCTGAGTGCTAAAGCATGCTATTATCGTCATGAAATAGGAAGTTATTGTAACTCAAGCATACAATGTCCAATTTGCCTCAAACTTCACATGTTTGATAAGTTCCCTGGCCTGAAGACATCTACACACCAAAATTTAGTTATAGTCATATCATCACCAGCTGGTAGCAGGAAGTGTGGCAAATACAAATGACTGACGTTGTCCTCCTATATGTTTATACTTAAATGCATATTACCCATCATACTCTGTTTTCCTAAAGCCACCATTTGGTGGTGGCACAGGTGCGAGGGCCCTTTCATCGCTGCTTGCAGCTTTAATTTCATTTTGTCTCTTAATTTCTCTGCTAACAAAAAAAGAGATCTCAGTTGTTTTCTTCTCATCTCATGTTGTCTCTTTATCTCTCTGTTAAAGGTTTGTCTCACAGTTGTCCTCTCTTTTCACCTTACCTCATCTCTTCATATAAAGAATCACCTTATGGTCTCTTCATCTTTCGGCTACAAGGAGATAGGAGAACATAGGATTATGACTGAAATTACACATCACACTTGTTCTCTTTTCATCTAATTTTATCTCTTCCCTTCTTGGGATGATTCTTCATTTTCCCGCACAAATACGGCCATAGTCAGGACACACAGAGGAGCGAGAACTATCAAAGGGAAGTTCTAGAAACTTTGCTCGCCTGAGCTCTGTGGAGGGATACAGGGAGCATAATGATATTCTCTATTGATCGCGAGGAGGAGAACAAATGCTGGTAGTTACGCCGTTGACATTTCCATCCAGCTCACTTGCTCTATAAGTTCCAAACAAATATAAAGATGCATTTCTCACAACTCCACCATCTGAATATCAAAGATATGAGGGGAAAAAAGAAATATGAACAGTTTCTTTGATGGTGAACGCGAATGAGTTTAGAACTTTACCCTCAAGAAGTCTTCTTTTTCCGGTCTCATTTTCTTTTATTTTTCTCAGCAATTTTCTTTTTCGGATTGGTATCCAGTCTACCTCTAGGTTTTCACAAATGCTAAATTTTAAACAGCAAGCATATCTGCTTAGATTTGCATGACCTTTATAACACACAAAACATTACCTTTAGCTGTTATGCTAATGATGTCAAGCTATAATTAACAGCATTAGCTTTTTGTAGCATTAGCATTTTTAGCTGATGACGTGAGCTAAAGTGCAGTTGGTGTATTTTGCTGATTTCAAGTTCTCATGGTAAATTTTAAAGTCATAGTTTTGGGTTACAGATCCATACAAATGAAACTGTACCATCAATATTCACAATTCTCATTTGTTTCTTGCAGATAAGTTGTGGGATATGTTCAGAATTGAATGCTTGTGTATATATGCTGTTTACTGCATACACGTTTCAAAAGATACTTAAGTTTTTTAAAAAAAAAATCATAAATATCCAGATGTTTTCTGTGAATGTGTGAGACTTCCGATTTTTTAGCCACTATAGGGAAATAAAGAGAAGAACATCAAAGTGCAGTAAACTGTAAAACTGTTTGTGCTACAAACCAGTGTGTTTATAATTAAGACAATACATTAAAATAATTAGCATGTTTTAAGAAATACATTGGTGAAGTGCAACAGTTGGCCTACCTCTGTTGCCTTCAAGTCCTCCAGGGAAGTTCAGTAGATGTACAAAATTTAACAAAAACTTGCATTAGCATTCACAATTAAATGCAAAATACGACCAATGCTAATTTAAACCATGATTTCTTACCTGAAACCCTCAAACTTGGAACCTCTGGGAATGAAAAGTTTCCCACTGGCAATTACATTGGGGTTCATGTGAGTTCTTCTCGTAAATGCAATAATTCGGACATGGCTTGAAGGCAGCTTTTGAACAGGTGATATTTTGGTCTCTGGTGAGACACTAGGTAAAATATAACCATGTGATATAATGAGAAACCTAAGCCGAGTCTTCTCACAAGGCAATGGCAGGAGGACACACACCGAGCCAAAAACGAACAGATGAAGGTGATTCTCTTTCTTTTATCTCTCTCTCTCACTGTCTTCCTGATGTTCCTCCTCTCCTCTTTCTTGGGTTTTTTTCTTGTTTAACTCTCTCTCCGAGCAGCCTGTCAGGGGGCTATAATGAGAAGAAGATAACTAGAGCAGCTCTCAGTCCTGATCAGTGACCACCTGTGGAATCGACAGGGTTCTTATCAGCAACTCTCATCCTCTGGCACCAGTGCGCACCTCTTTCTGTCTGTCGCTCACTTTCTCACAAGGGTGAGCCAATGGGAAACCAAAAAGGGAGGAGCAGCAACCCGCAAAGGCTGCTGGAAAGGCTAACAGCAGTGGGATGGAAATCCATGTTTGCTTGGTTGTGCCCCAGAGGTTGGGCTGCTGCAAATGCCAAAACCGTTCCTCTGAAACTGGAGGAGAAAAGTAGGATGAATAAAAGGAGAAATGCAAGCTGAGTTGGTTGAAAGAGAAGGTGTCTGTGTTTTTGATAGATCCAGTCAAGTGTTAAGAGAGGCTTCACACCATGGGCCTCCCATTGGGAGCGATCGCACACCTGCAGGGGATTGAAGATGTGATCCAAGCCAAAAGGGACCGAACGGATGTGTGTGTGTGAGTGAAATAGCTCAACATGTAAAAGACATATTCTGACCCTCGGTAACTTTGTAAATGTGTCACAACCACATTTCAATAAAGAAAGAAAGAAAAAAAAAAAATACATTTTAGGTGGAAAAAAAACTGACCAAAAGTAAAAAAAAAAAGAAAGAAAAAAAAAGTATATTTTGCATGAAAACAATGAAGCCTTTTTTTTTTCTTTTTTTTTTTGATAATTTAGATTTTTTTTTTTTTTTTATTATATTCCACTGGAGGTGAGCATAGCGAACTCAAGTGCAGTTTATTGAACAGAAACATGAACTAAATACAAAACGTATTTACAAAAGACGTGGCTTGACGTGACTTGAAACAGAAACAAATTCACTAACAGCGGATTACAGGGAAACAAAGCTAGACAAGAGAACAATGAAACATGAAGGCTATATATATACACACAGAGAGACTAATGACAAACAAGGAACAACTGTGAACAATCAAGACAATGAACCAATCACAAAACAGAACTGATAAACCACAAGACTAAATCAACCAACAGGCTTGTTTGACTTGATGCAGCGCTGCACAGACCGATCGGTGGCTGACTTGAAGCAGTGCATGCCAGTAAGAAATTGTCTGATTTTGTCAAAATTTGAGACAGCGCCGACACCATGTGACTGTGATGTATGCTTCAAAGTACCGCGAGAGCGATTCGAGATCAGCTGCCTGAGTCAGCCAGTGCAGTTTCTCAAGAGGAGCTGCACGAGCTCTGATGACGACACCGCTGTTTCACGATTGGCCAGATTCACCGCATGACAATGATCACGTGTGTTTCGTGTTTATTGTCACGCCTTCAGTTCCACTAATGCTCACAAATCTGTATTTTTATAACAGTTAAAGCTTTTTCATGTAGTCACAATGTTATATTGTGTCATTTTTTATCAAAGTAAAAGTTTCTGAAAAGTTTCTGAAACATCAGTGTATTAGTCAAATATTGCAATTATTTCACTTCAGCTGAGGTAAAGTATGCAAACACAACGCGAGCGTCTCTACGAGAAGCAGAAAGTGTCTGACTTCATGTCTTTGTTTTCAGCTCCTTCCTGCCTGCACACGGCTACTCTCGCCGATCGGTTGCATCCAGCCGCAGCCGATGTCGAACACACCTAATGACAACCTAACACATGAGACTAGGGAAGCACATGACCTGATCACATGAAATTAGGGAGCACATGGCAAACATAAAGCAATGAAACAAAGCATGAACTTAAAATAAATCATGAAACATGAACATGAAACATTACAGAATCCCCCCTTCTAAGGGTGGCTCCTGACGCCTAACATAAAACAAAACAAGACAGTCCAGGAGGGTGGTGGAGCGGAGGCAGACTTGGGGGAGGGATGGTGGGCCAGGCCCGTGCAGGCGAACAGGACAAGGGCCTAAGTCGTGGGGCGTGGGTGGACCTGGGCAGTGGGGCGTTGGCGGACCTGGCCTGTGGGCAGACCTAGGCCGTGGAGCGTGTGCGGACCTGTGCCGTGGAACATGGGCGGACCAGGGCTGTGGAGCATGGGCAGACTTGGCAGGCTAGGACACCTCCAGGGTGGTCTGGAAGTTCAGGGAACCAAGGCGGCGCCGGCAGCTCAAGGGGCCACAGAGGTGCAGGCAGTTCAAGGGACCATGGCGGTGCAGGCAGTTCAAGGGACCATGGTGGTGCAGGCAGTTCAAGGGACCATGGCGGTGCAGGCAGTTCCTACTGGTACCTACTGCCCTCCCCCAAAATTTTCTTGGGCAGAGCTATGGGGTCATGGTCTGGAGCGGGTTCTTTGGCTGAGGCAGTCACTGGACTCTGGTCAGGGGCTGGAGTCCCCTCTGGATGCTGGTCAGGGGTTGGAGTTCCCTCTGGACGCTGGTCATGGGTTGGAGTCCCCTCTGGTGTGGTAGCCGTCTTAGCTGAGGGCTCAGGCGTGACAGCCATCTCGGCTGAGGGTTCAGGCGTGACAGCTACCTCTGCTGAGGGCTCAGGCGTGGCAGCCATCTTTGCTGAGAGCTCAGGCATGGCAGCCATCTTTGCTGAGGCTCTGCATGGGCAGGCATGACGTGAAGAGGCCTTGCCGTGGCAGTCATGACGTGAACAGACTGTGGCTGGGCAGGCATGACGTGAACAGACTGTGGCTGGGCAGGCATGATGTGAACAGACTGTGGCTTGGCAGGCATGACGTGAACAGTCTGTGGCTGGGCAGGGATGACGTGAACAGACTGTGGCTTGGCAGGCATGACGTGAACAGTCTGTGGCTGGGCAGGTATGACGTGAACAGACTGTGGCTGGGCAGGCCTAACGTGAACAAGCACTGACCTGGCTGACATAATGTGAACAGTCTCTGGCTTGGTAAGTACCGTGGGACTGCAGGGCCCCTCTTCCGCAATTCCCACAGTAAATGAGGAACTGCTCAGCAGAAGGGCATGGTCGATATATTCCGCCAGTGTCCAGTGGATTTTTCCCCCCGGAAGCAGGGAGCAAATGGGCTCATTCAGACCCGCATGAAAAATGTCCTTGAAGGCTATATCATTACAGCCCACCAGGTAAGAGAGTTCACAAAAATCCGCCACATAGTTTTCTGTTACGATGACTTTGACAAAGGCTCAGGAGGTGATCTGCTGGGTTCATCGTATTGGTCTAGCTTTCTGTAATGATATTCCACTGGAGGCGAGCGTAGCGAACCCAAGTGCAGTTAATTGAACAGAAACATGAACTAAATACAAAACATTGACTTGACACATAAACAAACATAAACACACCAACAGCAGATTACATGGAAACAAAGCTAGACAAGAGAACAACGAAACACGAGGGTTATATATACAGAGAGACTAATGACAAACAAGGAACACCTGTGAACAATCAAGACAATGAACCAATCACAAAACAGAACTGATAAACCACATGACTAAATCAACCAATGACAACATAACACATGAGACTAGGGAAGCACATGACCTGATCACATGAGGACAAGGGAATCGCATAACATCAGGGAGCACATGGTAAACATAACAAACAAAGCAATAAAACAAAGCATGAACTTGAAAAATAAACCATGAAACATGAACATGAAACATAACACCAAAACATGACATTACACTAACACAATAAAAATATATTATATTATGCATATAATTTGCAGTATGTTGTACTGCCTTATTTAATAATGCTGAATTAATTAATATTAACATTACAGTTTTTCCTTTAAAACAAAAAACTACTCTATTTCAGTAATAATAATGAATAATATTAACAATAAACAATACTTGAAAAAAATGAAGCCTTTTAGGGGCATTTTCTTGCAATTTTATATTTAAAAAATTCTCCCCAAAATAGGCTTTGTTTTCTTTATGCAAAATATTGTTTCTTACATAGTCTGTATGTAGAGTGAAATGTGACTACAAATAACATAATTTGAGGTATCACTCATGTCTGTAGTACAAAAGTTCAAATTACTATAAATATGCACTTTATCACAAATAATTAGTTTGTTTATGAATATTTAATTTTAGAAACAAAAAGGTTTTTTTCTAAATGTTAATGAATGCTTTGCTGCTCTCTGTGTATAGAGATACTGAATGTGTGCGAAACAATCCACACACACACACACACACACACACACGCTAATGAGGCTGCAAAACCTTGTTACAGAAATAAACAAACTAATGTTCATCAATTAAAATCACTTATGCTTAAACAATCAAAACATGGGCTTAATTATCCTCCTGATACTTTCCCCATGATTCTGTGCTGTATTATTTTGCAAAAAAGACACATATGCCTTTTTAATTAAAAACTCAGTAACAAGCACTTGACCCCAAGTCTTTCCTTTTATATTTTCTTCTTGTTTTACCTTTGGATATATTTGAAATAAAAGCCTATTTTCAAAAAACAAAACAAAAAACAATATTCTTACTAAATATAAAGCAAATAATATAGATCTTGGCATTCCCGTGAGAAGTTGGCATTGCAGAAATCGTTTTCCCCCTTTGTTCATCCTGTACAGTTGGGAATGAAGAACTAGGTTTATTTTTTATAAAAATAAAAAAAAATCCACACTGACTGATTTTCATCAAATTCGATGTGTGATCCCCTCCATTTACCAGTGCTATTTGAACATGATGGCCAGCAGCAAAATAATACAAAGACAATAAATCAAGAAAAATTCTTTAAAGAATTGTTTCCTTCATCTTGATCTTTTGATCCTTGATCTTTTGGCATATAAGAGGTCTTTGTACCATTAAAGCATCCTGCAAGTTTCATAGCTGCAAGTCCTCCTCCTTATACACAAAGCATTTATTTAATCAAGCTCCAAAAACAGCTCGTTTTGATATTGGGTGATCTGTGACGTTACACAGGCAAAAACATTTGCATATGCTTGCCTCCCAAGCAAGACATCAATAAATCGCATCGCATCATAGGCCACGCCTACTGGCATTCAGTCGCTTAACACCTGACATTTGCCAACACTAGATGTGAATGTCGCTTCAAAAGCAAATAGAACCCGTTATAATCATTGATGCCGTCTACACTAGACACCGTATACAGATGTGGTTTAATTTCTGACATACTCCATACACTTGAGTCTGCTGACAACAGGACAAGTGGAAGAGTAAATGGAGCTGTAAAGGAACGTTCGGTTTGACGTGTCCTGTTTAAACAGCTCATTTGCTCATTTTCATTAGAGACTTCAGAAGAATACCAGCGTCAGGAACAAGTGGATGGTTTATTTTTATGGTGTCATGGATCATGTTCGGAGAATTTGACTGGAGAATGTCTTGTAAACGAGGCACAGTGTAATGGAGAGTTCGCAAAGAAACTTTTGTTGACAGATGAAGCAGTCAACTTAAGTAAATGACTTCATAATGCTTTGTCTGTAAATTATGGTTTTCCATATATATATATATATATATATATAAAACTTTATTAAAATTATAAGTGAATCTCTAAGAACATATTATAACAATATTATTATTTCTTAAATATTAAAATTTGCATGCATTGTCAACTCTGTTAATTAAAATGAATAAAGTCTGTTTGGTCTTGCTTTGAACTTGTGTGTGTTCGTGTACTATGAGGGTCTGTGATATTTACGGGTTCTTTTTGTCCTCACCAAGGAAAGCAGGAGCTCACACTAACCTTAGCAAAACAAAGCTCACACCTTTTTCTTTCCACTCTGGGGGGTTTTGACCAAAAAAAAAAACAAAAAACAACCTCTTAGACAAGTGCATTAGGTGACTAGGGTTTGTACCTACCTGTAATCATCATTTATCAAGCAGGAAACCAAAATGTTCCTCAGCTATAAAACTCCCCCCCCCCCCCCCCCAAATTTACAAATATGAGTTTATAATTATATATACATATCTATATACAATTCATAATTATGTTTACTCATAATGCATAATTACACACACACACACACACACACGCACACACACACACACAGACACACAACATCTTGTATGAAATATCTACTTTTAATTGATAGAATTATCAAAAAAAAAAAAAAAAGCTTATTTTTTCAATAAAGTTGAAGTAAATAAATTTTAAGTAAACTGTAGCATTTCATTAAATTATTTTTTATTCACGAAGTTCGGGAGGAGCACGCTCAGATAATTAACCTAATTAAGCGCATTCAGTTAATCAACTCAATTAATGAGATAATAGGTATATATACACCAGAGTTCTTCATGTTTGTTGACAGTTTATCAGCATCCCTCCACCACTCCATCTCCTCACTTTTAGCTCTATTCTAACTTTAGTTCATGGCTGTAAAACCTAAAATATTTCTACCATATTTTTTACAATAAAGTACTGACAACCACTGCTGCCAGTTTTTTTTACTGTAAACTTTATCTCAGAGCCCTGAAACCTAAAATATTACAACTGTTTTTTTTTTTTTTTGTTTGTTTTTTGCAGTAAAGTACTTCAACCACAACTTCCAATTTTTTACAGTAAATTTAAGTTCAATGCCGTAAAACAAATATTGCTACCATATTGTACGGTATTATTATTTATGGTAAAGTACGGTAAATGCTAAGGTTTTTTTACAGTGTACTTCCAAAATCTGTACATTTAACAGTATTTTACTGTAAAATTATATGAAATATTCTGTGAGATCGTTTACAGTTTTTTACCCCATATAGTAAGGGTAAGTCTTTTACCGGTAACACTTTATTTTACAGTGTCCTTGTTACACGTTACATTTAGTTACTATAGTAATTACTATAAATTATGCATAATTATACACATCTAGCCCTAAACCAGTTATTTGGTGTGAAAAGTGGACATGCCTTTGAGATTCCTCCCATTTCATTTCTCCCTACCCATCCAGTTCTCCTAAAGATGTCAGGTTCTTTCTGTCAGCTTTGAGGTGAGTGCAGTACTAACCTGCGAGGCAAGAGTTGTTCAATAACAAATGTAAGTCTGCACCAGTCAGTCAGAACCAAGTGTTGCCTTACAGGTTCGGTATCATCAGACAGCGAGAGGTCAGAGTTGAGGCAGCCGGTGGATTTATGAAAGAAGAGATAAACCTCCAGTTGCACCCTGGGGTCCCCCCTCACTGCCCCCCTCCTGTGGGAAGGTGTATCTCGGGTTAGATGAGGTGCCTTCCCTGCTGACTGACAAGCCTTGGTGTCTTAAAGAGTTCTGGAAATAAGAGAAAGAGAGAATGGATCAATGAAGTCAAGCGACGGTACTTTTTCTGCGCACACCTGCTGCGTACGCATTTATTTGTGGAAGTATGGTATATGAGATTGTGTGCATCAAAGTCAACATGAAACGCCACTTGCAAACCATTTTATTTCTGTAATGTGACATGTCTGATTTAAACGCAAATACGGAAAAAATGTAGAATGGAATCAGGAAAAAAGTAAATCAGGTCAATTCTGATTTTATGACTTGAAATGTGTTTTAAAGTGTATTTATATGACTGTGTGTTTCTAACTGCTCCACTTCCGATGACCTGCAGAGTCCGTCATCTTGGCCATGTTTGATGAGTTTGACCGCAGTGAAACCATCTGAGCGAAAAGGTCGTAGGGGTGATCTGGCTGAAATCTCTGCCTTTCTCTTTCAGACAGGTGAATCATTCATGTTAAGTGACAACAGGGGCAAGATGAAGAGTACAATATACAATTTTTATAAGGGCACTTTCAAAGTTGATGTCACAGTTATGACTTTATTTTGCCTTAAATAATGAGAAAATAAATGTTAGTACTCACCTGCAGTCTTTATGTGTTAATCTCTCTAATGGGGTCCAAATAAAAAAGTGAAAAAAAAAAAAAAAAAACAAACAAACAAAAAAAAACTCTAAAACACACACAAAAATAAATATTATGACCATTGTGGTGCCATGTCCACAAAAAAAGGAACAATTATATATATATATATATATATATATATATACACACACATATATATATATATATATATATATATATATATATATATATACACACATATATATATATATATATATACACACTGTAAAACATGTTCATAATTTTAACGGTAAAAGGGTTACACTTTTTTTTTTTTTAAGGTGTCTTTGTAACAATTGTAACCAGTAAAACACTGTAAAAATGCAGTGGAAAAAACATACCCTTACTATATGGGGTAAAAAACTGTAAACAATCTCATGGGACATTTAATATAATTTTAGAGTAAAATACTATTAAATGTACAGAGTTTGGAAGTACACTGTAAAAAAAAAAAAAAAACCTTATTGTAGCATTTACCATACTTTACCATAAATAATAATACTGTAAAATATTGTAGCAATATTTATGTTGTATGGCATTGAACTTAAATTTACGGTAAAAACTGGCAGCTATGGTTGAAGTAATTTACAGCAAAAAACAAACAAACAAACAAACAAACAAAAAACCCAGTGGTAATATTTTAGGTTTTTCGGCTCTGGGCTAAAGTTTATGATAAAAAAAAAAAAAAAAAAAAATGGCAGCTGTGGTTGAAGTACTTTACCACAAAAATTAAGGTAGTAATATTTTAGGTTTTACGGAACTGAGCTAAAGTTTATGGTAAAAAACCGGCAGCTGTGGTTGCCAGTACTTTACCATAAAAAAACATGGTAGAAATATTTTAGGTTTTACAGCCATGAACTAAAATTTACTGTAAAAACTGGCAGCTGTGGTTACAAGTGTTTTACTGGTTTTTAAATGGCAAAACACACTCACTTGCACGTATTTGAGAATTGGAATATCATACAGTTGATGACATGGTAAGCAAGTTTGTGAATATTTTGAATAAAAAAGGAGAAACGAAATAAAATTGATACATCTGTCATAGTGTTATTGTGGCTACGGTGTGTGAGAAACGTTTAAACTAATGGTCACGTAAAACAAAAACAAAAAAAAAAACATTCTGAATATTTTAGCTAGAATATTTTAAACTCACACGTGAAAGGGTTAAGTTTCATGGCTTTGAACTTCAATTTATGGTAAAAAAAACAAAAAACAAAACAAAACAAAAAACACCTCTTTACCATAAAAAAAAATGGTATTACAAAATAATTTGTCACATATGTGTACAAAAGCTGTGAATTAACAGAGGTTTAGAAGTTTTATTGAAAATAATAAAGTTTGATGTCACCATTATGGTAATCAGCATTTGTTTTAGTTGGGCTCTTCGAACATTAGATTTTCTCTGGCTGCTGTAACTTGTGTATATAAAACATATTCGTTATGCCAAGAAAATCAGCATGAGAGCCAGCAATGACAAACAGATAATCTGAAGGACTTTAAAAACACATTGTACTACTGTATCATTTAAACAAACACAGACATCAAGTATCAGCATATGAATCTCAACAGTGACAATCAACAAAATATTTAGACAAAACTCTGAACATCATGAAACAAGCTACTAAAAAGTCACAACAAAAGCAATAGCTAAAAATACAAGCAGATAATAATAATAAAAAAAAAATACTAAGGCAATTCAACTGAATTTTATTCATGGTCCAATGCATCCTGGGAGCCATGGATGAGTTTTGATTGGTTGATTGGCTCCCATCATGCACTGCAGCATGAAGCTGTTTTATCATTACCACTGTTGAGTTTCAAATGCTGATTCTTAATGTCTATGTGTGTCTGAAAGATACTGTACAGTAGTTCAAAACTTTTTAGTGCACAATGTTTTTAAAATTCTCCAGATTATCACAACACTGCTGGATCTCATGCTGTAGAATCACAGGGCTACTATAATCAATAATGTAAAATTAATGACCCGTATAACTAAAGATAAGAATCTACATGAAATCAGTGAATCAGGCCACTACATGATGATTATGTCATCATCAATACCCTGTAGCCCTCTGGTTCTACATGACAGACTGGAAAACTGGGTCGGGCTTTCTGGGATGGTCCTAAAATTGTTCAGGTCATACAAGGGAGAGGTTATTATGCAAGTATAGGTGACCATAAGTCTGAGTGGAAATCCATGACATACGGAGTCCCTCAAGGCTCAATTCCTGCACCACTCTTGTTCAAACTGTATATGCTCCCACTGAGCTAAATAATGAGGAAGAACCAAATTGCCTATCACAACTATGCAGATGACACCCAGATCTACTTAGCCACTATCGCCTAACGACTGCAGCCCCATTGACTGAGCCAAAGCAATGATAAAGTTAACAGTTATATGTGCCAAAACTTTCTTTAGTTAAACAAAGACAAAACTGAAGTCATTGCATTTGGAAACAAAGTTGAAGTTCTCAAGGTAAATGCATATCTTCACTCTAGGGGTCAAACAACTAAAAATCAAGTCAGGAATCTTGGTGTGATTATGGAGTCAGACCTTAGTTTCAGTAGTCATGTCAAAGCAGTAACTAAATCAGCAAACTATCATCTCAAAAATATTGCAAGAATTAGATGCTTTGTTTCCAGACAAGACTTAGAGAAACTTGTTCATGCTTTCATCACCAGCAGGGTGGACTATTGGACTATTGGTGGACTCCTCACTGACATTCCCAAAAGACCATAAGAAAATATGAACATACCACACCAGTTCTCAGGTGTTTACACTGGCTACCAGCTACATTTAGAATTGATTTTAAAGTATTATTACTTGTTTATAAATCACTCAATGGCTTAGGACCTTAATACATTGCAGGTACGCTCACTGAATATAAACCTAACAGATCACTCAGATCATTAGGATCACATCTGCTAGAAATACCAAGGGTTCACTCAAAGCATGGCAATCCAGACTCAAAACACATCTTTTTAACTGTGCATTTACTGAATGAGCACGGTGCTACGTCCAACTGCACTGTATTTTATTTTTGCATCCTCCCTTTTTATTCTAAACTGTTTTAATATATCATTTTTTTATTCTCACCTTTTATTGTTATTTTTATTTCTTTTGATTATTTTAATTCCTTCTATGTAAAGCACTTTGAATTACCATTGTGTATGAACTGTGCTATATAAATAAACTTTCTCTTGGCTTGCGACTTGTCTAATAAACACACAGTTACAGCAGCCAAAGAAAAACTAAAAGAGCCCAACTAATCCAAACACTAATCACCATAACGGTGACTTCAAACGAAACTATTATTTTAAATAAATCATCAACATCTAAACCTCTGTTAATTCTCAATAAGAACTTCTGTAGACATATTACAGAAAAAAAAGTCAAACTGGTTAGTATTAAGTGAAGCTGGTAATGCTGTTTGTGGACTTGTTTAATCCTCCTCTGCTGAGATCTTGAGAGATTTAATGTCTTCTTTTATCTTCAGTTGATTTCATTTAAGGCTATGGCTGGAAGTCAGTTGTAGTTCTTGTGTTTCTGCTCATCTCTTCTCTTTTTTTCTGTTCTTGTTGTTCCTGTAAATTGACATTCCCAGAATTCCCTGTGTGACACTTCACATTTGATGTTATTTTATTGAAATAATCATGTTTCTTCTTAGTTTTTGTTATCAATTATGTACATTTGGGGTTTATGTTGCATCATATGTCATTTAAAGAATGTTTATCACATTATTTTAGAGTCATGTATGTCAAGATGGTGTTTAGTATTGTGTGTATGACACTGTGTACCTTCTAACATGTGCCTCAGCTTGTAGAAAAATAATTGTGGTGAACTTTGAATCATCATGTGGTTTTCTTTTTTACCACTGGTATTATGGTGGTTATCAGTATATTACAAAGATATACAGCAGATTTTACTACTTTTGTGAAATGGAATGTTTTATCAATTAGCGTAAAAACTAAAAGGCTACTACTGTATTTTTACAGTAAAGTACTGGGAACCACAGCTGCCTTTTTTTTTTTTTTTTTTTTTTTTTTTTTTACATCCAAACAAAAACCTGTAAAAACAAATGAATAAAATGATCATGGTATCATGTCTAAACAAACACCACTAGTGAGTGTGAGACCACTAGTGAAAATGCTTCTATCAGAATATAAATATGAATTCTTAGTATTTGGTTTGTCTCATTTAGCTCCAGCAGCACCAGAACTGACATGATCAAAACCTGATGATCATGTTCTCTGGCATGATTTGGGAATGTTCAAAAGAGTATCTTGAGCTTCAGTAGAATAACATTATAAATCTCATCAGCTTTTTTCAAGTATGATACCGTTTTAAATGCCTCGTTGCTACAGATACACTCATATGAGATGGCATTTGAAAGCGGGAGGGAGTTTACTTTCTGTCAGCGGCTCTGTCAACTGTGCCAGGAGCAGCTTGGGTCATAAATATTAATTCTGCTATGTGACATGCACTTGATTAACTGAAAGTGGACATTGGTAGGTGAGCACTAGCCATAGCAGGATTAGCATTTGCGCATTTATTTAGTAAAGTGCCAAATAAACAAATTGGCTTAGGCTTGTTCCAAGTCATTATTTTATGTGACCGTCTACACTGCGGAGAGAGACAGTAATAGAATCGAACATTGCTTATGAAAACATACTGATATACACTGACAGTCCTCATATTCGTCAGGATACTTCAAGGATTTCTGAAGAAGAATATGACCATTGGGGTACAATGTCCACAGAAGAAGAAAAACAACAACATGATTAATGGGGGATTGGCCAAAAATGCACCTGCACATTTAATCTACTAATAAAGTGAAAATGAAAATTAAGTGAAAATAGAGATGAAAATAAGTGTTGATTGTTGCATTAAATATATATTTCTGCTCGTTGCGTTATACCTTTTACACGTTTTACAGCGTTGCGCACTATAACCAATCACACACAATTCTGTTGACATTATAATTGCAATGGCCAATCAGAGGCATTCAGATTAGTCATCGCTGAAACCAGAGTTTTGTTCAGTGCGCGAGCTGAACACAGAATTCTGACTGAATTCTGCACTCCTGTCAATACTCTCAATCTCATCATAAACTGATAAACATAATGTGCATAATGTGATGATTGTGCAATGTAGCCAATCACAAACATATCTGATGATTTCTTGAACGCATTGGCTAAAACTTTTTTGTCCATTGCTGAGATCTGCACACTCAAATCCTCTCGTTATAATTCAACTTAAAAAAAAAAAAAAAGTATTGATATTATGTAGGCTAAATAAGATATTCATTGTACAGTCAGCTTAATCGACTAGCAGAACTTTGTGAGATTGCGATGATTTAAGATGAGTGACCGCTTATAAGCAGTAGTTATAAAGGGAGTGCTTTTGCGCTTTCTAGGCGATAAAATTCATTCAGAATTTGAAGATAATGTATTTTTTTGCTGCATTTGGTAAGGCAATGATCAGGTTATTTATTATTCGAACTGGCTGTTCAAATTATAGTGGTTTGTGAATAACTACTTTAAAAACAAGAGCGTTTATGCTGGGATATGTAGGTTGCTGATAGGCAACACGTAACTATTTCATTCTATTTAAATGAGTTTTTATGGAGGAATCGCATCTAGCCGTACCCTAGAGTTGGTTCACCCTCCGCCTCTGACTCGGTTGACTGGAAGATGATTTGGATGGCGTGATGACTGGAAGACGACTTGAATGGCGGGATGACATGATGACTGGAAGACGACTTGGATGGTGTGATGACTGGAAATCGACTTGGATGATTGACTTGGATGACGTGATGACTGGAAGACGTCTTGGATGACATGAAGACTGGAAGACGACTTGGATGACATGAAGACTGGAAGACGGCTTGGATGACGTGATGACTGGAAGACGACTTGGATGACCTAATGACTGACTTGGATGACGTGATGACTGGAAGACGGCTTGGATGACCTGATGACTAGACGACTTGGATGACTGGAAGACGACTCGGATGACTGGAAGACGACTCGGATGACTGGAAGACGACTCGGATGACTGGAAGACGACTTGGATGACCTAATGACTAGAAAACGAGGTGATGACTAGAAGACGACTTGGATGACATGAAGACTGGAAGACGACTTGGATGAAGTAATGACTGGAAGACGGCTTGGATGACGTGATGACTGGAAGACGACTTTGATAACCTAATGACTGACTTGGATGACGTGATGACTGGAAGACGACTTGGATGACCTGATGACTAGACGACAAGGTGATGACTGGAAGACGACTTGGATGACTGGAAGACGACTTGGATGGCCTAATGACTAGAAGACGAGGTGATGACTAGAAGACGACTTGGATGACATGAAGACTGGAAGACGACTTGGATGAAGTGATGACTGGAAGATGACTTTGATAACCTAATGACTGACTAGGATGACGTGATGACTGGAAGACGACTTGGATGACTGGATGACTAGAAGATGACTTGGATGACATGAAGACTAGAAGACGACTTAGATGGCGTGATGACTGGAAGATGACTTGGATGACGTGATGACTGGAAAACGACTTGGATGTCATGATGACTAGAAGGTGACTTGGATGACATGAAGACTAGAAGACGACTTTGATGGCGTAATGACTGTAAGACGACTTGGATGAAGTGATGACTGGAAGATGACTGGCGATCGACTTGGATGAGGTAACAGCAGTAGCTAGCAAGGTAGTCAGGAACATAAAGCAGATAAGTAACAAGGTAAGTAGTCTGTAGCATCAGACAAGGTCAGACAATAACTGAGAAGTATGTGTGCTCTATGTGTGCTCTATATAGTGCCTTGCCTTGTTGATGAGGGCTAGATGAGTTCCAGGTGTGCATAGTTAGGTGCCAGGGAGGATGATGGAAAATGCAGTCTGTGACAAGACTGTGGTATCATATCAACAAATTTGGTCAAACAAACAAACAAACAAACAAACAAACATGTTCAAATTTATACTTTTCCTTGAATAAGTTCCATGCCTCAGTAGTAAACTGCGGGCCGATATTGCAAAACACCTACTCCGGTATTCCAAATCTAGCGAATGTGGCTTTCAGTCTGTTTATCCCCTGCCCTGTTGTTGTCGTTGGCAGATGAAGAATCTCTATGAAACATGAAAAATAACCCGATACAATCAGATACATCTGACCCTTGTTCTTGTAAATGTCTATAGCCGCACGCTGCCATGGCCTGTCAGGTAGTGGGTTTGACTTCATTGGCTCTTTTCTTTGTGTTCTCCTGTTTTCACGACAATATGTGCACACGTCAATTTTGTTTTTCATATTTAATGATATACCAGGCCACCAAACAGATAAATTTTCTCTTTCTCTGCATTTTGTTAACCCTAGATGTCCTTTGTGGATGTGCTCAAGGATGTCCTGTCTCAGTTAACTTGGAATACAGATGCATCTGCCCATAATTATCTGTCATTCCCATATTAACAGTGCATCTTTCACTGAATAAAAGTCTCTGATACATTCCGGTATGTTTCTCACATGCTCGGGCCATCCTTGCTTTATAAACTTGCTTAGTACTATTGTACTATTGTAACTCTTTCAGTCGCTGCTTCGATCAGGCTCAACTTTGATTGTGACACGGGCAAGCTGGCTATGACTGAGTCTACGTGACAGGTTATCTCGTTCAATGTACTTCTCGGTGCATCACCACCTATTGGACTTATTGACAGTATATCTTCCCCGGTGCGTATTCAGTGGTCACTGTGAATCGCATCAGTCTCATTAAAAGTCTTTGATAGCGTACTGGCACCGTGTCTAGATCTTTTTTTAATAATCAAGAGCACGAGATGTTTGTGGTCTGTAATAAGGTGAAATCTGTCCAGGCCTATGAGATACTTCTTGAATCTCTCGCATGCCCAGACCCCAGCTAAGCATTCTTTTTCAGTTTGCACATACCTGGTCTCTGCCTCATTTAACCTTCATTTGACCTGTCCCCATTCAGCTGTAGCAAGACTCCTCCCTGCCTATAGCTACTAGCTTCTGCTGACACTGCGGTAGCCTTTGTTGGGTTGTAGTACGCGAGAACAGGTGACGTCATTAGAGTTTCTTTCAGCTTTTGAAATGCGCTTTCTTGAGGCTGGTTTCATGTCCATGCCACAGTCCCTTTCAATAAGTCAAACAGAGGGGCGCCCACTGTTGCCAGGTCTGGAGTGTAACATCCCATGTAGTTTATCATCCCCAGGACGCGTTTCAGTTCGCACACATTTTTTGCCGTTTGTAGCTCTAAAATAGCCCTTACTTCTCACGGGTCTGGCCTGACTCCTCTCTCGTCTATGACGTGCCCCAGGAAATGCAGCTCTTTTTGTCTGAAGATACACTTCTCTTTGTTTATTTTCAGTCCTGCCTGCTCCATTCTGTCCAGAATGCACCTCAGATGCTCGTCGTGCTGTTCTTGAGTTTTGCCATGAACGATTAGATGTAGATGGCTACTCCCTCCAAGTCTCCTAGTTCATTCATTTGGTGCTGAAATATTTCTAGCACTATGCTAATACCGAATGGCAGGCACTTAAAGCAGTATCTTGCAAATGGTGTTATGAACGTAGTGAGGAGACTACTCTCACTGTGCAGGGGAATTTGCCAAAAGCCGCTTGTGGCATCTAGTGATGAAAATACTTTGGCAAGTTTGACAAGAATTTCATCTGTCGTGGGTAACATGTACCGTTCTCTTTTTACATTTTCATTTAGTTTTTTCCACGCAGATCCAAGTCCACGCAGATGCGCACTTTCCCGCTAGGCTACATCTGCACGTACCAGTCTGTGGGTTGCGTTATCTTTTCAATTACTCCGTTCTCCTCAATTTCTGCCTTGACTTTTGGGAGTAATGGTAAAGGGACTCTTCTAGAGGTGTGGACTGCATAGGGCTCTGCATTCTCTTTGAGATTTATTTTAACTAGCTCGGTTTTTATTGTTCCCTGTTCACCGAATGCTGCTCTGACTTGCTCAATTCTCTTAACTAAGCCCATCTCTATCGCTTGTTCTCTGCTCAGCAAATTATTTACTGTGTCACCTTCCATGACATGAATTGTAAACTTGAACTTTTTGTCTTTGTACTCTGTGGTTGTTTCAAATTTTCCCAAACAATTTATCCTTCCACCTGGGCTGTCATATCTCGCCTGTGTATGACTCAATTTCACTTTATTTCCCAGTGAGTTGAAAGTCTCTTCATTCATGACTGTCACGTCGGCCCTGGTATCAATTTTAAATGTTACTCGCAAGCCTTCCATGTTCAATTTCACAAACCAAGTCTCTGTATCATCAGCCCCTGTTTTGCTTACAGTTCCCAATGAATTGTCCTTACTTGGTTGAGTGTGCGTTCCTCTTATTTACTGAGTCATTTACTGAGTAACACATACACTCGCAGTGTCCTTTCCTTTTACATTTTCGACACTCAGATTCTGCTGCAGGACATCCCCTGTCTCAATGTTACGTTTTTCCACTCTTTCCGCACCTGTCGCCACTGGTCATTCTATCATTCTTTTATCTCGCTGGTCTCTTTTCATCCCACTTCATTCTCTTTTCAGGTCGTCTGCGTGTAACCTCCTGAACACTGTTCCTCTTGTTGGCTCACCTGTTGAGCAATGTCCTCCGCCTGCCTCACCATCAGCACCGACGTGTTTAAAGTAAGATCTGTCATCAGCAGTAACCTCCTTGAAAGCTCTTTATCTCTGATGCCAACCACAAGCTTATCTCGGATGTTTTCTGTTTCAGTGCACTGAAGTCACAACTCTCTGCTAATTCATAGAGTGCATGGATGAACATCTCTGCCTTTTCCCCTGGCCTTTGTATGCGTTGGTAAAAGCACGCCCTCTCGTGGATGATGTTCTGTTTCGGGATGAAATAGTCATTGAACTTGTTTAGCACGGCATCAAAGTCTTTTTATGCTCGTTTCTCTCGAACATGAACGAGTTGAATATGTTTTCTGTCTCTGGTCCCATGGCATATACGAGGGTACTCACTTGTATCTCGCCATCATCCTCCGTGAGCTTCGTGGCCATCCTGTGCCTCAAAGGTGAAGTTTGTGGGTGGGGCGAATTTGGCCATTTCTATATCTCCACTACTTCTGACACAATGTCAAATAAGTCACTTACAACGACTCTGTTGCTAAGAATTTATTTTATTTAACAGTTCGGAACAGACACAGTCTCACTATCTATTTGCCTCTAATCTTAAGTCACGCCCCCTCTTACTCTGAGCAATTTTTATTCACTGATTAGGTTGTCAATCAACACATGTAATTACTTCCTGAACTTTAAAAAAAGTACTTTCTGAGGGGGAAATTTTTACCCATAACTTCATTTTAGACCCTGGTCCCTGCGGGCAAAACACACCGAGTACCACCCCAAAGTTCCTAGTTCCTGGGGAAAGTTCCTGTGGTGGAAATGCGGCTTTAGCTGTCCAAATGGGGACATTGCATAGACGACAACCTAACCCTAAGCCAACCCGAAAACTTTCTGCATTTTTTACAATAAAAAAAAAAGTATTTATTTTATTTCTATGCTGTTCTTACAAATAAGGATGTCCCCAAAAGGAGATGTTTTTGTCATTTTTAGCTCACTTCTGTGTACAAATTTCCCCCCAAAATATGGTTACGTAGGTACACACACACAGACAAACTTTTGCGGTAGCTACATTAGCGTGCTGTTAAAATCCTCTCTGTAATCTTTTATAATCTATGTGACTTTTGACACGTGGAAATCAATGACCTGTCACTGGGTTTAATGAAATTGTTTGTACTGCAGGAGTACATCCACGTTTCCCGATCACATCAATTGGGTGATATCCGAACACAAGCCACGACCACGTCAGCTGTACTTTAAACGGATCCATATTGATGTTATAGTAAAACGTTGAAGCTTTATTACTTGATTTAGTCAGGTAGAGAAAGAAACAGACAAAACCTGTTTGATGCCAGAATCAATGTCTTAAATTGAACTGAAATTAAAAAAGTTTTGTGCTCCACTAGCACAACTTACTGGTGTTCAGATGCCAAGTGACTAGAAAAACAAAACAACAACGTCCAATGACAGCAAAACAGAAATGTGCCGGGTGATTGGCATGCTGGTTCGTTATAAAACATGACTTCTACAATCAGTTTTCTTTTATTATTTTCTATAAAACGAGGTGCAGAAACCTTGAAGGGTGGCCTCCAATGCGTGTGAAATTGGTTGATTTTTTTTTTTTTTTTCTGAAGCAATTAATTTTTCTGTTCTTCAGGGAATGCTATACGAGAATACCCACACAAACAGTTGTCACTGAGACACAACCAAACAAAACAAAGAGAAAGAGACAGGAAGGAATTTCAAAAACAAGAAGCTATGAGTCTCACAAAATGTGTCATATTTCACCCCAAAACCAAAATAAATTAATATTTTGCATAAACAAATGGCTATTATTAGGACCATTAAGATTTTCTTTTTTTTTTTTTTTTTGCATTGTGCATTTTTCATGATAATTAAGAAAAAAAAAAAAAAAAAAAACTAAATAACTAAATTTAATTAATTCTCATTTTTATATGAGTCAGGTATAATAATAATAATGCATTATTATTGTTATTAAACTTTAAACATGTTTTTTTTTTTTTTTTTTTTTTACAGCTTGATAACAGTCCTTGTCTCACTTTAACAGGCTGAGTTAGAGAAACAGCTAGAGTCTCAAAGGTCATTAAGGGTCATTAAAAGAGTGTTAGTTGTGGTGTAATCATGGTTTGCATCATCTCCGCAACTCTCTTTTGCTCTTCTAACACATGCACACCTTTCCTCAGCTGCTCTGTACCAGGTCTGGAAACCCTCAAATAGGCCATGACAAGCAATTTGCCGCATGGAGATGATGAGAAATAGAGCAGAATATGATTACCTTTGCACATGGGGGGCAAACGCAACTCACAAATACAGGGGGAGGTGAATATGTATGGGCGGAGTTGAAGGGTATAACTGCTACTTGTACAGAAGACCTTGAGATCCCGAAAAACAACAGCAGGGAAGCAAATCAAGTGGAAACACCCTCTGAGAAAGTATGGGAATTTGCAAGCGTCTCACAGGAACGCTGGGCATTTATTCTCTGCTATCTCAGACAAACAATTGAGATATAAAAGATCTCATTGGTGATTTTTCTTTCTTATGGGAGGACTTATGAAAAATTCTCCATTTGGTCTCCATGTCATCTCACTGCTATTTCACGAGTGGTTTCTTATCGGAAGACATATGCAAAAGTCTCCATTTGATCCCCATTTAACCTCTTTGCTTGCTCATTATTAGTGGTGTCTTATTGCAAGACATGCAAAAGTCTTAATGTGACCAATTTGTTTGGTATCTGAGAGAAAAAAACTGAGAACAGGAAGACAAGGTGATATAGCGAACAGCCCCACCCCTTTTTTAAAATAGCCAATAGCATTTCGTTTATATCACAGCTCAGCCAGAGCCGCTGAGCTCGGTAAAGCTTTGGTTTCCTTCTAATCTCTAAGCGTTTATCCTCCTAATCTCCTCTATATCGCTTTAAAATACAGCATTCTGTGCAGAATTTAAATGGGTCCAATACCTTTTGTGGTCTGAGCCGACTCGCGGTCTGCGGATATGATCCACTCTGTGCTCTCGTGTCTCTGGACCAGAGCAGACTGTGCTCGCGCTGCAGCGGTTCACGTGACACTAACGCGAAAACAGACTTCATTTGTGTCAATGGAAAGCATATTTACACTGTCTGAATTGTTCCCTATGTTATATATAGTGCACTATGCACTAAATCTGTGATCCATTTTAGCGGAAGTGAGAGACTGTGGCCCGGTTTCACAGACAGGGCTTAGCCTTAGCCAGGATTAGGCCTTAGTTCAATTAAGGCATTTAAGTATCTTTTATAAATTTTCACTATGTGCATCTTGAGACAAAACAATGACACTGGCATATATTAAGATCTGTCAGTGCAAGTTACTTTCAGTTACAACAGCTCAAACATGCATTTTAGTCTAGGACTAGCTTAAGCCTTGTCTGTGAAACCGGGGGTGTAAGTTTTGAATGCTTATATCTCCTAAATGCGAATTTCGTCATTGTTTTGGAACACACCATCTTATTCATAACCTTAAAGCTAACATATTCATACTAAAAGCTAAAAAAACTTAAATTTTGATTTCAGGGGGACTTTAAATTATCCCAAACGTTTCCAACAATGTTTAAATCCAGAGAAATAAGCAATTTTAGTCTTTGTGTCTCCTGTCAATGACGTCATATCCTGCACTACCCTATATATATATATATATATATATATATATACATACATATATATTTTAATAGACAGGTGAGCAATTGTTTGGATACTTTTATTGACAGAAAACTAATCATTGTTATAGAGCTCAACACGGCTAGTCTTATTGTTTGAATCAATTGTTTTCTTGATTTACCATGAGTAGGGGAGCACGGGGCACAATCTAACGCGGGGTTAGTTGTAACACGCATGGTTTAAATACTTCCACACACGCTAGCATGAAGAAACTTAGCGTATTTACTAGTTGCCATATTGACAATATATATAGAAAAAATTGCACCAAATTCAGAAATCTTTGGGAGATATCACTTAACATTTATTTAACAATAGCAAAAGTAAATTTCTTACTTAAGCTAATTTTTCATCTATATTTTTTGTTTTTATTTAAAATTAGACAAGTCTGATATTATTTTAATCTCCAATCTGTTGTTTAGCAGTTTGGGTAGTTCTTTAATGCTTCACTAACTATCAGAAGACACTAACCAGGTTTAAATTCTAGTTGCGCAGATAGGGTTCGTTGTAACACTGCGTTACAATGTGCCCCACTATTAGAACTATACTATTCTATACAGTTACGATACAACTGGCATAATCAACTTTTATGAATTTCTGTTGATTAACTATGGAAAAAAAGGTGAATAAAGACTGAAAGGAAGAACCTGAACATCCAGAAAATATTATTTCAAGAAATGTTCAGCATTTGTACTGTCTCGTCTATTTATCTCGTTTTCTGTGTGAGCTGTGAGTGGAGGGAGAGGAGTGTTTTTGTTCAGCTCTGTGTTTTTCTGAATGTCTGAATATGTCTCTTCATCTGTTTGCATGCATTGTTTTGACCAGTGCTGTATAGCTGTGTTTTACAGAGTGTTCATTGTCAAACTACAAAATTATTTAAATTTCTAAAAAAAAAAAATGGTATTATTGTATATGAAAAAAAAAATATTATTGTCTTTTATTGACAAAATATTTTAGTTTGTCATGTATATTTTTTAAATTCAATCACATAACATTTTTAGCTGTCAAATGGTCATGTTACAATGTGCCCCACCTATGGGGCATGTTGTCACATTTCACTTCCCTTCTTTCGGGGTAAATAAAGAAAAAATGTATACACTGTATTAATGAAACAAAGCCACATATTTGTACCAGACATGTGTGAAATTAATGTGGAACAAAATAAATTCTCTGAACCCTAAGTAGATTTACACAAACTGAGAAAGTCAAAAAGCGTTAGATTGTGCCCCGCGCTCCCCTACCATGTTTGTACATGCCTCAGAGACAATACTATTTTATCAAGCGGCTAACACTGCATAATCAGAGAGAGCTTTCTCCATCATACAATATATTTTAAATTTAATTGCATGTCATTTAGCAACACCTTCTTTAGCAGTCATCCAGTTTTTATTAATATGATATTCTAATACTGATTTAGATGCAACAAGTCTCTACACCAGCAATCGAACGCACAGAGTAACATTATAACAACTTTCAACACACTAAATGTATTTAGTATGATTGTTTTAACCATGTAAAACAGTGCTGTGTTACGCAACGAAAAGAGAGGAAGCAGCCGACTGCAGCATAATAAAAGCTCCACTGGACTCAAGGCTAGTGTGCATTAGCTCTCGGCCTGCCCTGCTTCATACCACAGTAACGTTAATATCTTAGCTCAGGAGTGTCCAAACTCAGTCACTGTCCTGCAAAGTTTAGCTCCAACTTGCTTCAACACACCTGACTGGAAGTTTCTAGTTTGCCTAGTAGACCTTGATTAGCTGGTTCAGGTGTGTTTAATTGGGGTTGTTACTGAACTCTGCTGGATGGTGGCCCTCCAGGAGCAGGATTGGACACCCCTGTGTTAGCTCATCCATGATCATGACTTCTGCCACAGTCCGTCGGATTCCTTTCCATCTGCTGGAGGTGAAGGAAGTGAAGACGACAACTCCCATGAATCCACGCTCATTCACGGCATACACAAAAGTCTCATTTTGACCTTTGATTAACATCTTTGCAATCTTAGCTAAACAAATGAGATATAAAAGAGATCTTATTATTTTTCATTTTCATTTCATAATGGGAATACATAAGCAAAAGTCTCCATTTAATCTCATTGCTTTTTAGGAGAAACAATTGAGATATAAAAGAGATCTCATTAATGATTACTAATGGGAAGACATATGTAAAAGTCTCAATTTGATTTCCATTTAATCTCAATGCTTTCTAGGAGAAACAGTTGAGGTCTTGTGATTATCTTATGGAAAGTGACAACAACATCACGTTCTACTGCTTAAAAATAGAATGCAGTATGCCAGTCTGAACATAGCCCACCTCTCTCTCATTTGCTTTTGTTCTTTCACTTTCACTTTGTTTTTGTTTTTTTTGTTTGTTGTTTCTACAGTCTCTCTTTGCCTCCAGACACTCTATCTTTGAGTTTCTCTAGGGAGTATTCGACTGAACCGAAGGGTCTGTTGTTCACAACTCCTCCTCGTTGCTAACACATTTACACTTTGGCAGAGCTCTGATCAGTTACTGACAAACACACAACGCTTTACACAGTCCTGCTGTACATACAACAGAACACACACAATCCGCTGCAAACGCTCCCTGTTTTAATAATAAAATGGTGTACAGCGCAATGCCTTCAAAGCTTTGTTTCCAAAGCCATTCCCCGCGCAAAATCAGCCGTGAAAGGCAATATATTCTGATTTCCCATGACAGAACGAGCTATTAAAAAGGAATACAGACAAAGTTTCTGTAATTTCAAGTTTTCCCCAACACATTCGGGCTTATCTTAGCTAAAAATTCCCTTTAGTTCGAGCATGTGTGTGTACACATGATTTGGTGTGTGTTTACTGACAATATTGTTTGCGCCAATCCATGTTAAATGTCTACAAATTTAAATACAACTCACTTTCTCTACTTTCTCCCCAGAGGAAGGAAGAAGCTGTGAAGTTCAAACCGCTAAACCTCTGCAAAGCCCTATGGGTTGCTTATCAAGAGCCAAGAGAGGAAAGAGTGACTGGCTCTCAGTGTGTGTGTGTTACCGTCTGCAGAGATATTTTGAGGAGAAGCGGTGCCTGGGAGATTTCCAGCATTCACTCACAGGGATCTACTCCAAATGATGAACAGAAAGTGCTGCTCTCTAAACGACTCAAAACCTCTTGAAGTCCCAGAACCACTGGCAAAATAAATGAATAACATAAGAAGAAACTTCAATACTTGCTTTATTTACCGCAATACTTCTTTACTTTCTCATACATGGGGGATAACACATAATATTTCTCATCATAAGTAGAAAAATAGTGCCCAAGTTGATACCCATTATTTACGAATCACCACAACACTCTATGTCAACTGGATCGGGCCAGAATCGGGCGGATATCATGTAGTCTGAGCCCGGCATAAGATGGTAAGTACATACTTCTGAATATGTTGTAAGACATGCTACTACATCTTAGGTCTGTGTTTTAAAAGTGTTAGCATTTAGCATTATTAGCTAAATACATTTAAGATTCATACATGTTCTACAACAGTCCCAAAACTTCTGTATAACATGGAATTGTAGGTAATGTTACTTTTGGTGTACTGTTGCGTTATGTTACACTAATCTCAGGCACACATATTACATTATATGGTACAGATAGTATGCAAATGGAATTTAGTCAATAAATTAAACAGCATTCACAAATAATTTCCACACTGTACCCATTTGTTGAATCTCAAGCATTTTTTTCTGTGGAATAATATGCAGTGCTGAATCATACACAATAAGACCAGGAAAAGGGTATTGTGAAAGTAACTTGACTTAATTATGATTTCCTGTTGATTTTAAATACATCTTACTTTGCTGAAGGACATTTTGGGATAGGTCTCCCTTAAAGGATTAGGCCACTTTCAAATAAAAATTTCCTGATAATTTACTTATTTACTTATTCAACTTAAGGAACGAACGTGGCGCCAGTTCCGTTTTTTCCGTAAGTTGAATAGGGAAGGCGTAGGACATTTAGCGTAAGCTTTTTGAAGAATACGGAATCGCATTCTGGTGGAAGCACTTGTGATGCGATCATTTGTGCCTATAAAGCATATACATTTTGATTTTTTTTAGAAAATGACTGATTGTTTCGCTAGATAAGACCCTTATTCCTCGTCTGGTATCGTTTAAAGCCCTTTGAAGCTGCACTGAAACTGTAATTTTGACCTTCAACCGTTTGGAGACCATTGAAGTCCACTATAAGGAGAATAATCCTGGAATGTTTTCATTAAAAACCTTAATTTCTTTTCGACTGAAGAAAGAAGGACATGGACATCTTGGATGACATGGGGGTGAGTAAATTATCAGGAAATTTTTATTTGAAAGTGAACTATTCCTTTAAAGCGACACCATGGAACATTTGCTCACGGTTCCCCATTGTGGTTGATAAGCGAAATTGTCTGTTACCAGTGTTGTAAATTCTGTCGCTGTATAAGCTTCCCCGTGGCCAGAGCAATACACATGAATTTGTTGACTAAGCTGACAGCGAATGCAGAAACCATGTCCACCGACAAGGTAAAGTAGTCCGTGTTACACTATGTTCTACTAATATCATTACATAGTTTTATTTATTTTTACTCCAGAATTGAAAAGTACAATTTTTTTGCTCGCATAGTTCGTATGTAGCATTGTTTGCAAAGGGTGTAATTTGTAGAATAAAACATTATCCACATGGTTTTGAGAATTGCATATTAGATCGTTTCGTCTTATAGTTAGCTGTTGGCTAACTCCACCCAGGCTACGAGTAAATCAAATGTAACGTATGCCATAATGCAGGTCACACTCTTCCGCTGGCATGGGATGTGCAGGGCTGTGTGTACCGACCCAAAAACGAAACTTGCAGAGTGTGGTTGTAGCTGCTAGGAGGCTGCTCAGGTAGCAGCAGCAGTAGAATTTGTAGAGTAGAGCAGTAGAGTTGTTCTACCACTGAAATAATTTTATAGACATTATTTTAAGCTCGAAAAACTATATAGTGTTGCTTTAAAAATACACTCAGGAAGTTCCCGGTGAGGTAAATACAGAGAGAGAATACCTTCTTGCTCTGTTGCTGAACCATCATCAAAAGTTTGCAATTTTCCCACCAAGGCTTCGGCTTCTGGTGGGTACCTGCAAAATCGACTGAAAGGAGAAGAAAGGCCCTTAGATAGAGTAGAGCTGTCAATCATCCATCCCAACCAATCAGCTCTCACTGATTAAATCCTGATCACTACTTAGTCACTTTATGTGACTACACATTCCCACTTACTATTTCTGCTTAGCTCCAACTATCTCTCTTCAATGCTGAGAGGTATTTATGAGTGTGAATCATGTTAATTCTCCATGAATTAAAAATGTTAACACCAGTTAGCATAGTAGGAGTCGCCTCTAGCAGTGTGTTTTTGTTAGCGTCCTACACCTCTAATTAACATAGCATTTTTTTTTTTTTTTTTTTTTTTTTTTGATGTACTAAGCTGTCAGCGGCGACTCCATCAAAGCTAGAGTCAATAAAACTGTTATCTGAATTATGTAAAGATATTCTTGTTCAACAAGATTTTCTTGACGTTCCTCTTCCACTTGATCCATGACGAACGAAATAAGCTGAAACAATATCATAACTCAATTTTGAGTTATTTGCTCCTTGCTTGGAGAGCAGGTTGGCCAACTGATATTCAGTCTTGCTAATCAAATTAACACAATCAAATTTTTCCCTTTTATGGCCATCTAGAACAACCTCAGGCTAGTTGTTTTTGTATATTAAGCACTAGAGTGAAATAAAAAAGAAAAAGAAGAAGAAACTGTTCTGGAGGCGACAAAATATGATGGAGAGTGGGTAATTTTGTCTTGTGAAAATAGGACCAGCACCATATTGCCTTGTTGACTCATTTCCAGTTGGATACATCAATCAAATTTCACTGTTTTTCAGCATTAAAATGTTCATTGAATCTCTCACAGAAATTGGTCCTCTGTTTTATTTTCATATATTTAAGCAATAAAGTAGTGTTTTGTTGTTGTTGTTGGTTTTTTTTTGTGTGAATATGGTTGTTAGCTACAGTGCTAAAAAGTTTCTGCAACCACTTTTGATGTTATTCCCAAAACAGAATAGCTATAAGTGTTTTTTTTTTTTTTTTTTTGCATTTATGAAACTGTTAAAGCATAAAGAAAAAAATATTAAAGACACTTTTTATCAGGCAAATTAATTAAAAGTGCCATCCGCTAACTAACAGATATAGGCTCTGTTCCAAAACCGTCTCGCTGTCTGCTTTCTACATAGGCAGCATTCTAACTGAAATTAAACCTTTTAAGTGGCAGATTTCAAATATAAATCATAAAGTAGCACAGTAGACAACTCAGAATTGATGTCAATAGAGTACTCTGTTAGCATGTTGCTAAGCTAACACTGGGATACAATTAGCATAAAAATGCATAGCATAGGTACACAAATATTGGCTAAATTATCAATTTTAGATTAGAGTGAACCATTATTTAATCTATAATTTACAGTACGGAGTGAATTCTAAGTATATTTAAGCAACATTTACCTTGCTAAAGTGTATCTGCCATCTTGGATTTTTTCCCCACTGATCTTCTTTCACTGCATTATGGGATTGTCTCTGTAAAGGACACATGCAATTCTACCTTAAAATGTGGCCAAAAAAGTCTTAGAAGCAGAGATGACTCGAGTCGCATTTTAATAGACTTCATACTTGACTAAGACTCGACCTGAAATGACTTCAGATTTGACGTGAGAAAAAAAACAAGTCTTTTAACCTTAACTACTGATATCATAAAAAAGAATTTATGATTTATTTGAATCATTTTATATTATCTGCGTCACATATATTTCCCTACATGTCGTGGTAGATCGGACCCTTGTCATAGAGTTTGATTACATTTGTCCATGCATTGCGCATAAAAGGCAAAATGTCATAAGAGTCCATTGAAACATGACGGGAGCCACTGTGACATATGTTCTCTCTTTTTGGTTTATTAACATGTCAAATCGGCTAGGTGCAAAGAATGTGGGAAAACAATTAATGACGCTGGAACGACAATATCAAATTTTATGAGACATTGCATCCACAAAGGGTTAGTCACATTAAAATACATAGCTAGCTAGGCTATACTGTGGTGTAGCTGCATGGCTTCTCTGGATTGCCAGCCTGTTAAAACATGAACAAAAAAAATCTAGCCTAACACTACGTTTTATCAAAATTTTTTATAGTATATGCAGCTTTTCTCTCTCTTAATGTGTGTCTATGAGAAATAGAAAGAGAAGTTAATCCATTTATTACTGAAAGCTCATATTTTAACGTATCGCAACCAGCATGCTTACAGTTTTTTTTTTTTATTGACTTAAACATTCCAAGGTTTGATATTTTCAAATGACTCGTCAATAACAACGCCGCTGTATAACAAATTGCTGTAAAAAACGTGACTGGTGCCATCTTGCGACTACTTGACTGCAGCGACTGTATTGAAAATGACTAGTCATCTTGTTGCCAGGATGATTGTTTTCTGCATTATGATGGATTTTAAAAAGTAACAAGCTGGATGTACATTATCCCTTACATCTTAGGACCTCTATTACAAACAAAACAGATGATAGAATAAAAAAATAAATAAATAAATAAAATAAAAAATAAAAACTCAGAATTGATGTCAATTGAGTATTCTATTAGCATGTTGCTAAGCTAACACTGGGATACTCTAAGCTTACAAAAATCATAGCATATAAATATTGTTTATATAATCCATTTTAGATTAAACCATTATTTAATCTATAATTGTATTATACTTGTAACTTGTAAGTATATTTAAACAAAATTTATCTTGCTACAGTATGTCCGCCATCTTGCTTTTTTTCACTGAGTGTGTTGTAGTACATTATGCAGGCCTTCTATATAAAGGATACAAGTGGCACTGAATTATAATGTGACTAAACACTGTACCTTTATAAGTTATATTTACCTTTGGAACAATCAGGCCACTCACTAGGCTTTGGAACACATCAGAAATTCATAGTTTCTGAAACATAAACTAATGTTAATTGTTAGCCACAACTGGAACTGTCTACCCATCCAGAAAAAAGAGTACTCTAAACTTCTCATGACTCAAACTAATTATCTGATGCATGAAATGGTTTCAGCTGTTTAGCGATCTCCAGTCGAGACTGTTAGTGATCTTGAGTGGACTTCTCAGATGGAGTGGATCTGAGGGTCGATCTTGAAAACACCCTTCAGAAGGACCTGCGGTTCCCCTGGGTCTCTGGTGGCAGCTGGTAATTGCATCGGCCAAGCTGTCTCCTTCTTGACCCGTCTCTACTTTTCCCTCATTTTTCCCTCCTCTGTCTCTCCCTCAGCCCGACATGTTGATTTGTTTGCTCGTTATTTTTAGGCAACATATCTGATGGCAGAGACTGCGCCATTCATCAGTGTCTCTGAACTCCATTGTTTTATCATCTGTACCCAGCATCCTTCTCTCTGAGGTTCATCCCTCTCAACTTCTATCCTGCTGATTCTTGTGTTGTTTTTCCTCGCAGTTGGGCAAAAGTGTAGATCATTTCATAAAGAGCAGTTTTCCAGTGGGAAACGTAAGGAGTTATTCATTTTCAGACTGTTTAAACCAATATGAACAAGGACTGCAGACTCTCGCTGTCTGTCTCCCATCCCTGATGCATATGAAAGGTTAAACCCTGTTAATGACTGCATGGTGCCAATGGGAGAGTGCAGGATTGTGGGTAAAGGTCAGGACTGCATACAAGCTGAGCATAATAAATGCTGGCTCTCTAGAGGTAAATGTTACTTTCTGTACTGCACACATGCAAACGCATTCACAGATACTTGAAACGTATTCCAGGCATCACCATTTCTTCTTTTGAAACCATCTTGTAATTTAATTGACGGAAAATGAATAAATAAGTGGCTGTCTGGTAACGAGGAAAGGTCAACGCAACTGACCTTTTATCCTTGGGTGGGATTTCAACTACACTATCATTGTCTGATTCCTTAATGATTCATTATTTTGAGTTTAATCTCTTCAATGAATTGGTAGAACCGGTTTAGCAAACTGGTGTGAATAATTCGTTCACAAATTTAACTGAATTGTTTTGCATCCCTGGGGTGACCTTGCTGAACCAACAACCGTCTCTTCTATTCAAGTCCAAAAAAGACGGATTTTCTAAAATGGCAAACAACTTGTAAAGCTTATCACAGTAGATTTCCCGATTTCCTTTAATGCTGTTCAGCTTATATTTAGGCAACAAAATCACTTTACATCAAAATCCTGCACAGTGTGTGGCTATAGCATTTGACTGTAGTTGAAACACTGCGGAAGAGAAACATGATGAGAAAAAAGCACCTGCCAGGTTTCACAGCTGGAGTGGTGCATGCTGGGATTGCTAAACTGGGATACGCAGAGGCCATGCGGTTTATCCGATCTATGAATCATTAACTAATTAATGAATTATTCAAAAACAAAACCACACTTCTGCCACACAACGCCTTGGATGTGACATGAAGCTCGTTAAAAAAAAAAACAATTAGCTTCCTTTAAGTTGAGATGAAATTCTTGATGTGGTGTGACAACTACTGTGAAAGGCGTGGTAATCATATGCTAACCGGAGCAAATGCTAAAGCGCATTATTTACAGCATGACGTGATGGACAGATGGGCGCCTCGATGGGTTCCACCTTTGTGTCACTGTGGCTGATATCGAATCAGAGTGTTTCAGAGAGCGTTTGATGATGTGAAGCTTGGCAGGAATTAGTCATATAAGGCAGAGGGATCAATACGTCTCTTTGAATCAGTTTGATGGACGACAAAGAAAGAAGGGAAAAAGCCCCCAAAACTCTTAAACTTCGAAGGTTGTTGCTCTCGTGTCACCATTTAGAGAAAACTTTGAAGAGCAAAGTAAAAAGCCATCAAGGTCAAGACAGATGTGAACTCAAAGCTAAGGTTCATGGACCATTACAGATTGTCTAGCACTATTGGAATATGTGGTATTTACCCACAGGAGAGATAAAACACAATCTGTTTTTTTCTTTCTCCTAGACTGCTATAACTTTAGATGGAGAGCAAATGGAGACTTTTGAGAAGTCTTCTGTTTCACCAATTTTTCTTCTACCAAAAAGTCCCCAGGTATCTCCTCCAGAAGAGATCTTAACAATGACTGAAATTAAAAGTCAGACATGTCTCAAAAGTTTTATTCAAAATAATACTTAAACATAACTGAGAACATCTGAGCTATGAAAGAGCAGCCTTTGAGCAATACAATGTTCCTCTGGGGAAATACCTATAGGACAGAAAATTTAGAAATTAGATCAATAGTTAGATCATCTGCTTATCAGATTTTCCTCCTGAGTTTCAGAGAGTCTTAAACTGAGATGCAAGCTCAGTATAAGCTCAAAACATCTCAAATGTTTTTCAAAGATCAATTTATTACATGAAAAGTAATGGAGAAATGTCAGAAAATGAAAGAAAAATCATAATGAGATCTCAATTGTTTCTCTGAGACAGAAATTACATTAAATTGATACCAAATTGAGTCATTAAGTTACGTGCTTAGATTTTCATCCTGAGTTGCAGAAGATAACTTAAAAATTTTAGAAAACGAGATGCCCAAGTCTTCAATCAAATGTCGAAAATCTCAATATAAACTCAAACAAGACTCAAACAATTATTTTTAAAACATAAGTGATAACTTAATTAAGACTTTTGAACTATAAAAGAGTTACTTTTGAGCAATAAAATGTTCCTGTGGGTAAAAACCTATATTAAAGAAAAATCAGACATGAAAGCTCAATTGTTTTTCTTAGCCATCAATAAGGTTATATATTATATGGATTATATCAATTTAGAGACAGTCATCTGGTTATCAAATTTTCCTCACGAGCAGAAGAAATCTCAACACGTCTCAAAACAAGATATCAAAGTGTGCAAATCAAACATCGATCTCAATATTTCTCATCAAATTCTTCAAAGAATAAATTGTCTTAGCTATGCTATCCACATTCATTTTAAAGCTCATTGAATAGTCAACAACTGTCCAATTTTGATTTCTTCAAAAAAAAAAAACAAAAAAAACAACAACAACAAATAAAAAAATTACAGGACAAAACGTCTGAGACTAAGTTAATAATTATACTGAGAAACTCATGTGAAAGAGCAACTTTTATTTTATTTATTTATTGCATTTATTTATTGGTAGGACAGTGTAGAAAACAAAGCGGAAAGCACAGGGCGTAGAGAGGGGAACAGGATCGACAAAGGACCTCGACCCGGGAATTTGTGTCTGAACGCTGCCCGTAAGACTCTGACGAAAAAGCAATTTTTGAGCAACATATTAATAATACATATGAAACCACTTTGAATTATAGGGCAACAATGTACAGTTTTCTTTTACCACTGAGTGTATCAACATTTATACAATCACATTAGAACTAAGGTGATTCCACAGACACAACGCTAGCTGAATGAGTACATCTCACAGCCCAAACTCTGGGCTAAAATATGATGACCTGGAAGCATTAGATTTCACAGGGATTTGTATCGCTGTGAGCTTGCATTAAAGATACCCTTCATACAGCTGTTCCTGGGAAAAGAAGCTGTCATGCAGATTTTTCTGCAAGCAGCTTTGAACAGAGAAACAGAAGATGCTCTGTAGAAAAGTCTCTGTAGAGGAAAAAAAGGTGAGAACCTGCAAGTGTGGAAGAACAGAGTGTGTTGTTTTAATGAGACTAACAGAACTGTTCCCAGGTATAGATGTGTGGCTGGAATTGAAGGAAGAGTGTTTATAGTTTAAGACCTATGGCACACTCAAGATTGCCTTTGAGATCTCATTTGGTTTTATTACCGTAGGGGCGAAGACCTGTCTGTATTACCAAGAGCAGGGAATGTATGGGGAGGGTGAAAAGATTGAGCACCACATTTTTCTGGGGCTCAAGGATTGTTCGAAGTGAACGTGCCATTACAAGGATGTCTGTACTTGACTATAAGTGACTTTGGTTAAAGGAAAAGGTGGAGAGTGTTCTTACACTTGAAAGCTTATGAAAACAAACATTTTATATAGTCCAATGTGCATGAATCATTCACAGTAAAAGTAGAGTAATATTTATTTTGATTTCAGGTTGTCTTTGAATGTTATTGAAGATGTTGTTGACTATGAAAACAAACATTTAGCTGCTGTATTATTAATCTAAGGGACCATAGAAACTAAACATATAGAGATAAACAGTATATCGTCATGAGCAAATTGTATAATACAATACAAAATTGACTTTCATCCATTTTATAGACATTTATGCACCTTAAAAATGCAAAAAATTGTCATTTGTTATTATTATTATTATATAAATTAATAATAAGTTATCTCAATTAATGAGAAGATCTCAACTGTCTCTTGACATCACCAATTTCAAAATCCAAGAAGACATTACTTAAGTACAACTAAATGCTGAAAATTTTATTTTCACTTAAGCATGTTTTTGCCTAGATGCTTTGACTTCAAAAATGTAGACACAGTCTACTCATACATTACCTTAAGGTAAATTTCTCAATACTTTTTACGCCCCTGATTTTATATCAAAATATTTCTATACCACAATTAAGAAGCTTTGGTCATCCATTCAAAGTTGAAGTGTTTTTAGCCATTTTGTGGCATAAATCTATAAACAAGAACAGCATATTCATCTGTAAGCCTGTCAATCTAAATAGACAGAGCACGGTGGATTCTGAGAGATGAGTGAATTGAATGTGTGTGACTGCATGAGCTGCAGAAGCTTTTCAAAGTCTTGGGTAAGAAAAAGGAAAGAATAGTGGTCATTTGTAAAAGAAAATGCATTTATGTATGAGAACACACAAAAGTCAAAAAAATGAAGTTGAATGATAGAAATGTAAGTGAACATGAGTACAGTATGTAAGAAGATTCAAGCTTTTTTCACTGAACTTTTCAAAAGCCAACGACAAAGATCAATATGAACATTCTCGAATGTGTTTCAAAGACTGCTTCCATTTTTATCAAAATAAATGTAATCTTTTAACTATAAATAAATGCACCACAGGGCATTTCTAGACAATCTTTGTCTCTCACATGTCAGTCTTGTGAGAAGAGCGCAAAGTGCAATATACAGTAGGTTTAAATCAAAGCAAGCTTCTATACTGGAATGTGGCACCCAACAAACAAACCTGAATCAATGCAGAGAGAGTAAGAAACTTGGCAAAAGAAGAAAAGAATATAATAGACAGATTATGCGCACACCACTCACCTAATCCCATGGGTGCGACTGAGTGATCTCGTTTTCAGGAGTTTAAACATTTCAAATGAAAGAAAACACGCCTCGCTTTTTCCGATTTTATTCCTGAGAGCAAAAGCAAAAGATTCCTCGGCTTGCTTTAAAAAAAAAAAAAAAAAAAAGAATAAATAAATGGTTTTCCTGTCAAGATATTGAGCAATAAAAGGTGAATGAGTCATTTGCTGCAACCACAAGCCTGGTTGGTGTTGGATTAAGATTAAGAGATTATAGATAGTGACAAATAAACATGATCAGAACTAGTACTCACAATGTACTCAAAAGCTACGCACCGATCAAAGTTTCACAGTTCCCTTTTGATGGAACTCAAGCTGTGTCGTATGATGACATTTGTGGCTGAATCTCTCGGGCATTGGGAAGAAGGACAGAGCTTTCCTCCTCGATGCCCCGCTTTCACCTTCTGGACTCTTCAGTGACACCATAATACGGTCGTCGAGAGGTTTCCGGAGGCGAAGAAGCAGTCAGCCGCATTCAAGAAGTATCTGCCTCGAACTCTGGGTCCCAGGGGGCTGCTGCCAGGGAGCAGCCCCAGCCGTCATCGAACTCCTCCTACCACCAGCATCAGAAAGAGAGTGTTGCTAAGCTTGAATTTGGGAGCAGACATCCTATTGAGGCAGCGGCTGAGGCCCAGGGAATGGAGACTCTACCCCGAGACAGGAGAGTCAATATGGGAGAGGTTTGGCCCAGCAGAAGTGGATATATTCGCATCTCAAGAGATGACCCACTATCCGCTGTGATTCTCTCTCATGCCTCGGCCCCACTGGAGCTGGACGCCATGGTACAGAGGTGGCCAAGGCTGCATCTGTACGCATTTCCCCTGATCGCTCTACTCCCGGGAGTTCTAGAGAGGGTACGTCGGGATGGGGTCAGTCTACTCTTGATAGCCAAATTCCGGCCAGCCTGAGTATGGTCCTCAGACATCATATCACTCCTGGCAGGCCCTGACACAATATATCATCCCCAACCAGAGTTGGGGAAACTGTGGGTCTGGCCCCTGAGGGGGCTCAGTACCTAGAGTTTGGTCTCTCAGCCGGAGTGGTCGAGACTATACTCAAGAGCTCCATCATGAAGAAACTGTATGGCCTAAAGTGGAATGTTTTCACCTCTTGGTGTAGAGAGCGTGCGTTGGACACAGTTAACTGCCCAGTGGCTTCAGTGCTGGAGTTCCTCAAAGATCGCTTCGTGGATCATGGAGGATGAGACCTGCGGCTCACACCAGAGTCCCAGCCTGGGATCTGGCTGTAATTCTTGAGGGGTTATCCCTGGGCCCCTTCGAACTACTTGAGTCAGCATCTGAGAAGTTTCTCACACTTAAGATAGCTTTTCTGCTGGCCATTACTTCCCTCAAGAGAGTTGGGAACCTTCAAGCTCTTTCCATTTCCCCTCTCTGCTTGGAGGGTGAAAGCTATCTTGCATCCTAGACCAGGCTACGTGCCTAAAGTGCCTTCTAACATGGCTCAGTCTACGATCCTTCAGACCTTCCATCCTCCACCACATGTGTCGGCAGAACAAGAGAGACTTCACTTACTTTGCCCTGTATGGGCCTTAGAGTTATATGTTCAGAGGTCTACCAGTTTCTAACATGCTTTGGCTCCCCAGGGAAGGAATCCCTGGCCTCCAAGCAAACAATCAGCAAATAGATTGTTGAGGTGATTTCTTTGGCCTACCAGGTGCGCGGTATGCCTTCACCTTTGGCCATAAGAGCTCATTCTACCAGAAGCATGGCGTCTTCTAAAGCCCTGCTCTCGGGGGTCTCCCTTCAGGAGATATATGATGCTGCGTGCTGAGTCACTCTGCATATGTTCATGAGGTTTTATAGTCTGCACCTTCCTTCTACGCCAGGCTAAGAGGTGCTTTTGTCCTAAACTGTGCCAAGACAGTTTCACACTGGGACAGGCATTACTTAGCAGGGCGCAAAGTGCCGTCATACGAACGTCTCGAGTTACGACTGTACCACACCTTTTTATGCCTGAGAGTGACTTGCTTCGACCTATCAGAAGCTGACACTACTGTGTGCCGATGTCCCTTTGTAGCTTCCATGTAAGCACTTCATCTTTTATAACATATTTTTGGCCAAATGACAGAAAAACCTGAGCGCCCATATAGCTACAATAAACTTTATAACCTGTAAGTTGATGAAAACATAATGTGATGCACTTACTGCCTCAGGCCCTGTTTACACTAGTGCGTTTTCATTTTAAAACGGCATTTTAAAATGAAAACAATCCTTGTCTATACTGACGTTTCCACAGCATTTCAGAAACGATCTCCATCTACACTACACGACCAAAAACGCATATCACATGACCGTCCATTCACACTGGGCATGCGTGTACAAGTGTAAACAGTTGCCTCTTGCGCAGGTAGCTGCAGTATTTAAAAAATGAAGAGTTTAACTGCACAATAGCTGCTAAAAATGACAACAAAGCCAGCAAAGACTGCAGTTCAGTCTCCATGTTATTGTTTACATGGTCATCAAGGATACGCAGAATGAACGTGGGCAACAACGGCATCCTTTTTTAAAAGTCTCTGTTTACACTGAAACGCAACCCCAACGTTTTCAAAGTAAAACGGGCTCGTCAGCGTTTTTGAAAGTCTCCGTTTGAAAATGCTGGAGTAGTGTAAATGACAGGCGTAACCATAGCAAAAGTTATGCGTTTTAAAACGAAAACGCACTAGTGTAAACGAGGCCTCAGATGCGACCATTCTAATGATGGGCAAAACACGCATGTCCGAAATTCTCTGAAATTTGGTGGTCAAAAACCTAACTCCATTTGAGCTCGATTTTGGTAAAATGTTAATAATATAATGACACATGCTAGTGTCTGACAATAGGCTATATAAAGCCACAATATCTACTTTGACAACGTGGTCTTTAATTATTTAAAAAATGCATTGCTTTTCCCATTTCCTGAAAAGTAACGTTTTTAGAGATACATGATTTCCACCTGATGATATACAATGATGCTTTTTTTTTTTTTTTTTTTTTTAGTAGTTTTTTTTAAGTAGTATGCTAGGTTGCACACAATTTACAATGACAAACATTTCAAATAGAAGGTCAAGTTGAGTGCATTGCATTGTGGGATACATAACTGCATATTGTGCTGTATTGTGCATATTGTGCTGTAGGTCGAATCGTTTGGAAAAAAGTGCATACTGTGGAAAAACGTGCATACTGCGCACAACTAAACTCAAGCGAATGAATCTAAACTGCAATATAATGAAGACGAAATGATAAAACTTCAAATTGGACTTTGGGTCGTCTAAAATGGCCCATTGGAATTCCACTATAAAACTTCACCTTTATATATGAAAAGTAGAGAAAATGAACACTCATACCACCGTGAAATCAATTTTTTCAATTTTCTATGATGGTAATGGAAGAAGCGCTCCGAGACCAATTTATCATAGGGGGCTGCATAGAACAAAAGGCATAATTTTCCCCCTTAATTTCCTTATAGAATATACATAAACCATAAACAAAAGTGATTTATTGGGAAAGGACCCTTTTAACTCTTTTAAATATTTGATGAACCACTAAGAACAAAAAAGAAAACAGAAAAGTTTAGTCAGCTCATTGCTACTGGTTATCAAGAAATCAATTTATTCACAGCAGAAATATTATAGATTTTCTGCATTACATTTTGCAAAGAACAAAGCAATGGCAAGAAGTAGGACATGATTTTTTCATTAGAAAATCTGCAAGCATTACAGATCTGAATAGATAATGTTATGTTCTACAACCAACATACACAAAAAAGTTGCTATTAGCTGTTAGATTTGACTAACTTGCTTCCTCAGAGTAAAAGTAAAAACATGTATTTGTGAGATGCCTCACAAATAAATTCACAGTATAAGATATAAAGTCAACATATAAACTCACAATTACAAGAAATAAACTTGCAATTGTGAGATTTAAAGTCATACTGGGTGATATAAAATCAAAATTGTTAGATATAAAGCTACAAAGATAAGGGGAAAAATGTGCAATTATGAGAAAAAAGTACAAATACCTTGATGGAAATATGCTTCCATATTTGGCATAATGAATTAAGGAGAAAAAAAAAAAACAAACAATAAAAATAAATAAATATATATATATAAATATATATATATATATATTATATGTTTCTCATGGCATTTTTTTTTTAAAACCTAATTGAAAGAAAGAAATGCAAAACAGATTTTGGCTTTAATGACGTTGAGGAAACTGTGGTTTTACTAATTTTCATAAGGTTGTCTAATGCTGCTGGTTTGCAATATGAAATTCCCTGTTGGGCCGTATTATTGCTTTTAATTGGCTAATTCATTTACACTAATTCACTTACACTAGCATGGTATTCCGTAAAGTCTGCACCCATTCGCAGGGCCGCACACACACACTCCGACCTGAGTGAAGCCGAGACTCCACAGCGACTCTCCTGAGGGCATTTTTACCCAAGAGTTAATTATACATGTACTCGTGGGCTGAATGTTAAACAGCACTGAATGAGTCCTTTCTTGGCTGGAGTGTTTGGTTTGTATTGGCAATCCATCTTAAATGGAGCATGTTTAAAATCAATAAGCCCCAGTAAACCCATGCACGAACTGCCCATCATGTTAAAACATACATCCAGTAGATTACTATGGAGAGTCAGCCATGTGTCAAACTTGTCAGCTTAGCTTAGCATTTCGCTGTAAAGAATCAATAAAGCAAACCACAAAGGAAGAGCGTTTTTAACAATGTACTTGTTAACTTGTACAAGTGAAAAATTAAAAAAAACAAAAAAACAAAAACAAAGAAACAAACAAAAAAAAAAAAAACATGATTCAGCAACGGTCTAGTTCCCCAGTTTGAAAAAGGCATCATTGTCATAATTTCCATTTTATGACTCATTACAGAATTGTCCTCGAGAGTCTTGTGTTTGTGACATGCCTTTTTTTTTTTTTGCTTATAAATCCACAACTGATCTGTTCGGGGAGAGCATTTTAATATCATCCCATTGTTGCCAGGTTTTAAAGAGCTCTATGTGTGGTAGCCTTTCAGCTAAGCAGATTACGCTAATTGGTTCTGGACGCATTGATGCTCAAACTTAATGAATGTCAAAACTTAGCCTGATTCATTTCAACTTAAACCTTGGGGATTTCCATCCACACTTCAGGATGTTGTCGAAATTATATGAACTAAAGTTAAGCTTAGCCTGCTTAGCTCTTCATTAGTATCTCCTGCTAGAAAATGCTGGTATGTAGCTGGGAACATGCTAGCTTGCATGTCTAAATGTGCCATTAGCTGTTTCAAGCAGGTCATAAGATGGACAAGCTGCAACATAAACATGACCAACAAGCTAACTAGATGGCTAGCTAGCTAGGAAACCAGCTATAGCTAATTGCTTAAAATGGATTTTCCAAAAGGGTATTAGCCAATGTTACCATATGCTAATTTGCTGTACTGAACTTGACGCTAGCAACACCAAAATAATCATGGGCTTGATTCCCAGGGAATAGACATATGGATAAATGCAGTTTAGGTCACAACTGTTGGACAAAACCAGGTACCAAATTAATGAATGTACTCTAATAAGAGGTTACAATTTCATTTTATATTAATTGAAAAAGAGACTATAGATCCAAATTTAATTCTGTAAAAACACTGCTCTTGTGAAAAAGAAGTACAGTTTGGTACATATTATTGACATAATATACTTTACTTAAAAGCAATCTGAATGTAATATTTTCGGACACTTAATTGCATGTTATTTACAACTGAATGAAAATATATACTTTTAAGATTTGAAGTACACTACAAGAGCACATTCAATACAATTAAGCACACTTCTTTTTCACGAGGGCACCCACAGATTTATTCAGTTACACATCGCATCTAACATCCCAACCTGTTTCTAGGTTTTTTCCATGGTGACAAATGGTGTGTCTATCATAGCATGATCCGTCTGCTATTAGACCAGTGCTGGGGGTATCATTGCTGATGAAATCTGTATAAGGTGACAGCCAGACAAACTGTTTTGGGGCCGTCTGAGGTGAAGAGAAAGATGGGATATACTCACACACCTAGCATGCCATTTCAACAAGACATATATTACGTTACATCAAAGACATTCCATGACAAATTCACAAGTAGATGTACTTTACTACTCCCTGAGGTAAATAAAAAAAAAAAGTGATGGGGTAAGATGTTAAATAACGTTTAACGCTCAAGAATGCTTCATAGGCTGCGATGACATGCAGCTAATCAGAAATGTTACAATTTTTTATATTTTGCACTTCTGTAATCTGTTATTATAGTGCATTCGCTGACAGTTACCACCTCGCCTCATTAAATTAGATGTCATTCAGTCCTAGCCCTCAACACATCTAATTTAACCAAAGCTGCCTCTTAGTTTTTCGTCAATGCTCTTTGCCTTGAGTGTGAAGATTAGCTTAGCTGACAGTCAGTGACAGCTTTTGTCAGTTTTTTAAATTCTTAAGCTGCTTGACAGGTACTATTCCGGCAGTGTCCTTGGTTGAGTTCCTGGGCTAATCATAAAACCTGCCTTCTCATTATTCTCTGCCTTTCAACACATGTATATAAGTGTGATGGAAGACGCCTGCTCATCCTCATCTATAATGCTGCCATAGTACACATGGAAACGGCAAAAATTTTGATCACTTCTGTGCTGTTTGAAACACACTCCGCTCACCTCAGCTCCTCGGTATTGCTGAGTCGGGCTTGTCCAGCAGTGATAGTCCAGGTGCACCTTAATGGCTAAGGGAGGGGTGTCTGAAGCTGTAGATGGTTTGTTTTCCACTCCACACTCTTGGCTGGATGACAAGTTTCTATGTCCTGTTCAAGGTTTGGATGCAATAGTCTTAAAAAACTGGATACTGGTCTCACAATACGTGGAAATGGTCTGGAAATGGATTTGGAAAGAGCAGTAGACATCTCAAATAATCAAAAAATAAGAGTCCAAATTTCAAATGCAATTACCATTAGCATTCCCATTCATCTCAGGGGCTGCTCCTTGGCTACAATATTATATCCCAGAAGTACACAGTTTGAAACCAGCCATTTATATGTGGCATACAAACATTTTTATTTTGTCAGAATACACAGGTATTTCTGAATAGCCACCAATGGGAAAAGATGCAGTTTGTTCCCACAGTGGTGTAGTTACGCCATCTACCAGCAGGAGCAAACTGGCATATGCTAACCAGGCAAACCTTGACTTTTACGGAAGAACTTCTCAAGCTAAAGAAGCAAAGAGATTCTGTGAATACTTGGAAATCCATGAAGTCATTATTTATTTCTTCATCCCTTTCTTGTTAAAGAATCATCATGACTTAAAAGCTGTTTTATTAGCATAAAAAGGCTTGCTATTGTCAGAGACCTATTGTAGTATAAATGGATGTCACCTGCTAACAATAACTGCTGTTATCCCCAAAGCGCTGTCTGGGTATTTTGGCTTCTCATTCTGACATTTCTCTCCTGACTAATGCTTTGCCTTTTAAACAAGGAAATGATGGCATGCCTTAAGCCCTTTATTTATTAAGCTCTCAAACCTTAAATGTGCTTCTTTCTTGTCGTATCAAACTGTCTATGACCGAGACTAAGTCAAATCTAAATGAGAGGGTTGACATGGTCTATTGAACACTGCAATTTAGCCTTAACAAAAGCCTGCTTACACTAAGTGAATCATTCGTGATAACAACTGCGATCGGAAATCATGTTAAAGTCCCTCTGTTGCTACGCCATGCCAGCCAACAGTCCTGTCTCAGTGATCAAGTGTGACTCTTAAACTTGCATTTGAGTTCTCTGACTGTGGTTGTAAACGTGTGATAAATTTACTCCTGTTATCTTTTAGGCACACAAAGGTGCATCCAGCCCAGAGACAGCTTCATTTGCGTCTGGGTGAAATAAGCATATCTCTATTATGCAGGAGAAGGTCTCCAGCATAATGTTGGAACCAGAAAAATTACTGAGAGTGGTTCCCAGAATATACCACTGTAATTTGGGAAGTGTGGACGAAGGCGTAACCCCATTTCTTAGAGGAAAATAGACTTACCGCAGCCTCTAACGAAAGCAGGGGTGCTCTGTATTCTCCATGTCAGAGCCATTCTGTTACTGAGAGCTTTCTTTAACCTGTTAGCTCAGGGCAGAAGGAGAGATGAGATTGGAGGTGCGAAAGAGGATAATTAAGCTGTGAAGGGTTAGAAACCAGAGCTACAGTCATTTATGAATAGACCTTGTTACATCTTTTGGGTTATTAAAGTAAGGGCATACAGGCTGAGATGGTGGTGGTGACCAACCTCGAGTACCTCAACAAGGCTGTATTTTTGAATGCGTGTCTTACAAATAAGCTCATATTATGCATTAGGTTTTTGGGTTCATATATGCCCAAAAACCTTTACATCTTGAAGCATGAAATGCTGTCCATAACTCATTTTACTTCCAGAATCTGATGTGTCCCTGGGGGAAACAGAATGTTCTGTGAGGAAACAATGTAGGTTGTGTGACTTGATTTTATCTATCAGGAATTGATTAGATTGTGTTGCATTCCATCTATGTTCAGGTGCCTGGACATGCGTCTAGTTACTAGACGAAGGGTTGAAAAGAATGGGGGATCTGCGCTGTTGCCCGAAAAGTTGTTTTAGAGGTTGAGCAAATTATTACCTTAAAAGGAAACAGACATTTGCAATAACTTTCACTGAAAAATCAAGCATAATAAGACCAGGAACTTGTGTTTAGAAAGTCTGTAGGGTCCATTTTGATTTCATGTTAAGTTTAAGTTTTTTTACCCAAATGAAATACAAATGTGGTGGTGATCATTATTATGGACTTTTCTGTCATTTGATGTCCCTCAAGAATCCTTTAGGACCTGACCTGCAAAAAAAGTACACATCTCAAATAATCAAAAATTAAGTCCAACTTTCAACCAAAATTTCAGGACAATTATGAACTACTGTATTACAAGCGATAAGGTCTATAATCCAGCAGATAAAATACAAAGGTGATTGTGATCATTACTATAGACATTCCTGTCAATTGATGTTCCTCAAGAATCTTGATTTTACATGGTCATGTGGTCAATGAGAATTATCAAGCCAATGGAAGTAGACCTCATCCTGTTTATTAACGCTCTAGTCTTTTTTCAGTGTATCACTAAGCTTCTTCTAGGTCAAAAAGCTAGTGTCCTCAAGTATAGTAATCCTACTAAATGGTTTATTACAGTTCTCACGAGCAGTCATTAAAGAGCGATTACAAAGGACAAGAAAATGTGAATGCCAACGAGCTAGAATCAATTAAGGTCCAGTGTACAACACTAATAATAAAGCCTCAAATCCTCATGAAAATTCATAGAATCGGGTAAGACGTAGCGTGCTAGCACTAACTAATGCGCTAGCCATCCCAGCGCTGTTTGCTCAAATATCCCATTGTGTCTAACAGGAGGGAAAAAAAGTATGATTGAATTAATTTCTGCAATCTTTGCTCTCTGAGGCCAGGGTCCATATGTTTAGCCATTTATGGTTGGGGCTAGGAACAGTGGAGTGGGGCCCTTCAGTTGCAAAGGACCATTCGGCCCTCCTACGCAGCTGTTAAGGTTGCCAGCGCCGCTTTTGACGCAGGTCATCCGTTCCTCTCAGCATGCTTGGCCTGGTGCCAGACTATATCGGCTGTCCTCACTATCAAAGTGCACCATTTCACTCTCACTCATCTAACGCCATTGCTTTATCTGCCTGGAGGTCAAACAGAGTGCTATGCAAGCTGTATAGAAAAGAAACAATGTGCAAATGTAACCATGGAAACTTTGTTTCATTGTAGGCGCCTTTAGAGAGTTGCTTTATGTCTATTAATTGCACGTTGTCACATATGAGCACCCAAGGCAAGTCTTATTTGAACATTGCACATTTATGCAAACACCTATAATGCACTACTCAGAGAAAACTTTTGTATCTGCCTGTTAATCTACACTATCTATACTGTCTGTGTGCTTTTCAATCCATCCATCCATCCATCCATTGGTTATTTCCATTTTTTTCTATGTTAAAAGTTTCCATATAGAAGAATCTAAAATTATTCCTTTCTGCCCTTTTGTTTGCAGAAACTATGAAACATTTCAAATGCACACATGGCTAGGTAATGATGTCATGCTATACACACTGGTGATGGCTTTGAATGTCTGGAAAAGAAAGAGATTTTAAAGCCTTGCTGTGAGAGAGAGAAAAAAGTCAGCTCTGTCTCCTCTAGCATATCAGTATTATACACTCTTGGGGTTAGAATATATTAAAATGGATTTGGGAATCATGATCCAATCAAACGAGGCAAAGCTCATGAATGAATACTGGATTCAGGAGTTTTATAATGGCACACACCATAGCCCTAATTAGCACACAGGTTGACAATCCATTTGAATGGCACATTGATCCCTATTAAGGGATGTAGAAATTCCCAAAATTACTTTCCATTTCAACTAGCCCCTAGATGCTCATACATACCATAGAAAAGTATGCTTTATAAGGCCCAATTTGTGACATAAAAAGAATAACAGAAAACATCATAATCCGACACTCTACCAGATGGAAATGTCTCTGGAACCATAGTACACAAACATGCTTGCGCATACTGCATGGTAAAAATGATTAAAATCAATTAATTAAATTAAAATCACTCTCTGTTCTCTTGTCTTTTTGAGGCTAGTAAGAACAATAATTAGCGTTAAAGACTACTCTACTTTGCAGACAGCAGGTGTGAATTAAATTAGAATCGTGTAGCTGCGGTGATCTAAAAATTGATCGGCGCCCACCGCCAACTGTGAGACATAAATACAAGCTTAGCAGAAAAAAATACACAGCCATCAGACCCAGCAGAGGAATATAGACCATAATCTGGAACTTGCAACTGTGGCGTTTCTAGTCCCTGAGGTGGCACATTTTCCCTGAGTAGCTCATCCTCTGCAAACAGGAAAGACACACTCAGCTGACCCCAATATCTGAGAAGCGCTTTCCATCCAGCAGGTCAGCCACACAGACGGCGAGTGGCAGGGGGCAAAGGTCACAGTGAAGATATAGTACACAGAATTCTGTGCACCATCTGACCTCAGTTAAAAAATATATCAGGCTTCATCATATCTTTGTCTCCAAACCAACAGAAACTGTACGTAAAATAAATACAGGTGGGATTTTATTCATCGAAAATGGATTGGGTGATACCTGCTCACCTACCTGCCTTTTCATGTTATATCAAGTGTACAGTTTAACAGTTTTATTTTTTGCATCTTGAAATAAATATTTCTATGTTCTGTATCACTCTGTGTTGTGTTTGTTTCCTTGTTTTGTTGAGAAAATAACTGAGCCTTTAAATCTCCTTTGTAAAAGCTTTACGAGGCATAAATAGTCACAAAAATAGTGAACTGATAACCAGTGTTGGGTGTAACGCGTTACTAAATGACGCATTACTGTAATTAAATTAGGCCTACTTATCTACTGAAAAAGTAAAGTAAGGGATTACTGTTCATTTTTAGGTAGGCTAATTTAATTACAGTTACTTATAATGTACTTGCGTTACATACTGTAAATTAGTTCTGTATAAATCAATATTGAATTTAAAATCTAAATTTGTCGTCTAAAGGTAAAAGTGAACGCTGCCTCTTTAAAATCGTTAACTGTAGTGCAGCTGCGCGTGAGCTCGCAACTTCGCACCAGTTGGCTGTGTCGCTGTCTGAAGATGTCGGCAGAAGCGAGTGGCTGTTTTGCAGAATGGAAATATTCCAGTTACTTCACTTTTTACACAGGTAGGCAAGAACATTACGGAAAAATGTAAGCTATGTCCTAGGGAGAAAAAACTACTTGCGCGTTCTCTTAGAGACGGTCTTCAGTCAGTGCCCACTCAACCAAAGCGCACACACATAGCCGCCTCTCGCGAGTGTCAGATTTTCGCGGTTTATTACGCATAAACGTTCAAATACACACACAGTTATGTCAAAATGCCCGTCTTGGCGCATATTCGCGTTGGTTATGTGAATGTGAACAGTATGTGTAACAGCATATTGTCTCCGTCCATTAGGTCTTAGTGACAGAAGCCTTTAAAACATAGCCTACTACTGTCTAAAGATAATCAAACAACAAAAGAAAAGCTTTAATAAGAATTAATCTATATTTAATTTATAAAGTTATGACTATGCAGAGTTATTTAATATTTGATTATTCAATTTCTGTGATATTTTTACTTAACCTACTACTATTAGACCTACCTGAAATAAATATATAGCATTGTTTTATTTGTATCTTTAAATATTTTTACCGTGGTATCGACTTTGGTATCGAGTATTGTGCACTTTTGGTGGTACTGGTACCGACTACTAGATTTTTGGTATCGTGACATCCCTATTTGTTACTAAAAAAAAAAAAATAAGTATTTTTAATAAAGCTAAAATGTTTTAAAAAGCTATAAAAGGTTAAAATATTCCATGTTTGACTCATATTTAAATTATTAAAAGAGTTTGCTTTCTATTGTCTATCTGGTCAAAGTTTATAGGGATTTTAAGAAGTAATTAGTAATGAGTTGAATTACTTATTAAGTAATTAAATTACTTTCTAGACAGAGTAATTAGAAAAGTATTTTAAATACAACATTGATGATGTAATTAGTAATTAATTACTTTTTTGAAGTAACTTACCCAACACTGCTGACAACTACTAACTGACAACTACTAACTACTGACTACTACTACTAGGGAAGTGATTTTTGATGTCAGTCATATGGAGACTTGCAGAGTAATTAAAATTTGATAAAAGTGATAACAAATACAAACTTTTTAAAGTTAAAATAGTATGCGTCAATAAATCATACTGGTGTAAAGCGACTGAGCCATTTTCTGAGTCAGGAAAGCGGTGACTATTCAATGTGATTAGACATTCATATTTATTTATATTTACATGTTTGTCCAGTCAACCTTGTTAGTCAGGTTAGAAGGTGAATAGAATGATTTCCTCAGAGATATGACAAATTGCAGTTGACATTTCATATCACAGCCTCTCACAAAACACAAGCTAAATCTTTTTAAATTAGTCTGGTCCACACTGAAAGAATTCTCAAGTAAACAGATTATTGTCCGACTGCAGCGTGCTAACAGAAGTAATGCCACCTGCGTGATTAAATCTGACATTTTCACTGACATTTATAGAAAGAAACAAGGAATTATTACTATTACTGTTATGTTTGAGATTTATGTTTGTATTATACCTGGTTTCTCACTAAAAGTGTTGTGGAGACCCACTGTTAGGTCATGAAGTCATGTTTGTGTTTTGGTGGGGTTAGATGAGTTTATGAAAAACACCTGATAAATATATATTTATAGATGCTGAATGCAAGTAAAAATATAGTGAGTAAATAATCTGGCTTAGGAAGGACTCCAACATATGCAATAACCAAAACACACAATAGTGTGATTGTTGCATAATTCTCATAAGTGATTTAAATTAAGTACATATACATTTCTAACAACTACATGTCTTCTAAAAATGTATACCACTTTCCATCTGACTGGCATGTAATCTATTTGTCTATCTACTGAGTTTGCCAGACTGTGAAAGTGCTTTTCTGTTTTGTGTGCTACATGCATCAGACAGTCAAGTGGACTGTGGGCGGTTTGTGGGTGTGTCATCTGAGAATTTATTTAGCACAGAAAAATAGTGATTTAAACCAAGAAATAAAGGAACTATTCAAGTTGATAGAAAAACATCGTTATCTCATCCGAATAACATTTTGAGCCTAAAGTAGCCGCCTGCGTCTAAGAAAAGTTTTCATACAGAACATACAGTACAAACCTCAAGTTGCATCCCTCAAATGGAAGCAAGGTGTTAATACATCATTTTCCTCATCTTCCTTTTCTCCACCTTGCTGATTGCCAGATCAAAGTCACCAGCCGCTGCCGAAGGCCCGAGCCTAAAAGACGGAGACACTTTAGCATATAAAGACTCGCCTGCAGTCATGATCATTACCCCACATAATGTACAATCACACCCAACCTGGGAGTGCACAGATAAAGGTGTCTGGTAATTTGGTGTCTTCCCTTTCACTTCTATTTCTCCGCCTGTCAGCGCAAGCTAGCGAAGGAAAGATTGTTTCATTAGTGTCGGGTCCCTCGAGCAGTCAATCAGAAATTTTAGTTGTTCCCCTTTTCTTTTTTAGCTCTCAGCTGTGAGTAATTGGTGTTAGCATTGTTAACAGTCACTCGTGTCAGCTGACTAACGGTGTTTTCTGTCTCAATTCTCCAGGCCTGTTTGCCGAGCAAATGCTGCCTTATAGGAAAGATGTTTTGAAAAGAGATGACAACTGAATAATGAATCTGTCAGGTGTTGTTTATTTTAAGATGTTATTTCGCTAACTCATAAACTTCAAGAGGAATCATTACCAGCTAATACGGCTAAATAGACTGCTTGCACTGCTTGTGAAGTAAATATTTGCTTGTAATTTCAAACACAACTTAAAGGGATAGTTTACCCAAAAATGAAAATTCTGTCATTAATTACTCACCCTTATGTCGTTCCACACCCTTAAGACCTTCGTTCATCTTCGGGACACAAATTAAGATCTTTTTTAATAAAAGCTGATGGCTCAGTGAGGCCTGTATTGACAGCAAGATAATTAACACTTTCAGTGCCCAGAAAGGTACTAAAGACATATTTAAAACAGTTCATGTGACTACAGTGGTTCAACCTTAATATTATGAAGCGACGTGAATAATTTTTGTGCACCAACAAAACAAAATAATGACTTTATTCAACATGATGGGTGATTTCAAAACGCTGCTTCATGAAGCTTTGAAGCTTTACGAATCTTTTCATGTATCAAACTGCCAAAGTCACGTGATTTCAGTAAACAATGCTTCATTACTTCATAAGTGTTTTGAAATTTCAATGGTTCACCACTAGGGGGCGTGATTTTGGCAGTTGAAGTCACAGGAACTGTTTTAAATATGTCTTTAGAGTAGCTTTCTGGGCATCTGAAAGTGTTAATTATCTTGCTGGCATTGGAGGCCTCACTGAGCCATCGGATTTTATCAAAAATATCTTAATTTGTGTTCCGAAGATGAACGAAGGTCTTGCAGGTGTGAAACAACATGAGGGTGAGTAATTAATGACCTTTCCATTCCCTTTAAACTATTAACCACAAGTAGAAAACCTAGCAACACGCTAGCAGCTACATGTGCTAAAAACACTTGCAACACTACTTCCAACACACTAGCATCATAGAGGCTATTTTTATGCAGGCAAACACTAAGCAATTTTAGTTATTTCTGAGTAGGCCTACTTACTGCAGTGAGTCAAAAGTCAAATGGTAGGACATTTTAAAAAAATCACAACCTACACTGTTTAGCTGCTGCATGTGGACTGTTATCTCTCTGCACTTTAATCAATGCTATCTATATGTACTCTTTTCTTTTTCAGGCCCTTTGTTGCCAAGTTGCAGGTCGTCTCCACTGACGCTTTTAATTGATTTTACTGCCGGCAGAAAAGAGCACAATAGGCCGACTTGCACTCTAGAGAAATCGAACGTAATATAGTGCAAATGTCCCTTGCCTTCAAAAGTCTCAATCAGAGATGCCTCTCCCGTAGACGAAGTGTACATGATCAATACTGATCCTTCCTCAAAAGGGTCTCTGTTTCTCGCACAAATACACAAAACACAATCGCTGACACGTAAAACTATTTCCTAAGGGCAAAATTAGCACAATCATGCAGCTTGTCACAAATAATATTTCTGGAAGTTGTCGTCAGCTCACATCCGGTCCAGGTTTTCGTGACAAATTCTCAAAATCATATTCATAAAAAAGGGTTTATGTTTCATATAAAGATAATCTTCGGATAAATAAGGAGCCTCAAAGAGGCACAGGAAATATTGTTTTCATTATTTGTTATTGCACTGAAGGTAATGCCATTTGTGCAAGAGCGCTCGCAGTTTAGCTGACGGACAAATATTGCACATATTGTGTTTATGATTACTTATCGGGAATACAAAAAAGCAGCTTTCAAAACTTGCATTCATTTGCTGAACCTTTCAAACTGATGTGGCTGTTTATACAAACAAAAAGTTGATTGTTCGATTGTTTCGTCTTGAAGTCAGACTTTACTATTACTGAGTCATAGGCCTATACTTAAAAGACATTTTCTCAATCTAGCAAAACAAACAAACATACAAACAAAAAACAGTTAAGTATTAGCGTTAACGATTTTTCTTATCTGAAAATGAACTCAATAAAAACATTCACACTTTATCATTTATAAATTAAACTCTTTAAAAAGTTAAAGGTGCAATTAAAAGGTGTTTTGTAACATATAGACCTACACTATTAGACGCCTAGACGAGTCACAGTTTTGGTAAACAATATCACATTTCCAGTTATATTTGCCCTAACATGTCCTCAGGGAAATGCATAATATTGCACATGGAAATAAGTGCGAATAGTAGGTTAGAGAGAGAGAGAGATAATGAGACGGCGCGAGGCTGGCGGCTAGAAGACCAACCCTGAAGGCTGTTGATTTCTCTCAGGTGCTTCAGCCACCACAGCATTTTTAAAGAGCCAAATGCAGAAATCTCACGGGGTTGCTGGGCAACCAGTAAGGCAGGGTTGGGAAGACTTCAAAAACACCTTCAGTCTCATATCTAACGCTGAACACTGATGATGTCTGTCCTCATGCTCTTTACTAAATGTCACATAGATACTTTAAAACTGCACATAATCAACATTGTTTTCAGATTATAAAGTGTTTCTCTTAAAGTATTGACCCTAAAATAGCCAGAAACCCCTCTGTTAGTGAAAAAAAAACAAAAAAAAAACAAGCATGTTTTAGTCAAACACGCAGCAGTTCAAGTTTTCTGAAGTTATGAGGGAAATGGCACGGAAGAGCTCAGACAGAGGAATGAGCAGCTGGTCTTTACCACACTTCTGTTTAAACGTGCTAATTTATTCATGTTGAGCTGAGGGGATACTACAACAATTCCTATAGAGGATTTGCGTCATGAAGGAGCTATTTTCACATCTTTCTTTCGCGACTTGTTTGACACATTTGCGTGGTGGTTGTGATTTGATAGCAAGACCAGACTTGTTGTGTAGCCTATGATCTACTTAAGTTTTCCTTGTGTGAAATTAAATCATACAATCCTAGTTCAGTGATTCCCAAACAGGAATAGCTTACTTGTTATTTTTTCTAATCAGAAATTGTCTTAAAAATATTAATTAACATAAAATATTAAAAACATTGAATATGAATATTAAAAAAAAAAATAAAATAAAATAAGTAATCATTTAAGATAAAATATTAATTATAAAGAGAATGCTAAATTATATCCAGTAAAATATATTTAGTTAATAATAACCATAATAATATATTTCATTTTAAGTGAATATTTCCATTTCATCTTTGCATTACAGTACTTGCATCTTGCAGTTCAGACATATTAAATAAAGATAATTATTTCACATTCAGCATTTCCTGATTCAATCCACAGAAAGATCATTGCCTTCTCCCATGTACTGGCATCATGCTTTGTGCTGTTTTAGGAAGTTGACTGAGGGCAAAAAAAATCCAAACAAGGAGAGTGATTCATTAGTGGTGTTAATTGCAGTTGTTCATTCTCAAGTATCAAAGTTTAATGAGTAGCTCATCCCACATTTGTGCTACAGACATCATTGACACCTCAAATCATGGAGCATGTTGAGAAGTGTTATTACTTTTCTAAATGATCAGACTTATTATTTTTTGCCTGACAGACAATATATATAAATATTATAGACTTGCATTGAAGGAGGGACATATGAAGCCTTTGAGTAAAACCTTAAAAAAAATGTGATTTTTAAAAATAAATAAATGAAATAAAATCACACTGTGAGATTTCATGAGATATAAAGTCATATTGGGAGAAAAAAGTCATATTATTATGAGACCTCATTGGGAGATGTCATATTATGAGATATATTCATAATTCTGTTATGAGATATGTTAATATTCTGAGATATAAATATTAAAATAATGTCATATTATGAGATATATATTTGGAGAACTCAAGATAGTGAGATATAAAGTCATATTATGAGACAGTCATAATTATGAGATGATAAGTCATATTGTGGTAAAGACTATTCAGATATATAAATGTCATTGTGATATATACAGTCATATTTTGAGACAAAGTCAATATTGTCAAAATGGGAGAAATAAAGTCATGTTACGAGATATAAAGCCATGAATGCCAAATGAACAGTCATAATTGTGAGATATAAAGTCAATATTGAGATATATAAATGTCACATTGTGAGATACAGAGTCATATTTTGAGATATAAAGTCAATTTTTAGCAATGTAAAGTCATATTGGGAGAAGTAAAGTCACAATAGTGAGATATAAAGTCATGTTATGAGATATAAAGTCATAAATATCAGATGAAAAGTTATAAATGTGAGATATAAAGTCATATTGGGAGAAATAAAATCACAATTGAGAGATATAAAGACATATTACAAGAAATTAGATTGTATATTGTGATATAAATCTCCATCTGTGAGATATAAAGTCATATTGTGAGCTATAAAGTCCCAATTATGAGATACTTTATTATGTCATAATTGTGAGATATAAAGTCACAAGAAAAAAAAAGTCACAATTGCCTCTCTTTTTAACTCTGAGGAAGAAACAGGCTTCCATGTGGATACATGTCATATCTAGAGACCAAAACATGATAAAGACTTGATGGTAAGATATTTAGACCTTGACCTGCTAAACTGCTAACCAGAACATCCTAGTCTCACGTAGCCAGACCTTCAGACTGACGGCAGAAGATCTGGACTCCATAGCAGCTTTCATTGGCCAAGGGCCACCCAGAGTCCATCTGACTGAAATGTAAAGCTACCAATCACATTTTGTTTCTTGTCATGTTTAAGGGCCTGAAAATGTAATATCAGTGTTCCCGCAAGACCCAACAGACCGGTGTGCAAAACTCTTGGACATATTTTAAAGAGTCTATTCATGCCGTTAAATTTACAGACTTCACAAACTTTTGAAAATCCAGTGTTTAGTTGATCCTGATAAGCGCTCATTGTCACAGTTGAAAACATGACAGCATTCTTCTTCCAAGAGGGGGTTTGGCGTCACGGCATCTTTGTTTCCAGGCAGACCGTTAAAGAACGTGACACACATGTCTCCCGGACATCCTGTAGAATTCAACCACTCAGATGACGACTTCGAAAATCCTGAAGTGTGCCATATCAGACGTTAAACCAATGGTCCGTGGGTATGATGTCTGAGGCTGAGACTAAGAACATCCTAGCAGGCACCTAGCGACCAGTCAAAACACATTAGCAACCATTTGGCAACACCTTTCCAACCATACAACATAGTAGAAATGTGTTTTGCACATAAAAATCTATTTTATAATACATTTTCATCATTAGTTGAACTCACTTGCTTTCAGAAGAAATTGACACACTGCATCACCCCCATATAGTTTTGTTTCTCAAAGATTTTACCTTTTCACCCTCTTCTCTTTCGTACTTGTCTCTTTTTAAATGTATATGCTTCTGGGAGAAACCTGACAGGTTTGTTTTCGGGTGTGTTTATAAAGTAGTTTAGTGTGCCCTATCACTGCTCTGTATTATGTGTGTGTGAGGCAGAGACGGAGAGGCGTTTTAGAGCTGAGATAGCACTGTGACAGATGTTTGTCTCTTTTTTTCAATGACACATTGGGTTATGTTCCAGCTCTCTTCCACCTGCTCTGCTGAAACATCTCTCAGTTTGAACGAGTCAGCATATGTTGGGGCACAGAACCTACAGAATGTGTTTTAAAGGGTAAAAGACCATCAAAACCCCCTTGTTGATAAGAACAGCTCCCTGATAAACTGTATTTTTATTTCTTTGACACAAAAGTTTGCTGTAGTAAACTATGAAACAAGAACTCAGTTCAGAGTAACTGCAGAAGAGGATGGTGATTATTACCGTCTTGGTTTGTCTCAGATACTACTCCTAAAGTTCCCTAGGAGAAAGAAATGAGACAACTGTTGACATACATTACAGACATGCAGTATTACTGTTAATGAATGTGGATAGCAACTCTTTGATGAGAAATGTTTGAGGTCATATTGAGATCTGACATTTCATTGCAGTCTTGGTCTCTTGGCAAATTGGAGGCCTTTCTAAAACACTTGAGATTCTTCTGAAGCTCTAGTGGAGGCAAATTTGAGATTATTTTGAGACACTGTTGAGATTTCTTCTGAAGCTCTAGTGAAGGCAAATGGGAGATTATGGGGCCTTTTTCTTTCCGGTCTCTTGGCAAATCTGAGTGTATTTTGAGACACTGTTGAGATTTCTTCTGAAGCTCTAGTGGAGGCAAATTGGAGATTATTGGGAGCTTTTCTTTTCGGTCTCTTGGCAAATCTGAGTGTATTTTGAGACACTGTTGAGATTTCTTCTGAAGCTCTAGTGGAGGCAAATTTGAGATTATGGGGCCTTTTTCGTTTCAGTCTCATGGCAAATCTGAGTGTATTCTGAGACACGTTTGAGATATCTTCTGAATCTCTAGAAGAGACAAACTTGAGATTATTGAAAAACATGAGAAGTAGGAAAAAGTCTTAATTTGATCTCCATTTAATCTCATCAGTGGCTAGGAGAAAGAATTGAGATAATAAACATTGTTTATCCTTTCCTACATTTATTCTTTGAACATTTATAATAGGAATGCTCATTCAAATTTTATCCAGCTGTCTCGCACAGACTGATCGTTGAAGAGCTGAAGATAATTTTGGTATTTTCCCTCATAAAACTACGGTACAATACAACTATAATATAACAAAATATTTGACAGTTTTTGTTAATTTCAATAGATGAATGAATAAGTAAAAATAGTTTTATATGTTAAACAAATAAAAAGCAGAAGTTTCAAAATAAATGAATATCACCATAAACAGTTGTATATCCCAAATAAATAAATAACACTGCAAAATAGATGTATATTCTAAATAAATGACACTGTAAAATAATTGTATATTCCAAATAAATAAATAAAAAAACTAACAAAATATTTTTATGACGTGTAATTCCAACACCTATACTATAACCAACGAAACCTTGACTCCCTCTGGAGAAGGAATGGTGAAACAAATGCATTTAGATATGAATGTCATACATTTACCCATAATCCTTTACATCCATCATACCTTCTGATGTCGTATGATTCAGTCAACATTTACTCACCTAATCCTGAACACTTGTGCAATTTAGCACTAAATCAAGCCTTCCTGATCTACATCTGTCACAGACAGCTGACACTTTGATTCATGAATGATATGCCCTTCACCTTAAAACAGGGAGGAGAGCATAGAAAGAAAAAATAAAAAGGATGGGAAAGAATGCCAGAGGTGTGCATTTATAAATGATGGCGGTGTGAAGCCATTAGTTGGATTTGATCTGAGCTGAGAGGCAGAGGTTTTAGGCAGGAGACAGAAAACCAGAGAGATGATCGATCTGACGAGAGGGGTCGTACATCACGGAGGAGAGAGAGTGTTTCTGCAGGTTTGAGTGATGACACGAGATAGTTACGGCTGAGTTCAACTCCGCTCTTGGACTCATTTTAATGAAATTACTGGTTGAAGGCCCAGCTTTAAATTAAAAGCTGATATGTGGCCACAACGGCTGCCATCACTTCTGCTCTGGTTAAATTCCATCTATATGCGGCGAGTGGGAGTTTGATGCTTCGTAACACTTCACCTCCGCCCTCTCAGACGGGTGTTGAGTGTTTTAGCCCACTATTTTTTATTCCCATCCATTTTTCAAATTCTATTACACAGCAGGAGTCACTACTTTTTAATTTTAGCAAGTGCTCAATGCAATTCGTAAGGCGAATTCAATTCTTTATCTGACAAATAAATGGATTATCATGAGTTTTTTATGATTAGAACTGTGGCTAGTTGCACATGGTTTATTGCTACGTGACCATGCTACTACTAACTCTTGCTATGCTAGCATATACTAATACGTTTACACTGTTCCCTTTCAGTCGGTCACGTTCGACGTACGTCAGAAGTGAACCGACGAATTGGGATATCGCTAGAGAGCCCTATCATCTTCGAATGTAACTAAATGAGCCAATGGAATTGCCGTGCAATATTTGCATAACACGCACCGCCCGCACAGAAGCGGATGCACTCGCACTCTGTCTTTCGCTTTGGAGCTAACTTGTGTGTTCCTGCAAGACTTTTTTGAGTGTGCTACTACAAGCCTTTGAAGAGCTTTTGTGCATCTGTGCTGGTGTTAAGGCACCCTACAGCGAAGGCGCGAGCTATACAGAGCTCCCAACTGCTGTTAACTGCTGTTAGCACAGCAAGCTGTTTCTGCCGGTTGGTTTGCGATTTGGGCCGGTTCCTCTCTGTGTGTGACTGTTAGGCGATCAGTGTGTACCTGCAGTCACACCGCGTCTGATCCCTGTGTGCTTCAGCACAAAAACAAAGAGCTGTTTTACCCCCTTCTAAAAAGAGCTTCACAGACGGACACTGCGTCTTTTTCAAGATGTCATTCCGTATGTGCGTTACTGGATGCGGTCGTTCCTTGCTCCCCGCTGATGGTCACAATCGCTGTGTCACATGCCTGGGTGTTCAGCATGCCGAGGCAACTTTTGTGGATGGCTCATGTTTTCACTGTGGGAACACGGTGTTGAGGTCTAGACTTTCGTTCCTTGGTTCTCAGGGAGCGGGGGTCCCCTCCCCTATGCCCCGTTTGGCCGTTTTCTCTGGCCCTGGCCAGGGGGACTGTGCGGCGAAGAAGAGTGACATGAGGATCATGGAGACGAAGACTCGGCTGCATTGCCTCCCTCTGGGACCGTAGCATTGCCCGAGTCTGACCAAGAGTTGGCGGCTATGCTTTCACGGGCCGCCGAGAAGGTCGGGCTCATGTGGAATCCTTCTCGACTGGACGATTGGTTTCTTGGGGCGGCCCGCACTGGTCCTCAGCATCCCGCCCTGGTGCCATTCTTTCCGGAGGTGCATGATGAGGTCACCAGGTCGTGGAAGACGCCGTATAGCGTTCGAAGCAGACCTGGTCCCTCGTCTGCCTTCACCACTCTGGATAGCGGGGAGGCTAAGGGGTACGCCGGGATCCCTCCAGTTGAGCGTGCCGTCATGATGCAACTGTGTCCGACGGCCGCTGACTGGCGCGGTGTCTCCCACGTCTCCCATCCCGGGCCTGTAAGTTCTCCTCCGGTCTCACCAAGAAGGCTTACAGAGCCTGTGGACAGGCTGCCTCTACCCTGCATGCCATGGCGTTGCTGCAGGTCTATCAGGCCAAGGTGCTCATGGACATGCCCCAGGGTGGCCTTGACCAACAGCTGTTGAGGAAGCTGCGCGCTGCTACTGACCTCGCCCTCCAGATGACGAAAATAACTGCGTGCTCCATTTGTCAAGCGATGGCCACACTTGTGGTCCAGCAGCGTCATCTGTGGCTGACCCTAGCCGACATGAGGGAGGCCGATAAATAACGGTTCCTGGACTCCCCCATGTCGCAGGTCGGCCTATTCGGCAACATGGTCGAGAGCTTCACCCCGCAGTTCTAGGCCGCACAAAAGCAGACGGAGGCTATAAAGCACATCCTGCCCTGGCGGTCTGCTGCTGAAATCTTTTCAGAGGCTCCTGGGGCATGTGGCATCCGCAGCCGCAGTCACGACGCTCGGATTGCTTCATATGAGGCCGCTTCAGCACTGGCTTCACGGCCGAGTCCTGAGATGGGCGTGGCAACGCGGTTCCTGCCATTCACGTCCCAGGCATGCTCAACCGTGCAGCCTCCGCTTCCGGGCGAATGGAGACTGTATCACCAGGTGGTCCAGCTGATATGGCAGCGTTTCAGGGCCACACAGATAGATCTGTTTGCTTCTCCGGACACAGCCCATTGCCAGTTGTTCTACTCCCTGTCCGAGGGCACTCGGCACGGATGCACTGGCACACAGCTGGCCCCGGGGCCTACGCAAGTATGCGTTTCCCCCAGTGAGCCTACTCGCACAGCTTCTGTGCAAAGTCAGGGAGGACGAGGAGCAGGTCTTGTTAGTGGCTCCGTATTGGCCCACTCGGACCTGGTTGCCAGATCTGATGCTTCTCGTGACAGCACCTCCTTGGCCCATTCCTCTGAGGAAGGACCTCCTGACTCAGAGACGGGGCACCTTTTGGCACCCGTGTCCGGACTTCTGGAAACTCCATGTCTGGTCCCTGGACGGGATGCGGAGGTTCTAAGTGATCTACCCGAGTTGGTTGTAAATACCACTACTTCCGCTAGGGCTCCTTCTAAGAGGAACCTCTATGCTCTGAAGTGGAACCTGTTCGTCGAATGGTTTTCCTCTCACAGAGAGGACCCCAGAGTATGTTCAATCAGGTCAGTGCTTTCCTTCCTGCAAGAGGGCTTGGAGCGAATGCTGTCTCCCTCCACCCTCAAAGTGTATGTTGCCGCTATTGCCGCACATCATGATGCTGTTGATGGTAAGTCCTTGGGGAACCATGACCTGATCGTCAGGTTCCTGAGAGGGGCGTGGAGACTGAATCCATCCTCACCCTCCCTCCATACCCTCTTGGGACCTGTCCCTGGTACTTACATCTCTCCGGGGACCTCCCTTCGAGCCTTTGCAATCAGCTGAGTTAAAAGAACTCTCCCTTAAGACCGTCCTCCTGGTTGCATTGGCCTCGGTTAAGAGGGTAGGGGACCTGCATGCATTTTCGGTCGATGAATCGTGCCTGGAGTTCGGGCCGGGTGAAGCGCTGCCCTCGGAGGAGGCAGACCCAGCCCTGGCTTTGCTCTGTCCCATTCGTGCTCTGCGCCTATACGTGGACAGAACGCGAAGCTTTAGGACCTCAGATCAGCTCTTCGTCTGTTATGGAGGCCAGCAGAAGGGAAAGGCTGTCTCCAAGCAGAGGATGGCCCACTGAATAGTGGACGACATCGCCTTCGCTTATCAGTCCCAAGGCGTGTCTTGCCTGCTCGGGTTGAGAGCTCACTCCACTAGGGGAGTTGCTTCTTCCTGGGCACTGGCGCACGGCGCCTCGCTGACAGATATATGTAGAGCTGCGGGCTAGGTGACACCTAACATGTTCGCTAGATTTCATAGCCTTCGTGTAGAACCGGTATCTTCCCGTGTATTCGCTTCCAGTAACTGGTAACATGAAGGACCAGTTCTAAGTGTTGGCTTGCTAAGCCATTCCCGCCCCCTGGGCCGGATACGTGCATCTATTTTTTCTCCAGCGAGTTCCCTATCTCGGCGAACCCTGTTGAGTTCCTCCGCCACCCCCTGTGGCTCGGACATTGGGGAGTGTCTGATGCTAGACCAAGTGTCCGTCGCTGACACTGATGCTTGGCTGGGTGCCATATGTTGTGACCCCTTTACGTAAGCGGTCCCATATGTAAATTGTCTGTGGTTAACTCCCCACGGTGAGCCTGTGTCTTTCCCTTGGCAGAGCCCGCTCTGCCATTCCTGTCAGATGTGTCTCCCCCTGTCCAGGCTGGAGCCATCCCAGGAACTCCATATGCGCACTGCCCACGGCCAGTCCATATGTGTATTTCATGTAATACCTCCCCCTCTGGGTAGGTTGTGGCTTCCGCAGCGTCCCCTATGGAAAGCGTCCAGCGTCCCCCTACTTCTGGAAACTCCATGTCTGGTCCCTGGACAGGACGCCGAGGTTCTAAGTGATCTACCCGAGTCGGTTGTAGATACCACTACTTCTGCTAGGGCTCCTTCTAAGAGGAACCTCTATGCTCTGAAGTGGAACCTGTTCATCGAATGGTTTTCCTCGCGACAGCACTTCCTTGGCCGATTCCTCTGAGGAAGGACCTCCTGACTCAGAGACGGGGCACCTTTTGGCACCCACATCCGGACCTAGCTCTAGCGATATCCCAATTCGTCGGTTCACTTCTGACATACGTCTCCATTCCCTCCTTCAGGGAACGAGGGTTACATACGTAAATGAGACATTTCCTAGCTAGACTTACTTGTTTTTACACCGGATTTGCTTTAAGAGTTACGAATAGCAAAAATGCAGCACAACTTAATGTTTTGATTAAAATACAGCTATTTGAAGTGACTTTTGGACAAATTAGTTTTCACTGTGGGCTAGTTAGCACAACATGACAGAAAAACAAACTAGTGGCCTGATTTTTTGTTTTAATGCACTAGGCTAGGAAATGGTGTTATATGTAATGAAGCTTGAAAATAGACAAAACATGCTCAGAATGCTAGTTGAAATTACTGCTAGTTTTGCTTATGGACACATTCACAAAAGTAACAGTAGCATACATGCAAATGCTAAACTGTCGTCAATTACCCAGCAGTCCCTTGCTGCAGACATCACTATTTTTTCATTCATTTCAATAACATTATGATAAGTAAGCTGAACCAAAATGTGATTTTTATGTAAACAGAAAACATTTTTATGTAGTGGTTAGAGATGCTATTAGCAGCGTTGCATTATAGCGACAATATAAACACATTCTAGAAAATGTTTTGAGCTCTCATGTGGTTCTGTGTAAATTACATAATTGAGAATCATTTTCATGTTTCTGGAGGGGAGAAGATGATAAACAGCTTATGTTTTCAGGTAAGAGTTTCAATTGGAAGAAAAATCCATCTTACATAATTAGGTGCTTGGCATCATGTTTCCTACACTGTATCCTAAAAGTGACCCTCCATCTAATACAAATCAATAAAATATAATATTTAATCAATATTATTTAGCCTCATTAAATAATCAATAATTTAATTGTGTTGAATGAGAGTCCATAGCGGTCAGCAAAAAATAAAATCAGACACATTCAAATCTTTTAACCAAATCTCTTTTGTTAGCTAATTGTGGACTTTACATCAATAACCTGTAGTTAAAATCTAAAAGCAGGGGAATTAATGAAAGACATGTATCTCAAGGGAAGTTCAGTTTAGACAATAATAAGAGCAAGACTGTACTTTAAATCGCTAATGCATCCGTAACAAGTACAAATGGCAATCATGAAAATGTATGAAATCAAAAAATCGACCCTATTTACATTTAGAATACATATTCTTGGTCTCATATTTGCAAGTTTTATCTTCATAATCTTTCACCAAATTATAACAACTTGCTCCGCCCCCAAACGATTCTTATTTCTGATGACATCATCAAGGCCTCTTATTTTCAACCCCTCCCGTCAATCTGCCTGTCATATAAAGACTCAAATCGAGCGCAGCGTTAGTTCAGTCAGGCCACGTAGGCATAGAGCTGCGACCAGCTGATGCAGTCAGCTGTCAAATCGCTCCAGTCACTACCATTCTCCTATTAGACACGGGGCATATATACGTGGCATTACTGCTTGGTAAGTATGCTCGAACTGCTCGCAACCCTCCCTCCCTCCCCATTATATGCATGAGCATATTACTGTGCACCTTCTGGTTGTCGTCTTCTCTTGTTTCAGATCACTAAGGCTTTCAAGTCCTGGCTGGCATGGACCTCACTGCTGAGAGACACTCATCCTCATAGCCAAGCTACAGTATAGACGTCCCACTGCCATATCTACACGATTACCATGTTCGCTTATAAAACATTACTAAGTGTCATAATTGTCTATGTATTTTCAAGCTGATGGTTCCAGGGGGTTAATGTTAAAGCACTTGTATGTTCAATTAATTTTGGAGCAAGAACCCCCATAAGGAACCATACCGCCAAAGATAAATTGTGTTCAATAAACTCAAGTAACTTGCCAAAGTGGTCCTGTCTGAACTGAATATAGTGGCTTCTGTTCCCGAGTCATTACCTAACTACACTAATCACACCGATGATGCAAACGAACCACGGTTAATAGTCAAATACTAAAATGTGAAAGTGACCGGCAGGGACTATAAGATGAGGGGGTGGCATCAAATTCTGGTTTAAACCAAGCAATTGAACCCTGGCACTGGAGACCACCTGCAAACAAGCGAACTGTGGGAGTCTATATGTTCCAACCTACTTGTCTGCTCATTACAGACTTGAATTATCAAAGTACAGTTCCCACTTCAACAGCCATACACCCACTAAAAGAGCTGTGCTGATAGATGAAAGAATGAGAGAGGACAATATGAGCAAAACTAAACATGAAAATATTCATTTTGGCTGTTGGGAAGAGACGGGAAGTTAAAATGACTCAAAATGGTGACATGAATCCTGCTTTATCTTCCTCCACAACAAGGTGAAAAGGGAAATAAAAAGAGAGACTTCAATTTTTCTTCCCGTTAGTTGATACACTCAACCTTTTGTCCTACAACTTGTTAGACGGTTGCTTTTGACACCGTATCCCTTCCTGTCTGTCTTTCTGCATTAGGGACTCAGAATTACCTCGCTACATTCACCTGGACTTTATTTTCCCTGACACTCGGATACCTGATACAGTCCTGAAAGGGCTGCCTGCATTGGATGCTGAATTCTCCTCCAAAAGCTTTTAACCGATCTTGATTTATTTATTTTTTTTCTTTCAACATCAGCGTCTGAAGCTTTGTTGCATCGGTATGAAGAAACTCAAATACTGCTGTCTTCCCAGGTTCAACTCCAAGAGATCATATTCAATGGGATAGTAGTAGTAGATTCTAGATCAGCACTTTCATTTAATTTTATGCTTTTTCTTAAAAAAAAAAAAAAAAAAACAAGAGAGAGAGAGAATCGTCATTACAGCGAAACTTGGTATGGGACTACATTTTAGCTGTCTAATATTACGGATTGACCAAGCAGCAAATAATTTTCTTACTACTTTTTTTTTTTTTTACCTAATTAGTTGCGCAAGTCAGTGTCGGAAATACATTTTGACAGTTTCTAATTTGGTTTTGCTAGTTTTTGATCTAATTGGCTGCATTTTTTCGCACTGTGCATTATTTCGCTTTCAGTGACGACAACAACAAACATAATACTCAAAATTGGATCCATTACAACTGGTGTGGACAAGGTGTACCTCTCCTAATGTAGCTTCAAAATTAGATAAGTAAGATAAATCATGATTTTCCTTTTTTGACTTTATGCAGCTCCAAATGGGATTGTTTTACAAAATGTTTAGGCAGAAAAATGGTATTGTAATTAGGTACAATGCAATGAAATGTCAATTGCTAACTTATCGTGTGTTAATTTGAGTTTTTGTCCTAGCTACGTGACAGCCAACATTCTATTATTTGATTTAGGGTACATTTACACAACAATGATGTACTAAAAACTGAAAAGTTTTTCCAATGCATTTTTTCCATTCCAACAGACAACAATGTTGTCAAAACGATCCCCATTCATACGGATCCACAAGAACGACTAAAAAACTAGGGCTGCCCCCTAATAGTCAACTAATCGTTAGTAGACGAGAAGAGGCTTAGGTGCGATCACTTGAATTTAACTTAAAATACTCATACGTCCTTTCTGGTCATACAGATAAGAATAATCCAACGTCGAAACTGTAAATTTATTTCTGTATAATAACAAAACGTTGTGCTTTTGTAAAACAAGGAAAACAAAAAGGATGTGCTTTCTGCTGTCTCAGTCTCAAGTAAACTTGAGTGCGTCACAAAAATAAACCGAAACTCAGCATATACTACAGCCTCACAGACATAAGAAATATATCTATGGAGAGCTTGAAATGTCTACTTTTAAATGAACAGATTCAAATCTAAAACAGATGATGTACTCTGTATGAAACCTGCATATGGGTGCATCCACTACTGCAAGTCAGCATCGTCAACTTCATCTCTGCAGCCAAAAACACATAAAACACTAGCTTATCAATAAATTATTCAAATGTTCAGACAGTCTCCTTCTGCTTTTTCAAGCCACAGTTATAATCACCATGTTTGTCGGTGTGCTGCTGCAAGCTTTATGCATGCGTTTAAGTGCTGATTACACTATGTAGGCAATTAAAGGCTCATTATTATGATTTATATGGTTTATTAATACTGTATAATCTTAAATGAATGACTACTAATCGACTAGAAAAATCTTTAGTCGAGGTCAGCCCTACTAAAAACACTCTGTTATGCAAGCCAGACCAGTAGTTGGCTATGTTACTTGATGCGTCATGTAACTAAGTTAGTTGTTCAGGGAAGAAGGAGGCGGGAAACGGCAAATGTTCGATATACATTCATAGTCAAAATAAACAAACAACAAAATGAAAGTGGCAGACCCTCACAGACGACTGCCGCACAAACATAAACAAAACACAAAGTAAAATCCTCTCTCGTCCTTCACTGTCGTCACTCCTCCTTTTATGCTTCCGGAGCTCCTCTGTGAGAGATACGATTCTCACAACTCTCGGCCCCACCCTGCTTGCCACACGCCAATAGACATGTTATACGCTTTCAGGCCTCCAAAATGCCATTGCTGAGAAATGACAGTACAATGTCAGTAAAGATTACGGCCACTTTTTCCTTCTGGAAAAATGTCTGGAAAAATTACCTCAGGTAATGCTAATTCCGTGTATAGTATGTATATATGTATGTATGTGTGTGTGTGCGTGTGTGTGTGTGCACGTGATATCAGGAAGCAACGTAATATGCACATGACGACAAGGAGGTGACAGCGGTGTGTAAATCGAGTTACCCCTCCCACTTCTGGTAGTTTTACTGAGATTTCTTATCCCGTGCGAATTGGCCATTAATATTACAGATGTCCTGTGGTAAAATTACATTACTCCATCTACCCTTGTAAAACTAATTCCGTCCCATAGGGCTTTACAGTATGTTCATCCCTATAGAGCAAAATACTATATTTTGAACATTCACACTGAGCTACAAAAAAGCAGGATAAAAGTTAGGACAAAATGCAACTATAACTCACCCAGTGTTTCCCATGTTTATCTTTACACAGTTCCAAAGCAGCCATTTCTAACACTTGACACTTGCTTAATGAACGCAAACCAACAAGAACAAAACCCATTGTTTGTTCCTGTCAAGGCCGCGACAGATTCTCAATGCATGTCAAGATCTTTTATAACATAACTATTACAAATAAACAGAGTGGTTAGAAGAAACGAGACACACAGAAATGTAGCACATAAAGCTACAAAAATGTCTGTTTTTTATTATTAAATATACATTTATTTACAATACACTTGTATAATTCTAACCATATAAAACCAGCCTAAAATAAGTCAGTCATTATAGTCCATAACACAGTCAGTGATTTGTCATGTTAATGTAAGATTTGGTCACACTTTATATTAGGTGTTCTCAACTATGTACTTACATCAAAAAATAAGTACAATGTATTTATTGTGTTCATATTGTATGGCAAAACACTTTTGCTGCTATTGAGGTGGGATATGGGTAAGTTAATGGTATGGTTAGGTTTAAAGGTGGGTTACGGTGTAAAGGGAAGGCTCAGATGTAATTACAGATAAAATGAATTACAACTGTAATTATTTGCGGGTATTTTTAAAATATAAGTACAATGTAAAAACATGTAAGTACACAATAAGTGCACTGTATCAAATGGTTGAAATTTAAATGTAAGTACATAGTAGTTAAAGACTCCCAATATAAAGTGGGACCAAAGATTTAAATGCACTTCAAAAAATTTGTTTAGGCAACTGACTGCATTTTTTCCAAGCAGACCTGTGACATTCAGCAGAATGCCATGCAACCAAGACTGTTCGGATAACATAAGATTTTACCTCTGTGAAAGGTGTCATTTGTTAGTGCTTTCTGGTGTACTGGACACTCTGGCTTGTTATGAAGGAAGAGAGCTGTGTGCATTACGTGCAGCAGCTTGGTGAATTTCAGCAAACATCTACAAAACAGCATAACACAACTGCCATGGCTACAAACACAATACTCTGGGTCCTCCAAAAAACAGATACTACTTCATATTCCTGCATTCGGTGAAAATTCACAAAGGCTAAACAGGTCACACCTCCTGGAGACTTAAGTTTTTATGATACGACTGTTGTACCAGGGGTGTAGGAAGAAATGAATAAACCTTATCAAATGTGGCTCATGAATATTAATTTGATGACATTGTTCACCCATTAGTACTAAATTATTTGATGAAAGGGAGGTAAATTGGCTAAATACAGCTCACGCATCAGTGTTATTATTTAATCTTTTCCCCCCCAAAATGTCCTTTTAATTTAGTCAATATTTAATCAAACTATAGCCTATTTAGGTGATGTTAATGTGTAATCAGTGTTGTTACTGTTAACTAAAACTATTAAAATGTTTTCAATAGGCCTAATTAAAATGTCATTTCCAAATATTAACAAATACTATAATAGTATATTAATAACACTAAAATAACCTAAATTTAATATGACTAACTTGAACCAAATTATCTATAATTTTGGAAAATTTGTTTACCCAATTTCAAGCCAAATTAAGCTGTTTAAATATAACAATTATTTCCCAAAAAGTCCCATGCATTTTAAATGGTCATTACACTGCTGGATGTACTGAAAGCTCCCATTTTTGTACTTCTAGTGATGCGTAGCTTAATTTAAAAAACCTACATCACATCTTAAACTTCCTTTGAGCTGCTAAAATTGCTCGGGAAGCCATCCTGCTTTGCGTCCGTTTCGGAGGCATGAATATCTGAGATTGAGGATTCATTACCTCTGTGAGACGCACTGAAATCTAATGAGAGGAATGAGCCAATCGTGGTACAACATTCCGGCTGGTGTTTATCCATGCTGAGATGGATTTAGCTGTAAATCGGACTCAGTTCTGAGCCCAGGGCTGTTTGAGAGAGGATCCATCATCTCTGTTCCATCGCGGGAGTGACATTTACATAGATCACGGCTAGATAAATATCTAGCATTACTGATTCTTTGTCCTGACGCCACTGAAAATGACAAATGAGGGGGTTGGGTGGGGCGATGATTAGATACCGCCTCGAAGCTTCGATCTGCTGCATTGTGGGTTTTATCAGAGGAATCTGCACTTCTTGACCCTTTCCTATGCTATCCTGTTCAGAACATTTTTTTATCATGTTGAGTCCGGGAACCAATTATATTTAGATTATATCTTATAGCGGCGAGGAAGAAATCTTAATATGATCTAAGACATATTTGAGGCTCATACGGGAAAGACCTGGCAACCTTTAAAAGGATGTGAATGATATTTTGACTCCATTACTCGGTTCCTCTGGAATATAATGCAATAGAATCAGGTCCCACCAGTACAGAATGAATTCTCATATTCCCAGTCTAAGAGTTTATTGTGGACTGGTGTGATGCACTTCAATGTGAAACCTTCTCTTCAGTGGATTCTTTTTTTTGGAACTGTTTTTTCCCGGAAAAGACATCATGGTCACTTTTTAACAACATATGAGACTTTACACAAGTAAACGTGAAAGAAAATGTACCTTCTCAGTTTGTTGGTACATTGAGGCCTTATTTAAGGTTCTTCAGCCTTGGCAGAGAGTTTACAATACAATTTTTATCTTTTGTCTAGTAAAAAAAAAAAAATTTTTAAATGAACTTTTGTTGTTGAGACCCAGATAATGTGATTTATGCAAGAAAACAAGTTTCAACATTTTTTTTTTTTTTGTGGTTCTGTAACAGCATATCTTCCAAGCAACCTCAGATTTTAGAGGTTGCGTTAGGGCCTGGAACATCCTTATAGGGCGCATCAGACATACACTTCCATAAAGAAAATCTGTAAGAGCATTTGATGGAGTGATAGCACCAGAAACAGATGCACTGGACAAATGAGTCTTAGAAAACATAAAATCAAAATTGACCCTATAACGTTCCTTAAAGACCCTATGAAATCAAAATCGGTGTTCTGCTGCTTGTAAGGTCAATTCTATTAGCTTTGATGCCGTTTATATGCTAGCTCACCTTTAAAAATGGACTAAATAAACGTTTAGCACCTCTACGCATTTCAAATTTACAGTCTTCATCTACTAGAAGACCCATCTTGGACTACACAGATTTGTGTCCAAATAAAATCCACTAGATTGAGAATTTCCCTCCCCAGATACCAACTACAATTGATTAGCAAAATCAGAAGAAAATCAGGATTTAGCCATGAATACATGAAATAGCCAAGAGTAGTTTACAGCATAAAGGTAAAGCTCCTTTGATATATCATGCCTCACTTTCCTGTTTCAACAGGAAATACGTCAGCACAGGAAAGAAAGCTGTGTCAAATCATTTCATCGGGTCTTTAAAGACTGATCTAAATTAAAGATTAACCTTTACTTTATTCCACATCTGATACAGCTTAACTTTTCTGTTGATGCAACTAAGGCCATGTAGGCAGAAAAAAATAATGACAAATGTCAAGTCTATTTTTCATGATCTAATCAAATCTTGCCGAATAAAATAAAAAAAGTCCCACTCTACATTATTTCTTTCTAAATATTCAGTTTCACTGAGCTATAACACATAACATTAATTAAATGGTCCCTTGTATTTTGGAATTTTGAATGACATTGGTGCAACATTGGTGCAAATTACTCAAAAAAACAAAAAACAAACAAAAACTTGCTCCGCCTCCTTTTAAGATGACATCATAGATCCAGCCCCTCCAACCACCCCTTCCATTCTGGAACATAATACCTACGTTTCACGACTCAATCATGGATACAATCAAGTCATTAATTCCCTCTCTTTCCCTCTGAGATTCGTCACATGACTGTAAAGTTAAATGCATTGTGAATGCCGTTTCAAGTAGTCCTTAGGAAAGGAAATAGGAGTGAATGTAGAAACAGAGCAAAGGAAGGAGGAAGTGAAAGAGCCTCACTGGTAACATCACCCACTTTATTTGCATTACTACATTGTGCTCGCCCGTGGCTGAACAAGACCATTCGTGCCGGATTAGTACGGCACCAGAGCTGTTTGATTGGTCACGGTCCACAGAATGGAACCGTCGAGTGTTTGTTTGTCTGCCAGAGTGATTCGCATGTGTGCGCACACAAACGATCCTGTAATCTCTTTGTTGTCTGGTTAAATAATTAGCCCTGAAAGCAAAAGAGTCGCTTCAAATGTTTGATTCTCCATCCTCTGCGAAGGGCTGAAGGCCATGTTTGGGTACGGCTTCAGAGCTTTGAAGCCACCTGATCTTCTAACTCTTGGGAACATTTTGTTTAAAACTGCAGCAAATAACCACCGAATTCAACCCCGTCTGTTAAAATCCGCCTCGCTGCTTACGTACCACTATAGTTCAACGTATCTGTGTTGTGAACTTTCTGTTCCCTGAATCCTGGATGCTAAAGGACAGTGGTTGGGAGGGTGAAGGGCACTGGCTGTGTCCACGAGGCTCAGCTGACTTCCTGTCCCCGATCCCTGTCCACTGAGTTGGCGCACAACACAGGGTCACAGCGACTCAGTGGGGGTCACGAGTTCGTATGCCACAGGTCAGATGAAGTACTCTTTCCTGCTGTCCCTCATGGCACTGTGTAGGTCCAACTCGGCCCGATATCGGAGTTCTGGCCTGGGCTGGTGATCTTTCTCCTTGACAGTGGCCAGCTGACGGTTACGTTCGTGTCGATGGCGGTACAGGAAACGGGTCATCACGGCCACGGCGCAGAGGGTAATGAGCACTACTGCTGCTATCAAACCTAGGAGAGACAGAATAAGTAAGTGGCGCCGTTTGCCGATGCAATTGCAGACAATTAACAGTTAATATATTCACATTTTCCGTTACTCTGTGAAATTCCATGGGCAAAATCCAGTCATTACAATAGGAATGCACAATTCCGAGTTTAGATTTTGCCTGTGTTCAAGTTAGTCATATTAAATCGCCATGCAGACCAACAGAAAGTGACTTCTGTGTTAGCAGTGCTGCATACATCTCTGTGCTACTGACAATGGACCTTTTTTGCATGCAACATTTTGCTACTGTGACTGCAACTTAGTGTCAGCTTTTTCACCTCCAAGATATCTTACCAAAAGTTGACGGTAAAATTCTGTGAATATTCGTAAAAGGCGATTTTACAGCAAATTTGCTTTTAAAAATGGAGCAGGTAAGCAGCACATACCTCCAATTACTGCGGAATCATTCTGGGTAGAGTTCGTAAGTTTCTTCCCTCTACTTCCTGTATCTGCGTGATCTGTGAATAAACAGAATAAGAGATGTGGAAATTACATTAAAACGCACCTTTAATTCGAACGTTGGCTGGTTTGTTAGTTTGACTGGTTGGTGTTTTAATGCCATGCCAGCTTCCTTGGATATTTTCATGGCAAGTAACAAGCTGAAATGCTATAAAAGAGCATATAGAAACTTGTTTCCACTACTGAATGAAAAAAAAAAAAAATGTAAAAGATAATTGCAAGTTTATATCTCGCAATTCTGACTTTTTCTCGCAATTGCAAGTTTATATCTCACAATTATGACTTCATTTCTCAGAATTGTGAGTTATAAAGTCCAATTTTGAGGAAAAAAGGCAGTTCACAATTCTGACATTTTCTTACAATTTTGACTTTATAACACGCAATTGCGAGTTTATCTTTCACAATTCTGAAATGATCAGAATTGTGAGATGTAAACTTGCAATTGCGAGAAAAAAAGTCAGAATTCTGAGATAAAAAGTATTTAGTGGCGGAAACAAGCTTCCATACCTAAATAAGGCTTTTAAAGTTTGCTTTGGATAAAAATTCTAAAATGGATTCAGGGTTGACTCTGGCATGAGGAGCACAGCAATGAACCTTTATTTGATATTACATTTGACATAACTTGTCTGTGATTCTGGAATATTCCTATTTAACATTGTTTATATATGATCTGATCCCAGTGATTATTGTAAATATAGATGTGACTTTTACCTCACATCAGGGTTAATTTCTTACAGTTTTTTGTTCGTACTCTGATCCCATTAATTTTGCCACTTGGTGAAAACATAAGATACTATTGTAGCTTTACCAACCTGAAAAAGATCTGGACGAAGACTTATCCGCCAGCTCTCCGCAATTTGACTCTACCAGGTTACCAAGAACGTTGACCAACGAGCTGCCTCGATTCAATATGGCCGCCTTGAGAGGAGCCAAATGGTTGAACTGAACTGAAGACAGACAGCCGATGAAACCTTTTGACCCTGCTTGGAGAACCTCCTCATCTACACCAGCTCGACCTGAGAACAACGAGACGGCACCTTAAATGCAATTGGTGGACTGGAGGTTCTTTAATATTTGTCCGAACAACTAGCAAAAATAGTGCTAAGCCAGGGCTAGACAACGTCGGTCCTGGAGAGCCACTGTCCTGCAGAGTTTTGCTCCAACCCTAATCAAATACACCTGAACAAGCTAATCAGGGTCTTCAGGATTACTAAGGCTACAGGCATGTGAGTTGTATTTTCAGGGTCGGAGCTAAACTCTGCAGGACAGTGGCTCTTCAGGACTGAAGTTGCCTACTCCTGTGCTAAGCGAAAGATTCTTGCCTGTCGAAGTATCTCAAGGTGGCTTGGTGTGGTGAATTAGTCAGTTAAGCAGTAGCTTGCACACCCACAGCTTTAATCTTGAAGTTTAATTAAACCGCCTACCTGTGACTTTCCCCAATGTCAAAGACCTTATCGTGATTAACTCTTTGTCCGTGGACAGGCTGTATTTCAGATTGGTATCTTTATCAATCTAAGAAGGAGAGGGATACAGAGAGAAAACCAGTGAAAGAGAGAGATGTGGCGTGACTTTTGTAAGATTCCACAAATACTCAGATATTTTATTGGTGTGAGAGAAAAGCTGTCATGTGTTAATCTGCAACACTGTGTGAAGAATACTGATAACATCCTTGAATTTAAGCACTGCTCATAAAGTCTGTGCTACTGGGGTGAATACAAAACTTCAATGTATCATCAGCCATGCACATCAAGGGTACTTTATTTAACTCAGACTGCAAACAAATCTGATCTAAATCAATTGAGAGGAACGTGATTAATGATGCTACAACTTTCCCAAAGCAATATCGGGACTCAATCATGAAAAACAAGTGAAACACTTTCATTGTAAACTGTGTAATACCATCATGTTTAAATCAAATTTGTGTAATTTATTTCATAAAACTATTAAAGGGTTAGTTCACCCAAAAATGAAAATTATGTCATTAATTACTCACCCTCATGTTGCACATCCGTAAGAACTTTGTTTATCTTCGGAACACAAATTAAGATATTTTTGATGAAATCCGAGAAGTGTATGACTCGTCCATAGACAGCAATATAATCAACACTTTCAAGGTCCAGAAAGGTACTAAAGATATTGTTAAAACAGTTGACGTGACTGCAGTGGTTCAACCTTAATTTTATGAAGCAACAAGAATACTTTTTGTGCACAAAAACAAAACAACATTCAACAATCTCTTCTCTTCCCTGTCATTATCCTCACGCAGGTGATGAGGTAAGCACAGTGAAGACTTCTGTGTTTACGTCCGAATGGCGGCTCAGTATTGGCCAAAGCTGATCACGTGAGCAGCACGACGCGTGCTGACGCAGGAGCTGGCCAATAATGAGTCAGCATTCTGATGTAGAACCTGGAAGTGCTGGATTAAACAATGTATGAGAATGACACAGAAGAGAATGTCTTGTTGAATAAAGTCGTTATTTTTGTTTTGTTTTTGCGCACAAAATGATTCTCGTCGCTTCATAAAATTAAGGTTGAACCGCTGCAGTCACGACGACGGTTTTATCGATGTCTTTAGTACCTTTCTGGACCTTGAAAGTGTTGATTATATTGCTGTCTATGGATGAGTCATATACACTATATTGCCAAAAGTATTAGGACACCCCTCCAAATCACTGAATTCAGGTGTTCCAATCACTTCCATGGCCACAGGTGTATAAAATCAAGCACCTAGGCATGCAGACTGCTTATACAAACATTTGTGAAAGAATGGGTCTCAGGAGCTCAGTGAATTCAACCGTGGTACCGTGATAGGTTGCAACCTCTGCAATAAGTCCATTCGTGAAATTTCCTCACTACTAAATATTCCACGGTCAACTGTTAGTGGTATCATAACAAAGTGGAAGCAATCGGGAACAACAGCAACTCAGCCACGGAGTGGTAGGCCACGTGAAATCACAGAGCGGGGTCAGAGCATGCTGAGGTGTACAGTGTGCAAGGGTCGACAACTTTCTGCAGAGTCAACAGCTACAGACCTCCAAACTTCGTGTGGCCTTCAGATTAGCTCAAGAACAGTGCATAGAGAGCTTCATGGAATGGGTTTCCATGGCCGAGCAGCTGCATCCAAGCCCTACATCACCAAGTGCAATGCAAAGCGTCGGATGCAGTGGTGTAAAGCACGCAGCCACTGGACTCTATAGCAGTGGAGACGTGTTTTCTGGAGCGACGAATCACGCTTCTCTGTCTGGCAATCCCATGGACGAGTCTGGGTTTGGCGGTTGCCAGGAGAACGGTTCTTCGCCTGACTGCATTGTGCCAAGTGTAAAGTTTGGTGGAGGGGGGATTATGGTGTGGGGTTGTTTTTCAGGGGTTGGGCATGGCCCCTTAGTCCCAGTGAAAGGAACTCTTAATGCTTCAGCATACCAAGACATTTTGGACAATTTCATGCTCCCAACTTTGTGGGAACAGTTTGGGGATGGCCCCTTCCTGTTCCAACATGACTGTGCACCAGTGCACAAAGCAAGATCCATAAAGACATGGATGAGCGAGTTTGGTGTGGAGGAACTTGACTGGCCTGAGTCCTGACCTCAATCCGATAGAACACCTTTGGGATGAATTAGAGCGGAGACTGTGAGCCAGGCCTTCTCATCCAACATTAGTGCCTGACCTCACAAATGCTCTTCTAGAAGAATGGTCAAAAATTCCTATAAACACACTCCTAAACCTTGTGGAAAGCCTTCCCAGAAGAGTTGAGGCTGTTATAGCTGCAAAGGGTGGGCCAACTCCATATTAAACCCTACGGATTAAGAATGGGATGTCATTAAAGTTCATGTGCACGTAAAGGCAGGCGTCCTAAAATTTTTGGCAATATAGTGTATCTCTTGGATTTCATCAAAAATATCTTACTTTGTGTTCCGAAGATCAACGAAGGTCTTAAGGGTGTGGAATGACATGAGGGTGAGTAATTAATGAATCTTCATTTTTCAGTGTACTAACCCTTTAATACGTAAAAACATTTTTACGTAAATTGTTGCACAATGCAACACACCTTTATTCGAGTTTGTGCAAATTGTTCATAAAACCAATTTTACATAAATGTGACTAAGACATTTAAATGTCCGTGCCAAATGTTCGTAAATACATTATGTAGAGTCGCAAAATACAACTTGCACCTTTAATTTAATATCTGTTTGTAAAACCATTCATATCTAACTTGTCACACACATTTAAATCTGTGCAAATTTTAAATAAAACTCTTCTTACATAAATTGTTGGATGACTGCAGCTTACATCTTTAACTGAATTTCTATGCAATTCGTTCATAAAACTATTTGTCCGTATTTTGTTGCATGACTGCAACCCACATCTTTAATTTCTGTGTAAATTGTTCAGAAAACTATTTAGTGAATTGTTGCATATTTTTCACTTGAACTTGTGACAATTGTTCATAAAACCATGTTTATGTACAATGGTTTTGGTTTTGTTCAATGAACAATTTGATGCTCGTAACGAAATTTGTGGCTCATGTTACATTAATGAGGACCAATGATTTAACCCTCTATGGTATGCAATATGATATCAATGAGGAAAAAATTATTTGTGTTGTTTTTCCTTTAACAAAATCAATAAACATTTTCACAAATGTTTAATTAATTTATTTTTTATAAGTTTGTTGCCTCGAGGCAACATTTGAAACATTTGGCATTTTCATGTAGAAAAAAGAAATATATTTATTGAAAACATCAATTTCTTTAACAAACAAATTTATCCAGTTTTTAATGTATTAAAAGTTTCATATTTAATAAAAAGTAACATTTTATATTCAGCTGTTGCCCTCAGGCAACACTGTACCATAGTGGAACACAAGTATTACCAAACCATCATACTATTATTTTATTCTATCAACTTATCATATCCATCTTCATCCTCATCTCCATCTTCTCTCTCACTCTCACTCTCTCCCTGACGGATTGTCACTATGATTTCATCTTCCTCATCACAGTATGACCCCTCATCATCACCCTCATCAACTGGCTGTGCTACCTGTGTTTTATACCTTTTTGAAGCGCTATAGAAAATGTGCAGATCATAATATATGCAGATATAGTATGTGAATTACTATTCTTATAATTGCATTACAAAATCATGTGAAAATGCAAATATATTTAGATAGTTCTAACTCTTTTCCTTACAAATAAAATACTAATAATGTGTATTCAAACCTATTATGCCTGTATGGCCTTATGCGATTCCATTATGGTACAATGTTGCCTTGAGGCAGCACACAGTTTTTTGTTACTTTTTCTGAAACATTTGATGTTATATAACGTAAAGTTCTTGAAAATACTTTTTTACTTGCCAGTGAAGGTGACTCGTAGTTTTTGTGGGTGATTAAATAGATACGAACAAGTGAAAAAAGCACTTTTCATTGGAGAAAATATGGATCCATGTGACGTGCACATGTGCTGAAACAGGACACAAAATGGACCCCTGTTGGTCATGTTTTGGTCTTTTTTGCACTTTTATTGATTAGTATTTTAGTTATTCTGTCCTGAGATACGTTTGATCAATCAATTGGTGCCTTATTTTATTAAAAACAAACTAAAATAGACCATGTTGCCTGAAGACAACACCGTACCATAATATATTGTTGACAACTGTGCAAATATTCACTATACAAGTTAGTAGGTGCCACAGGACTATGGTCCCAATTTCTTATGAAATTTATTTTGCTTGTTTGAAATATAGGCACAACTCACCTGGACGTACATGTCCCTTCCTTCTCTATGGATCTGGACTCTGTGGAGCTCTCCGTTAGCCAAATTAAGAGATGTTGGCGTAAAGATGTCAGGCTCTTTCTCTCTGTTCAACCGATACCAAATCTGCAAACTCCCTGTGGGACGCCAATGAGACGTGAGAAAGGCAGGCAATTTGAGACATAAGTGAGACAGAATCAAGTCAGCACAACACACTTTGAATGGCTCATTTCCTTCCCCACTGATGAGGGTAATTGCTAGCTTGACCGCTGTTTTGAAATATGAGAAACACAGAAAAAGATGCTCCTCTCCAATCATCACCATCACTGTTATAATCATCTACTGACAGTTTGAAGGTAATCAAAAAACAGCTCTGATTGGCTGATATAACACTGTGATTGTAACAGCCGTAACAGGACAAAATAAAATAGAAAATTTCATATATAATGCAATGAGAATACAAAAAAAGATCCTAAATAAAAGTTATATACAGTATAAGTTCCTATATATATGATGTACATTATATACATACAATATACATTAAAGTAATGACACTATTATAGTAATAAACAATATTAAAGTAACATTATATTAGTACCGTTGTGAGCCAGAATAATGGCCATATATTGTTGATGATAGGTGTTGACTGTCAGAAGCATGGCCGGCGTTTGAGTGGTGAGGAAACTGAATGCGATGCTCTCTCGTGAATTGCTGCTTTGGGCGAAGATAGCTGAGGACTGAGGACTATGGTTGCGCATCACGGAAAACGGTTCTTGGAAGGTGTAGGTCACCGAAGACCCACTTTCAAAGGACACGGAAACTTCTGGAAAGAAAGAGAACACAAAAGCTTGAAAAATTTGGTGCAAACACTTGTGGCCAGATCCTAGACGGTGATTGGCTGTGTTTTTGTTTTCCCTATCAGCATATTAACGCGCTGTCGAACACCAAGGACACAATGCTGAATGGACAGAGTGGAAAATACAGAGGAAATGAATCATTTAACTCTAAATGAATGCAAAATTATGCTTGGACTGCAACCGACCCCTGGGCATCTCATGGTGTTCATTTACTCATAATATTATCAGAATAGAAACACCATCCCTCTAGAGTCCAATAAAGAAAATGCAAAGCCAAGAAAGTCTCATTCACAGAGCGTTGAATGACTCGGTTGTCTGGCATATCAGAGGATCAAATGTGATAAAGGCTGTATTGACAGCAGAGAGGTTTAGCATTGAGCGTGATGGGCAGGGAGGGTCCACTGGGATTGGTCAGGTTGCAGCTCTTTGAGCGAAATTCATCCAAACAACTGCGGTTCACGGTCATGGACACAAGCCATATCAAGACAGCGAGACAGACAGAAAATAGCAGAACTGCACTGAATATCTCATGTTTTATCCTGCTCAGCTTTGATCAGGTGCAATCTGTGGGCACAGCGCCGTCTTCAGAAATCAAGGTTACCGAGCTCTTAAACGTCCTCCTTCTGGAACACACTTTTGATACTCCGTAGAGAAGTGTGGAGGATACCAAAGTTAAAACAAACTGTTTTTGATGACAAACTGTTCCCCTGAACAGCAAAATCATCTAGATTGTTGGTCAAAAATAACCACAGATCGATTTATTGATCAGTATTATTTGGCCATTTTTAGTGCCTTATTTTAGTTACAAATTTCTTATCTTTTTTTCAGGATTCGGTACTGTTTTAAGATTCTGTTTAAGATCTAATTAGAGATTTTATAATGTATATACTGTATTAGCATTATGTCGACCATTGGGTAACCTGCTTTTTAGATATTGTAACTGGTATTGGCAATTGAACAACCTGTATTGTTTAACTACCAGTCAAAAAACAAAACAAAACAAAAAAAAACATGTAAAACCATGAACAAACCAGGTATGATGGTAATTTCAGATAACTGTTTTGGTCCATATTAATTCTTTCCCTGCCAGTGTTTTTTTTTTTTAAGTTGCCAGCCAGTGCCAGCATTTTTGATCATATTCACAAAACTTTCATGGGCCCCAGAATATGTTAAACATGCAATATATCAAAAGAAAGAACAGAGCTTCCGCTTTTAAACAACAACAACAAAAACATTTTATTCTAGCTTCATGCATTTTTCTAACAACACTTGAATGTGAGTATAAGTTTCATTAAAATTTCAGTAAAATTTTAAACATTTTGAACAAAAAGCTGAGAAAATCTTGTTTTTGTCAAATACTACATCTGGATCGGATTCAAAGTGATGATCAAAACATAGATGGAGTAGATTGAGTCCAGCAACAAAAGATTTACAGTCCTATATCTCATCCTGGGTCGACATTTCAGTCGGTAACGTTAGGCAGTTTTGATTTATATGCTGTTTATTGTTTGATGATTGCGTTATTTTACATGTAAAAGCAATGATTCTATAGCTTGTTTTTGCTTCTTCTTCGCCTGTGTTTTGATCCAGAGATTCTGTACTCTTTCAGAAAATGCATAATAGCGCCTGCTACCATATAACAGTGAAAACAAGTTTTGCTGGGAATTTCAGTAAATGGCGGGGAAGCGTGTCATAAATGGCGGAAAATTCAGTCAATGGCGGGGAAGCGTTGTGTCGTAAATGACATAAAATTCCGTCAATGGCGGGGAAGCATTGTGTCATAAATGGCGGAAAATTCCGTCAATGGTGGGGAAGCGTTGTGTCATAAATGGCGGAAAATTCCGTCAATGGCTGGAAAAGCATTAATAACAAAAATGCTGTGTGATCTGACAAAAATCAGCCAATCATTATGTTTAGAAACATAATTAATTTCGCTGTTTGTGATTTCAGCTGGTATAAAATTAACGCAGTTACCCATTTCTTTTACTATTTTTCACTTCCCTAAAAAGACCGCCCCAAAAAACAGGAAGCTTTCTTAGCACTAATACAACAAAATTAAGTGCAAAAAAAGACAGGAAGCATCGTTGGCACTAGTACAACACAATTGTTAGTGCTAATACAACAAAATTAAGCATAAACTTGCTAAACACTTTAGCACTATTCTTCATCAGAATACATAACCTGTACAAACTTAATTGTACAGTCAACATTCACAATAAAAACTTATTACGATCATTAGCAATTGTCTCCAAACAAGATTCCTTCATTGAAAATAAAAAAATAACGTACCTTTCTTGCAGCTGGGTCCTCCGTAGGCAGAGTGTGTGCAGTCACAAACATAGCCGCTGCTTTTCTCAATACATTTCCCCCTGTTGTGACACAAGCTGTTTTGGCTGCTGCAGTGGCCCGGGCACCCCGAACTGACCCCAGGGGTCATTTTAGCCCGTTCTTCAAGGTCAAGCGTCATGCCGTTAATATTTAATGACCTGATGCACCCTAGAAATCCTCTCTGCCGCGATGCCGTGCCTCCTGTGGATTACAGACAAAAGTTTTGTAATTTTAAGAAAACAATAATGCATATGCATATGCAAAATAAATACATTTAAAATGATTAAATGAAAGTAAATTAACATTCAGATAATTTGCATTTAAACCCTATTAACAACATCTGTGTTGAGGTACAGGGATATTATTCTCTTGCGCCCTGCTGGCACAGAGTTGTCACTCATGGCTGTGCCTACCAATAAACAGCTGGCTGTTGAGCTGAAGGTGGGTGTGGCCTTCAGATGGGGCCTCCAGGAAGCGCAAGGGCAGCTGGTCCACCTGCAGCGACGCTTCCTTCACGTTCCTCTCCGCTCGTACGTAATGCCACTGCTTGTCGTTCAGCGGCACGTGAGACTTTACCGTCAGAACCACAGGGCCATTGCCCACATCAAACGTGAAGGTCACGACAGAAGGCGCTGTTGGAATCGGTTTGGGGCGAGAAGAAAAAAACACAAATCACAATAATTTATTAGCTACTGATTGTTTTATATTCATATTATTCAACATGCGACATCACCCTGGAACAAGAAGCACAAATTGGGCAGACCTTTTAAATTTTCACGTTTACATTAATGTAATTACCTCTTTTACATGCAGGCAATGTATTCTCCAGACTCTTGGTGGGAAAAAATAGCCCTAATACTTATGGGAAAATATATAAAAAAAGAAGGCGGCAGGCAATATGATGAAGATGAACAGCCTCAGTGAACTGTGTACAGTAATTACACAGCTTATGGTTTCAGTTGCTGCAGAACACAGCGGCACAGTTCAGTAAAACTGGTCTTTTGAGTGGAATTGGCTACGTCCTCTCCACTTTGCTGCAAATACTAATAACATGGCATGAATATGAGCGAGTTTTGCCATTTTATCTCCACATTTGTGTTGCTAAAGCATTATCTAGATGGGTGAAACTCACGAAACCTGTCAGGGAACATCTTCAGGTCATATTTCATGTCCTCCTAGTGCTTAGCATGTTCTTAATATATTGATCTTTTGAGCATGTTTTGGATCTTTCTTATCTTCATTTGAAAAGTTAGTTTTATCATTTCTTTAAAGTCCAGCTATCAGTATAAAGGGACTCACCGCTGAGCTCCACTCTAATGAAGTCTTTTGTGCCCAGATTTTCCAGGAAGACTCCGGAGGGAGCAGTTGTTTTGAAATAGAGCGAGATGTCGACGCTGAGCTCGGCCTGAAGCGTAGGGAAGTGCAGGTAGGACGACTCCTGGTAGAAGGAGGCGGCGTTCCACAGAAACCCTGAGGTCAGAGGAGACGGATTATATAGTTTTCATCTAAATATTCTCTATGCAACTATACAGGACGTCAGTTATTTTAATTATGTTTGAACATTTTAAAAAGTAATTAAAAGGTGCAGTGTGTAAATTTTAGTGGCATCTAGTGCTGAGGTTGCAAACCGCAAACAACAGCGCTCACCCCTCCATTTCAAAGCAAAATAGAGAAGCTAAGGTGGCCGTCTGGCCGACACAAGACAAAGATGTCATTGTCTGAGACAGCAGAAAGGACGTAAGCCAGTCAAGCAATGAGGTTTCTTCTTACTAAAAAAGAACAGTCTCTGCTTCTAATAAACCAGACGACTACTACTACTTCTTCTTTGTGCGTATTCAACGTAGTGACGATGCAAGCTGCCTCTAAAAAACAGGAACGATTAAGAATAACAACAACATAGTGACTAAACACGCTCTGTAGAACAGTTTGTCCATTTAGGGCTGCTATAGAAACATGGCGACTTGACATGTAAGGGGACCCGCAGTGTAGAGGTCTGCGTTCCCGTGGCTCTCCCGCGGGAACCGACCAGATATTTTGCGCCGCGGGATTTAATTTCCGACTAAAACACGGTAGTGGTCGGTAACTCTGGTGTAATTTGAACGGGAGCGGGCGGTCATTCAATATCCCGTTCCCGACGTCCTTTCAGAACAGGCATATCTTCGCTTTACTCAATCTTATCGACCACCCGGTATACAGCCTGCACTCAGGACCGTTATGTACGCGCTGCACGCATGGACCAGCTCTTTCTGCGTCATGCATTGTATTTGCAGGGTCTGTGCGCGCAGCATGTGCATAACGGTCCTCAGGGCAGACTGTACTGGTGGTAAATATACGGCCCTCAGGCAGAACAGGCAGGTTGTCGATGACTGACAGAGCAGAATAAGGATGGCAGAGCAAAGTGTGGATGCGCTGTCCTTGAAGGACGTTCAACTTGGACTGGAAAATGGTCAGTTTACTGCTAAGAAACCCACGTCAGGCAAGTCTGATGTATGTGAGTCTTTTTCATGTGCCATAGACGCAGATGGAAAAAAAATACCCTTTGCGCAATGTGATAAATGCCTAAAAGTGTTCCCGTTCAGCAGTCACAAGACTGGAACCTCTGGTTTAAGGCAGCACTCATGCCTCATCACAAAGGGACAAACTAAACTGACATTTACAAAGTCTAGGCCGGTGCCAGAGCAGTTTAAAAAAGAGACCACAGAAAAATGTGTTGAATTTGTTTGCCAAGACATTCGGCCGTATGATACTGTGTCCGGAAATGGTTTTAATCAGCTGGCCCAACATTTGGTCGACACAGCAGCAAAAATTAGAAAGTTCGATGTCAGTGAGATACTTCCACATCCAACGACAGTATCAAGAAATATTGAAATGAGGGCTCAGAGTCTGCGTAGACTCTGTTGTTGATGAAATCACTGCAATAATACACAAATTCGGATGTGCAATTACAACAGACATATGGACAGAAACATATCGCAAAACGTCTTTTTTGTCGGCAACCATCCATTGCGTTAATGAGCAATCTCAGCTACATTCAAGAGTGCTTTTTGCTGTCCCTTTTGACCCAAGCACCTCAAAGACGGGTGAAAACATTCGAATGCACCTGCTGCAGAATCTCAGAATTTTTGGCATTGATGCGACAGAAATGGGCAGAAAGATAGTTTTTGTCACAGATCGTAGAGCCAACATGATCAATGCCTTACGAGGATACACGAGACTAAACAGTGCACATACTAAACGTGACTCTGTCCAGTGCGTTTGGTCCTGCCATGATGGAAATGTCTCCAGAGATCGCTGGGCTTCTAACTGATGTTAAAAAGTTGGTCACATATTTCAAACACTCAGGACAGCAGGGCAAGCTAAAAAGGTCACTGAAACAATCCGTAGAGACATGGTGGAACTCAAATTTTGACATGCTGAATTCTGTTTTGGAACAGTACGAAGACATTGCATCTGTGCTAACTGAGAGCAATAATCATCACAAGATTATATGCATCAACTCCAGCACGCTCAAGTTACTAGTATCATTCCTAAAACCCTTCAAAGAGGCAACTGATGACTTGGAAACCGATAACACAACTCCAAGTGCCTCACTAGTTCTTCCGTGGTCTGTTCGATTAATTGAGCACTGTACATCAGCCACAAAAGACCCTCTGCTCTCTGAAATCGCAACCGTCTGTGTGAAATGGCTGAAAGAACTACTGTCAACAGACAGCACTTCGCCACATTCGGTTCACATGCTTTATAGAATAGCAACCTTTCTGACACCAAATCTGCAAAGTTTGAAAATGTTGGATGAAAGAGGGCATCAGGAGGTGATACAGGGTGTCAAGGAGATGATCGAAGATACCCATGGTGAGGATGTTGAGCCAACACCTGCCAAAAGGCCTACTGTTCTCTCTAAATTTTCAGATTGGGAGGACAATGAAGAATCATGTGGATTGAAATCACTAGATGTTCAGATTCAGGAGTACAGGACCATAAAACTTGAACTATCAAGTCAACAAAAAGTTTTGCAGTGGTGGAATTCACATCAGTCCCAGTTCCCTGTCCTGAGCAACCTTGCAAGATATGTCCTCTGCATCCCGGCCACGAGTGCACCTTCCAAGAGAGAGCATTCAGCCTTTGCGGTCGGATTTTGGAGGAAAGACTTTCGGCATTGAAACTTGCATCAGTCAGTGACATTCTTTTCTTGCATGGATATTTAAAATAGTTGGGAAAAAGCTGATTTTGCCAAGTAAGTAAACGGTTTTCGTTCATTTCATTTATTGCCTACAATTTTGAGATGCAATTTAATTTATTATTAGTTATTGTTGAATTTATACATTTTCTTTTGTAGGAGAGACACTGAAATCGAGGTCGGGACATTCTTCTCAGGGATGTTAAATTGTTCGGTTAAAAAGTGATTTAATTTCACGATGGAAGCCTACATATTTTGCTTATAATGAATGATGTTGTATTTTTTATTTTTTTTTCTTTCTCTGACACTTTTCCTGTGTTGACAGCAAAATGTTAAATGAATTTTGTATTTTGACAATATGAATAAAAATAACAAATAGGCTTCAATTTTTGTACAACCTACATTTTTATTTATTTTTTCTCTGCAACATTTTTTTCCCTACTGAGTTGACAGCAAAATTTTGTATCTTGACAAGGCAAATAAAATAACAATTACAATTTTTGTGCAGACTACATTTTTATTTTCTCCGTTTCAGTAGTGGAAATTTAAATGTGAAATTCTGGAAACGAGATCTAAATTTAACGGGACGGTCGGGTCGGGAAGAAAATTATTCTAAGCAGACAGCGGGTGAACAAAGAATGTATATATATCGGGAACGGGTGGGTGCGGAATATAACCCCAGCGGGAGCGGGACTTAAAAAACAGTCCTGCGCAGACCTCTACCGCAGTGTATGTACATAGAAATGGCTAAGGTAATAAAAACATAATGGTTCATTATGTAAGGTCTTTATACACCACTGAAAACATAGTTATGTATATTATATTGCATGTCTTTCAATAGATCCTCCCAAATTTTATTGCTCCTTTAATATAATTAATTTATTAAAATAATTACTTTCAAAATTTGACATTTTCTTTTCCTAAAAAAAAAAAAAAAAAAATTGTATTTTTTCTTCAAACTTGTGAAACTTTTAGTGTGGTTACACCAAAACAGAATTAAACATATTCCTATCCATTGCTTTACAATTCAGTTGCACATCTGCAACTCTGTGTCATTTAAAATTTACATAGAGTGATAAAACAAGATATTTGTTATATGGTTAAAGCCTTACGTACTGTCCCCGTAGCAGTGGAGAGATCCGACTCTGTATATAGCTTCTGACCCGGTTCGGTTTGTGTCTCCTACCAAGATCTCTGTCACTGGTAAGTGCTCTTTGTAGGACAAAACTCCTGTGTCATTCTCCCTGTTCACAAGCAAACAATAGCTTTGTTTACATGGCTGCTCTCAGTATCTATGGTTATTGATATTGTAAACATGTGGTGAGAAGATATTCAACAGATTACAAACAAAATAACACAAATTCTAATAGGAAAACTACTAGTGTAGAAACAGACAAACAGTGTGGGCAAACGGAATGATGGGATTGAACTCAAGGCTTGTACCATGAGCTGCGGTCAGCATCACAGTTGCAGAAGTGGTTCATATCGATGCAGTTCTCATCTAGGCTGCAGGCGCATTGCTGCACCCCGGGGAGAAATCCACCCCAGTACGTCCTTCTCTCTCCCGCCCGGTCCAGCCACCAGGACAAGGGCGTCCCATCTGGAGCAAACAAAACAACATTTCTTCATTTTGACAATGATTGTGACATCCACCACCACTAGACAATGAAAAACACCTTAGGGATGTGCCAATATAGAAATTCAATACAGACAGTCATTAACTGTTTTTTTGTGTTGTGACTGATAAATAGTATTATAAAACACTATTATGAATTTATACAGTTGTGCATGTTATTATTTTAAGGAATAGTTTATCCCAAAATGTTTTATTATTTATTTACTAACCCTTACAATGAAATCAGGCATGAAAACATTACAATGTACAGCTAGAAAAAAGATGGCTAACAGTTTAGCAATTTGGAAACTAGGCTTAGGAAATAAAGTATTGTTGCTGAATAAAAAAAAAAATAAAAATAATATAATATTGTATAATATTCTACATTCGGCAGATTAGAAAAAAAACAAAAAAACAGCGATTGTGACTTTATATTTGAAAATGCAATTTCATTGTGACGTTTTATTAAAAGTACTTAATTTGCTAATAATAATTTATATATATATATATATATATATATATATATATATATATGCCCATGGTATTATATCAATTTATTTAAACATACATTAATATAAATAAATAAATAAATAAAACAAATAAATCTTTTCATTTTAAACAGGGGTTCATACATGAATTTGACAAATGCCAATAATAATAGTATGGCATATATAATGTTTATGCTTATGCTATAATATCAATTTAAAATGAGGTTTATATACAATAATTTAAGAATTTGACAAATGCCAATAACAATAATAATAATAATAATGTGACAAGCAGTATGAGGCCGAGAGCCGTGGGAACGGGGCGAGGCCGGTGGCGCAAGTGTTAATTTCATGTTAATTTCAATAATTTCCTAATACGTTATTAAAATCAGAAGTTGTGAATATTATTTAATGAACCTCAGCTAACATTAACTTACAATGAACAGTTAACAGATATTAATACATTTTGTAACAAATGTATTGCTCATTGTTATATACACTCAAAAAAACAAATTGTTGGATTTACTTAAAAAAGCAGTGTCAAGTGGTTCCATGCAACTATATTGAGTAATTTGTACAAATAACAATTTAGTTGTATGAACAAAAGAAATTCAAGTAAAGCTAACAAAATGTTTTTGAGTAAATACAATTTGAATTTGTCACTGTTACATAATATTTATGCACATATTTATGTGCAGTTTACTTAATAATGTTATGTTAAATTTATAAAAGTTTATTACGTAAGGTAAACACAATTAGAATTAATTGACCTTATTAAATTTTCTCTACAAAATGCATGTAAAAAAATAACTCACTGAACAAACTCAATTGAATTGAGAGCAGGAATTCCTTCCTAAACATGTGTATATGAGTGCTCACAGGAGTTTCTGTAAAAACATTACAGAAACTCCTCTAAATGTCCAACATAACTGAACATTAAACACTAAAATAAACTAACAACATCTTTCCCTTTACTGAAAAACATAAAATAACACTTTAATCCCTAAATTTAATCTCCTAATACAGTCCCTTGCAAAGCATCCTGGGAACTACGGATCGACTGCCCAGTTAATTATGTCAACATTAATTTGTGTGTTTAACTCAGCAATGTTAAGTTGACTGAACAAACACTTAAGTACAGCTGACATTACTCAGTTTTAGTAGAAACAACTCAGTTAAATTAAGTTCATGTAGTTACATGAGTTTTTAAGTAATGTGAACAAGGATGGTTTTAGTGAAACTGACAACAGTGAAAGTTCATTTATTTTTTTTGAGTGAACCGTATTGTAAAGTGTTACCTAATAAATAACTAAACAAACATACAAACAAACAAAACATTTTAATTTAAAAAGTGGTTTACACACTAATTTGGCAACCACAGTAAAACTCTAGCTGCCTGTAGGACGAGATTTGACATACTGTACTCTGTACTCTGAGGTTAACAGATCTGAAAGAAGACCAGTCAATGGAGATATTCCCACCAGATCCAGCGACCATTATTCCACACATTTAGTCTTTATACCTAATATCCCCCAGGGAAAATCAGGCCAATCGTTGTGACTTTGCTCTACAGCCACCAGAGCGCAAGAGCAGGGACCCAACTTCAGATCTCATTATGCAAATATCTCTGTGCCCGGCACAAACTGATGAACAATTTCAAGGACCGGCTAGTTTATAAATGTCGCCATTTCCCATCAATTAATATTGTAATTAGATTGGGGTCAGGACAGATTATAGATCTGAACAAACTCCACTTTGGGTAAATCATCCAATGAGCTGAGACGTTTAATCAAAGAAAAAGGGCTTGAAAGGATGAACTGATCGGATAGTGAACATTAGTGAGGGACTTCTTGAGATTAAGCAATGATCAGTTATATATTATTAGAGTTATTATTGTTAGGTAAAACAAAACTATGTTTGTTCACTGAAACAAAGCTGAAATACTATAATATAAAAATATTAGATGGAAAAACTCAAGTCAAAGCACACAAATTGCAGAAGTTGTTCAATACCCACCCCATGTGTTGAAGAGGCGGGACTTCCTGCAGAGATAAACAACTTCCTGTTGGCACTGTTCAGACCTGCCCACAAGAGTCCGCAGCTGTTCCAGAGACGCACTGTAATTGAACTTCATCACGTGGGGCTTTTGAAGGGATGACCCTTGAACTCTCACCATCTCTGTGCTGTTGTGATTCACTACCGTCCAAACCTTATCATCTGGAAAACACAGATAGATACACAGAAGACTTTTAGACATGAAAAGTGGTTTAAATTATCAATTCAATCCATCACTAGCTGAGAATACTATTTTTAGTCAGCATACTGTATATACTGCACAGTATTTGCAGTATACTGCACAATAGTAAGTAGCACCATTCAATTCCCAACAGTCCATTTTATCTGCACTGTCAAAGTCAATCCTTTACCAAACTGAACCTGCAGCACTTTATACCTCCTCGATTCATTCAATCACAAGAGTGAGCTGTAATCCAGATAATAACATACATAAACCTTAACGAGAAAGAGCACGACTTCAATTAGCTTTAAAAATAAAGCCGCGTAGCAAGTCTCTTCCAACCCAGAGTTAAGGACAATCTTCTCTACACCCCTGACGTCAGCTTTCATTTATCCAGCAAACACCTCTCAGCAGGGGGGTTGTGTTTACCAAGCCAGCAGGCACTTAAGTCTGCATGTGCCAAGCATACAGTAATTTACATTTCATGCGGCATTTCTAATTGAGGTTGGCCAAAGTCAATGGCACTTTATTCTAGTGGAACCCGAGCCAGTAAATGTGTGTGTAAGAGAGCAACGCTTTATCACAATTCTGCAGGAGATGAGTAATATTTCACAGAACAAGCAGCGTGTATAGCGGTCCAGCAAAATGGACCGAGCCACGGTTTCCCCTGGACAGACCCATGGTTCTGCACCCTGGGACCCAGACAGCCCTGGCAGACAGCTCAACATCCATCCTCGATTGGACAAGTTCAAGCTCTGATTAATGACTCTGCCTTCATGTGGATTCAAAGAGATTTTCCTTGGCCAAAACTGCCCTTCAACAATTCGATAGCTCTGTACCTTCAACACCCTCCACCCAAGAAAAAAAAAAAATCTGAATAATAATGACGGCAAACACTTTTCAGGAATTTTTGACATGGCGGCTGGAGATTAAATTCACTCTTGAGAGTTATTTGCTATTATTTATGTAGCCTACATTAATGTTAGCTTTGTTCAATATCGATCAATTGTAGTTTCATGTTCATTTGGTAAAATTTTACAACAACGTTCTATATGTTACCATTAGGTAATGCAATAGCAAACATGAAATAGCAATCAACAATCTTTTAACTTACATTAATAAATGCTTTAAATGTTTATTTCTACTTATATTATAGCTAATATATTTTTTTAACATTTCAAGTTATATTACAGTTTTATATGTGTGTATATATATATATATATATATATATATATATAGTTATAGAGTTCAAAAGTGTGGGGTCAGTAAGATTAAAAAAATAAGAAATGAAATGAATTTATTCAGACTTTTTATTATTCAGATTTATGTTGCAAAAGATTACTATCAAATTTTACACAAAAATATCAAGCAGCTCAATTGTTTTCAACATTAATAAATGATAATAATAATTTTTTCCCCCAAAATCAACATACTAGAATGATTTCTGGAGGATCATGTGACACTGAAGAATAATGATGCTGAAAATGCAGCTTTACATCACAGGAATAAATGACATTTTAAAATATATTAAATAGAAAAGAGTTATTGTAAATTGTAATAATATTTTACAATATTACAGTTTTTACTGTATTTTTGATCAAATAAATGCAGTATTGATGAGCATGAGACTTTTTTCAAAAACATTTTAAAAAATCTTACCGAACCCAATCAGTTTTGTACATTAACATTTTAAATTGTATGAATTAACATTAATGAATAATAATAGCACTTTTGTAAATTAAAGTTCACACCGACTGTAGATTAACAAATGCTGTAAAATTAGTGGTAACGGTTGCTTCATAGATTAACTAATATTAGCGAATTAAACTTTATAAATTGTAAAGTGTTACTAAATTTTCAGTGAGTTTAAAACAAAAAAAGCTCTAGAAAATATGAAATGGTCTTAGAAATAGAATGCCAAGCTAAAACTTAGCTGTGAATGTTGCTTTTTTTAACATATACAACTTGTGAAAATAAAACACTGCACATACACATGCATCTCTATTTTTATCCCACCCTTGCAGTATTCACATTAACACATGTTTTTTTTATCCCACAGAGGTCTCACCGGTTATGTTGCAGTAGACTACGGTGGATTTGAGCGGTCCACTTCCATCGGGATCGATTGAGAAATATCCTGAGGCACTTCCTGTGAGCCGGTGGGCCTCGCAGGAGGGTTCAAAGATGGCTTACCAGAAAACAGAAACCAAAACATCAAGTCAATTCATGTTGAGCATCATCAAAGAAGGAAAATGGTTTATTTAGCATTGTAGAGAATGCATGTTTGTTTGCATTTTTAAGCAGTATTACAAAATTCAAAAGAACTGAGCAAAAAAAAAAAAAACCTTTAATAACCTTTAAACTTATTCTTTACCAATTCCAAAATCTGAGAGAGTTGAAAGAGTTTGTAACTACTTTCTCAAAACAAACAAACAGTACAGAGAAGTTGTTGTTTTTGTTTGTTGTAATCGTTATCGTTCTTGTCGACTCACAGTTATGACAGGTGGCTCCCGTGTACCCAGTTCCCGAGCAGTCACAGAAGAATGTGTTCCAGGACTGAGAACATTCCCCATCATGCTCGCAATAGTTAGGAAGACATCTGCAAGACAAATAAGATTTCTGATCAAACTTTAAGAGTACTTACTGTACGGCACAGTGGAAAATACATAATCGAATTACACAAATCACACAAGTGACACACTGCGTCATACAGTACAATATCAAGCGATAATGCATTTTGTGCTCAGAGGGATTTAAGGACGTGGCATCAATCAATAACCACAAGTGACTATTAGGGAATAGATGAGCGAGGCTGAAAGCTCACGAAAGATGCATCAATTTTGCGACAGACTGAACGCGCACTCAAGGATGAGGACAGTGGACAAGTGATGAAAGTTTGAGAGTGTGATGAAGTTAAATCTGAAGCCAAGAACCAAACTTCCTCTTGCTGTCTCTGTTGGGATGAGTCTTATTGTCAAATAGGTACAAGCAATATATCGACTATTAGCGACTCTTGAAATGATCAACACGTTCTTATCATACATGTGACATTTTGCGTTTTAATTGCATAGATAAAGCTAGGGTTTTTATTGTTTGATCCCGTTCTCATCAGCAGGTAAAAAAAAAAAAAAAACTACATGCATGTGATGCATTATTCATAAAAATCACTTAATGGAGCACTAATGACAAACTAATAACTTCAGAAAGGAAACTTTGCTGAAATTGAATTTCCGACAATAATACACAAGCGATTTAATGCAAAGCATATGCTAAATACCTGGATGTAAAAATGCTAATTAAAACGGTAACACGACTGAACTCCCTTGTTAAAATATAATTCAACAAAACCATCTGCGTATGTATTTAGCTCTAAAATTACGATCTCTTCTGAAGCACCGCTTTGTCAGCGAAACAATAAAGACTATTGAATCTGAAAGGTGTGTTAATGTTCTAACAGTTTCTGTCACTAGAAGAAAATTGAATAATTGAATCCACTAAGCAAATGCTGTACAAAATATTAATACCTGCAGAGGTGAGGAAAAAGAACTTTAAAGAATCTTAAGACGCTTGATTGCTACTTTGATTAATTTAGAGTACAGAGAGGGAACAAAAGATCAAGATAATGAGAAGAAGAAGAAAACACAGCTGTCAGACTCCATTGTAGGAGAAATAACTCATATCCATGTAGCGTGTGATGAGGAAAGGGAGGAGAGAAATGACAACCGTCTCGCCTCATAGGCTGCAGGATTGCGGCCGTGTCTGAAACTCAGCAGAGGTCGATTCTAAACCAGCGTGAGCTGATCTCAGCACTAACGGATGAACAATGAAGGATGAAAGTTGAACTCCAAAATATGTTGGAATATTTTAGATTTAATTTTATCTATTGCCATTTTAAAAAGTGGGCATTCCATACCAGCCCGGAAAGTGGAATCTGAAAGTTGAGGGAGTCTTGACGTATCCCAATTGTAATGTTTCGTTTTCAAGTCTATCATTATTTTATATTTCTGCTGTAACTTCATTCCCGTTAACCTCCATTGAAATACTACATTAACTAATTGACAGGATTTTAGGAGTGCTGTATTACCTATAACAGTAGCCAAAAACTATGAAACAACTAAGGCATAACATTACAAAGACATGAAATCATTTTAAATAAACCAATGAATCGTGCACAATAAGTGTGATGAGGGAGGGAGTACAGGAATAACAACCGTCTCGCCGCACTGGCTGCAAGTTTGCGGACGTCTCTGAAACTCAGCAGAGGTCGATCTACATCGGTGCCGGCTGATCTCAGCGCTAACTGATGAGCAATGCAGGATGAAACCTGACTGTTAAACCCTGAAATACGTTTGAATACATCTTAATTGTGTCTTTCCGCAATGTTAAGCACAAGAGTACAAAGGCCAGTCTGAAAAAAAAAAAAAAAGAAAGGAGTGAAAAGGGGCCACGGACAGTAATCAAAAGATATCTAAAGTGCTGTGGTGCGAATCTTCATTCAACCATAGCGAGTGTGATTAAAGATTATACTCAACTCTCTCATTCTCATTTTATTCACTTATTTCTGCTATGCACCTCATACAGGGCAGGGCAATGTGGGTAGCATCACTACTCTGGATCACCAAGGACAGCTATATATTTTCACCCACAAACCAGTTCCTCCCCATTGGTGCTATTCAGGGAGGGGAGTTGTTGGCAGAAGCTGAGGTGTCTTGGCCCAGTGGCCGCTGTCCAAATCTCTATTGATCTGCCTTGACATATCAAACTGCAGTCAGCTGGCAAGGACAGGGTCTTCTGGCCTAGCCATTGGTTAGACAGAATCATAAAGAGACAATGAAAGTGATGAAAAAAAAACAAAAAAAAAAACAGGAGATGGCATGCTATAGAACGAGAAAGGAATATAGCTAGAGACGGGGAGAAGTGTCTGAAGTACAGCTAGGTTAGGTCTACACAAATGATTAAGGATGGTGATCAAAAGCCATCAGAGAGAAGCATACCTTTTTGAGACTTTCTATCTTATTCTAGAGGACAGCCAAAACCCACAACTGCCCTCACTTATCTTCATTTACTCTGGCTGATAAGCTTTACTGAAGCGAAAACAGGCGCATCTTCTACAGCCTTGGTACTCAACAAGCTTCATGTGGTTCTTAATGATGTTGCATCTCGAAGTCTCATTTGTCCCTCAAATGATTCTTTATGTGTTTGTCCTTGGCTTGGCTAGACAGTCATAATTCAACAGCATTCAGGATCATTGGATCAAGATGATGTTCCCCTACTCTGGCTGCTGTTTACCGACCAATCAAAGGTAACCAAACTATGACAATTTTACTCTGGGTGCTGCTTCCCAACCTTTCAGAATTAGTGACATCCATCACTTGGACGTAAGAGGAGATGGCAACCTGTATTACTGGAAAAGCATAACGGGCAATAAGGATCAATGTGGAAAAATTGCACACATGACTATCAGTTTTAAGGTGCTGTCACATTTACTGTTGTTTAGCGAATTTTCATGGCCGAAATCCAGTCATTTAAATAGGAATCCAGGCAGTCAGGAATCTGGTGTGAGGGAGAGAGATTACACCACACAGATTTCGGTCATGTTCAAGCTGGTTGCACAAATTCATAGTGATGACCAACAGAAAGATGCTTGGTGTCAAAGTTAGTGAGTGGTGCTTTATACAGCGCTAAACTATAGAATATTTACCTTTTTTGCCAGCAAAATTTTGGCAAAATGTGACCGCACCTTTACAACAGTAAGTTACTATTTGTGGAGACTGTAGAAATAAGTGGGAAGCGCCATGAATTCTACCTGTCCCAATTTTCCCATGACTTCTCTTATAGAACAACCATTTTTCCATAGCAAATTCTAAATATTACTTTAACCAAAATGACACCAAATGGCAAAAGTGTTGAAGATGCTGTCAGGCAGTCAATTTACAAACTGATGAGCTGTTTCAATACTACAGAAGTTTATTCAGTGTATTAAACAGGGGTCTAATGCTATTTCATGCATTCTGACTTATTTACACTGTTAAAGAGTTGGATTCTCTTGCTAAACATGGCCACAGTTTCAAAAAACGAGTCGGACGTATGACGGAGTATTTCTGTGCCAATACACTCCTTCAGAGTTCGTACAGGTTTCAGAAAGTTTTTTTTTTCTTTTTTTTTTTTCTTTTTTCTCGAGTATGGCCATGTATTACGCAATAAAGGGCGAAATTCCATGTATGGGCACTTCTCCGGGAAGAGTGTGCGCACACATCAACCAGAGTGAGAGCAAGAGCAAGCCCATCAACGTGCTTCGTTCGGGTTACGGAAATCGTCGGCAGAGCTGCACAGGACTTGCTCGAGAAAGATTTATCACTTTGTTTTTTAGACCACGAAATCAACAATGTCACCAAAGAAGTGTGTTTTTGGTTGTGAAGGAAAGATAACCTTGCTTCCCAAAGAACCCAGCGTTAAGTGGAGCTGAGAGATTTGTGCTCACACATTACATTGATGCGGTCTCAACATTTGTCTTGGAAATAACCATAGAAACCGCCTTAAATTAACTATCAAAATAAGGATAAAGTCGTGTCTGAAAGTTGCAATCAATTTTTTATTGGTTAAAATGAATGGAGAATATCTCGTGTTTTTCCGTGGCTGCTCGAGCCCTCTGGATCGGCGCTTATGGTTTTATAAACAAGGCCCAGTTTGATGCTGGATTTAGAGATTGTTTGAAACTGAAAGATAGAGTGCTCACAGCGATAATGATCCCGGTCATGAGTCAGAACCGCAGGTGGTAACTAAAACTGTAAAACTGTATCAAATGTCTGTTTTGTCGGCAGTCGGTGCACAAGTGCATATAATGTAAACAACATGAACGTATAATGAATCAAAAGTTATCCAGGGATAATGTGATGGTGTATTGTGTGTGTTTAAATACACGTTTAGCTGACCGTCGATAGCTTCGCTACGCAAAAGCGTACTCGTGACACTTTAGCTTTGCCCACGGCACGCCTCCAGGAGCTCAGCTGTTTTCGGAAAGACTCAGTACATCGTATCTGTCTTTTGTAAATCTGATAAAACTAAAGAGTCTTCGTAGATATGAAGGATGCTATACTACTCTATGGGTACTCGAGATTAACATGAGATTGGCCGAAACTGTGTGTGTTATGTACCCTTTAAGGCATTTTTTCCAATGACTTTCATTCAAACAGAACTATCTTCTGCCGTGTTACACCTTTTTGAGCTAACCTTGAAAGCTTGCCCTGCGGGAATGGCTCAGATGACATACCCCTTCTCGAGATGCTGTTGACTGATCAATCAGAATTCACCATCACTCTGACATGTACCTATTCTGGATGCTGTTCACCTACCCTTCAAAATTAACTACCACCCTGACATGCCCCTGCTCTGGATGCTTTCCAACCCGAATAGTCAGAAATAACCATCACTACAACATGGCCCTCTTCTGGATGCTGCTCACCTACCCATTAGAGTTTTCTAACACAATTTATTGAGTGTACTCCTCCAATGAATTTTGTTCAATAAGAGCTACCAATTTTTCTGCCTTTCAGAATCCCGCACCTTTTTTAAGATAAATTTAAAGGCTTAACCCTGCTGCAAGGGCTCTGATAACATGCCTCTAATCTGGATTCTGGTTCTTGAGCAACCAGAAATGCACTTATTCTGGGTGCTGCTTAACTACCCATCAAATTTAACACCCTAATGTACCCATTCTCTTGATGCTCTTCAAACCTTTAGCAATAACCATCACTACAACGTACCCCTACTCTGGTTACCTACAGTTACCTACTCATCAGAACGAACTGTAATTCTGACTGGCTCCTATTCTCGTTGCTGCTCATCAGCCCGTCAGAACTAACCATCATTCATGCCCCTACCATGGTTGCTGCTAACCAACCCATCCGAATTAACCATCATTCTGATGTGCCCCTACTTTGGATGCTGCTCACCAACCCATCAGAATCACTCTTATGTATAGCACTCTGAAAAGAAGTGTCAAAAAGTTGTCAGTAGATAGGACAACTAGGATTAGCTAGTTAGCCTAGGCTAAATTCTGAACAGTCCACACTAACTTTTCTGTCAAATTGTATAACAAAGTGTATAATCTCATAATTTAAAGGATTAGTTCACTTTGAAATGAAAATTAGCCCAAGCTTTACTCACTCTCAAGCCATCCTAGGTGTATTCTGATGAACATAATTGCAGAAATATTAATAAATATCCTGACGCATCCGAGCTTTATAATGGCAGTGATAGGGATCAGTGAGTATGAGCTTAATAGAGGCCTTCTAAAGCGAAGTGATGCGTTTGTGTAAAAAATATCCATATTTAAACATGTTATGAAGTAAAATATGTAGCTTCCGCAAGACCATCTTCCGTATTGAAGTTACGAAGAAAGTCTAAACTGGCGTCACATCAGTTACACTTTTTCCGTAAGTTGAATAGGGAAGGCGTAGGACGTAGCGTAAGCTTTATGAACTGCAAGAGTTTTACACTTTCTGCGTATATGTTGAATCCGGAAGGCGGCTTGTGAGGAGGCTAGATATTTTACGTCATAACTTGTTAAATATGGATATTTTTTTACACAAATGCATCGCTTCGATTCAGAAGGCCTTTATTAACCCCCCGGAGCCGTGTGGAGCACATATTTATGATGGATGGATGTGGATGGAAGCACTTTCTTCAGCTCATACTCATTGATCCCTATCACTGCCATTATGAAGCTTCGATGCGTCAGGATATTTATTAATATTTCTGCGATTATGTTCATCAGAAAAAAGAAAGTCATATACACCTAGCTTGAGGGTGAGTAAAGCTTGTGCTAATTTTCATTTCAAAGTGAACTAATCCTTTAAAAGACTTAAATTGAGGTCCCAAAGCAGCTAAGATTGAGTACAACTTCTCAACGAAATCATTAGCCAAAGGGAAGAAACCTTAAATGTAAATGTTTCACACCATATGTTTTAGTTCAACATCTGCTACCATGAAGGCCAAGGCGGTTTCTTGTGAACAATTAAACTTGTCACAACATAATTTTGGCCTATTTTGGATCTGAGATGATGGTTGGTCAAAAGAGCATTTCAAATTTTGTTTGACAAGGGCACATCAGACTGAGTGGGTCGTGGATGCATGCCTGGAACTGCCTTTTTCCCCTGGAACGTTCACAGCATGTTGGCAGAGCTGAAATCACAATTCATCCCCATGCCGGCCCTGCCAACAGTCATTTGCCCAGGTGCCAGGTCTGAGCATTTGCTCGGTGAAGAATGTGGCATACGTTGCCAGAAAGACCTGCAGAGACGAGACTGACAGGAGAGAATTTACGATCTCATCCTCCCTCCTTTTGCCTGGCTAGCGTTCCCTTTCAGTAATGCTCTTTCCTAAACCTCTCTCTCTCTCTCTCTCCCTCTCTCTCTTCTCCCCTGACTATCTTTCTCTTTGTCTAATGCTCTTTCCCTAACCTTACTAGCTAGATGGCGTTCTTTTTGACTTTCACGTTTCACTTTACCTAATGCTCTTACCCTAATCTAACTAAACTCATTTTTTCAAGTCTTTCTTTCTTTCTTTCTTTCTTTCTTTCTTTCTTTCTTCCATCCATCCACCTGTCTATCTTTCATTCTGTTATACTTTCAGTTATCCTTCCTTCGACCTCTTTTTTAACCCTTTAACCCTCTATTTCATCCCTCCATCCTTCAGTACATTATTCTTTCTTTCTTACATCCTTCGTTTTTTCATATTTTCATACTTCCTTCATCAATTTAACCATTATTTCCTTATTTCTTTCATCCTCCATCCTTCAGTACACTAGTCTTTCTTTCATTTTTTTCCGTTTTTCCGTTCATTATTTTTCATTTTATCGTTCATCCTTTCTTTCTCTTTTTTTCTTCTTTCTTTCTTTCTTTCTTTCTTTCTTTCTTTCTTTCTTTCTTTCTTCTATTTATCAGTTATTTTCTTCTTTCTTTCATCCCTCCATCATTCAGTACACTAGTCTTTCTTTTTTTCTTTCTTTCTTTCATCAATTTATGTTATTTTCTTATTTCTTTCATCATTCCTTTATTATTAATCCCTCCATCATTCAGTACACTAGTCTTTCTTTCATTCTCTTTCATTCTTTCGTTCCTTATTTCTTTCTTTCTTTCTTTCTTCAATTTATCAGTTATTTTCTTCTTTCTTTCATTCCTCCATCCTTCAGTACACTAGTCTTTCTTTCTTTTTCATTCATTCTTTCTTTCTTTCTCTTTCTTTCTTTCTTTCTTTCATCAATTTATCTATTTTCTTCTTTCTTTCATCCCTCCATCCTTCAGTACACTAGTCTTTCTTTCTTTCTTTCTTTCTTTCTTTCATCAATTTTTGTTATTTTCTTATTTTTCATCCTTCCTTTATTATTAATCCCTCCATCATTCAGTACACTAGTCTTTCTTTCATTCTTTCATTCCTTATTTCTTTCTTTCTTTCTTTCTTTCTTTCTTCAATTTATCAGTTATTTTCTTCTTTCTTTCATTCCTCCATCCTTCAGTACACTAGTCTTTCTTTCTTTTTCATTCTTTCTTTCTTTCTTTCTTTCTTTCATCAATTTATCTATTTTCTTCTTTCTTTCATCCCTCCATCCTTCAGTACACTAGTCTTTCTTTCTTTCATTCATTCTTTCTTTCTTTCTTTCTTTCTTACATCAATGTATCTTCATTCTTTATTTCTTTCGTCCTTCATCAATTTATCCGTTATTTTCCTATTTATTTCATACTTTCTTTTATCCCTCCATCCTTTCTTTCTTTTCTTTCTTTCTTTCTTTCTTTCTTTCTTTCTTTCTTTCTTTCTTTCATCAATTTGTCCGTTTTTCTTATTTATTTCATCCTTCCTTTATTATTCATCCCTCCATCATTCAGTACACTAGTCTTTCTTTCATTCTCTTTCATTCCTTATTTCTTTCATCCTTCTTTTCTTTCATCCCTCTATCCTTCAATACACTATTCTTTCTTTCTTTCTTTCTTTCTTTCTTTCTTTCTTTCATTCTTTCTTCTCTCTCTCTTTGTCTAATGCTCTTACGTTAGCTTTCTCTCACCTCCACCCAAACGCTCCTGCCTAGCATTCTCTCTCTGTCATTCTGCCTCATTTTTCTGCCTCCCTTTTTATCTCTCGCTTGTGTGTGCATGTGTGCCGTAAAGTAGACCATGGAAAACAGACCATGGAAAACAGGCCAGGATGCTGAGGGATAAAGGATAATGGGGGAATTATCACATCTGCTCATTCCCTCATTTCAATTAATTCTGTCATTATATCATTCATAGTGCAAGCTGCAGTGTTGAGTACTATGGTGTCATATTCACAAGGAGAACACATACATACAGAACAGCGATGCTTTGCCCAAACACATATTCAAATAATACTTTTTAAAGCAGTTTTCCTTTTTAACTGTGATCTCAAGTCTCCCAGCTTGCTAATTTCATCTAATTCCTTGCACTGTTATAACACCTAACGAATGTGTAACAAAGGTTGTATCCTTGTTTAATGCTGCATTTTTAAACTTTGCCCACAGCTTTTGCACTCATGCAGAGTGTAGTGTTAAATAAACTTAAATGTTTGAGGTTGGTTTGTTATTCACGTAAACATCGCATTAACCTTCAGTCCTCTTGGGCGAGGTGTGAAACATTATCGCACATCTGAAGTTTCAGGCAAAAAGGTGAATCCCAATTAGCTTGCAAATCACTGGCATGGATTTTAACACTATGCTATGTTGTTGTGAAACTGTGCTTCTTCGTGTCACTCATTACTGTATCTCATAATGAGTGAATTTAAAAAGCCACTAGTCATTAGCACATCAAAGAGAATGACTAATGGATATATACCTGTCACGAATGCCACAGATGTCAAACTGGAGCTTGCTGTAGTTTCCCAGCAAGCCTTGCTGCACCAGGTAGAAGTTGATTGGCTGGTTGTTAATGATAACAGAACGCATGCAGCCTTGATAGGCCAGTGTCGGATTCCGACAACCTTGATTGGTTAACACTGATGGGCAACCTGTTAAAAAGACATAATAGACAATAAATATCAATAATGTAGCAGTGCAACAAATGTTAATAGAACTTTTCTTTTGTAGTTAAAGCGTTATCTTCTCACTGGCTATATTTTGACAATATGTGTTTATTTATCTCATAAGTGACTATGTTTTGGCTATATAAAGCTCTTTTAGTCATAATAAGTGTGGTATCAGTCACAATAAGTGAATGTTTTTAATAGTTCTGTAGCTCAGAATGCAGCCTGATATCTGCTTAAAAAAATAGGTAAATCTCACAAAATGGCCACTTTTCACGTCTAAACAAAAATTCAAATCCTATTTTAGGACCATTGCCATTGTTGCTATTGTGAAGCTTTTACTTTACGTTTTTTCTCATTAATGATGATTCTCATTGTAATACAATTTTTTTTGGTTATTATTTATCACTAAGGTAATGTATTGCTGAATTTTTTTTTTTGCATTATGATAAAGAAAATAGGGAGTCGGGGGCTTAATCGTCATGAAAACAATCTTAATGATCCTAAAATACTGTAGGCTTCACTTTGTTTGTGCAAAATATAATTTCATATTTCTTTCCTTTTAATTTTGTGGTGAAGTGTGACGTATTCTTGAAACTAAAACACCTGATAATCCATGATAAAATGTGGATGATAAAGTACCAAAGAATTTGATATTGTGATTACAGCCCACACATTCCATTTACATATTGTTTAGTTACATTAAATTAATGCTTTTAATTGTAAAACTAACCCTTAATTAATTTGAATGCCCTAGCACCCTACCGCCAATTAGCACGCTCTTCCCAGGCTGTGCGATCTCCTTCAGCTGCATGGTGGATGGTGGCTCGTCGTCCACTGAGAGGGAAACTTGGAAACCTCCCACGCTAATGGCCACCGTGTGCCACTGACCGTCACTCAGAGCCTGACCTGGCAGAGGAAGACACAGAGCGATGTTACGCCTCAAACGCTGTGCATTAATCAGGGCGAATGATTGACAGATTTGGGGTTTGTGCGCTGGAGCTCAACGAGTTAATCTGCATATGTCAGCCCAGCAGAGAATCCACTATTCCCCTTGAGAGGGACGTGCAGAGATTCAGTTTGCCGTCTGCGATGGCAGCTTGCCAGGCAGCCGCATCCAAAATTCAGTCGACATACAGGTGTGCCTGCCAAAGAGTGTTTTACAACTAAAAATCCTGTTTGAATTCTCGGTAAACGCTTTTAGGGCAAACGTGTGCATGCGGGATTGGATTTTGTTCATGTTGTTGTATATTGGAGATGCACATGCGAAGACAAACGTGTAATCTTGTATATTAATCCCTTGGAGGGACTTCCCTTTCACATCTGTTGTTCTTAATATAAGCTAATTATAATTAGACTAAATGCACGTTTGTTTTGACAGCGATTTGCAGTGACAAAACAACCGCCGAGATATGGCATATTTGAGACAACATAATAATAATAATAATAATAATAATAATAATTACTTTTATTATTATTATTATCAGTACTATTGTTGTTATATTAACAATAATTATTATATTATATTGTTAATACTACTACCACTACTACTAATAATAATCATAGAAAATAATTATTAACAATAGCAATATTACTAATAATATATTTTAAATTAAGCTTATTTTTCTCCTACAGATATGCCTGTTGAGCAGAAAATTTAGTTTAACTTTAGGTAGTGTTGTGGTTAGTCCCACCTAGTGAATTCTCATTGGTCTAAAATCCTACCTCACATAACTGAAGTTGTTAAGTACACATTCTTGTACCTTTGCATTTTTGTCCGATTTTCAAATACTTTTTTACTTCAAATCAAAGTTTGTAATGTTATGTTTCATCTTGTAGCTGGTTGGCTTGGTTCATGGCTTATAATGCTTTAACGAAGACTTTTTTGAAATCCTTATGGGAGAAATGAATGGGAAAAAAAATCCACTGTCAAGGTACAGAAAGGTACTAAAGACATCATTAAAATATTCCACTTGACTACAATGGTTCAACCTTAAATTTATGAAGCGATGAGAATACTTTTTGTGAGCAAAAACAAAACAAAAAATAACTTTATTCAACAATATATTCTCATATGTTGTTTACGTCCAGCGCATCCAGGTTCTACATCAGAACACTGACTCATTATTGGCCGGCTCCTGCATCAGCATCACACGCATGCGTTGTGCTGCTCACGTGTACAGCGTGGACCAATACTGAGCCGGCGTTCGGACGTAAACATGGAAGCACTGCACTGTGCTTACTGCATCAGCTGCATAGGAGACTGCCGGGGAAGAGAATGGATTGTTGAATAAAGTCGTTATTTTTGTTTTGATTTTGCGCACAAAAAGTATTCTCATCGCTTCATAACATTAAGGTTGATCCACTGTAGTCATGTCGACTATTTTAATGATGTCTTTAGTACCTTTCCTGGCCTTGACAGTGGTGGTTAAATTGCTGTCTTTGGACGAGTCATATACCTCTTGGATTTCATCAACTCTCATTAGAGTATTAGTAGACTGTTAGGTTAGGGTTAGGGTTGGTAGAATAAGTTGACATGTAGTTGCAAAGTTACTTATAGTCCGTAGAAAGTTTGTTGGGGGAGCATCAAAAAAAAGTGTTAGCAGATATTACGCAGACTGTCTACTAATACTCTAATGAGAGTGGTTGACATGTAGTTGCTGTAAGTTACTTATAGTTAGTAGAATGTCTAAAGTGGAAATAAAGTGTTACCGAATTTGGTTGTGTGATGCTTGCTTAGGAAACTGGTAACCATAAACTACACCTTTTGAAGATTTTGAATGAAGTATTTAATGACGGATTGAATAAATAAACAAATAAAGTAATAAATGAATATAAATAAATACAAATAAATTAAAAATATTTTTATTATTAATATTATTATTACTAATAGTAATATTTTTTGGGATATTGTGATTTTAATTGCAACATTATTTTTGTTTTGTTTTTTGAACAAGTGGATAAAGATGACAGCCGGAAGGTTAAAGGTTCAAATCCCACAAGTTGAGCTCCAGAAATTTACATTTACACAAGTAGACGTCTCACCGATGACTATGTCAGAGCTTTGAAGTGCTGATCTGTGGTGAGTGAATCTAAGCTGCCCATGAACAAGAAGCAAAAGCAGTCTCTCCGACTCTCGCCTCAGCGAGGCTGACAGTAACATCCCTTCCCGGTTCCACGTTCGGAACTGGAAGGTCACCGACAGCGTTTCCGTGGCAGCATCCAGTGGAAGCGACAAAAAATTACTGCTGGAACTCAGAAAGGTGGCGGAAACCAGTTGAGCATCTGAGCAGGTAAAAGTCACGTTCCCCTGAAAAGACAGGTTATGGGTTGGATGGTTAGTTGTTAAAACTGAGGAAAAAAAAAATCAACATATGGTTGCGCAACGGTATTTTTGGGTGAACTATTCCTTTAAGGACAAGTTTAGAAAATATTTCAGTGTTCACACAAAAACAAACAATTTTCCCCAAATCTAAACACAAACCCATGCAGAAATATGTTCCTTTCCTTCTCTGACAGGTTTTGCCCGCAGGCAGGCAGACGGAGCGACAGGGGAATAAACAGTAAGTCAAATGTCACGACTTCGAAGACTGCAGGTCTCCACGGAAACAGAATAGGGGTCTGTTTTTAGACCAACAGTCCAATGGCACTGGACTATATAGTGGACAATCCATTGATCCGTCTTCCTGTGTGGTCTCAGACAGCAAACCACAACAGGACCGGCTCCAGACTGTCGGACTATTGCACAGGGAACTGTTAGAGGAAATACGACGTGTTTGGATTCTTTAAGTAAGGAATGTGACAGAGCGCTAGCTAAACACAATCCAATAAAACCCCAAACACCACAGAAACACCCCAAGCCTGTGGTGACATACTCGGCTCCATCTCAAAGCAAATAAACTTGATTAAAGCGTTAGTTCACCCAAAAATGAAATTTCTGTCATTAATTACTCAACTTCAAGACCTTTGTTCATCTTCGGAACACAAATTAAGATATTTTTTGATGAAATCCGATAGGTTTTTATCCTCCATTGAAAGCAACAAAATTACCATCATTCAAGGTCTAGAAAAGTAGTAAAAACATTGTTAATAACATTGCAGAGCCTCCATATTTAGGTCTGAACACCAGATCAGTATTGGCCAATACTGAGCCAGCGTTCAGACGTAGAAACTGGAAGGGCTGCAACATACATAAATATAATATGAGAATGACAGGAGAGAGACAAATTTGTTGAATAAAGTCAAATGTAATTTCATTGCTTTCAATGGAGGATAAAAAAAAAACCTCTCGGATTTCATCAAAATATCTTAAAGGGAAACCCTGGTATTAATACTTGTATGGCTTAATATAACGTAAATGATGTCTCTTACTGAAATATGTAGTAGAAAACCCATGAAAGATTTACGTTATTTAAAAAATCCATTACATATTTGGACAATGGGCGGTGCCGTTTTGTTGTGTTTTGTTGATGTCGATGATGCACTCGGTGAGCTACTGACACTGCCCTGTTGTTAACAAGTCGCAACACAACTCGGAATATAATATATTATATATATATATTATATATATAGCATTTGGTTTTAATTTTCAGTCGAAGGACAACAAGAAAAGCGATGTAAGTCTTTACTGCTTTACTAGCGATAAGAGGAGAAAAGAATGGGAAGTTGTGAAGAATGTGGATGAATAAAACTTCCTAACTGCGTCTTTGAAATTACAACCAAAAGCTGCACAATGTGGCATCGTATATTATATTCCGAGTTGTGTTGCGGTAAAAATAACAACAGGGCAGTGTCAGAAGCTCAATGAGTGCAACCATTTGACATCATCGACATAGAACGCACTGTGCACCTAAACAAAATGGCGCCGACCATTGTCCAAATATGTCATGGATTTTTTAAATAACGTAAATCTTTCATGGGTTTTCTACTACATATTTCAGTAAGAGACATCATTTACGTTATATTAAGCCATACAAGTCCTAATATCAGGGGTTCCTTTTAATTTGCATTCTGAAGATGAACGAAGGCCTTACAGATTTGGAACGACATGAGGGTGAGTAATTAATGACAGAATTTTTATTTTTGGGTGAACTAACCCTTTAAAGCCAACAGGAAACATCTTTCGTATTTGCATTTTTCTTCTGTAATGAGGTATGTCTGAGTAAAAACAATACTTTGTAAGTAAATAAATAAATATATTAATTTTTTAATACTGTCAAATCGATTACACACACACACACACACACACACACACACACAAATATATATATATATATATATATATATACAAATAAATATATATATGTGTGTGTGTGTTTGTGTGTGTGTGTGTGTATACAAACTTTTATGTTAGATGTGATTAAAAAAGAAAATAAATATTTAGAAAATAAAATAATTAGAAAATAATTAAATACTGCTGTTGTTGTTATTATTATTATTTATTAATTACCACTTTAATATGAATATTAAGCAATATTTAATATTAATATTTAATATTAAGTTTTCATACATTTTAAATTATATTTATTTGTATTAATCCATTGTTTGTTTTCTTGTTTTAAGCACAAACCAGAATATATTCTTATATATTTAATTAGATTGAAAATTTGGAAATTGGGGTAAAATAAAATTTTTTTTTAATAACTTACACAGTGTAATCTCCGAAAACAAAGTGCATTTTTATGAAATTTTGCTTCTGGAGTAAATGCCAAGAAGCTGAAATATTTTACTAGTTAAAAAAAAAAAAAAAAAAAAAAAAAAAAAAGAAGAAGACAAAAATAAGAAAATGATTTTTTTTTGCAGTGTCAAAACTCAAAAACCTAGTCAAATTAAACTGATTAGGATACATTCAACTGTAATATAACAGACAAAAAAAAAAAAAAAAAAAACATTTGTTTTAGACTTTTTGACCCTAGTAATCTGCATTCCAAATATGCACTAAAGTCCCACTATGATCGTGCTAGTCGCTCAAGAGACACCATGCCTCATTGCCTGGCCCTAATTGGGCTCCAAAGGCCCCTTAGGAGCCTGTATATTTGCCTCACTGAAAACTTACTGCATAATTGAGAGAGAGCCAGAGAGAGAGTGGAGGTGTCCGCTGTGAAATTCTCAGAGGGTGGCACAGACTAAGTGGGACTCGGTCCTCTCCGTCATTAGTACCAGAGTCCCGCTGAACTCCCTCCCGGTCCATTAAAGGATGCAATATCCAGCATGTGGGCCAGATTAATGGCTGGAGTGATTAGCTGTGCTCTGGTGTAGTCCACTGCACTGATGTGACATGATATGACAGCGGACGACAAGCCATTACACATAATCACAGTGGGGAAATGGGCACTAACAATACCAGACCAGAAGAATAGGATCTTCCGAAAGTTACTTGATTTAGAGGACTGTGATTCCTTGAGCCTGTGAACTGGGAAAATGTGGAACAATAAAGCAGGACTGTGGATTTATATTCCGGTGCTGCATCATTAAAAAACAACAACAATAGTAATACTGTCATTGTCAGGGATTTAGGTCCAAATATTCCTAGTTGCTTAAAAAAGTGTCTGTCATTCTGATTCTATTCATCTTGTTCTATCTACTGTATCTAGTTCCATATCTTTCTATATCTGTCTAATTCTATATTCCATTGCTATCTACAGTATATCTAGTTCTATATCTATCTATGTATATTTATCTATATCTGTCTAGTTCTATATCTATTCTGTAGATAGATAGATACAGAATCTATCTATCTATCTATCTATCTATCTATCTATCTATCTAACAATTATTGTATATTTACAGCAAATATCTCAATACAACCAAAACAATGTTAAATAAGACGGACATTTGAACATCACAGTTGTAATGTAGCGACATGAAGAAGTAGAAATGTGTCATAATACAAAGCCATCCCTCTTATTAAAACCCCTCCTTCATTTCAAAATGACTGTAATTTAGTCCCCAGACCTTTCGCGAGGTACGATTTTATGAGGTATTTCGTCAGTGGATCATTTATGAGGCGTAATCCAAGGCCCGAGCAGCTCTTGGAGACTGATTGCCCACCTTGTAAAAGATATTTTAATGACACGGCTCTCAGTGCTGTGGGAATAATGTGGACAAAACCACAATTCATTCTCTTAAAAAGCTCCCTTGTGGTGCCATAGTATACTGGCGACGGCTCAAAAAAATCTGAACCGTTCCATTTCGCTCCCTGCTGCCCAGTTCCGCAGAGAACTATGCCAGCGTTAAGATGCATTTCTGCAAAAATTCTGGTGAAAACTAATGAGAATGAAAATATAAATCAATCTCTCTACAAACACTATTTGTGCCCCAACTATGAAAATTCATCACAATCCACAAACTTGGCTGCAGAATGTTCTGGCACCTCTCCATGCTGGTGCTATTAGGGAGAAATCACTAAATACTCAGGTCAAGAACCATTCATTATGGACTGGATGGGATTGCTAATTTATCAAGACCTGTGGTGATTTTTCCTAATTTATAGCTTTTCATGGCCTGACAACAACAATAACTAATGTATGAGATTATCAATAATAAATGTGAGATAGACATCCTCACCACACTGTAGATCTGAGGTTTGCGTCGTTTGGCTAGGTCGATGATGTTGACACCGTTGTAGTAGAGGTTCTCCATACATCCATGGAAGTTTTTCCGCAGGAACGTGCCTGGTTTTCCAGGAAGAGGGATGCCTCCAAAACTGAGCTTTGTGAAATGAATAAAAAACAATAGCGATGGAGAGGTTTTACAACACAGCGAGAAATGCATCCAATCATTAGTCAAGTGATTTGGTGCCTGAGTTGTTATACTCTTAACCAATCAAAATTACTTGATTATGGTCACCATGATACTAATCTTTAAACCAACATGTTACAGATTACAGGTAGTCAAGCATTCATCCAGGTCTAGATGAAATCTGCAGAATTTTATGCACTGCTTTGAGGCAAATCTATATATAAAAAAAAAATATAAAAAAAAAATATTCTTATTATTATTTTCTTTACTTGTATAGCATATTTAATGCTCTTCAAAGAGCAACAAACAATGTAAACATCAAACAAATAAACACTATTATTATTGTTATTTTTATTATATTTTGCATAGCGTATTTTATAAAATGCACTTCAAAGTGCAATAAATAAACAACAAACAAAAAACAGACAACAAAAATTGTCTGGAGATCAAAGGAGATCAAAAGGGGGACAAAATTGACTATAATGGATAATTTTTTAAATGATTAATTATTAATAATAAATGAATACATTTATTCTAGATCTCTTAATGCATTGATATATTTATTAAAACTGATAAATTAGACATTCAATTTATAATAAACTGATTCTAGGTAGCATTTAATTTGACAAAAAAAAAAAAAAAAAAAAAGTATTTCAAGACATCATCAATACTTTTAGTTCATTTTCCCAGAAGAGACTGTACATTAAAGATGCAAATACCTGCTAAAAGTAAGGTGACCTTAAAACTAACAGCCATGGACTAATTCTCATTTTGATAGGCGTCTTTGATAAAAGTTACTTTTTTCATATGGATCTGCTAAGTATAATTTACAAAAATGTAATAAAACAACACAAGTAATCAAAAACATTCTCACCTCATAATCGACTTCCAGCGAATCATCGAGCCCACCTGTCCTCACGTGTTTGGTTAGTCTGTCCACAGTGAAATTGATCTGTTTGTTAAATCGCTCGATCAGGACAGAGTGCCAGTGCTGGTCGTCCAGAAGACTACCCAGAAACACAGAGACATGGCCACTGCTGGGGTGCGTCTTAGCGTCGTCTTGAAAGAGAAGACAGAGAGAGTTTACTAGCAACACTACACATGGGCATGCAAAGGTAAACCCTTCAAACTGTCGCTCTGCAATGACAAAATAATCTATTAGAAACTGTACAGTGGTGCGTTTCCCGAAAGCATTGTTAGCCGACTATGATTGCAATTTCCGGTGTTACCAATGTAGTTGAATGATTTGGCGTTTCCCGAAACCATAGTTCCAACGAACATTCACAAGCTTACGTGGTTGGAACTACAGCTCTCAAGCTGTGGCTAGAAGCATTTCTTGTTAAATGACATGTGGATTTAAATGCTCTTGGACACAATTAGCAAGCTAACATTTAGTACCTTCTATATCTTTCATTCTAATATATATATATATGTTAATCTATATACAGTATATTAGCGTGTCAACAATCAGCGCGTTTTTTACGCATGTGCGTAAAATGTAGTATGGAGAATGACATATGAGGGAATCCGCGATGAATCAAACATCAAATAAAGCAAAATGACATGGAACAAAAACAGTGAAGTAGTCATTGGGTGCCATGTTTGTTACAGCAGCATCTGGAGATCCTGAATAGATTCATTAGAAGTTATTACTCCTCCAACTTTGTGTGACATCCATCACATTGTATAGGAAACGCACCCCTGGTCAGTGTTATTTTAGTATTATTTATATACTATTATAATATTTTCATTTCATTTCATTTCATTTCATTTTTTTTTTTTTTTTTTTTTTTTAATTTTCACTTTAGTTTTAATAACTTTGTGCTTTTGTCATTTATTAGTTTTTTTATTTTTATTTTTTATTTTAGTACTTAAACTTATTTTATTTCAGTCAGTCAAGGTTTTTTAAAGTTTTTCATCTAAAATTAAAATTTTATTTGAATTTAGCTTTATTTTGATTAACAAAAAACAATTTTAATAGTTTTAAGGTATGCTTACAGGACAACAATGTACCAAAAAACAGATTTTTTTTTTCTTTCGCATTTTTAAAAGTTTTGCATACAGACTACACCATTGTCAAAACAATCCCCGTTCACATGGATCTGCAAAAACGAGTAAAAACTCTGTATTATTCATGCCAGGCCAGCAGTTGGTGATGTCACTCTGTAAAGAAACACTACACACCTATAGTGCGCATGACGCCAGTTTTCACAAATTCACGTTTTTGTAGTTTACATAGAGACAATAATGGTATAGTTTTCAAAAGTTTGCATTTTCAGGCCCCCAAAATGCTGTTGTCATGTAAATGAACAGCCAAAACGCATAAAAAGTTAAACGCCCCTTAATCTTAGTTAAAAATAATGACTCTGATACAGGTGCACACTTAACAAATAAATGTATTTCATGCTGCCAAATGAATTGAAAAAAATATTGTTGGAAGCAAACATTTAATCAGTTGCTAATTTTATAGCAACTTTATAATGGGCAAACTTATAAAGAAAATTATCAAACAGTCTTTTTTTTTTTTCAGCACATATTCTCAAAACGAGCCATAAATAGCTTGGGAAAGGTGTGCCATGTGCCGTTTCCTCTGTTTGATCCTTCTGAACTTCCTGGAAAGAAACCTGCTGTACTGATGATAAAAGAGCAGAAAGAACGGAGTATCTTGACAAAGTGAGAGAAGACTGTCAGGAATACGTTCAGCTCATATTTCACCACAAAATCAAAAGAGAGATAGAAGAAATTATATTTTGCATAAAGAAAATGGAGCCTATTTTTATAGCATCATTAACATATTTTTTGCATTGTGATATTAATTGCATGACAATTAAGCAAATAGTCTTCCCGAAGTGACAGTGATGGAAAAAAAAAGGTAAGTATTTAATATGATAATATTTGTTTTAATCTCTTCAAAGTTTTTGCATTCCATTCGACAGATAGAACCTTTTAGTTTTCTAAATAAAAAGTCCCAAAATGTACACAACATTAAAAAAAAAAAAAAAAAAAAAAACTAGGGTTAGGGTTAGGGTTACATAATGTAAATGTAAAGTTGTCACAGAATAAGAATATGTGAATAACTCAATTTTGACAAAAATGTCAGATAGAACGTTATAATTCCAAGGGGACGATACACACACACACACACACATGCACGCACACACGCACACACACACACACACACACACATATATATATATATATATATATATATATATATATATATATGAAAATTGTCTCACAAAGTTCTTAATGGTCCTAAATATATGATCTTTTCCAATTTTGGAGAAAAACATGAATCAGACACATTTTAGTGAGATTCACCTGTGAAGGTGACAAAATACAGCGTTTGAAATTATCTTTGAGAGCTTTCAGACGGAGAGTGAATGCAAATGTAAAAAAAAAAAAAAAAAACATTGTCCTGATAAACAGCATCATCATAATCTTCTGCTCAGAATACTTGGCAATCAGAGCTTGCCGCCGCTCTTAGCGTAATATACAGCTTATTCCATCTGACTGCTGGTGCTAATTGAACATGAGGCTCAGAAAGCTCTGGGACTCTACACTAGACCACTCTTTGTGACAGCTCCATACACTTATATGTGATTACGCCGCAGATTTGGCCTCTTAATCAAATCTTTGTTTCACAACTGCCTCTCATGTGATTACCATAAGATGCCACGATTGTGAAGTGAAAACTTCCTCTTGCTGCAATGATAGGAGAGCTCTACAGAACCCATAGACGTGAAATAACCTAAACGTCAGTGTGAATCTCTTGCAAAGATCACAAAATTGGAGGTTTGTGGCTTTTAGTCCACATCTATTAGCTTTGAGGCTGAGCTGTACACTTAAATGTTGTTTTGCGTTACTTTTTAAGAAATAAAAACAGGTAAAGAATGATTCCTATTGATATAGGGTCCAGGAAAGCAACTGGGGGTTTTAAAACTCTCAAGTAGGTTTAATTGTTAAAATAATCATGTGCTACTGAAGTTCATATAACCAGAAAGAGCAAAAAGTATTCAAATAAAATAATTCAAAGTAGAAAAAAAGTTAAATTTGCCCAATTGTTGACCCGAGAAATTTTATGTAAATGCCTGGTTTAGCATCCCTTGATGCATCACATTGTGTTACGAATGTTTGCCACAATTCAGAACATAAAAATGCACGAAATTAGCTTTTCCGAAGCATTTGCATCCACATGATTGTGTAGAATATGTTTCAGGCCTCCCACTTGAGTTTTGAGTTTAAAAGGCTAGAGACCTCTTGCTCACCCAGATTGATATGCAGGGCCAGTCGGCCCTTATGCAGCTCTAGTGTTATGTAATCGCCCCTTTGTCCCTCTCCATGCACAAGGACCCCGTCCGCACGCTGGCTCTTAAACCGCAGCGAGATGACGTCTTTCACCGTGCTGGTGGACTTCTGATTGAACCGGTACAGCAAAGAGCTTCTGCCATTGAAGTCTGCGACATCCGACTCTGAGAAATGGAAGGGGAAAAATTCATCTGCATCATGGTCATAAATACCAAGAAAGATAAATATGCAAAATTGAGCTTATTTATTATAAGAACTTTTACATTGTGCATAATTCATCAATAAATGTTTTCATAATCTTTTATAAACAAAGCAAAGAGAAAAAAAAAGAAAAGAAAAAAAAACAAAGCTACGCAAAAACAAAGTAAACCAAAGCTACGCAAAAGCAAAGGAAATAAAAAACAAAAAACAAAAGGCAAAGCAAAAACAAAGAAAAAAACAAAAAGCGAAACAAGGCAAAACCAAAAACAAAAAGCAAAGCAAAGCAAAGCAAAGCAAAACAAAACAAAACAAAACAAAACAAAACAAAACAAAACAAAACAAAACAAAACAAAACAAAACAAAAACAAAAACACCCTTGAGTGTTTTGTTATTTGTATATAAATGCTAAATAATAATAATAATGTTTCATTATTTCATAATATTTAGTATTTAATTTAACACATTAAAAGCACTGAAAAGTTTGCAATATGTCACTCATTTATTAGGTGCAAGTTTAAAAAAAAGAACCACAATGATGAAGTCTCTGAATAAGACCCATCTTGAGAGTTAAGGTCAGTTTATTTATCTTATTTCCTTTTTAAAAATGTTGGCCAGAATTTAAAGAAAAATGAAGCCTGTCTTAAAGCAACCCTTCAGAACAAATTCTACCCTGGGCAGTAAAAGGCAGAAATGTGGATTTTGACCCGGGCTCAGAGGTCAGACATTACATTTTGCTCTCTTTCTCCATCTCTCCTCGTCGGACACAGGAGTGCGAGAGACTGAAGCTAACTAGCCATGACAAGCAAAGCCGTGCAAAGAGCTTGGAGCCGTCTGCTGAATATAGAACTAACACAGAGGGTCCAGGAACATCAGCAAGTGCAATGAGGCTGAGTTAGATAAAGTAAGGAGATCAGACAAGAATGTGTTTGGTTTTCGCTTTTTGCACGAGTTGGCGTATCGATGGAGGTGCAATACGTGTCAAGATGGAATGATAAGGAAGTGTATCTTTATCTCAAAGTCTTTTAATCTTAGATACATAACAATAATCAAATCACCATAGAAGTTACATAAACAATGACCTTGACAACTGAAAGGATAGAAAGAAGTTGAAAACACTGCCAGGTTTAGCAGTAAAAAAAATGCATATTGTATAATCCTTCCTGAGGGGAAAGAACAAAAACAATGAAGTTCAAACTCTCGACTGCATCTGAACTCAGCCAGACGGCTCGCTAAACACAACACACAGCGGAATCTCATTATGGTTGAATAATTTATTATTTAAGATTGTGTGTGGTAAAATAAAATTCTGAAATAAATTATAAATATTAGATGAAATACAAACTAAACGAAAATTAGAATTGTTGCCAAAGCAAGTAACTAAAATGAGTTTAAGTTGGAAAAATAGATAAACTAAAACTGAACAAAAACTGAAATAAAAATAAATTAAACCTGTATATTAAAAACATAATTAATAAAAATTAAAATGACAACTAAAAAAAATATATATATATATATATATATATATATATAAAATAAAAGTTAATTTAAAATATTAATAAAAATGAGTATATATAATTAATATTAATATAACACTAAATCCAATGAATTTCTGATGGATAAAAACAAACAACAAACAAACAAACAAACAAACAAATACATACATACATAAAGCCCATCTACTTATTTTTCACTTTGAACATCTTATTTTGGATTAATTTAAGATTAATAAAAGACAAAAATTCTAAAATATTTTGCAGGCAATTGACATTTAACATTGACTTAAAATATATTTTATATTTAATATAAATAACATTGTTTTACATTTAGCTGATGTTGTGATGATGTAGGTCTAATTTGCTGTTTATTTATTGTTAATGATGATGACTTAAATATAACGTTAAATGGTTAAAATAATATAGATTGCAATCACAACAACAACAACAACAACAACAATAACAATAGTAATAATAATATTGAAATCAGTAATACTGGTCTTGACGGTCCTTGGTATCAGATTGAAAACAACTTCATACCATATTTACTCTTTTAAGATCTATTTCACAATATTTTAATGAATTTTCCCCCATCACTTAGAACAGAAAGTATGTGGAAAAATTGTGCATATCCTGCATGGGCCTATTTATTGCTTAAAGACACACATGCAATGTCGTCCACAAACTCAGAATTAGACCTCACTTTATCTGTGGGTCTCTTGGTGGCATCAACACAGCAGTGCTCCAGTGTGAATTAATGACTGTACAGGGACACACACACTTAGAGAACGTATCCTCTTGCTACACACTCCCATTTCAGACATACACACAAACAGTTTATACCACGAAGCCACGGCCTTAAATTGCAGTTAGCAGCAGAGGCACTTGACAGATTTAAAACTAATTGACTTCAGGAGCATTCGGGAGTGCATGAATAAGGCCAACGCACTGCTGAGGACGTCCGGTTTATTCTCCAGAAGAGAAATATGAATGGAGGGAGACCAGGCGCTATCCTGAATGCATGCTTTCTCTCTGTTTTTTTTTTCTCTTTCTAAGTCTCAGACATGTTTGAATTTATTTTGCCCCACGTTTGACGCCAAGTTTTTTGTTTCAACCCCCTTTCATGCTTTTCCTCTTTATATATATTATTTCTTATTTCTTTATTTCTCCCCTGGAGTTCAGGTTAACAGACATGTTCATATGCGAGGGTGTGAAGTAACAAATCACAAATACTCACGTTACTGTAATTAAGTAGTTTTTAATCAAAAAATTTTACTTTTTTAAGTAGTTTAAAAATAGTGTACTTTTTCTTGAGTACATTTTAAGTGATGAGTACATTTTACTCCACTATTTTCCCTCCGTTTATGGTCACTTGTTTTAATTTCATTTTTATCCATCAATGTGATTGGATAGGGGGAGAATAATCAATCTTGTGACTCCCATCCAGTCCAATCAAATCAAATCGCATATAGAAAACTTGACCTACAACAGTAGATGGCGCCAGCTGCTGTTAATCATGGCTGCCGTGGAAGAACATCCTTCAAGCATCAATTCAATTGAGGTATCAGCATTTAATTCATTCTCTAATTTGAAACATTTTCTGATTTCTGCTTACTAGGTGATTTGTATACAGGGTCTGAAATATGACATGAGGTTCCATCTGTAGCACATTCGAATTTGGCAGTTGATCACGTGATGCACTGAACATTCTAATCACACCGGTGTGATCGTATGCTCCAGGGATTCATCTGAGATGTAAAAAAAAAAAAAAAAAAATTATTTAAAAAAAAAAAAATTAATTTTATGCAATGTGAGCATTGTATACTATATGGAATTACACTGTAATTAGTGTTAGCTCATCTTTGCCTATTTCAGTGCATTATTTGAAGTGAACTGTTTGATAATATTAGTGATTCTCATTTCTTTATCACAAAACGCTAAAACCGACGCCATTCTGGAGAGAAATTAGCTATATCTCTCTTTTTTAACCTGTCTCTTTTTCTATTGTTTTTGTACTGTTTGCACTGTTCAAAAAATATTTATATTTTATGTCCAACAATAGCTTGCTCAGTGTTAAAGCAGTGTTAAAGCCTGACAACTAATTTTAAACCTAATCTTTTTATACATTATGATTTAAAATGCTGATGAGTGTACTGAAATAACTTTTTTATTTTTCAACTATACTATAGTCTTTCCTTATTGTTTTGGAAGTAGATACATTGTATCACTGATAAGTAATATATTTTAAAAAGTCAAAATTAAAACATGCTGGAGGGCACAGATATTCTTCATTCTTTCTGATAAACAGCAAAAGAGAATGTGAAGTACAGTATGTATAGTGTTTAAACACATTGTTTATTATAAGGGAGGTAGAATCTGCAGCTCAGTACTCACTACTCAGTACTCATGAGTACTTTTAAATAAGCTACTCTTTTACTCTTTTTTTTTTTTTTTTACTCTTACATTTTTCAGTACTCTTTCCATCCCTGTTCATATGCCCTTTGTACTAACACTGAGCAACGCCTTGTGAAGCCATTGTATGTTCAACGTCTACTAGCGCAGGGCTAATTATAAACGTAATTACCGAGCACTAATTCACTGCCTGATTCATCTATGGCTCCTTTGGAATGCAAGTGTGCACCCGCTGCTAATGCTAGGGCTAACCTGCCAGCGGTCTGACTTTGAGAAAGCACTACCGTCTCCGTTATCAAACCCTATTACTGAAATACTGTGTGGTCAGCATCCACTTATCATGTTTGATCAACGTGGTAAACCGAGTCGCCCCCAGCGGTGTCACATTCTGCCCTATCTCACAAAATTAACGCATAGAAAATAAACATGGCGGTGATAGGTCACCGAGTCAAGCTTTGAATTGACAATCGGTGCAGCTAGTGCGCAGACTGCAAATACAAAGCTCCTGAGGAGAGACTGAGAGTAAGGAACAATGAAGGAATGAGGGAAAGAAAAAAGAGAGAGAAAACGAGCACTAGCAAGGCTGCGTTATAAATATTTCAAGCATAAGACGTGTGGTGCTGGCTACCCTTGAGGTAACCGATTGATTGTTACTCTGCACTTTGATACCCAGGGAAGGCAAGTCTAAACCAACTCAACTCGACTGCAGTAAAACAGTGTTACAGTGAACTAGCTACAGCTAAAAACAGACTAGCTGAACTTTTGAAACCACAGCTTGCTTGCTTTTTCATCCTTTCTTCCTTCAGAACATATCAGTATGATCGCGTATGCAATACGCGCACAAACATCACCACAATATCGGAATTTTCAGTCAGGAACCTCAGGATTTTCTTCAGATCTTTCGGAGTTCAGAGAGCGACAATTAAACAATATCATTGCAGACATGGAAAAGCTAATTGCTACGAAGCTAAACAAAGTTTTAATTGTGAATTTGCATTTTATGTGCTTCGATGAAAGAGCAATAAAACTCATTTAGCTGGGTTGTAATATGTTGACTTGTAAGACAAAACTAAATTTCCCATAATTCTGCGTGGAAGCATAAAGGCTGACTGAATGAATGCTTGCAATCGATTGTAAAAAAAAAAAAAAAAAAAAAGGTGGGACTACATGATTGGAGTTCCAGATATTTCACCAGAAGATCGAGTTATGACATTATTAAAAATTACAAGGTTACAAATTCTTTTTAAAAATAATAAAAAAGGATGGACAATGCACGGACGAATCATTCACAAGACCCATAAAAAACATAAAGTACCAATTATACACCAAATGTACATTCAGTACTCACTGTATACACAGCCATAGACTTCCACTCTGAGGCCCATCCATCCCCCGGGACTCCAATCCACAGGCAAGAACCGCAGAAAACGTGTTCTTATGGAGTGTGAGAGTTTGTGGTGAACAGTCCCATCGGAATTTGTGTTTCCAGGGAAAGTCTGCAGGAAAATATATACGTTTGCACAACAGAAACTTACCCAAGATTTGGCTTTGGTATGTGTACTTCATTTGTTCATGAGTTAATATAATGTCGAACGAGGTGAGGTATACGAGGTATAATTTTCAGACACATTTTTGTTTGCAAAGAAATTATTTCTGTGGTGCAAAAATTGCAAAGTTGTATTTTGCTAGCATGCATTAAACTCATTTAGCATGTATGTTTGACTCACACAAACTCTTCTAGAGTTAAACCTTTTTTTCCCTGCCAGATAAAAGGCCTTTGTAGAGGCCTTTGCAATCAATTTTACCATTGTTCAGCTAATGATCACGAGTAATTTCAATAGGAATCTACATAGAGAATTTCTAGCTGGATGCTAAATTTTCATAGAAAATTTTCCTAATGTGACCACACCTTAATACTAATGTGTTACTAGCTCTCCTACATCTATTTACAGTAGGTGCTGTAGTGAGGTCTTAGTAAATATTTAGATGTTGCCAATTTAAACATTTTTCAGTGACTAACGTGCAATTGTTAGCATTGTGTACAATGTTAGCACTCAAGTCTGAAGGTTTGGCTAGTTAACATGTGCTGGTACACGCCGTAACTTCATCATTCTATTTCTTCATTGACTGCCCTGATAGTCGCTAGTGAAGGTAGCCTCCCAAGTGGCATGTGTAATTCGAAAGACTTACATTGAATTGACTGGGAATGCTAACAGTTTTTTTTTACCCATCTTAAAGTAAATTAGCATATAGGTTTACCTCAAAGAAACTCTTCCAAAGTCAGAGAGTTGATTATCTATACATAGAGCTGAACTTTTGCCAAGCTGCATTTACCTGAGATTTAAAAAACTAACACAAAAAGTTAGCGGGGAGCCTCTGGCAGCGTTAGTTTCTTTAAGCTGCACTCAAAGCGTCAATGCTAATCTAAACCTCCAGTTTTAGAATAGCTGGGGGTCCTACCTCCAGCTGTAGTGCCTTCCAAAAAAATGGCACGACCGGAAGGCACCTACCGCACTTTAAAAATGTTCCACGTCTTTTAATCTTCCACTCATTAAAATGTTTCACACCTTCAAAGACTTCCATTAAATTCCGTTCTCAAACTAATCAGCACCTTTTTTTTTCCTCCTGCTGGGTGGAAGATAAAAGAACCGAACATTAAACCATCACTGAACAAAAAAAATAAAATAAAAAAAGTTGTAACGAGACGAGTTAGCCGTAGAAAATATATACACCACCTCCGCCTCCACCTCCTCCTCCTGCTCTCTGTTTGTTTAGTTTCAATCATTACATTAGCAGGAATCCAAGCTTTCGTAATGAGAGACGACAGAGATGGCAAGTAAGATCTCGGTAATGTTTCGCCCCAGCTCTCTTTGAGCCGCCGCTAAATAAGAACGCCGGGGAATGATGGAGCTTTGAAATGACTACTATTGATTCAGAAGAGGAGGGTGAAGCCCATTTGTTTGCCTGTAAGTGTGGAGGCAATGCAACTGCTGTCTCTTGTGGTGCAAGGGCTGCACCAATCGATTCCAAAGTTGTCAAAATAAAACTATCAAAAAAAAAAAAAAAAAAAAAATGTAATTCAAGTTGGGAAGACAAGGATTTTAGCTGCACTGCCAGTGACCAGTGAGGTCAGGAGACCATGAAATAAGTTTTGGCAGGGATATAAAGTCACGTCACTCAAGATAGGTGGTGTATTTAATCTTAGTTTGGGCGATTAAGTGAAATTCAAGTCGGTAATTAAAATTTGAACATTTTGTGGGTGGTTGGTTTTGGATGGGAAGTGTGTGCCGACAGTGTCTGACAGTGCAGGGAAGGATGTGTTAATTTATCCTAGTAAATTATTATGATTTAGTTAAAGACATAGATGCTTAATGATTATGGGTGTGAATGCATTTTATTCCGGTCATAAAAGCCCCCCTGATCCACATTATCCGGAAAGCTTTTACAGTGCTTATTGCCCTGACTGAAGTACTAATGCATTATAAATATAATAAAAGTCTGGATTATTTATAAGAGTACTTGGATAACTCACCCCTATGTTGTCCTCTTGTCTGAACTGCTTCCAAGCTCTTCCTGTGTCACTGTACAGCAACATGTAACTCGTAACCCAATCAGGGCTCCCAAAACGACCCTGGGTCGCCACAGCTGTGACCTCGACCCTTTCTCGCAGGTCCACCTGTAGCCATCGTAGCCTGTCTGTTCGTTCTGGAGCCCAGCCGCCACCTCCTAACACAAGAACAGAAGGGCTGCAATGTAACTAAGCTGAGGTACAACCCACAAAAAGATATTATTCAAAAAAATGTAAGCTGTCAAACTGTGTTGAAAGTTCAAAAAAAGTGTAATTTCTGTGCTGCTATGGTGATGTCACATCAGCGAACTTTTATAGGCAAAAAAACAAAACAAAAAAAAAAAACAAGTGCTTTCAAACTAATGTGAATTAACTGGTGAATCCTCATGACCAACTCGAACCCTTTGCAAAATCTCTGTGGGGAAATTGTTCTCCCTCACATGAAATTCCTGATTATGTAAATTACTAATGCTAAACTAGAAATTAATAGATTTCGCCCACAAAGCTTCACTGAACAACTGTGTGGCCACAGACTTTAACTAAATATTTATTTCGCTATACAAAAAAGCTAAATTGTGAATATATTTGAATTGGTTTGCTTGAAGTGAACTCTTAAAGGACTATTACACTAGGAGACTATTACAAAAAAAAAAAAAAAAAAAAAAACAGTTTGAAACCTATTGATGGTTCATATCAACTGCCAAAAGGTGTATTTACAGTAGAATTTATGCATGTTGAATTATTTCAAACCACTCCACGAATATGGCCAAAAGGAAATTGTCATAGAAGTGAATGAAACACAAAGTCTATTATGAACACACCTTTAATGAACCGACTCATTAAAGAAACCTATCATTCTAATTGAAATGATTCCCTAAAATTATTCAGAATTCCCAACATGTCTTGAGAGAGAGAATAGCATGTTTTATTTTTATATCAGCTTACTCGCACAACACAATATTGCTAAGTAATGCAACATTCTGTCACGTTACAGTGCTATTTACAGTATATAAGCTAGCATGCTACTGATAGAACGACTCTAAATTTGCAGCATTGCTTCTTTTGGCTAGTTTCTCAACACTGTAGTTAATTAAGAAACATTCCTTCATTAACAAAAGATAAACTTTTAATTAAAGGCAGAAAAGGTATTTGAAGCACTTAGCATCCAGCCAAGCCTCAACTTCAGACAAGCCTGCCAAGCGAGCTTCTTTTAAGCCTGTCTGTTCACACTAATTAGCTCAGCAAATCTAACTTACATTGGCGTCGCATCTATTAAAAGGCTGAGCAAATAGACAACAAACCCAGCGCTAGTCTTAGCACAGGGAACTACTCTACTAACACGACCACACCAAGCCACAGAGGTAGGTGTCACATGGGGGCTCCTGTCGCTGTCAGGCAGTAATTCACTGTTTGGTCTGCTTTTGACCCGTAAGTAAACTGAATTACAATCCAATCGACTCTAAAAGGCCAGGTCATGCTTGCTAATACTCTGTCACAAGTCGTACTGGATATGTATCCCTGCAGTGGCATATCAAATGACAGAATTTCATTTTCTGAATACAATGGATTACTGAACGGACTCCAGCATTAGCTAGACTTAAGTTTGTAAAATGTATGGTCTGACCATGGTTTTTGACATGCAAATAGCGTTCTTTGAAATACCTTAAAGTCTTAAAGTACCATGTAAATACCATGGTATATAAACACTAAGAATTAGGCAAAAAGCGCACACATCCAGCAGGCAAAAACACAATACTCAAATCAGTGCATGATTTATATCAAAATTACCATGGTATTAGCACCAGATACCATCACTGCACAGCTTTTGCCAGTTAATCTAAACAGGTTCTTGATGTAGTACTGTCTAAATGAATGGTTTGTATTTAAATAATAATTGTAATGTTTCCACTAAATTATTAAATAAATATAATCTTATATAAAACAGTATATGACATTCAAAACTTCCCATTTTATATAATAATAATAATTTAACATTACCAAAAAAACCTGAAAACATTGGGTTACGTTAATTAAAGTAATTTTATAGAAATACCTCTGTAAGGTAACAACCACACATTTTACTCACCATCTCTTCTGTTGAGTTTGGCAAAATATGGTGACTGACTGTCGGAGGAAGATGAGGAGCTTTGGAACGATGTGGGAGGAAGAGCAGAGACCAGTGGCCCATTGCAGTGATCTAGAACAGCAGGAAACACCGATTAGCAAATCAGATTTGACATTCATGGTTTGTGAATGATTCCATTTCGGCATGGAATGCCCACTTTTCATAAACCAATGAGCTCCCAATGGATAACGGATCAAGTTCCGTTCTTCATTATTTTCCCCATTGTATATTCAGTTTCTCTCAAAAATACATTACCCTGCAGTCATAAAATGGCTTGTGAATGTTGCAAAATTAGTGAGCGTGATTGTTAACACCCTCAACCTTGGCCGTAGATACCAGTTAATGAACCAGAAGAAAGCAGTCTGCAGTACTCACAGGGGTAAACTTCATTCATCCAGTCAAAAAAGGGACTTTCAGCATCCATTCCCCAGCTTAACGTGCAGAGCAAGATAATGATGAGAAAGAACGAGCAGAAAGGAGAGAGAGTGAGAAATCTGACAACGGCTCTCATTTCAATGTTTGAGAAAGCCGCACCGATTTCTCAGCTAATTAACCTTTCAAACGCTTCCTGAATGAGCCTGACATCAAATAGCATCACTCACAGAATTGCAAATGTATTCCAGACCAGGCAAAAGGTGAGATGGGGAGATGAGAGGGAGAAAGAGAGAGATAAAGAGATGGAAAGACATGAAATAGAGAGTATCCGGGTAAGGTCGTAGGAAGGAGAGAGGCCGGTAGCTAGATGTGGCCCCATCTCCTCTCTTACAACGGCTTTGAGAAGCAGAGATACCTGAGCAAATGATTCAAAAAGAAACGTCCTCTTCTGGCTCAACGGTATATTTAGCTTGGGAAAAAAAATCCCTAATAAACAGGCAACCTCTGAAGCAGACGAAGCCATTTAAAAACACGCCCCATGATGCATTTTTTAACAGGGGGTCTCTCTTGCTGACTATCTCTCTATCTTTTCCACTGTACTTGTGTAAAGTGAGCAAATTGAGCATGTGATCTTTCTGAAACTCATAAATATGAATGATAGGAATGACTGACAGGGGCTTTCTCTTCTCCTTGTGGTGACGGTCGTGTGGAGGATATCAGTAGCATTGCCTCCACCAGAGGAAAGAGACCAGATTAGATTTTTCCTTGAGCAAAAGGGAAGTGAGATGGACCTAGTGGCTGTCTAGCACCTGATCCTCTTATGGTACAAGAGACAGGAATCGATTCAGCACAACCATAAACCAGAAGCTTTGAGATGTTTGTGGGTGCTTGCACATGACGCAGTGCTCTGATGGAGCATTTTATGGACAGAAATGTGTAAAACCCGTTTGAGGGTGTGGGAAAAAGCCATGCATTTGAAATCGAGCGGGATTTCAGAAAACACAACTGGATCCTACAATGGTCAATGTTGCGGCAAACTTAAAAATGTTCTTAACTTTCGGTTAGATGCCAGGATGCAGTTTTCAGAAAGTTTATCCTTCTACAACCTTGTGATGCGCTGTCCCCTTTGAAACAAACCGATTCACCACTCTTAAGAAACTACAAATCTATTTCTTAATGGTGTCTATGTTAGAGCAGCAGCAACTTTTGGTTGCATGACTGAGCATCTGTTGACCCTTGAACTACTACTTTTACTACATTCATGCAATGCACAATGCCATTTAAAGCCAATGAGTTCACAGCATTAGCTTATGCAAACACTGGTAACTGTACTGACTCACACAATCCACAAATTTTATTCAAAACTGCATTGTTTCAACATTTTAGGTTCCTCATTAGGTTAAAGAGGTCGAGGTTAATGAATGAAAAAGGGCTGAATGAAATTTGTGGATACCAGGAGGCTGTCGGAGAACGCTGTGGATCCATTAGTTTCAAATAGAATTGTGCATTGCAAATAAGAGGAAGGTTCTGAGAAAGTGAACAAAAGTTGCTGCAACATAATTGGCACTGAGTGTCCTGTACTCAACTTGGGTTGGATATGCACTCTTTTTCTACAATTTATCCATGAAAGCAATCAATAAATCACATGGGCTTGATTGGAACCAATACTGTATCTCTCATACAAGCATAATTCAATGTGTCTTGAGCATATATACCAACTGCTCCGTCACGGCTCCAAATGAGTCCAAAAAGTGAGCAGCTTTTTAGCACATTTTTCTTTATCCTTCAAATGTTTCCCAGATGTTAAAATATATATATATATATATATATATATATATATATATATATATATTGAGAAGAGTTATATAAGATAAGTGTTCTCAATCATGGATCAATGTTTTTCCTAGAAGATCTTTATCTTGGAAGTAGGGGCAAGAGATTTAAACAAAAGTCTCTTTTGCTCTCCATTTACAGAAACATTTGAGAAATTGAGAGAATTTTCTTTCCTATGTCTACATAAAGCTAATCAAGAAACCAAAATCTACAGTTCGTTTTTATAAAATCATGCCTATTTTGACTCTTTAATGTTTGAATTTATGCCAATCATCAGAATGCCAAAAATAATTTATTCTAATCAAATACAATGACCTGATTGCTGCATACATAATTGGTTAATCATGCTAATATTAATCTCAGTTTAGCTTAGTAATTAGTGTAAATGAAGTGTACTCATGTATGCATGTAATTAATAAAATTGTTTAACGAATCAAGAACAGTGCTCACTTTTTTATATAGCAATTCATAACAAGAACGAAAGCCAAGGGATGTTAGTGCACACCCAGGGCTGCTTGTTGAACTGTAAAAAACATTGTTTTCCCTATATTTGACAAACACACTACGTGTAATTGTTTCTACCGGGATCAGACGGATGCTCGGCATGAATGCAAAGACAGGGTTGGAAGGGTGGGGGAGATTAAATTTTTATATTTACCTTGGAAATTCTCCTAGTCAGCACTGCCAGTTCTACTGACATATGCATGCTGCGAAATTAATGTTTATGGGAGGAAAACAACTCAGCAGCACTGGTATTAGCTTGAGGATAGGTCGCCTAATTTGCCGTTTTGCTTGCTAGACAGTCGAATGGTGTAAAACGTTAGCATTGTAAGAAAGACGTGGTTGTTGTTTAGACACGTTTACAAAGACAAGCTCTCAGAATCATAAAAACATCCTTTAGACATTACTAACTCAGTTCTCTACTGTTTTCTGTTTAAGAGTCAAAGCTTTTAAGCAAATGCAGTTTGGAAAGACACATATGAGGCTATTAACGGAGGCAAGAATCCATCCAAGAAATAGCAGAGAGCCGTTTTGAGCTGTACCCCCATCCCCCCGTGCAGTATTCATACGCTTTATTAGACGTAAAAGCAGCTCAGTGCAAACCCAGCACGACAGTCCATTTTTCCTGACCCCAGCTGCGCTTTTAAGAGTCCGTACCTTTAATGGAATCCCTGGATGTCCCAGTGCATCTGCGCTGTGACAGAACATGTGATTTCTAATGCAGTTTTAAAGAAGCTTTTCCCACATTGAATTGAGTCTGGTGCCTCTAACAAACTTTTCCATTGGAGGCATTAAGAGGGAGAGGAGGGATGGAGAAAACGCAGAATGCCTGGACATCTGTGAATGGACACCTACATCCTGTAGAAAGTGTGAAACACTCATTTAAATCCTGTTGGAGAGTTTGCACGCTCTCGAAGTGTCCCAGATTTCTTTGTACACAGAACACAATCCATCCTCTGTGAATTAAAGCTTTCTTCTTTTTTTACCAAAACATTTTTTTTTTACCAAACACTAGTTAGTAAGCCAAAGTCTTTGACAGTCAAAACAAGACAACTGCACAACGTTATGAGAATTTTTGTGTTTACAAATAGTGTCATTTAACTTTTTAGCAGTACACTCTTAAAAATAAAGGCCCTAGATAGAACAAAAAAGGCCAGCAGTGTTAGGCAGTAAATTTGTTAAATGACACAATAAAATAAAGAAATAAAGGATTACTAAACCATAAAAAAAAAAAAAAAAAAAAAAATTAACATTTAATCTATCTCTATATTCAAGAACATTACACTTTTTAATTAGCTAAACCCTTTCGAATTGAATTAAAAATAAAAACCATAATAAAATTAAAACAAAAGGTTACTAAACAATAAAATAAATAAAACAAAATAAACATTTAATTCCAGCTCCATATTTGTGTAGAATATTACAGGGATTAATAATAATAATAAATGTTGCATAAATCACACACATTAGCTTTAAACAATCCTAAACCCAATATACTGATCTGAAAAACCTATAAAAACTTTATCAATTTCCAAAGCACCATATAGCCAACTCAAAACTCCTATCCTATAAAATGATCATTCTAATACCCCTCTTCTTGCTATCTGATGAATTACCATTCTCAACACATTTAAGTAGTTTAAGAATTGCCGGATCATTCCAGAGCCTCGTGAGAGGAGTTTAATCTTGCATGTGTAGATAAAACCAAGACCAACATCTTTGTAGATTAAGCAACAAAACGATTCTGTCTTGTTTGTGCCATTTTTGATTGTCCTAAAGGTGCCACAGCCATTCAAACCACACACACACACAAATATAGAAATCTTTTGTAACATTATAAATGTCTTTACTGACATTTGACAGAAAGTAGCACTATTATATGTATAATCTATTATTATTTTGCAGATTTTATATATATATATATATATAAAATTTGCCAAATAATAGATTATAGATACTTGCCATTGCCGAATATGTTAAAAGGTGTTAATTGCCATTTGGCCAATGTTATGAGAACATGAACGTGGACAAACATTAATAGCGCTTGGAACAGTTGACGGGCCAGTGCTGCATCGGCACGAAAGTTTAAGTCTTGCCAATTTAAATATTCAAGCGCAAGAAAATGTGAAAGGGAACTCTATTGGTTTTTCATGTGCTGTGGGAAGTTTTTTTGCGCGCAAACATCCAAAGCACGCGCCCAGAAAGCAGTGTCTGACAGCACATGAATACTGAATTGAGTTCTCTTTCACGTCTTCCTCCACTTGAAAGGACAAATTCACACAAAGTGTCCTAGTAAACATAGTCGGATATGTCTTACTGTAAGTGCATGTAAATAGTTGAGAGAGAAAACGCATGTGTACAGTATCAGTAGCCCAGGTATAGGCAACTTAAATAGGAAGACGGTGCACTCCCATTACTTATATCGGAGAAAGTGCAACACCCAATATGGCGAATACGCCCCGCCTTCCAAGTGAAAGACCCAATCGTTGATTAGTAAAGTCATTGCGTCTCTGCAGCTGCCATTAGAAGCTCTGGTTGCTATAGAAACACGCATGCGCATTGGCTGGTCTAGCAAGAAAAACAAGCTTTTTTATGAGACTGTTGTTGTCAGATTTCATTGGTGTTTTTAAAAATGAAATTTAATCATAAGCTTAGTAAACAGTTTTGGAGAATTTGATGTTTCCCCATTCAAAAAGATAGGAGCTGTACTTGGATGCCCGAGAGGTGTTTCAAAGATGGTGAAATGACTTGTCTTAAAGGGACTTTGACGTTGGTCTTGGAGTGCCGCTGTCCTGCAGAGTTTAGCTCGAAGCCTAATCAAACACACCTGAACAAGCTAATCAAAGTCTTCAGGATTACAGGATTTGTATCTTTGCTCTGTTGTATTTGTTTATGCTATATTCTCGAATATTGCAGATAACTTCCATCCATCCATCCATCCATCCAAATCGTATATGGGGCATCCAAAGGGAGACTTCCTTCCTTCCTCCCTTCCTTTCTTCCTCCCTTCCTTCCTTCCTTCGTTCCTTCCTTCATTCCTTCCATCCATCCATCATCCATCCATCCATCCATCCATCCATCCATCAATCCATCCATCCATCCAGTCCAAATCATATATGGGGCATCCAAAGGGAGACTTCCTTCCTTCCTTCCTTCCTTCCTTCCATCCATCCATCCATCCATCCATCCAAATCGGATATGGGGCATCCAAAGGGAGACTTCCTTCCTTCCTCCCTTCCTTCCTTCGTTCCTTCCATCCATCTATCCATCCATCCATCCATCCATCCATCCATCCATCCAATCCAAATCATATATGGGGCATCCAAAGGGAGACTTCCTTCCTTCCTTCCTTCCTTCCTTCCTTCCTTCCTTCCTTCCATCCATCCATCCATCCATCCAAATTATATATGGGGCATCCAACAGGACACTTCCTTCCTTCCTTTTCCTTCCTTCCTTCCTTCCTTCCTTCCATCCATCTATCCATCCATCCATCCATCCAATCCAAATCATATATGGGGCATCCAAAGGGAGACTTCCTTCCTTCCTCCCTTCCTTTCTTCCTCCCTTCCTTTCTTCCTCCCTTCCTTCCTTCCTTCGTTCCTTCCTTCATTCCTTCCATCCATCCATCATCCATCCATCCATCCATCCATCCATCCATCAATCCATCCATCCATCCAATCCAAATCATATATGGGGCATCCAAAGGGAGACTTCCTTCCTTCCTTCCTTCCTTCCTTCCTTCCTTCCTTCCTTCCTTCCATCCATCCATCCATCCATCCAAATCGGATATGGGGCATCCAAAGGGAGACTTCCTTCCTTCCTCCCTTCCTTCCTTCGTTCCTTCCTTCGTTCCTTCCATCCATCTATCCATCCATCCATCCATCCAATCCAAATCATATATGGGGCATCCAAAGGGAGACTTCCTTCCTTCCTTCCTTCCTTCCTTCCTTCCTTCCTTCCTTCCATCCATCCATCCATCCATATTATATATGGGGCATCCAACAGGACACTTCCTTCCTTCCTTTTCCTTCCTTCCTTCCTTCCTTCCTTCCTTCCTTCCTTCCTTCCTTCCTTCCTTCCTTCCTTCCATCCATCTATCCATCCATCCATCCATCCATCCATCCATCCATCCAATCCAAATCATATATGGGGCATCCAAAGGGAGACTTCCTTCCTTCCTTCCTTCCTTCCTTCCTTCCTTCCTTCCTTCCTTCCTTCCTTCCATCCATCCATCCATCCATCCAAATCGTATATGGGGCATCCAAAGGGAGACTTCCTTCCTTCCTCCTTTCCTTCCTTCGTTCCTTCCTTCGTTCCTTCCATCCATCTATCCATCCATCCATCCAATCCAAATCATATATGGGGCATCCAAAAGGACACTTCCTTCCTTCCTTTTCCTTCCTTCCTTCCTTCCTTCCTTCCTTCCTTCCTTCCTTCCTTCCTTCCTTCCTTCCTTCCTTCCATCCATCCATCCATCCATCCAAATCGTATATGGGGCATCCAAAGGGAGACTTCCTTCCTTCCTCCTTTCCTTCCTTCGTTCCTTCCTTCATTCCTTCCATCCATCTATCCATCCATCCAATCCAAATCATATATGGGGCATCCAAAAGGACACTTCCTTCCTTCCTTTTCCTTCCTTCCTTTTCCTTCCTTCCTTCCTTCCTTCCTTCCTTCCTTCCTTTATTTTCCTTCCTTCCTTCCTTTTTTTCCTTCCTTCCTTCCTTCCTTCCATCCATCCATCGAGAAAACACTAATAGTAATAATATTTACAAAAAGAATTAAATAAATAATTAAGTAAAATGATAAAAAAATATTTACAAAACCATTTATCATCCTTTTACAACAGCATTTTACATTCAGACATGCCCCATTTACAGCACCACCTCAGACCTCTATGCCCTATCGCGCAGCATTTTGGGTAATTAAAAAGACTCGGGCCACGTTTCTGCCCCCCTCTTCAAGCTTGGCATTTAGCGTTGACCTGATTTTACTAGCGGTTGCCCATGGCAGCGAGGGCTGATGTAATAGAGGAAAATGAAAGAGAGGCTATTATTTAAACCTGACAGCGACACAGAGAGACTCTTCACTTCCATTGTAACACTCCACGCTCACCTCGGCAGGTGGAACACAACGAAAAGAGCATGACAAAGCCTGGGTAATTTACCATCACCTATTTAACTGCGCATTCAATAGCAAGATGAGGCCATTACATCATGGTATTTGGGAGTTTTAAACAAGAAATGTCAATACAGTCATTATTTAGATACCCTCATGTTGTTCTAAACCTGTATGCCAATCTATATGTAATTTCTGAGTAAATAATGACAGAATTACACAGTGTACAACATTTTTTTTAATAGAAAACAAGCCTGAAGTCATACACTGTTTTTAAGAGTTTATGCTGAGAATTAGATCAGATTTTGATTGATTTGGAGTCAACTCAGAGAAGTTTGAATGCAGTTCATGCTGAGAGTATGTACAGTACATGTATCGACTGACACTTCAATGCAAGAAAAAGTAACACTTTCCTTGAATAACAACTTAGGCTTGGTCTGTACATCACGCAAACCTATTCGATGACCTTGGATGTGCACCTAAATCATAAGGATGGGCCACTTTTATGATGTTTTTTGGAGTGATAAATGAGTGATGATAATAATAATAATAATAAATATGAGTGATAAATGAGTGATGATTATAATAATAATGATAATAATAATAATAATAATTATTGTTGTCATAAATACGCAAAAATAAATAAATACAATCTATATATACACAATTTATACAATTATAGAATTATAAATAAAAAACTAATATATATTTATATATGTGTGTGTGTGTGTGTGTGTGTGTGATATTTTTATATTTTATCTATATCAAATAATAACGATAATAATGATAAATATGGTTATATACATTAATATTCAACACTCGTTGTAATTTCAAAATAAAAAAAATATATATAATTATTGTATTTCTATTTTTTATATTATTTGTATTATTTTTACATTAGATCTATTTATAATAATAATAATAATAATAATTAGTTATAAATAATAAATAGTTATATACGTGAACAGAAAATTTATTAAATAATAAATGAAAAAAATATGTATATTGTATTTTCTTTTTTATATTATCTGTATTTTTTGTATCGCATCTATTTTTAATAATGTTGATGATGATGATGATGATGATGTTTTTATACACATTAACAAAAAAATGAAATTATAAAATACTAATAAATTACAATCTATTTACAGAAGTTAAACAATTAATGTTACAAAATACTCATTTTAAAATGATTTTAAAAGTATGATTTATAAATGATTTTCTATTTTTACTCATTTATTTTTGGTAACACTTAATTTTAGTGTCCTTGTTACATTTCTTACATGTAGTTACTATAGTAATAACAATAAAGTATGCATAACTACATGCAACTAACCCTAAACCAAACCAACCCTAACCCTATATTAAGTACATGTTGTTAATTAATATAACTCAGCACTTAAATGTATAATTGCGCTGTAACAAAAAAAAAGTGGATTCTTATTTTCATATTAAAACTGGAATATGTTAAAGCAACTTCAATGCCCTGGACATTAGAATGTCATAGACTAGTTTACACAAGGATCTGGAAGTATGACAAGGTTTAAGCGTTAATATTTTAACAGCTGAAACTGCTTAGTACGTATACGGCCAGATATAGTTCAGTGTTTTTCATTGTTGCTATTTTACCTCTTCGGTTAACACAGCAGACTTGGAAAAACAAACTTATCATGGCCTCCGATTGGCCATCGACTTAAATAAACAACAATATACATTCTGAGAACCTTGACCTGGATGCCATTAAAGCTATGGAGATGTGTTTACAAAACCCTTTCTCTACATTGATCAGAGCAGGGAACGTCTCCAGCGATGTTCCACAAAGAGTGTGTTATGCCGGCAGAACTTTCTGGGATATTTGTGAAACACCATTAGCGGCTTGTTAAGAGTTTGTTTTGCTTTGGATGATATTTATGAAGTTGGGGAGCATATGTTTGGCAGACTAAACGCCCACTAACACAGACCGAAAAGCATCTCATTAAGGGAAGATACATTAAAGGATCATGTTTTTCAAGGTACTGTCAGCAGTGAACATCAGTTGATTTCGGGTTAGTTATTTTATGTTGATGGATTAGATCTGTCAGTCATCATCTCATGGTTCTCTAAAGTTAAATAAATTTGATATACCTGGAAGGATTTTTTTTTAGTTTCTATATGTATATATATATTTATTTTTTTCTATTGGGATAAACTTTAGTCTTATTCTGGCCACAAACTTCCCACTTAGACAGGAAATACCATCTGACTGACATATAAAGTGACCAATCACAGTTCATTTTGGTTTTATGTGCCATCAACCTTTATATGAAAGAGTTTTCCCAAAGTACACTAAAAAAAAAAAAAAAAAAGGTGTAGGATTTACTATTGTGTAGGAAGCAATTTTAACTCAGAAATTGCTGGTAAGTTCTACAAATAATTACAAAAAAATGGGAAATATTTCATTAAGGTATTTATGCTAACTTGCACACATAACATTCTCCTGCAAAATATCCCTCAGAAATTTTTTGTGTACTTTTTTCTAATTTTTACTTTTGAGTCCTGTTAATTGCGAAATTTTAAATACAAACATTTACACACAATTTTACATGCAAATTCGTGCAAACAGACAATTAGCGAATGAAGCTTAATGTGATCAGATTTTTGCGTACTCCAGGAAGTCACACTGCACCAACCAATCACATTTTAACTTCAATTGCGTACAAGTTACGTATTTGCGCACAAAATGTTCTCAAAAAAAAAATCCATCTGAAATTTGTGCTTAATTTTTTCACATTTTTAGTTTTCAGTTAGTCAGTTCTATAAATTGTGAAATTTTAAATACAACTTAAGCAAGATTCACACACAATTTTGCATGCAAATTTGTGCAAATGACAATTAGTGAATTAAGCTTAATGTGATCAGAATTTTGCGTACTCTAGGAAGTCACACTCTGCCAACCAATCAGGGGTGTGTTTCCCAGTTCTGTCATTACTAACATAGTTCAATGATTTGGTGTTTCCTGAAACCATTGTTCAAACGAACATTTGCAAACTACATTGTAAACTATATCGCGAACTTGTGTGGATTGGAATGGCAGCTCTCGAGGCTCGAGCTGTGGTTAAAAGCATAGTTTCTTACTGCATGTGGACTTAATAAATCCTTATCTTGAGCAAAATAAGCAAGCTGACATTATGTACAATGTATATCTTTTATTTTGAATATATACAAATGTCATTTACATATTTTAGTTTGTCAAGAGATTTTAAGCAACGATTTTGAAGTGTGCGCATGTACGTTACATGCTCTGAAGCAAAAGATTTCTTTTTTGTAATATGCATTAGTGATTTTGGGCAGTTCGTGGAAAGAATGTTACTCCAGGAACATGTGCCACACACCTTGGACCCTTGACGCCGATACTCTGGTTGTACGGAAACAGAATTTTCACAAACATTTAAAGCAGCTGTTTGTCAATATGAGGTTTGTACCATTGGAATTTGAAACAGAACTTGTTTATATACTGTATATCTTGTTATTTCAGTAGTACCAGCAGTCTTCATGTACTGCGCCAAACCTTTTGGGGCCCCTGAAGATGAATTCAAACTTGATTACTTATCTTTTGATTACTGGTTTGGAATTTCCTATGGAATTTGCCGCTTATTAAAAACCAAGATGTTCCCCCGAATCTCACAGACCGGCTAAGAATCTTTTCCCTTTTTCCTTTATCTTCTTCTCATTTTCTGGCTTTTTTTTTCCAGCCCACGCATCTTTCAGAATAGATTTTCTGGCATTTATAAAACTTCTTAAAATACCCAGTGGGGCTGTCGTGATAAACACTCACCGGCAGTGAAAATCAGACAGAGGTACACAGGGTAAAGGCCATTTGCGAGTTTGTAGGTAGGCTGGGGTGGGGTGGGGTGGAGGGGGTTGGTTGTTTGTCTTTAACTTCTAAGGTCAGGCTTTCACAACGGCTATGGATCCACCTCTTGTTTGGGGCCGAAATTACAGCTGACACATGTGCTGACAAGATCGAGGCAATTATTGAGTTAGACAATGATCTACTGTACAGTGCAAGCGCTGCGGTTTTCTTTCCTAGACAAGGAGAGAGAGACGTTTGAGAGTTAGAAGGCCAGAAGAGATGCCCTATCTGTCCGTGAACATTTTTTCATTCTTTATCATAATTTAAGTGAATTTGTCCATCAAAGTGGTTCTAAACCGGTGGGTCGCAAACCAAAGAAAATATAGCATTCTAAAGAATAAAACAGAACAACTCATCTCATCTCAACTCATATTTTGTTTAGATTTTAAATGAGCTTTTTCAACACTATCTCACGACCAATTCATACGTATTTTACGAGGTGGCTAATTTGTATGAATTCGTACAATTTGTCTAAACCCCAGTGACGGGTAGGTTTAGAGGCGGGGTTTGGGGTAGGTTATTCGTATGAATTCATACGAATTTGTCAACTCGTAAAATACGTACGATTTAGCAAAAAACGTATGAATTCGTACAAATGAGGTTGTATGAATTAGTACGAATTGCCGTGAGATCGGGTTGGCTTTTTTGAGTTTTACTTATTCCCAGTAGTAAAGAGGAAACTTGGCTACACTTTATTCCGATAGTCCACTTTAGACATTCTACTACAGTAAGTAACTTTGTAACTACATGTCAACTAACTCTCATTAGAGTATTAGTAGACTGTTAGGTTAGGGTTAGTAGAAGAGGTTGACAGGTACTTGCAAAGTTTCTTATAGTCAGTAAAAAGTCTGTTGGCGGATCATCAAAGTGTTAGCAGATATTAAGCAGACAGTCTATTAATTCTCTAATGAGAGTTAGTTGACATGTAGTTGCAAAGTTACTTATAGTAGAATGTCTAAAATGGACCATCGAAAAAGTGTTAGCGAAAACTTTTTTATTGTTATTTACAACCAGTGCTGGACAAATTCCAAAAAAGTAATTAATTACTAGCTACTAATTACATCTTCAACTCCAATTAGATTACTGGAGCTATTAAAGTATTAGTTCACTTCTGAATGAAAATTTCCTGATAATTTACTCACCCCCATATGTCATCAAAGATGTTCATGTCTTTCTTTCTTCAGTCGAAAAGAAATTCCAGGATTCTTCTCCATGTAATGGATTTCAGGGGTACAAGGGGTTGAAGGTCCAAATTGCAGTTTCAGTGCAGCCTCAAAGTGCTCTACGCGATCCCAGACGAGGAATAAGGGTCTTATCTAGTGAAACGATGGGTCATTATCTAAAAAAAAAATACTAATTTATATACTTTTTAACCACAAATGCTCGTCTTGCACTGCTCTGCGATCTGCACGCATGATGTAATCACGTTACAAAGGTCATGCGTGACGTAGGTGGATGTACCGATCCAGTGTCTACAAAGTGAACAAACATTAAGCTAAATGCCCTTTACAAAAAAAAAAAAAAAAAAAAAAAAGGTAAATCAATGATATCAGACGATTTTGAAGTAGATGAAGTTTTTCGCCCTATGTTCCGCGTGACCTTTCAACATAAGCGTGGCGCATTGAGGAGCAGTGCAAGACAAGCATTTGTGGTTAAAAAGTATATACATTTTTTATTATTTTTTTTTTTTTTAGAAAATGATCGATCGTTTCACTAGACAAGACCCTTATTCCTCGTCTGGGATTGTGTAGAGCCCTTTGAAGCTGCATTGAAACTGCAATTTGGACCTTCCACCCGGTGAACCCCACCGAAGTCCACTATATTTAGAAGAATCCTGGAATGTTTTCCTAAAAAACCTTAATTTCTTTTTGACTGAAGAAAGAAAGACATGAACATCCTGGATGACATGGGGGTGAGTAAATTATCAGGAAATTTTCATTCAGAAGTGAACTAATCCTTTAATTACGTTTTCTAAAAAGTATTGCATTACTTACTAATCACTTTCTAAATTTCATATCAAACTCTGCCAGTTGAACAATACAAGGAGAAGGTTACATTACAAACATACATTTTAACACTAGATTCTCAGTTTTGATACATTTATTGTTTTATATAGTATTGTTCTATAGTCTATACAGTAATGCAATTACATAAGAAGTAACTAATTAAAGTACAGAAAAATTGAGTAATCCCTTACTTTACCTTTTCAAGCGAAACATACTTAAATTACAGTAATACCCAACACCATTGACATCAAATATAGGGAATCAAAATTTCAACATAATTTCGGCACAAATTCATCAAGGACAGACAGGATTAAACAAGAATAAAAATAGTTTATGCACAGTGGTTTTCATCCAAAATGTTAATATTTGATTTCAGTCACCATGTCGAACACAACATATTGGGTCCTGAAGCACCAACCACAACACTACGACCTCTTTATTTTAACGATTTAAGAGCAGAATAAGGTCCCTGCTGATTTTTCAGAGTCTGGACCTTCCAGATCAGGTAATTAAAAGGAGTAATTGACTTTTTCGGCTGAATGCTGTCAGGCATGTTCGATCAAAGTGGAGAGGAAATCTAGGCCACCAACTACAGACTCTCTCAAAGACACTTTCCCCTCATTACATTTAATAGTCTGTAATGTTTCCACCTCACAAGAATACATATCTCCAAATCTTACTCACAAACAACACTGTAAATAAAGTATATGGAGGCGTTGTTATTTTGGTGCCGGTTTCTAGGCCCTGTTCCAGTTCTGCATTTCATTACGAGACTCACTTTTATCTATTTGCAATCTGTTGTATGAAGAGTTTGTTAATTATATTTTGTGCAACCTAATGGGTTATGAGAACGGCACGGTTAGAGCAGTTATTAATATCAGCAAACTGCTCGCGCTTAACCACAGATGGTTTCATGCCTGCAACGTCCTGCAGCCTTCTGTTATATCTCTAATCTATAATTATTATCTAACACTAATATTTATTTGGCCAGAAAGGCACTACTAATTATGCTGCAAACATTAAGCCATTTCCAGTCAAGGGTGATAAGCTTTTGAGTTTATAGTTACTACGGATCAGACAGTCAAACAACAAGCCAATCAAAGTTGAAATTCAGAAATAAAGAGCAGTTTGATTCGCCATTTCAAGCTTCGCAATTCTCCTGAATCATTCTGAATAACAGATGAAATGGTTTTGCACAAACTTGTAGAGTCGACTGCTGTAGTCATTAAAACAAAAAGGGGGATTTTTTTAAAATAAACATTAAATATAGTCTGTGTGTGTGTGTGTGTGTGTATGTATGTGTGTATATATATATATATATATATATATATATAATTTATTATAATTTTATATTTATATAAGAAACATTAAAATGGGATCATAATGCGCATACTCTACCATTAAATTAGCTGTCAAGGCACCAGTCGCTATCCACATGGCCTGAATTCCAACCTGCCAAGTTCTTTATGGATGTTATGTTTAGACACATATGCAAATGAACCATAAGGGATTTGCATATTCATGTTGGACAACCGAGTGCTACACCAGAGTCTGAGGTAACAAATCTTCCTTAGAGAGTAATGTAATTCTCAATTCAACGGATATATGACTCATTTTTACAAGCGTAGAAAGAAGTTTTGCCAAGTGTCGCTCTGCCTGCTATATTTTTATTTCTTTAATTGGTTTGCCAGCTTTTCTTAAATCAAACCATTTAAATTGATCCATCAAATACTGTATGAATCAACCAAAAGAGAACATACTTCTAAAATAATCTGCAATATGCACTTGGTTTTAAATTTGTGAAAATTGTAGGATATTCAAATTACGACTACAACTATCCCCAAGCCATTTAGTCCTAGAGCTAAACTTTTCTTTCAAGTATTGTCCTCCTACGAATTACATAAATCTTTATAAGTGCCACTGATGGTATGCGTAAGGCCCTTGAATACGGCGCTATGATTCATTTAGATGTCAATGGCCTTACAGGTTTGAGCTATACGGGAAAACAGCGCCACCTAGAGGTCGCATCTCACGCTAAAGTGGACCACAGAATTCTGTCTTTAGATTTTGCTCATCAATATATAATTGATTTATTGAATAACTTATTTATAGCTCTTTTTTTCATCGCATACACGTAAATCACCTTTATGCACGTATTTGCTTCCTGGATTTCTTAAGTCAAAACCAAAGAGTGGAACCAGTCTTGACTGTTGCTGTTTCTCCCTGACTGCTCTCATTAGTTCAGTGGCAGCACCTTAAACATGCATTTAATTAAACTCGTTGCCAACAGAAATGCATAAATAACAAATTCATACTGTACAAAAGCATTAAAAATAATGAATATATATATATCATTATGACAGCTACTGTATAAAAGGTTTCCAAAATGAGAACCTACAGAGTTGTGTGCCTCCAACGTGAAACTTTAGCATATGGCTCGAGAGAAGAAACACAAAACGCTCTCAAAAGCTATTAATTACTATCACTACTAATAGTACTATTACTAATAAGCTGTAAAGTAATTGTTGCAAATAATAAATATAGTAGTTTTGGAACACACATCAGAACCTGAAAACAACAGATATATATATGCACACATAAAATATAATATATAGCATGTAATACTATTCATTTATTATTAAACATTTACATACTTGGCATTTTATTTAAATTAAGTTATTAATTTAGTGTATATATATATATATATATATATATATATATATATATATATATACACACTATTTTGGGGGGATATATTCTAATATTTAAAATATATTTATTTTATTTTATTTTTTAATAATGTATGTAAATATACTCACAGTTATTCGCCGCCAGCGTGGTTCGTAGCGCGCAGAGGAGCGCGAACGCGTGGAGACTGAGCGCGTGCATCACCACCACCGTCATCATCGTCTCTCCAAAAGCAAAATAACGCTTATCCAAGTTGCACTATATTCCCAGCCAGTGAAAAAAATAGCTCCAAAAAGCCAGTTCGGGTCCGGTTCGGGATCGGGTCCAGCAGCTCTTCGGCTAGTCTGTCCGGTGATGAATCGAATGAGACACTCCCCCCATAGTTCCTCTTAAAGACATTCGTTAGGCTCTTCCCACGAGACTCTACGTACACTAAGTTTTTTTGCGGATTTGCCTTGAAGTCTTCAAATCTGAGTCATATTCCGAATTGTACATGTCCAGCTGAAGTCAAGAAGACAGTGAGGTCAGAGTGAGACTTGGTGCGTTTTGAAGCGCAGACACAGCGTGGAGAGGTTGTGCGCTGTAAGCCGAATGATACGATCTGTGGAAAGCAGTTGAGTTTTAAGAGAGAGAGAGAGAGAGAGAGAGAGAGAGAGAGAGGTGGGCTGTAGAGCAGATTTCAGCACCACATATGTGGACAGCGCTCGCTGACGCGCTCCAGTTCTACACACGACGCGTTCTATCACATTTCACGTTTAAACGCTTATAACGTCTGTTTTTTTCGCCGAATGCGTCTCAAATATTTGGGCTATATAATACTCTCATATTTGTCTGCTACAAATCGAAAAGAGTTTACAAATTGAAAATCTACATCAAATCCTTAAACTTTGTAAAATAGTATCAAGTAGAAAGAATGCTGAATAACCTACTCCCGATGATTGCTTTTCCTATTTAGAGACATAAAAATACGCACAAATGTCAATAGCTAAATATAGCATTATAAAGAATGCGGACAGATTTCTTTGGTCTTTAATGACTTTTGGAAACTTGGTTTAAAACACTGTTTGTCTTCTGAGACTCTTTGTGAGACTGGTGGTCTTTTTTTCCTTTAAGATCAATCTGAGACTTGAGTAAAGGTCTGAATTTGTTCTGCTTTTAAACTCAACCGTCTAGGCGAAACAATCGTGACATTACAAGGACAAGCTTTGCAGTGACCAAATAGACTGCTCACTGTAAACCTAAAAAAATCAAGTCTAAAGTCCCATTTACACCAAGAATGATAACTATAACGATGACTAGAGTCCACATCAGCGGACGATATCGTTCTGGTTCTGTTGTCTGCCGCTTAAAAGCTGGAGGATGGATTCTGATTGGCAGTCAAGATCATCATCAGCTGAAAGTAAAAAAAAAAAAAAAAAAAAACGTTCTGAAAGAGATTCCAATATCGTTTCTCTGTGCTGTTATCGTTACAGTTGTGGTGAGGACACATGCTTTCTTTTATATTTAGAACGATTTTTAGAACTGTATCTTTATAGTTTTCATTATAATTTTCATCCTTGGTGTATGGGCCTTAAAATTCTAATATATATATATATATATATATATATATATATATATAATTTGTTTACTACACTTTTAAAGATGAAGGTTCTTTATTGGAATTTATGGTGTCATGAATAACCTTTACCATCCATGGAAACTTTCCATTGGACAAACAGTTCTTTAGAGTAGAAAAAGGTTCTTCCGATTATAAAAATGTTAATAATAGTTCTAAAAATACTTCTTTTAAGAACTGTTCACAGAAAGGTTCTCTGGGGAACCAAAAATGGCATCACTATTTTTATTTTTAAGAGTGTAATATTAAAGCTTGAACAAACCCAAGGCTTTCTACCTGTATATCTGAAAAAATGTTGTCTGAAAACTCTCAAAGATTAATATAATTATAAAGTCCATTTTCTCCAGAATGCTAATGTGATGCATTCCCTTTGAGATTGGATAACTGAGGTAATTATTCTCTCTATTATCTAAAACACAAAGATGCTTGGTGATCCATCATGATACACTATGGAGAAAATCAAGTTGAAGACATCATAATGTGATTGTTTTATGAACCCAGTGCAGCTGAGCACAAAGAAAGCTCAAATTATATGCAAAAAATATATATACGCATTAGTGTTAATGCATTAGATGCAATGTTAATCTCTCAGCAGGTTAAAGGGCCCAATGGCATGTGTTTGAGAGTGGATTATAGGAATCCAGACTACAGGGATTAGAGAATTAATCCTAGAGGTCATTTGGACAGAGAATGATATTGTCCTCTATTCAAAAAGCAAAGATCCTCTTTGGTACAGTCTGCACACAGAGATGGTGGTCAACCATGGCACATTGTGTATCTACATCTTTTTCTATGTTTTTGTTCACAGATATCTCTTTCCAGATATTTTGAATGTTGCCACAATGGAATTGCAGTAATTTTGTCATTGGGAATTTTATAGATAAGTGCAGTGCAGCTATCTGAACGTGTTTATAGAAAGATAATTGTATTCATGCATACATACAACTGATGATTAATTCATATTTCATGTGTTCAGAAACATTAACAGTATTCTCTACAAAACAGCCTAGAAGAATACTAAGATTTATGGACAATATTGAAAGGATAAATGTTAATTATAAACTCAGACTGAGATTTAAATGTATAAATATATCAAATGAGAAATAGATACATTATTTTTAAATATGACATGACATACATAAATCCAATAGCAGACCTAGGCAGGTGGAGCTGGGGGAGGTGGAGGGTTTTAGAGGAAATATGATAGCATGTTTGCAGGATCAGTTTACATCAAACAATAAACTATATACTGTATGTTAGGGATGTAACGGTACACAGAAGTCAGGGTTTGGTATGTACCTCGGTTTTGGGGTCACGCTTCTATACAAGTTCGGTACAACAGGAACAAGTAACTAATCCCCAGTGCTAGGTTTCTTTTCATTTATTTTGAACAGACAGTAGTGCAAATTACAGTTTGTTTCACCTAGCGGCATTTAGTCCCCCTTGAGGTAGTTGGTAGAGTACAGCCTTGTTTAGTGTAATTAAAGGGTTAGTTCACCCAAAAATGAAAATTATCCCATAATTTCCTCAGCCTCAAGCCATCCTATGTGTATATGACTTTCTTTTTTCAGCCAAACACAATCGGAGTTATATTTAAAAAATATCCTGGCTCTTTCAATCTTTTAAAAAAAAGGATGAATAGTAACTGAGATTTTGAAGCCCAAAAAAGCGCATCCATCTATCATAAAAAGTAATCCATACGGCTGCAGGGGGTTAATAAAGGCCTTCATAAGCGAACTGATGTGTTTTTGTAAGAAACATATCCATATTTCTAACTTTATAAACTAGAGTCACTCGCTCCCGTACACGAGTTGAGCACCCGACGTATAACGTATTGATGAACGCCAAAGCACAGAGGATAGAGCAAAACAAAACACCGGTCACGAATTAGAAGTCTACAATGAGAATTTTTAAAGAGAAATGTCAGAGGAGCTTAAGTTTGTTGCCCAGACCTATTTGTTTGAACCACGAGAGGCATCTACTCTCACCTAAGCTTACGCTACACCTACGTCCTACATCCTTACATCATACGCCAGAACTCAAGTCTCTCATGAACACACGGACAGACGTTAGCGGAAGCTAGTGATTACAGTTTATAAATTTATAAGACATCATTCAAAGACATCATTCAAAACTATTTTTATAAACATGATGCTGCTTTCTGCCATCCAGGTTTCCTTTCCATCTCTTCTTCTTCTGCTCTTTTTCCTGTTGTGGCAGTTAGCAAACAATGTTGCATTACTGTGCGTGCCCCCTTCTGGACTGGAGTGTGGATCACCTGTGACTGATTGTATTTGATTGTGACGTTCGTACTGTGATGGTTTGGGACGAATATATGTTACGCCCCTAATAAATGTATATTCTAGCATTTGCCTTCAAGGTACATTCCCCTATTTATTTTTCCAAAAATATATAAATAAATAAAAAAAATTGTTATTTCAGTCATTTTATTTCAATAAAGTCAAATAGAAAACAATATTTTATCTATATATATATATTGCATAAAGTGATACATTTTTTTTTAGGTAAGTAATTTAGGTTTAAGACGGTTTTCTATGCCACATAATTTCAAAGTACATCTAGGATTTTACGACCTACCTTCAGGAGTTCTCTTTCTCAGTCTCCTCATTGGGAATTCTTGGTCTGCTCTCGCTGGAGATCCATTTCCTGTCTCATCGTTTTTTAACATCCCAGCATGCTGTGCTCTGATCATACTATTAGACTTACAGATTAGCGGCTTTTAATTTACTCTCCCCGCTCTCTCTTCCTGTCGGCTCCTCACGTCTCATGTCTTCCATCCGCGGTCAAGGTTCTCGCCTTCCACCTGCGGTTGAGAGCGTTTGGATTTCATTTGGTTAACCTCACTTTAATAAGCTGGGTAATGATAGACTGGATGGGTGTCAGCAGTTGCATGAGGGTGAGATAAGAATGGTGTTGGGTAAGTGATTTCAGAACTGCGTCTTGCTAAGATGCAAGCTACTCATGGTTTAAAGAAGTTGATCTACAGTCAAAAAGCTGCTAGAGTAACTTGAAAAAAATGTGTAATTCATATACAGTAACTGAAAACATAGTTATGAGCAGCAGTCTTTAATATTTTACACCTTTAAAAAAGACAATGTTGGGCTGGTTATCAGTGAATACATTTTTTTCTGAATGAATCTGACTTAAACACTACCTGTATGATTGTGCCAATTATACCAATTCACAGAGTAAAGTAATTAAAGCAGAGAATAAAGTGTTTAGGATGAAGTAATTCACTAAAATGAATCAAACATTTGAACAGACATATGAACAAGGGGACTGTTCAATGAACCAATTCAATAGAATGAAGCAGAGAATGAAAGATTTAGGATGAAGTGATTTACTAAAATGAATCAGACATTTGAACAAGAGGATAGTTTAAAAAGAACCAATTCACTAGAATCAGACACTGAAAAAGCATTTGGCTGTGCTACACTGCTTCTTGTTGTAAAGTTCAGCTTATCTCTTATATAAAAGCTATATATAACTATTTTGAACACAGCTGATCTATTGTCGTACTGCTGAAAAATGCGTTGCTACTTATTTAGTAACTCCTCAATGCTAGATGAGAAACATGCTAAGAAGGAGAGAAAGTGAGTCTTTCTCCGTAAAGGACACCGTGTTCATCTCCAGGAGCAAAGCTTTGGGAAGAAAGAGTGAGCGAGGAAAAAAAGATAAAAGACGGGAAGAGAAAGAAACGAGAGAAACAGACCAAAGAGACGGGGTAAAAAAAGCACCTTCAGTTCCAGCAAAGGTGAAGCCACACACAGACAAAAGAGTAGAGCAAGATCAACCATTAATAAATAATGACATTATTTATTAATTACATATTGTGGATGATGTTTCCTCTTTTTATGTTCTTCATTTTTCCCTATATTTCAGTCTTTCGTGCTTTTGTGTGTGTGGTTATGAACTTTCTCTGTTCTTGGTTTTCCTCTGTCATTAAAAATTAAGAGGTTCAATATATATGTCCAGGATTTCATTATCGTTGAACTTGATGAAGGTTCATGCATCGATTTTAATACACTGGCTTGTTTGTCTCCTGTATATCTTATATCTAAAAAGTGACTAGTTACAACAATGAAAACAAATAGTCACTGGAAGTCATCAGAGACTCAGAAACACTTATTTTACAGCTGATAAAGGTCTTGTCTTCCTGACTCATTCTTATCTCAAACACCCAAAAAAGCACCTCGGCTGCTCTGCAGAATCTTCAAGAGTTACTACCCTTTTAAAGTGTTTGTCTTTCATTTAAATTACTTGCTCCACTTCTGACTTTCCTGTTTGGTTGACGTCAAAGTCATTGTTTTAGCTACTAGGTAACGCAACCTTTCTATGATCTTGCGAAAAGTTCAATGCTGGGTAAGGCTAATAATAAATAATGGTAGGTTAGAAAAAGCAGCATTACCTTTGGAATATGTCAAGATGCTCTCAAGGGTGAGCTTGATTTTCAGGCTTAACATCCTGGTCGAAAAGCCTCCACAATCCACTGCAAACTCACATTTAGGTATAGTCCCATTCTGGTATGAAACTCCCTCTTTTCACTAATGAATTCATGAGGAATAAAAGCCAGTTCTTGCAAATTGAGAACCCTTTTGTCAAGGTCAGTTCTTCAGATTAAACCATTCTTAAATTTAAATGTTCTTCAGATCAGCATATTGGTTTCAGGCACCAGTACAAACAGTACACTCTTACAAACAAACTTTCTTTATTGGCATCTATGGTCCCATGAAGATGGAAGTGATTGTTCTACACTCTTACAAACAAAGGTTCTTTATTGGCATCTATGGTTCCATGAAGATGGAAGTTATTGTTCTATGGCAGGGGTGTCCAAACTCAGCCCTGGAGGGCCACCGTCCTGCAGAGTTTAACTCCAACTTGCCTCAACACACCTGCCTGAAAGTTTCTAGTATGCCTAATAAGACCTTAATTAGCTGGTTCAGGTGTGTTTAATTGGGGTTGGAGATAAACTCCGCAGGACAGTGGCCCTCCAGGGCTGAGTTTGGACACCCCTGTTCTATGGCCCAACCCCAAAGGTTCTTTATTGGCATCTACAGTTCTATGAAGAACCCCCTTTTAGAACCTTTATTTTTCACAACAAGGTACAAATTCACTTTTTCCAGAAACTTCTCTGTTTCTCTTTGGTGGAACAACCTTTAAGAAACAGCAAGAAAATATTTCCTTTTACAGCTTTAGATTGAGTACCACTCTAGCTTACACCTGAAACTTTTGTACTTGGAACACTGTTGACTCCTATGATAAATTTATTGTACTGTTCATCATTTGTAGGTTGGTTGGATAAGAGCATCTGCTAAACTTTATGTAGTCATTTTTTTAGCCTCTTATTGGCAACATTAAAGAAAAAAGTAAACATTGTCAACCAAATTCACCCACTTCAAAGTATAGGAGCTGGAACTGTTCTTCAACTCTGAAACCTGATAGACTCTCCTCATTCATCTGCATAGTCCAGCAGCAGATGGGTATTGACAGCTGGCTGACATCCAGTCAGAGAGAGCAGTGTGTGTTCACTCTCCTGGTGATTTCTGTCTGTCTGCATGGGTTCTTTACATCCGTGCGGAAGTGTATTGGACTTTAATTATGGCTTCTGTTTGCTCTGGATTAGCGATATAATCCCAGCTGTGAGAGCTACTGCAAAACGACAAAAGCAACTATTCAAACTAGTGGTTTACATTTTCGGAAGATGGTGGTGATTGCTGGTGCAAAACTCACTACTGAAAGCTGTGCTGTCATGTTTGGAACAAATATGGGGCCACAAATGTGTGCATATTTTACTATATTTAATAGCAGCTTTGAATAAGCCTAATTAGATGTTAGAGCCAGAACTATCCATACTACATTTTAATGCTATACTAGAAATATTATAGCTCAGTGTTGTATTTATTTTCTATATCTAAACTTAATTTAAATTTACACTTAAAGCAACATACAATCTTTTGACATTTCAAGCCCTAGAGTAAGAGTTCTAGTCCCAGGAAACCCAGAGTCCAGAGTTTACTGTAGGGAAATCAGGGCTGTGCTGAAAATGGCATGGAACCAAGGCGGAGGAACCGTCCTATCCGTCATGGATCATTGGCTTCTAGAGAGAGCTCCGTGTGGGGGTTTGAAATCATCAGTACACTAATAGAGTGAACTTACCCAATGGGGTTTATGGCAGCCCATCAGACCGATGCTTATAGAGTGCATTAGTGCCCGCCCACTTTTTCAGTGGTGCTGGTTTCAGAAATATTTATTTTTCCATTCATTTCTCCCATAAGGATTTCAAAAAAGTCTTTGTTAAAGTATTATATGCCATGAACCAAGCCAACCAGCTATAAGGTGAATCATAACAATGACTTAAAAACAGAAGAAAAACAAAAATCAATCGGTTCACTCCAAACAGAATCAGTATTTTAATGTTTCCGTTCTGCTTTCCTTTTTTAACAGTACAGTTCCGAAAACAGTTTGATTAGAAAGAGTAAAGGCTAATGTTTTATGTATTTGAGGAGCCGAGAAATCTTTCAGTTTGATATTTGCCTTCTAATCATAGGCAATACAGCCTGTGCATAGCACTTCATCTTTTGTACACAAGATTTTGGCCAAATGTATTAAATGACAAGAAAAACTGCCAAATTAAAATATTAAACAGAACACTAAAATAACATTATTAACCGATTAATGGTAATTTCAAATAAACGTTTCTGTTCAGAAAGATTAAACTTGATTTTGTTTTTGTTTAAGTTCCTGTTAAAATGTTGTTAGTTTCCGGTTTTTGTTTTCGTTCCTTGAACTGGTTTGGAGCCCTGATCATAACATTACAAACTTTGATTTAAAGCAAAAAAGTATTTGAAAATCGGACAAAAATACAAAGGTACAAAGACTGTGTACTTAACGACTTTAGTGAGGGAAAGAACTACACTGCTCAAAAAAATTAAAGGAACACTTTAAAAACACATCAGATCTCAATGGGGAAAAATATCATGCTGGATATCTATACTGATATGGACTGGGTAATGTGTTAAGAACAAAAGGATGCCACATTGTTTGATGGAAATAAAAAATGATCAACCTACAGAGGACTGAATTCAAAGACACTCCGAAAATCAAAGTGAAAAAATGATGCAGCAGGCTAGTCCATTTTGCTGAAATTTCATTGCAGCAACTTAAGTAGTAGTAGTGCTCAGTAGTTTGTATGGCCCCCACGTGCTTGTATGCATGCCTGACAACGTTGGGACATGCTCCTAATGAGACGACGGATGGTGTCCTGGGGTATTTCCTCCCAGATCTGGACCAGGCCATCACTGAGCTCCTGAACAGTCTGAGGTGCAACCTGGCGGCGTCAGATGGACCGAAACATAATGTCCCAGAGGTATTCTATTGGATTTAGGTCAGGCGAGTGTGGGGGCCATTCAATGGTATCACTTCCTTCATCCTCCAGGAACTGCCTGCATACTCTCGCCACATGAGGCCGGGCATTGTCGTACACCAGGAGGAACCCAGGACCCACTGCACCAGCGTAGGGTCTGACAGTGGGTCCAAGGATTTCATCCCGATACCTGTCTAGCCTGTAGAGGTCTGTGCGTCCCTCCATGGATATGCCTCCCCAGACCACCACTGACCCACCACCAAACTGGTCATGCTGAATGATGTTACAGGCAGGTATGTCACATGCTCAGGGTGAACCTGCTCTCATCTGTGAAATGCGCAGGGCGCCAGTGGCGGACCTGTCAATTCTGGTGTTCAATGGCACATGCCAATTGAGCTCCATGGCGCCGGGCAGTGAGCACAGGGCCCACTAGAGGATGTTGGGCCCTCAGGCCACCCTCATGAAGTCTGTTTCTGATTGTTTGGTCAGAAACATTCACACCAGTGGCCTGCTGGAGGTCATTTTGTAGGGCTCTGGCAGCCCTCATCCTGTTCCTCCTTGCACAAAGGAGCAGACACCGGTCCTGCTGATAGGTTCAGGACCTTCTATGGCCCTGTCCAGCTCTCCTAGAGTAACTTCCTGTCTCCTGGAATCTCCTCCATGCTCTTGAGACTGTGCTGGAAGACACAGCAAACCTTCTGGCAATGGCACGTATTGATGTGCAATCCTGGAGGAGTTAGACTGCCAGTGCAACCTCTGTAGGGTCCAGGTATCGCCTCATGCTACCAGTAGTGACACTGACCCTAGCCAAATGCAAAACTAGTAAAAAACAGTCAGAAAAGATGAGTAGGTAAAAAATGTCAGTGGCCTCCACCTGTAAAACCATTCCTGTTTTGAGGGTTGTCTCATTGTTGCCCATCTAGTGCACCTGTTGTTAATTTCATTAACACCAAAGCAGCTGAAACTGATTAACAACAGCCTCTGCTACTTAACTGACTAGATCAATATCCCAGGAGTTTAATTGACATGATGCTATTCTCTGATTAAAAAGTGTTCCTTTAATTTTTTTGAGCAGTGTATACAAAATTATGTTTCTCCAATTTGTTGTTGAAATATAATCATCTACACAGTGGCTGTCATAACTTGTTTTCATGACAGATTTATTTATACAAACATTAAATAATTGAGACATCACTAACGGGTTAAGTAAAATAATTAATATATAGGCTAATATAGTGCATATATTTAGCGAAAGAGTAATTTCTCTAGCGAACTAACAAGCTGTGGACACTGAATGACTTTTCTGAGGTAAATGTAATGCTATGTGACATTGTTTACAAGCTGTACTCACCTGTGACTGACTGCGTTCGTCTGAATGTATGCACCGAACCGTGACGTCCATACCGTGGTGGTTCGGGGCGAATATATCATTCGCTGTGCTTCATGGGAGTGGGCGGAACTAAAGAGATATCTTGGCACGTTTTGCTTGTTTCGACTCTCTGATTGGTGGACTGTTCTGTACAGAATCATGGGTAATGTCATTTTTTTTTTACCACAAATTCTGCTGTTAAACACAATTATTTTAAAACTAAGTTGAAATAATGTGGGCTTACTGCTTCAACAGAAGCAAATACAATATAAATCAAATTCTATAAATTAACAACCTCTTAGCTCACAGTAAGCCTGTTTTTAAAGATTTAGAAGTTATCGTTAAAAATCAAGTTTTTACTTCTGGAACCCGACTGTTACACTCTATAAGGCATGTATGGAAACATGCGGATGCTCAAATTTCACGATGACACTGCCATCACTTGCCTTCGCTGGCATGCAAATGTTTTGAAAGGGCACTTCAGGTCACATGGAAGGATCCCTCCTGCACGCCTGTGCTGGAAAATAGCTGGCTAGGTGAGGGAACATCTGTTTTCAATGGATTCTGTCCCACCTCGCTGGGAAGCCAGATGGAAAGAAAGGGAGATAAAAAGGGAAGGAGAGGATGTGTTGAAAAAGGTATCTATAGAGAGAAAAAGCATTCAGAAAAGTGTCTAATTACGCTACTGATGTCTGAATTCAGACTGTGAAAGTGAATTACACATCTAACAGGCTGTGACTCTAGAGAACCGGTGTTTGCCTCCTTTGATTGCTCAAGGTATTACAAATATTTCACAGGTTTTATTTCCCCTGAAAGAAGAGCTGGACGTGCTTCCCATAGATCTAAATTCACTTAATCTCGTTAAGCAAGATGCAATACAGTTCGGCTGACAAAGCACTTCAGCCTTAATGGAGATTCTCCTCAGCCTGAAGACCGTTGGCTTGTGTTTCCGAGAAATCGACGCTCATTATCTGGATCTGGTTATGGTGCGACAGCCTGACATTGCAGTATCGCGGTTTTGTGGGGTAAATTTACGGAACGCTCCGCCCGTTCCCGAGCAAACGCCATTAACCTCCTACATTAGCTAACCCTGAGCATATGCTGGAATTTATTAACTTTTACGACCAATGATTACGACGATAATTTCCATTATAAAGCCATTATGAGGCGCTTCAGTAAATGCCTGAGATTTGTCACATAATGGAGGAATTACCCAACAGTTCAGTCATATTGAATAGCTGCGGGCCTTTGTATGGTTAACATCATTTCAAAATGAAGTACAGAGATTGTCTGAAGAAGGTGAGCAGGTCAGCAACGAGCTGATTTTTTTTTTTTTTTTTTGCATTGGGTGAAGCGGAATGGTCCATTTCTCCATTTAACTACAGCATGTTCATGTAGATCAGCTATTAAAACATAAATGTGCAGATAAAACTAAATAAACAGAGCGTTATGTTCAGCTCATACTATTTGGATTGTCCTTTATCCCCTAGAAAAGAAAAAAAAATCACATGAGAGCTCTTTAATATTTCATTTTATTCTCGTAGACTGCAATGCAAAATCATTAGAGAGCAAATGGAAATGTCTGGTTATGTTTCCTTCTACTCAGATTGCTCACCTGAACAGATTCCATTAATCTCAAATGTACCTCTTCAGAAGTTTCAGAAGAGATCTAAATAATGTCTCAAACTTTGCTCAGGATATTTCTGCAATCAAAGATCAGATATTTCAGTACTCAACTTCTACAGTTATCCACAACTATAGGAAATCATGAGTGGAGATCTCTTTACTAATTTAGTAATTTCTCTTCGAAAGCAATGAGATTAAACGGCAAAAGTCTTACGCATCTGAGATTTTGTCCCATGAATTCTCTAGGTTTGCCAAAGTCTGCAAAACCAAAAATCAGATCTCAGTATGAAACTTTCTCTTCAAAATCTTTCATGACAAAGTGATCTGTGCTATACTATCCACATTCATCTTATATTCTTATTTTGTCAACAATTGTCTAGTCTTGCGTAGCCAGACCTTCAGACTGACAGCAGAAGATCTGGACTCTTTCGCAGCTTTCATTGGCCAAGAACCGCCCAAGAGAACGTATGACTGACATGTAATGCAACCAATCACAGTTCGTTTTGTTTCACATCAAGTTTAGGGGCGTGAAAATGTACCGTCGGTGTACCTACAAAAACAGACCGGCGTGCATCTAATAGATTATTCATTCAAGAATGTTGTGCAAGTTTAATGCAACAATGGAGCCGTGAACTTTACATACTTTTGAAAATCCAGTGTTTAGTTGATCCTGGAAAGCTCTCATTGTCACAGTTGTAAACATGACGGCATTCTTCCATGAGGGGGTTTTGCATCATGGCATTTGTTTCCAGGGGGACCGTTAAAGAACGCGACACACACGTCTCCCGGACATCCTGTAGAATTCAACCAACCAGATGACGACTTTGAAAATCCTGAAGTGTTTCCAGTTAAGTGAGCCATATGCATCAGACGTTCAGCCAATGGTCCATGGGTGTGACATCTGAGGCTGAGACTAACAATTGTCTAATGTGTTTTCATTTATCCAAGTAATCACATAGTTTTTGAAGACATCTCAATCTAAAAAGTCAGATCTCAATATGAATTATTTCAAAACCGAGTGATTATAATGATAGTTTCTCCTTCACATCCATGAGATAAAATAGATAGCAAATTGGGACGTAATTCACCCTTTCTCCAAAGAATAAAACCCTAATCTTATAGTTTTTGAAGAAGTCTCAATATGTCTCAGATATGTCTCAAATAGTTCCAAGTTAGCAAAGTCTAAAAACAAATGTCAGAAATTTCAATGTGAATGTCATATTTTCAGTATGCCATGCTACTCTTTGCAATACCTTCTGTTCTATATTACCATTCCACATAAGACTACAGGTGTCAGAGTTACTTTCCTCTGGAGATTTAGGTCTGTCAAAATGGAAAGGCAGGAATTGTACGGTTCTTTATACCAGCTTCCTGTAATACGTTGTCTGCTTCTTTTTAATTTCCCCTCTTGTTAAATTGAAAGAGGCTTTTTTTTTTTTTTCCTGTCTCTGCAGCTGTCACCATGGCATTTATGTCTATGTTGGACTTCAATAGGTCGAAGCACTGTTTATCAGACGCTTCTTTTCCTAAAAGAGTTTCAGACTCACCACCACTCATGTGTCGTCCGCCCAAGGGAAGCTCAGGCAGTTTGTCAATAGGCCCATTATGCGACCTGTCAAGGAATATGACAAGGGCCCATGGCTCTCTCAGTTACTGTCTGGGTATTGAGAACCTCACAAGAAAATGCCACACGTTCCTACAAGAATTAAACCTTGTAGCGGTGAGCTATTTTTCTTATTATGATAGCAAAAAGAGAGATACAGTATCTCTTCAGAACAACCTCACTGGAGGTGCCTTGGAGTGCTATTTCAACAAGGTTCTCCTGTGCTTTACCATAATGTCTCTAAAAATGTAGCCCTTTTTAAGATTGTTTCAGATAAGCCTTGGTTATTTCCAAACAGTATTCGGCTTCGGGCACATCACTATATATTAGCATGTAAAAAAAAAAAAAAACTCAAATGTGACAACTAAATAGCAATTTAACAAACTAATGTACATGCATACCCATGTAAAAAAAGAAGTACAGATGTATCAGCCAATTGGTATCGGCCGATAAAAGCAATTATATTCACTATCAGACGATTGTTTAAAAACAGCTGATGATCAGGGCCGATTATATCCTGTCAATCAAAAGGGGGCGGAAAAACATGTCAGACTGGAACTCCTACTGTGTGTGAATTTTCCTAAAGTATACTTATTTTCGTTAGGGCGGTCCAGTACTAAAAACAAATCTCTCTCTTCTTCAGGCCTCCTGGGCTTCCCGAAGTTAGTACAGTTGTGCGGGCAGGACAATGTTGTTCATTAGCTAAACAGGGTCAATGCTGTTTCTTTCCCTCCCACATCCACCAAATCAGCTACACTGCCGGTTCCCCAGCAGCGGCCCACACAGCAGGTGTTTATGGGTAATTGCTGTGTTTGGCGCTTTAGATTGTTTGTGCTGATGGTGGTGGTTCCTTCCCAGGCATGACTATAATTTTAGGATAAACACTTTGCTACTACGCATACATTTTATACGCATACAACAGCAGAACAGCACTAGTCGGTGAGTATGTGGTCCAAGATGACGGTTTTAAACCACTGTTCAGGTGAAAGTCACAATTTGCAGGGGAAAAAAAATGTCCAATTAAATGCCTTTTCTTATAAAAAAAAAAAAAAATAATAATAATATTGGACCTACTTGTTTCATGAATTTTCTCTGAAAGTTTACTCAGAAATCTCCCAAATATGACCTTCATGACCATGAGCTTTTGTTCCTCCATTCCGGTTAACTCTTCTGGGGTATTTGGAGGGCTTCATCTCATCTAATGACCTCCATCCAAGTGAAATCTACATTTCGTCGATGGCGTTTGCCAAAATACTGAGGGTTAGAGTTGCATTAGACCGGCTCTCTACACAATACTGAACAAATAAAGCATGGATATAAGAGATCTCAAAACTATCCATCCAGCTGTACTTGAATTATTCTTCCAGCTGGGCCAATCTGGCGAACGTGTGAGAGAGAGGCGAACGCCTGAACGTATTAGTGGAGTTGTAAAGACACCTGGAATGAAACAAAAATAACTGTTCTACTTCCACCCTGGTATTTTTGATGTATTTTCACTGAATCCACAGGTGGGAACTGTTGCATGTGACAAGTGTGGTATTTTAAATTCTTCTCAGTGCTGCCATTCCTGTTGCTGCAGCCAGCGGCCTTTAATAAAAAGTACAAGAAAGACTGAATCAGAGAGTAAAAGTTTGAAAATCTCATTTCATTAAGTTGTGTGTACCAGTAAAAGCTATTTGGAGCACCTAAGATAAGACCAAAAAGCATCTTCTTTTGTTGGTTATAGGTTATTCATGTAACACTTTTGTTTCTGCAGATTATTGTACTGGTTGTACTATAGGTATTCTGTCATCATTTACTCCCCCTCAAGTTGTTCCAAACCTGTAGACATTTCTTTGTTCTGCTGTACACAAAGAAAGATATTTGGAAGCATGTTTGTAACCAAGCAGATTTCGCCCACCATTGACTACCATAGTAGGAAAAAAAAAAAAAAAAAATACTATGGCAGTCAATGGTGGGCAAGATCTGCTTGGTTACAAACATTCTACCAAATATCTTTCTTTGTGTACAGCAGAACAAAGAAATCCATACAGGTTTGGAACAACTTGAGGGGGAGTAAATGACAGAATTTTCATTTTTGAAATTATCCTTTTAAGAAAGGAAAATCTATAAATAAATTAAAGGGATAGTTCACTCAAAAATGAAAATTCTGTCATCATTTACTCACCATCAAATTGTTCCAAACCTGTATGAATTTATTTCTTCTGATGAACACAAAAGAAGATATTTTGAAGAAAATGGGTAACCAAACAGTCGATGGGCCCCAATGACACTATGGAAAAATACTATGGAAGTCAATGGGGCCCATCATCTGCTTGTTTACAGACATTCTTCAAAATTCAAACATTTATTTTTAGATTTGCTGTAGTGAGAATACATGATTACAAAGTTCTGATATACTTTAGGCCAGTGTCACAGAATATTATTTATTACAATTAAATATAATTTACCATTCACTCCACAGGAAAAGGCACCTTCTTTCCCTGCTCCATTTTTATTTGCGACTCAGAACAGATCATCTATAAATGCCCCACCTGTGAAGGAAGTTTCATTAGATTATTTATTTGTTTGTCTGTTAGAGGAAATGAGAAGAAATGGAACTGACCTTGCCAGCCAAAATGTTTCTCTTAATAGATAAGGCTGGCTGGATATGCTGTCCCTGGGCTATTGTGTTTAATGAAAATGAAGACCCTCTGTACCCCACAGAGGACTCTGCAGGTGCCAAGCTCTGATCTATTATTCTCAGAAAATGGCACAGAGAGTGAGGCAGACCACCGTTTTTCAGTTGTCGTATGAAATTTTCATCTGCTCTCTTCTTGAATTCCGTTTCCTGGCGTACAATCATACTTGCATCGCTCTGAATGAAGCATTCCGGCATCAGGCACTTACATTAATCTTCGTCTTGGATTGAATTTCACCAGCACTGATTCATTATCGAAGGTCCCTTTCAGGCCAGAGCCAGGGCTGACATGCCTGCACGAAACCAGCCCATAATGCTTAGGTTGCAACTGCATCGATCTGAAACAGCCAAGGAAAGATCCACACATACCCGGCCAGTGATTGTGGCTGATAGTCAACCCGCAAGAGTGCCGCCCCCAGAAATTGAGAAACTGCAAGATGACCGAACAGCACAGAACCACATGGCTATGGGCGACACATGAGTTCATGGAGTCAGACATGCTACATTTCATACTGTATACTGTAAGTACGCAAATGCATGTGCAAATATGGCTCATGCACTGGAAGTGTGCAATTAACGTACATTATTAGTTGTAAACATGTCAACATAACTAAAGTAGCTAAAAGCGTTTGTTTTCACTTTTATGTAAAGTTTGTTACAGGTGTAAAAATTAAACATTAGGTTTTATGTTTGTTTGTTTTTTTCTTGTTAAAAATAGCAGTTTTTAAATAACAAAATATGCCGGATTTGCTTTTTTGTTGTCTTATTGAAAATAATATAAATTTTTATGCCCGAATCAAATTTTATGCAATGACTTTATGTAAACACAAACATATTTTTTCACCGTGTTACCATGGTGATTATCAGTACATTTTAAAGTACAGATACATTTATTTATTTCACACTTCGCATTTCAAGTAAAACTTAAAATAATGCTAAAAAACTGTCAAATACATTTTAGTAAAAGCGCATAAGCCTCAATTGATTAACTGATGTGTGAGATTAAGCTTATGCAGCGTGTAGTATAGACATTTCAAAATAAGAGTCCCGACGACTTGTCAAAAAGTGGTGGCTTTTTCTGGACCTCGGCGGTTAACTTCTCTGCGATGTCGTCTGCCATTTTAAATGCGCGAGCCCTTAAATTAGAATAGATCCTGATTGGCTGTCAGTATTTTATCGTTCAACAGCTGGAAAAAAAAATGTTCTGAAAGTGATCCCACCTATATCGTTTCTCTATATCATTATTGTTAATTATAGCTGTGGTGTGGACAGTGCTATTCTTGAATGATTTTTAGAACTATATCTTTATCGTTATCTTTATAGTTATTGTTCTTGGTGTGAACGGGCCTTAAAGGGTTAGTTCACCCAAAAATGAAAATTCAGTCATTAATTACTCACCCTCATGTCGTTCCACACCCGTAAGACCTTCTCTCATCTTCAGAACACAAATTAAGATATTGTGGATAAAATCCGATGGCTCAGCGAGGCCTGCATTGCCAGCAAGATCATTTCCTTTTTCAATGCCCAGAAAGGTACTAAAAACATATTTAAAACAGTTCATGTGAGTACAGTGGTTCAACCTTAATGTTAAAAAGTGACGAGAATACTTTTTGTGTGCCAAAAAAACAAGATAACGAATTTATTCAACAATATCTAGTGATGGACAATTTCAAAACACTGCTTCATGAACCTTCGAAGCTTTACAAATCTTTTGTTTTGAATCAGTGGTTTGGAGCGCCAAAATCATGTGATTTCAGGGCTTTGTTATGTCATAAGTGTTTCGAAATTTCAATAGTTCATGTGACTTTGGCAGTTTGATACGCGCTCCGAAGCACTGATTCAAAATAAAAGATCCGTAAAGCTTCGAAGCTTCATGTGGCAGTGTTTTGAAATTGCCCATCACTAGATATTGTTAAATAAAGTCGCCTTTTTTTTTTTTTTTTTTTTGGCGCACTAAAAGTATTCTCGTTACTTTAGAATATTAAGGTTGAACCACTGTACTCACATGAACTGTTTTAAATATGTTTTTAGTACCTTTCTGGGCAGTGAAAAAGGAAATGATCTTGCTGGCAATAGAGGCCTCACTGAGCCATCAGATTTTATCCACAATATCTTAATTTGTGTTCCGAAGATAAACAAAGGTCTTATGGGTGTGGAACGACATGAGAGTGAGTAATAAATGACATAATTTTCATTTTAGGGTGAACTAACCCTTTAAGACTTCTATATGTAAATGACCTCTTAAGATTGACTAACATCAGCAGCATGGTTCACATTTGTCTGTTACTCTTATTTCAAAAGAGCAAGACAAAATGTACACTTTCCATGATACATAGATAAACAAACAAGCTACTAATGCTGGAAGAAATAAGTAATGATTTTCTCTGTCAAAATGTTTAAGAAATTTAAAGAAAAAGACAGACAGTATCACCTCAATCCATGTCTGAACTCCACATGCTTTGTTTTCTGTGAGAGAACAGAGTAATGCGGTTATATGGCTGTTTTCAGACTCATGCAAGATCCGTACAGTCATTCGAAAGAAACACATTACAAAAATAAAGAAAGAGAGTCCCATTATCGCTAAAATGAATACAGTCAGCAGCACTTGTGAAATATTTGTTTTTCTTCTCTATACTGTATCTGTTCTTTGTCTACATTATTCTGCAACATCTCACTGGAAATCTCAGTGCAGTTCAGAAGTGTGCTTCATAAACGAAACCTCGACAGCCACAGCATCTTCCTCTGCGGTAGAGCCAATATTTGTTCTGAGACGTTTCTGCATGTCTCTCGGCTGTGCGTGAAGATATCCAGGAATAATGGCTGAGGAATGTTTCCCTCTTTTAGGACTGACCTGAATTTTATTACAAAACCTTGCTGCAAAGAACCTGATGATGAACATCCAATAGGGCAGCACAATTAGCTCTTTCCCCGCCGTTTATGACACAGCGCTTCCCCGCCAGTGATGGAATTAAATGGTTTAAATTTGTTCAATAAATAAGAATCAATAAATGATGAAATTAAACTGCCAGTAGGTGGCGGCAAACGACCGTCTAATGAGTGTGTCATTGATTCATTCTATAAAATGATTCGTTCAAACAGCTGATTCATTCAAGAATGAGGCAGTTGTTTAACTCAACTGATTCTTTCAAAATGCTGAATCATTCAGTAATGCAACACTACTGAGTGTTAATTGCTGTGAGACATGATATGGTTCTGATGTGATCTTTGTTTGGAACTATATTTTTGCTGCTGAAATAGAACAAAAACAGTCAATATTGCTCCTAAAACGTAAGTGACTTAATTTTAACTACTTGTTTATTGATGTGTTGTATGATATCATTCAGTGTCACATTTTCAATCGTGATTTCACTGTATCATATGTTATAAAAAAAAAAAAAAAAAAAAAAAAAAACTCCATATCTTGCATTATTTTAATTCAGTTTCTTTGTGTGTGCTGCTCTCATTTATTTCGATTTTTCATCGAGAGGCCTGCGCGAGCCTCAACAGCGCAACATTGTTACTATATATCAGTCGCCACTTACATTGATAAAATCAGAATCATTATCGCGTTTTTGGTGATTGCCTAGTTATTCTTTGTTACTGACGTTTTAATCAGGAAATTTGGCCGGGTGAGAAAGTAAAATTCTTTTTACTTGCCCCTTCAAATAAATCCACTTGTCCCGACAAGCGTTAATGCCGAGCCCTGGTAAACCTAAGTGCCGGGGCTCAGCTCCGGACGGCCCTGGCCCAATTTAAACCCTGTTTATAACACAACGCTTCCACACCATTGACGGAATTTTCCATAATTTACAACCATGCTTCCCCGCCATTGATTGAATATTCTATCATTTGTGACACAACATTTCCATGCCATTGATGGAATTTTACCCACCATTAACGGAATTTTCCGTCATTTAAGACAAACGCTTCCCCGCCATTGATGGAATTTTCCTTAAGATTCTTGTTCTTAAGATTATCTTAAGAAGTACTAAAGAAGAATTTTTAGTATATTAAGTACAAAATTAATACGCGAAAATAGAGCACATTCAGTACATTATAGAAATTTACTTTTTTTTCACCTGGGTTTCCCCGCCATTGATGGAATTTTCCATCATTTATGACACAACGCTTCCATGCCATTGATGGAATTTTCCATCATTTATAACAAGGCTTCCCAGCCATTAGCGGAATTTTCCATAATTTATGACTCAACGCTTCCCCACCATTGAAAGAATTTTCCATCATTTATGACAAAACGCTTCCCAACCATTGACAAGATTTTCCATCATTTATGACACAATGCTTCCCTGCCATTGAAGGCATTTTCCGTCATTTATGACACAACATTTCCCAGCCATTGACAGAATTTTCCATCATTTATGACAATGCTTCCCCGCTGTTGACGGAATTTTCCCTCATTTATGACACAACGCTTCCCAGCCTTTGACGGAATTTTCCGTCATTTATGACACAATGCTTCCCCACCATTGATGGAATTTTCAATCAGGGACCAGCCTAGAATGATCCCACTAGTGTGATCGTACACGTCAAAGGGTTAATTACTCACCCTCATGTCATTCCTAATTCTCCATAGACAGCTACGTAACTGACACATTGATGCTTCAAAAAGTTCATAAAGAAACCGTAAAACTAATCCATGAATTGAGTGGTTTGGTCCAAATTTTCTGAAGAGACTCAATCGCTTTATATGACGAACAGATTTAATTTAGGCTTTTATTCGCATTTAAACATTGATTCTGCTTGCAACATAAAGTCTATAGCGACCCTAAAACAGAATAAAAGTGTGTGCGTGTATGTGAAGACAGAACTGATCTTATATTGCAATAGAGCAGCAAATATTTGTTTTTCCACAAACTAGCCAGATATTCCAACCGAAGAACAAACTGTACGGTTTGTTTGGGGACTGTGCTTTTTGAAGAGGGCATAAATCTCTTTCGAAGGTCTTTTTCAAGTAGATAATGCTATAATGCAATATCCACTTTCTCTCACACACACACAAATATTATTCTCATACATTTTCACTGTGAAGTTCCCAAGCACTAGACATTCTGAAATTTATGAGGGCCACACAATTAATCAGCAGAATTATACACATACTGATAATATTGTGTGATAAATCACATTTCCTGAAGAACATGTGAGTGCACTACCCTGTGGAAAACTCACCACCATGATGTGCTGTGTCTGGAATTGAATACTTCCCTAATATATTGTATGCAAAAAAAAAAAAAGTACAAAGTACAAACTTTGAATATTGGCTAGACAAAGCTTTGTTTAAAATTTCTGGGGAGGAAAACAACAGCATCCTGATTCATCTTCCTGTGGGTGTGGCAAATTCAATTCAAATTAAAGCTGCAAGCAGCGATGAAAGGGCCCTCACACCCGGGGCCACCACAACCCGGTGGCCTTAGGAAAACAGTGAATAGTAGGTGACATGCATGACGCGTGTGCAAAGTTTCATGAGTTTTCGAGCATGTTTAGGCACTCAAAAATGTGATTCATTTCGGAGAAGAAGAAGAATTGACTGAGCAATTACAATAGTGTCCTCACACCATTGGTGCTCGGGCCCTAATTAAAACTCATGAACTAAAAGGTGGCCAATTCTTTTATTCTAAATTGCCCTACCCTGGAATTGTTGGGTGGTTATAATAAGAGTCTCTATGATATTCAGTCTCTGTTAATGTATGTCTATGGGATTTCTGTGTCTACATTGAGTGTTAGATTTTGTTTTATTATAAGAATCTTGAGTCTTAAATTACTTCAAAATTGTTTTACAGCAAGCTTCAGTTGGTAGGAGGTTCTCAAAAACATGGACTGCCATTCTCACTCAAATCTAAAGCTAAAGAGAAAAATCGTGGTTCGGATTTAGGATTGCATCTGGGAGTTTATCTACAGCGAATGCAGATCTGACAACCGACGCTTCTAACAGGAGTTTCAAAATGCTGAGCACACAAGAGTTTATCGTCTTATGCCATGTAAGCGTAGAATAACTGCCCAAATTATCCCCATGTTATTCATTTACACTACATGAAATGAACTGCACTGCGACGGCCTCCTGGCTAGGTTCTGCATGTTTAAAGGATGAATTTGAATTTTAGTCATCTTTTCATTTTTTTCCTGTATTGTTTTGCCGAGGGGTGCAGATGGCCTCCGCTATACCTCCTGCTAGGTGCATAATGTAGCTTATTTTGTGTTTTTGCACCACTGTGATGCTAAAATAAACAATGGATGAAAAAAGAGCATAATTAGTTTTATTTACACCATCTGATCGATGCGTCCTGAACTCCCAAGATCCATGGAGACTTGTCAGTCTGCCTCAAATTGATGAAACTGTCCTGTTTACTGATTAATTGAGATCCTTCTATTAGATGTCTACTCTTGAGATGCAGAACAGATTTGATGCTTGATTTAAGCATGATGTTTTGTATTACTGTAGATGCAGATGTGGCGTTAAAGAAATATTTAATGTAAAAATGAAAATGCTGTTAACATTTATACACCTTCATTTCCTACTATATTACTATAACTACTATAACTACTAAACTATATTAGGTTTGTTCATACGTGGAAAACAAAAGAAGAGGGTTTAATGAGTTTTCATGCTACTCTTTTACTGGTCACCAGTGCAGGTCAAGCTCCAAAAATGACAAAATAGCACCATAAATGCATTGTAAAAGTAGTCCAAAAAAATTCCAAAATCTTTACCTAGATTTACCTAGACTTCAACATAGTTCTAGTCAAAATAGCACATTGTCTTTGATTACAAAACACCAGTTGTGTCTGGAATCATTGTCAAGGACATGCAAACAAGATTTTCTGTTAATAACGACTTCAATTTCATTTGTTCGTAACACAAAATCATTGTGGAATACTTTTTATCGTATTTTTAGGCATGGCCATAACTACCATATTGAGACATAAACGTGGATTACATTACATTAGAATGTTATATTAGCCTTTCTACCTTTCAAACAGGATGCTCTCATGTCCATCTACAATTGTTTTTATAAAAGGTCATTGCAAAAGAGGCTGGCTGTTCACAGAGCTCTGTGTCCAAGCACATTAATAGAGAGGCGAAGGGAAGGAAAAGATGTGGTAGAAAAAAAGTGTACAAGCAATAGGGATAACCGCACCCTGGAGAGGATTGTAAAACAAAACCCATTCAAAAATGTGGGGGAGATTCACAAAAGAGTGGACTGCAACTGGAGTCAGTGCTTCAAGAACCACTACGCACAGACGTATGCAAGACATGGGTTTCAGCTGTCACATTCCTTGTGTCAAGCCACTCTTGAACAACAGACAGCGTCAGAAGCGTCTCACCTGGGCTAAAGACAAAAAGGACTGGACTGCTGCTGAGTGGTCCAAAGTTATGTTCTCTGATGAAAGTAAATTTTGCATTTCCCAGAGTCTGGAAGAAGAGAGGAGAGGCACACAATCCACATTGCTTGAGGTCCAGTGTAAAGTTTTCACAGTCTGTGATGGTTTGGGATGCCATGTCATCTGCTGGTGTTGGTCCACTGTGTTTTCTGAGGTCCAAGGTCAACGCAGCCATATACCAGGAAGTTTTAGAGTTCTTCATGCTTCCTGCTGCTGACCAACTTTATGGAGAGGCAGATTTCATTTTCCAACAAGACTTGGCACCTGCACACAGTGCCAAAGCTACCAGTACCTGGTTTAAGGACCATGGTATCCCTGTCCTTAATTGGCCAGCAAACTCGCCTGACCTTAACCCCATAGAAAATCTATGGGGTATTGTGAAGAGGAAGATGTGATATGCCAGACCCAACAATGCAGAAGAGCTGAAGGCGACTATCAGAGCAACCTGGGCTCTTATAACACCTGAGCAGTGCCACAGACTGATCGACTCCATGCCACGCCGCATTGCTGCAGTAATTCGGGCAAAAGGAGCCCCAACTAAGTATTGAGTGCTGTACATGCTCATACTTTTCATGTTCATACTTTTCAGTTGGCCAAGATTTCTAAAAATCCTTTCTTTGTATAGGTCTTAAAATATGTGCTAGATGGGTATCTTGCAGCGTCTCCACTATCAAAGTAGTTCATTTAAATCATTGTGTCAAGTTAAAACAGTTGTGTCAATCTATGAAAAAATATTTAGCATTTTGTGTGATACCATTGCCCTCTGTTTAGCTTTTTAGAAATGCATGAAAGCATCATTTTTTTGTTTGTTTGTTTTGTTTTTTGCTCTTTTTGGGAACAAAAATCATCAATCATCAGTCTCAGCATTCAAGAAGACGTGGCATTTTCCTTTAAACAATTAGACAATGATTTGTCCCTTCCAATAACAAATCTCTTATTAATCTTCACACCACGCAGCAGATGCTGGAGAAACTCAACTGAAACTAAAGCATTCCAGTTTGAACTGCCTCCATTGTTACGCCTGGGAATGAAACCATTTGTAATGATGACACAAGTAATTTATGGGAAAGTAATTTTTAATGCATTTATAGCTTATGAGCTCTGAGTATATAATTTTCTCTTTTTAAAAGCCCTCACAGCATATGAACTCGGCATTCATTCTTTAAGCTGCAGCGGTAATTGAAGGAAAAATACATCTACTGTACGTTTTCCATACTTTTCCTGAGTGGATGGTGATTGGTGGACATGTGACGTACCGCTATTTGTGGGGCACTCTGAGGGATCTTTATCTTTTTTTTTTTTTTTTTTTTTTAGGTCTTTATCCCTGTAGTTTCATTTTCATTTGCACAGAGTTGAAGTCAAGTCCAGTCTCTGTTCTATAGGCCTATTCAAAGGAGACGTGCAGGAGTTGAGCTTTATTTTGAGGGTTTTTTATTGCATCTTGCTAACCTGTGGTTCTCAGTGGGTCCGTCGTCTTTTCTGATTACTCTGCTTCTGACAATGAGAGCCTTAGTATCATCACGCTGAGAAAATACATATCAGTCCAAACTATCAAACAAAACCAGACAGACCTTCTCAAGGTTGCCAGCCGTTCCACTTTTCCTCTCAAATTAGCACCGCAAAAGCCATCCTGATCATCTCAGTGTGGGCCTTTCTGTCAAGTAAAAATAAATAAATAAAAACATGTTCAATGTGCTTTTACATGCTTCATTGCTACATTGTAGGCCTATACTACTAAATCTACAACAAATAATTTTGTGTTCACTGAAACAAAATAACAATACAAAATAAAACTTAAAAAAAAATAAAAAAAAAATGAATAAATAAAACAGAAAGAATAATAAACAAATAGATCACTTTTGTCTTGTTTCCACCAAAACATCCTTAAATGAAGAATAATAATATTTTTGAAAAATCATTCTTTAAAAAAAAAAAAAAAAAAGTTGAGCATTAACAACAACAATAAAACATTTTTATTTTTTAGATATTCATCTTATTTATCTATTTATTATTTATTATTGTGTAATATAAACCACTCTTGGTAAAACAATAAAAAGAATATCTTTACCAAGAGTGTCTTTAGATTACACATCTTTTTTTAATATATAATGTAAACATATTTTGATATAATTAAAATTGAGAAATTGGATGGAAATCCTATTTTTTATTATTATTATTAATTCGGTGGGATTTGCGACAAATTCTCAGAAAAGTGTCAAGATTAAAAAAAAAAAAAAAAAAAAAAAATAAAAAGTTCTAAAAGATGCAGGTCAATTAAAGGTGCAGTAAATGATTTCTGAGAAACACAGTTGATATTTGAAATCAACCCAAACAAACACACCCCTTCCCTTCATTTCTCATTGCTTTATCACAGCAGAAGTGAAGCAAAACAATGATTTGTGAAAGAATAAAGCAAAAGGTGATGAACAAACGACAAGGAATAACAGAAATGAACATATAGTGCACAAGAATATATACAAGCAAGAGTTGGTTGTTAGTCGCCAGCAGCACATCAAACCTGTCCTGTTACTATAGCTAGAAGTACAACAACAGCATATTTTGGTTTTAGCAAAAACCAATGTTACTCGCGTCTGGAGCAGAAACAATGCAACCTCAGTGTCCGTTTTCAGGCCTTCCCTCCTATTCTCTCCAGCGCTGGAAATCTTTTCTAATATTAACGTGGGTCCTTAAGATCTTGTCTGATCAAAACCCTTATTTTTCCAGTGATATTCCTCTGACCTTTTTGTAATGTCTCTCAGCCATCTCTCTTTCTACAGTCTCTCTCTTGCTCAGTGTTGCCACCTAAATTGGCAACACTGCTCTTGCTCATTCTCTCCTCCCCCATCATGAGTGGACACGCCCCCTACTGCTGATTGGACACAAGTATGTTGTGGTGCTCGTTCCGATCCACTTTCAACAGTGTTTCTCAGAAATCACTTACTGCACCTTTAATCAATATTGGTTGCCACATGTAACCATTTCTGACATCATCTGACAACAACAGGATGAGGTATATTTATACATAAAAAAGTGATGTATAGGTTTAGAAAAATCAAAAGAAAGAAAAAAATGGCCATGTGACCATTCAATGCAATTTAGGGATTCAGTGAAAAAGTTCTAGCCAAATGGTTTTGAATATATGTGTGTAAGTGTAAATTAGCATACTGGAGCACTACCTAGTCCAGTAATGAATTTATGTTTACCTGAATAATGGGTGGGATTTGGGAGCATCCAATCAATTTTGGCATCTCTGTGTTTTACGGTTTCTGGTTCCAAGACATTTCTAGGCCAGATAAAACAATTGTTCTTGGTTTTTGGTGCTAAAATGCAAAACCATATTAACCTTGGCTCTTCTTACAGACATTGACATGTCAACATTGACACCATTATCTTTTAGTTCTTCCTAGGTCACGTTTGATGTGGCGTACAAGAGGAACGAGACCCAAACGTGCCCCACATAACATCAGAGGACTGCAACACTTGCACGCCCAGTTCATAGCACCGCTTGTTTACAAAATGGAAGGAAGATGACATAGTTTTGTAATGACATCATCCTTCAAGCTGGTAGCCAAGAGCAGGGTGTACAACTGGAGCAGTCTAGGGTCCGCTGTGAATGATGCCTACCCCAAACAGGACACTTTGGGGGAGTCTGCGTATTGATCTAAAACAGAGCTTAAAATAGAGACAGCATAGGAAACATGTTAAACTGGTTTAGAGTCACACGTGTTGACAGTTTTGTGATCCGCAGCTCTACGAATCTCCAATTTCGTGGCTCGGTACTTTGAAACCAATTAGTCTCAACTGGTATTTAATTAGTAATTGATCTGCAATCTATTTTGCTCAGTTGAAAACCAGCAGCTCATATACTCCTACAGGCCTACGCTAAAAATGTGCCTTTATGTAGAAAGAACTGCTATTTCCTTAGGCAGTTGAATTTACGGTAATTACCTCAGAATAATGTAATTGCCCACGTATTTAGCAGACGTGAATGTGCAACGAACAAAGAGCGCAGCCTTCAATTCAGAGCGGTTTTATGTAGAGTGGCTCTGACGGGCTGCCTTCCAGCTGTATTGCACAACCTATAAATCTTCCTGCAATGTTTCTTTTCCCTCTAGAACCAGTTAATTAGAATCTTTTCAATAAATTAACGAACTTGAGGCACCTAGCATTAAAAAAAAATAATAAAAAAAAATCCAGAGAAATGGAGCTGAAAGCGTTAAAAGCTCCTGGGAAATTGGATTCGTTCACAACAATTAGTCACCGATTGACATTCCGACCACCAGTCAGACCCACGGCGATGCAGCATTCACTAGATACTGCTACGTTTGTTAAACATTTTGACCCAGATCCAAAAAAAAAAAAAAAAAAGAGTATTGCTCTATGTATTTGGGTACAAAATAAAACTTTCTGCTTTGACTGTATTTCATAATGCATAATTAATCACGCAGCGCTCAATTATTTACCACAATGCGGAGGTTCTGTGCTTTCCCCAGCGTTGAGGGATCAGCTGTGTATACATTTGTCTTGTCTATGGATCCCTTTTTGGCTTCTGCCAATGCAGTTATAATCACCCGCACATCTGAGAGAGAAAGGCCTGGAAGTCAAACAAATGATAAAATAATGTTTTCATATTGTGATAACGGCATTGAGATCATGTTGGGAAGCCTTTTTTTACTCGTGGAATCTGTGGCTCTCTTGATATCCTCTTTGCTTTGTTGATATTGATGACTAAATTGATTAACTAAAATGTTTTGATAGCAGGTTAAAACATCCAGTAGATGTAATTGTCTTCATATAATTGGCACATGTTGTTGAGGAATAAGAAATACAAACAACTATAAACACTTCAAATAGTTTTTACTGGAAATCCACGGGGGTAGCCCGACACATAATCTGAGACAATAACCAACAAAGGAATGAACAGAACAGGGAGTATATATACACATAGTAAATTAAGAAACAGGAACTGTAGGACAATGATTGACAGGTGTAAACTATGCTTAATCAGATACAAACCAGGAGATAATCAGTAAACAATGAAACCAGAACTAGGTAAAACTTAGATAAATAAAAGTAGGTAAAACACAAACACAAAACAAACATTGTGACAATAATATAATATATATTAATATCAGCTAATAATAATAATAATAATAATAATAATAATAATAGTACTAACTATAATTATCATTAACATTATGAATGTATTATGTATATTATATTATACTGTCATTTATAATAGAATAGCTTTTAAAGAATAAGACACAAGAAAACAACAGAGGGCGCTCAGAGACGCAGCATTGACATATACAAGACTTAACAATGAATGAGTGAAAATACAGGGTTTATATAGGCTAAGTTTAACCAGATAATGAGAGACAGGTGGAAGTGATTCAGCAAAAATGAGACAGGCAATGGGTTATGGGAGATGTAGTGGTGGAATCGTCTGGGGATGAGTGCCCTCTGGTGGATATCCTGGGCACATCAGCCGGTGATCTTGACAATAAGATATAATAACAACAACTAAATTTAAAGGAACATTTTTGGATTTTTTTTTTTTTTTCACTAAAAATAAAACAAAAGGAAAAACTAAATCAAATTGGGGAATCGGTGGGAAATTTTAAAGGTAAGTTCAGTTACGCGTCAGTTACGCTTGCTTTGTAAGTTGAAAATGGAAGATGTAGGACGTAGCGTAAGCATTTTGAACTGTGAGTTACACTTTCTTCGTAAGTTGAATATGGAAGGTGGTCTGGTGAAAGCTAGATGTTTTACTTTATGACTTGTTAAATATGGATATTTTTCTTAAACAAATGCATCACTTCGCTTCAGAAGGCCTTTATTAACCCCCGGGAGCCGTGTGAAGTACGTTTATAATGGATGGATGCACTTTCTTCAGCTCATACTCGGTGGTCCCGTTCACTGCCATTTTAAAGCTTGGATGCGCCAGGATATTTATTAATATAACTCTGATTGTGTTCATCAGAAAGAAGAAAGTCATATACACCTAGGATGGCTTGAAGGTGAGTAAAGCTTAGGGTAATTTTCATTTTAAAGTGAACTAATCCTTTAAAGAAGAAATGGAAATCCGTGTGACCTCTAAAGGATTAACAGGCCAGAGAAATTTAGAGTTTAGCTCACACACTTCATGAGATATAAAGAAACTAAAACTATTAGGGAAGAGTGTTTTTTCTTCTTGTTCACTCTCAAACTTTAGCTATCACACACTTCTTCTCAAATTCAAGGCTGTCATCGGAGAGAAGGTGACTTACTGTATAAAGGCAACATCTTCAAGTTGATTTACTTTTATCTCATTTGACCTTTCAGTGTTCGGCTTTGTATTAAAACCATTCTGTGTTCACTGAACCCAAGGGATCTTGAGATAATTCACACAAAATGGAAAATTCTGTCATCATTTACTCACCCTCATGTCATTCCAAACCTGTATGACTTTCTTCTGTGGGAAACAAAAGGAGCATTTTGAGGAATGTGCTAGTAGGGTTTTTTTTTTTTTTTTTTTTTTTTTTAAGTTATAATGCATGGAAACCAGAGCTTCCAAAAAAAAAAAAAAAGAAAGAAAGAAAAAAGAAAAAGAAACTTCACAATCTAATGCAACAATTTAACAGTCTGTTGCAGCATTATTAAGGTCTCAACACGGGTCTTGGAAACGGGTGCCAATGTTCATTTACTCGCCATTTAGCAGATGCTTTTCATCCAAAGTGACTCGCAGTACACTAATTGCTGGGAGAATCAGTCCCGCAGGAGCAACCTTGGGTTAAGTGCCTTGCTCAAGAGCCCAGTGGTGATGGAGCACAGCAATGATCTCACTGACTCTTGGGTTTCAGGGTCCCCTGCTATGTGGAAGTGAACCTACAACCTTCACATCACAATGTTTGTGCAAACATGCATGTGAAAACTAGGCAACTAGTGTAGATTACTTGCAACTTAGAATAAAATAGGAGCGCCGAACCTGATGACACAATTAGTGCGACAACAAAAAAACACTTACCCTCATGTCGTTCTAAACTTGTAAGACTTTAATTTATCTTCGGAACACAAATGAAGATCTTTTTGATGAAATCTGAGAGTTGTCCGTCTGTCCATTGACTGCCTTTGCAAAGACCACTTTGATGATGCAAAAAGTTCATAAAGAGTTTGTAAAACTAATCCATATGAATTGAGCGGTTTAATCCAAATTTTCTGAAGAGACACGATTGCTTTTTATTATAAACAGATTTAATTTAGGCTTTTACTCACATGTAAACATTGATCAGCGAACATAAGCAGAAGCCCAACCGAACCTGAAAAACGCATAAGAACAAACCTTGAACCTATAAACTTTTTGATGCATCGAAGTGGTTGAACAGACGAACAGTGGACGAACAGACATCTCTCAGATTTCATCAAAAAGATCTTCATTTGTGTTCCGATGATGAATGAAAGTCTTACGAGATTGGAACGACATGAGGGTGAGTAATTCATGACAGAATTTAAAATTTTGGGGTGAACTAACCCTTTAACGAATCTTGACTGTCATACAGTTTGACATTAAATATGAATCCCACATTGTGATATGGTGGGGATCATGTTCGTACAGTCTGACAAGCAACAATCATAAACGACTATTATAAATCATACAGTGTGCACCCGGCTTAAATGGATAGTTTACCTTGACTTAAATAATTTAATTATTTAGTTAATTTAATTACTTTAAAACTTACAAAAAAATAAAATGGATTGGTTGCACACAGATAAATAGCATAATTGAATGTTATAAACAAATCAATAAGTAAATAATAAAAAAAAAAAAAATAGAAAATGTGTTGTAATAAATCAATTAAATAATTAAATTATTTTAAGTCATAAGTTATAAATAAAACCACAAAGTCACTCAAAGTCAGTTATAAAATAAAAATAATTAGTCATAAATAAGTTATAATAAATCAATAAAGTATTAAATAAGTCAAAGTAATAAAGTCATAATAATAAATGAGTAAGTTAGGCTATAAGTCTTTAAACAAGAAATAAAGCCAAAGGTAAAAAAAAAAAAAAAAAAATGTACATGGAGCAAATGTTGATATCCATTGGATAAGAAACTCAAAACCTTTCGCCAGGAGTTTGATTGACAGGCGATCTAACCAATCATAACACAGAACCCGCCATTTTGTCTGACAGAAGTTAGCAGATTAACGTCGGTGGACTTGAACTTGAAAAATGTACTGACGTCTTTCCGTGACTGAAACAACATTCCTTATGATGTTCATTCATGTTTATTTGATGCTATAAATTATCTAGTAGGAAGAGATGATCGGTTCACGAGACGCTTGAACTGAGGCGGTCTGTCGTGACACATTAAAGAGCCACAAAAGTATCATAAAGTAACCTGCTCTGTCTTGTCTGTCGATGCGTTATCAGTGTCCTCTTTGCTCCACGATGTATTTTTCACTGTGTGAGAACATGATGTGTGGCCAGAGATCGGCATGGCTTGTCGGACGTAGCAACAGTAACTAAAGGGGGCAGGTCTTTGCGAACAGTCAATTGTGGGTCCTTCCTTGCTGCTTTGTTTCTCTGTACGTGTAACAATCAATTCCAAAGATGACGAAGAAGATACAAATTGAAGTGTCTTTATTAAAGTAAACTCAGGTAAAATACAAACAACTCAGAACAGCGTGCTAAACACGAACAATACCGGACAACTGAAGAGTGAACAAGGAGGAACTTAAATACACAGTGGTAATGAGGTGATGACAAACAGCTGTCATGATAATCAGTGTCCATAGGAACTAACAGTAGGCGGGAAACTACGACTAAGGAAACATGAAACTGATGAATGCAAACTTAAAATCTAAAACACAACAGAAACGTGACAGTACGATTATTGGATGAGCTCTAAAATAGGCAGGACTTCACAAGGACTTCAGTCATAAATGTGACTGACTGCACATGAAATGAAACCATACTTGAAGATATTTTATCTTGCCTACTGCTATTTAAATATAATATTACATAAATATAATATAAATATAATAAACTATAAATCTATAACATTTACATTTTTATTAAGCAATTATATTAAATTAATAGTAATATTATTTAAAATATAATACAATTTAAAATAATGTTACAATAAAACATAATATAAAGTTCTGAGCTTGGTCAATCATTTCAAGTCAAGTAATTCAAGTAATTCCGCTTTATAGTAGTAGTTTCACAAAGCAGACACTTTCAATCCCACACGCTTGAAAAGAACCAACCATCACTGTTTTGGTCTTATAATGACCGTGGCGTATCTGACAAAGTGTCGCATTTATTATTGAAGACGTGCAGTCTTGGCCTTTAAGACATCTCATAATGACTGGCCACATGCAATTAAACCTGAATATGAAAGAAAGCTCCCGTTTGTGTGTGCGCGCACATCTAATTGTCAAGGAATATTTCACAGCTACATGCTTCAGCACCCAAAGGGCACTTTAAGGTCACAGGGATGGCAGCAATCTGACAGGAAAGTTCCGTGAGGCGCCTTAGATTGGTAAACCCCTCCAGCCAGGAGAGATTTCAAAACAACTGTTTTATTTTTTTCCAGCAGTATCATTCTTAGAGATTACACCACACCGCACACACTATCTCACAGTTGCTGAAGGACAATATGGGATGAGACAAGGGTCAAAGAGACGAGAAAGAAGATGAAGGGCAGAGATTGGTGTGATAGGTGTCATGCTGAAGTGCAAGGTAGGTGTGTAAGTGTGTGTGTGTCGTGTATACGTCTCTGAAAAATGTCCTAGTGGATGGTGCTGGGTGATAGAGACTGAGATATTCTGTCTGACACCTTCACAAACAACTCGCAGTCAGGCCAAGACATACACAACTTTTATCCGTCCATCTGGAATGTGAAAAACACTTCTAGTAAATAAATCGCTTTGTGCACAACAATATTTACCATAACATATGTAATTCAACAATTTTTCTCTTTATGGTTTTGAGCAATATGTTGCTTTGCAGGGCTAATTAAATTCTAGCAGACTAAACAGATTCTAGCTGTTCTTCTAGCTAAGCAAGCTCGATTTTGCACGTTATTGCAATCTGAAATGGTTTGAAGCTAATACAACTATTCAAATACATCGCAAATCCTTTTACTTTTATTTTGCCAGATTATATGCGTTATATCAAAGTCTCTTTAAGACAAGTCATTTCACTCAGCGGCCATCTTTGAAACGCCTCTCGGGCATGCAAGTGCAGCTCCTATCTCTTTGAATGGGGAAACATCAAATTCTCCAAAGCTGTTTGCCAAGCTTTCGATTAAATTTCATATTTGAAATCACCAATGAAATCTGACAAAAACTGTCTCATAAATTTTGTTTCTAAACTCTCAAATCATGACAAAAAAAAAAAAAAGTCTTTTCAGGCTAGATCAAGCTAATGCACAATCTTAAATGCGCGTCTCTTGCGTCTCATTTCAGAGGCACACATCTGACTGTTTCTATATGAACTGGAGCTTATAACGGCTGCTGCAGTTACGTGATGACTTTACCAATCAGTGATTGGCTTTTATTTAGAAGGCGGGGCTTATTCCGCCATATTGCGCATTGCACTTTTTCCCATTCAAAACAATATGAGTGACGTGTCTTGTATTATTCTATAGTCTTTGACAAAGTTCCTTTCAAAGAAAGTCTGTTCAGTCGGCGGTCATATTTGCAACACCTCTGGGCAGCTACTTTGGGCATCCAAGACTAAGCCCTATCTATTTGAATGGGGGAATCTTGAAATCTCAAAAACTGCTTGGCGAACTCCCAATTAAATTACATATTTCAAATCAGCAACAAAATCTGACATGAACCTTCCCATAAATGTTGTTTCTCATGCTAAAATAGCATTAAAAAAAGCTTATTTTTCAGGTGCGAGTCTCAGGTTTTTATGGGAACCGGCAGCTACAGTGACGCAATGACTTTATCAATCAGCGAACTGGCTCTTTTACATAGAAGGCGGGACATAGTCCAGCCATAATGTGCATTGCAGTTTCTCCCATTCATAGCTAATAGGAGTGAACCGTCTTTCTATATCTATAGTTTTTGTTTATGTGCAGCAATGGCTAAACTGTCGACATTTTATAGTACAAAAGTGACTGCCTACTTTTTCAGTGACCATGATACCATATTGTTGTTTGGGATCATTCTTTGATACTTTGTGTCTTTTATAAAAAGCTTCCAGTGGCTAATCAACTTCAGAAAAGTTTGATTGTGAATTGGACACGATATAGGATTTTCAAATAGTACAATCCCTTTGAACGAACGGTACTTCGCAAATTAAAAACACCAGACTAAGGTCCACTGAGACCAAACAACAACAAGCTGTAGAAAATATTTATTATCTGTATACTGCTGAGTCTCTGTATTGCCAAAACTTATTAAACATCAACAATTGTTGTTTTGGCTGGAAATCAAGAGCCGCTTGAAGTAAATTTAAAATAAATGAGCTTCTCTTGATTCTCAGCCAAAACAACACTCCAGATCAGAGGCGTTTAGACGTCTGAAACATCTACCCACCCACCGTCACACACACATACAGGCAGAAACTCATCTTCACATTAGCAATGTGAGTCATCATCAAGCTCTCCCTTACCACACCAGGGTCTGATTGGGCGAGATTGAAGAAATTGCAGGGGCAGATTGCCCAGTAATGGCTTTGTGAAATGTGAGTTGAGACTCATCCTCATCTTCATCGTTCTCTGTCTGGCCTCTACATCCTTTCTACTCTCACTGATGCTCTAAATACTTTTGATGAATCCATCTTGGTCTGGAACTGATGGGTTCTTTTGAGCAGGTGGTTTTTGCTTGCTGGTCCTACCAGTAATTGTAGCCCGTGCCCAATAAATACGTCTGATTTGAGGCGCGTTACGGTAGAAGACGTTTGAACAAACATGCAATACATCACACGGCGGTCCGTGGAGATCTCTAGTGTAATGAAGGGTAGAGAGGCTATGTGCCGAGGTAATAGCTTGCAGCAATGAGAGACTGAAATGTGTGTGTGTGTGTGTGTAGAAGTATAGAATGCGTTTATGATATGTTAGCTACTCTCACGACAGTCAGACGCTCGATATGTTGAGTGGTGAGCTGTATTTGAGACGCCAGGGGTGCAGGTCTGTGGCAGATAGTCTTTCAGCATTTGACGCCAACTCTACGCTGTGGGTGGTAGAAGAGGAAGTGTGTATGTCCATTTCTATATCGACTTATGTGCATTTTATTCTCAAAAAAAAAAAAAAAAAAAAGCTGTTGTAGTACAGTGATGGTAATAACATGGTTCTTTGATATTCCATGACATTTGCATTATAATTTAAAGGGTTAGTTCATCCAAAAATGAAAAGTCTGTCATTAATTACTCACCCTCATGTTGTTCCACACCCATAAGACTTTCATTCATCTTCAGAACACAAATTATATATTTATTATTATAATTAGATATTTTTGATAAAAACCGAGAGGTATATGACTCGTCCATAGACAGCAATATAATCAACACTTTCAAGGTCCAGAAAGGTACTAAAGACATCATTAAAATAGTCGACGTGACTACAGTGGTTCAACCTTAATTTTCTGAAGCGACGAGAATACTTTTTGTGTACAAAAACAAAACAAAAACAACGACTTTATTCACCAATATCACCATAGTACATAGCAATAACAAGAAATTCACTCCATATAAAACCATTTTAACACTCACAGGTTGGGAAACGCGCCTGACGCGTTTTGATAGATTTTTTTCACATAGCAGCAAAATCTACTTAAAATACTATGTCATTTTTTGTCATAGAGACAGAAGTAATATATCAATTGAAACTATAGAATGTCCTCTTTTATTTGTGTACACTCACAGTAAAAACAAAATGTTGAGCTTTTTGCAAAATAAAGAAAACTAACATGATGCACGACCTGTCATCTCTCTCAGAATGAAGTCCAATCTGTTACTCCTTCAGAAAATGAACTGTAACTTAGTGAATACTAATCACACTAAAATGAGATGTATGTCTAAAGAAACATTGAAATGTCAGGTTTTAAATCATGTAAGTCAAATTGAAAACTAATATTCTCTGTTTATGTAATCGGTTTGAAAAAAGAGAGATGTCAGTTGTTCGCAACTCAGCTCATTATCCACTAATGCGGCGACACCCACGGAGCGCGCGTTATATTCAGACACAAATTCTGAGGCGATTAGTGCAACAAGGAGTGAACACCCGCGTCAGCTCGGAAAAACAGCATCAAGCTCGTCAGTTTCATGTACTTTTCATCGTTTTGAGATGCGGTGAGGAATAATTCTAAAAGGATTTACCTAAATGGAAGAGCATGAATGGATTCAATTTCATTTCGAACTTGATCAAGAAGAGGATTGTGAAAGGTAAGTTTTTTATCCCTAAATTCTTTATTATAACCACGATATAGACTCGAGTCTGTCAATATTAAGCCACAAAAGACTGTTTAAATATGAATCCTGTATGTTCTGGTCTGTGTGAATGATTATTGGCTTTTTCCAAAAAATATTGCTATACTGAGATGAGTGAAATCGACTGAAATATGTAATAAATACTGAAATAAAATGTGTTAGCAAAATATTAAAAACTACTACAACTATTGTTGTTTTTTCTGTATTTTTGATCAAATAAATGCAGGCTTGATGAGCATGAGACTTCTTTCAAAAACATTAAAAATAGTAATGTGTCATCTTTTGACTGGTACTGTAAATAAAAATATAATAGGCCTATACAAAATTTTCTTCACATGATGTGCAATAATACGTACATGCATGAGATCACAAAAATCATGTTTTCTGTTGAGTGGACATAATACAATAGCTGATATGATCCTGTTATCAGCATGCTCACAGAGGGTTTTTTTTTTTCCTTTTTTCTTTTATCTCACAGATTTGAGAATTATAGTATCCAGGTATTGGCTCACATTGGACTACATGAATATGATACTGAGATTACTGAGTGGAAGCAGGAAAGTTTTTATCTTCTTCTTCTTCTTCTTTTTTCTTCAGTGCAGAAACACCAAATACCAGGTATGTGATGTTCACATATATCTTTGAACAGGATTTATTTCCAGGTATAACTGTGTATTCAAATGTGTCTTTGACTCTCATTTATGTTGTTAATTATATTTTAAATAAACTTCAAACAAATGATACATTATTTTTGTCATTGTATTCTTTCTTAGTTCACTCAGTCACATTTCTCACTGAATGGCTCATTATGTGGCTCATTGGGGGCAGGGTCTTAAAGGGTTAGTTCACCCAAAAATGAAAATAATGTCTTTTATTACTCACCCTCATGTCGTTCTACACCCGTAAGACCTTCATTCATCTTCAGATCACAATTTAAGATATTTTTGATTAAATCCGATGGCTCAGCGAGGCTTGCATAGACAGCAATGGTACTTCCTCTCTCAAAATCCATAAAGCTACTAAAAACATATTTAAATCACTTCATGTGAGTTCAGTGGTTCTACCTTAATATTATAAAGCGATGAGAATATTTTTGTGAGCCAATTTTTAACAATATCTAGTGACGGGCGATTTCAAAGGAAGTCACTTAATTTGGCCGATCTCACAAACCAATCACAATTTGATGAGTTTCCACCAATGCACATCTAAACAGTATAAAGCCCGGAACACACTAAGCCGACGCCGACGAACTAGTGGCGACGAAAGCAGACTGTGGGGTTGGCACACGTCGGCAGCGTCTGGGTCCAGAGTTGCCCTGACACACCAAACCAACGCTCGACACCCAACGGCCAAGTAGCACGTCCGTTCTGAGCCTGCGTAAGAAGAAATGCCTTTCCGTACCAGCAGGTGACAGTAGCTGAACAGCCAATCAGAATGACCAGATGGCCCGACTGACCGACATGTCAACATGTCGAATCACCGAAAAAAAGCCAATGAGGACCAACTTCAGCCGACGGTGCGGAACACACTGAGAAAACTTAGTCGGCCGACGAACAAAAACTGCCCGACGACCGACCATAGGCTTGGTGTGTTCCAGCCTTAAAGATGAGACGTTTGCGCCACATTCTGCTTTGTATCTTTGCAAAACATTAGTAAACCATAGTAAATCTCACATCTTTATTTAGAGCAGGTTGAATCAATTCAAACGAGCCCAACATAACATAATGCGTAGATCTTGAGAAAATCCTCACCGTGTGGCATGACATGCTGCTTGGCTAATGCAATAGGGTTGAATGATTGGGATCGGTATTGGACGATCATGATGACAAGAAATATGTAGTCTGTATCAGCTGCAAAAATCCTGATCAGAAAATCCCTAATTATTTCTGCAGGAACTGATCAAAGTAGCCCAGCTAAAACAATTATGACTGTGACTAAAACACACCTAATTCCTTCACCATAAAATGGATTTAACTGGTCACTTTTAATTTTCAGTAAGGTAAGAGTAATCTAGAATCAACAAGACCTAATTTGTAGAACCTTCTAGGGCAGTAATCTTTACTGCATTCTTCGTTTTAATTGTTTAGCTTAATTGTTTGCAGAACTAGCCCCAAAGGGCCACAAATGTCCAAGTTAAGGCGGAGAGATCTAAATCAACCTCCTTAACACCTTCCAATTGCTTCGACACAGTTATCTATGTGAGAACTGAAAAAAAGGACAATGACAAAAACTTCTCCAAGTTTTTTGGAAGCTTCTATATACTGTAAACCTTCACCACTCTCACCTGATAGCTTTATAGAGCTGAATTTATGTTATGTAATGTTGAGGACCAGCGCTGCCCCCACAATTCGATTAAAGTTTTACATACCGAGACGCCTGACATCAATTTCAGTTGTGCAATAAACCAGCACACCTTGGCAGCTATTTTCCCACCCTCCAATCAAATGTAGTGTGCCATGTTTGAGCAGTTTCCTTTACTCAAAAACCTCCAGTGCTTGTAGTTCCACCATTAATATGACTATCCAAATCAACAAGGAGCTAATTTAGTGAATTAGCAAGCTCACAGATTTTCATGTCACTAATTTGCTAAACATAGCAAAGAAATTAGAAAATGAAGTCTATATTTAGAACCATTAAGATGTTTTTGCATTATAATACTTTCAAGACAATTAAGCTCAAAATGCAAAAAAGGCAAAAAACACATACATACTCAAAATACATGCAGTGTTGGGGGTAATGCATTACAAGTTACTAGAGTTTCGTAATCCGATTACTTTTTCAAGTAACTAGTAAAGTAACATTACTTTTAAATTTACAACGAGTTACTTTTTCAAATAAGTAACGCTAGTTACTTTGTTTTCCCATGTATTGACTGAAAGCTCTCCTGTCGCCATGTTGAGAGAAATCGAGAGTAAGTGCAGAGGCATTGTGTGTAAACATGATGGTTATTGTAGTTCTAGACTAAATGTGTAGTTCTAGACTAAATCGCTTGCACAAAAACAGATTCAATATTTCTGAAAATGAATAAAAACAGTGAAATGCAAACTCAGAATATTACACAAAACTGCAATAATATATGCAATAAATATGTTGTATTACACAGATATACTATATGTATTTACATCTCACTTTATTAACCAATGTCTTTGCTGCTGACCATCGATGATCCAATTCAACAATACTAATAAGCAAAAATGACTTTAGAAAAACATCACATTTGTGATCAGCCTGAGGCTTTTTCATTTCACTTTTGCATTACTTTCCATAAAAAGTAACTAAGTAACGCAATTAGTTACTTTTTTAGGGAGTAACACAACATTGTAATGCATTACTTTTAAAAGTAAAGAAACACAAAATATATTTACAGTTATATACATGTATTTAATTCACATTGTAAGTAATTAAAGAAAAAAACGTCAACTTTGTATTAATGTTTCACTGATATAGTGTAAAAATGCATTTTAAGTTACACTAAAACTTTGAGAGTTTAATGAAAAGTTAAATTTTGCTACAAAAAAAAAATAGTGAATACATTTATTTTTATCACATCTTTATAACAAAAAAGGGACTATTTGCATAGCCATATTTCTTAACATGGTTCCTTGTTTTATTTTCGTTCTCTACCTTTTTATCAACCATGAAAGACAAGCTTTTGTGGTCAGTGAAAGTATGTGTTAGTCGTAAGTGGTTTTTCGACAAGCACCATTCTAAAAATGTACCAAACAGTTCTTCCATCCTTCCTTTAGCAATGTGTCAAGCTCATGAGAGATCTACACACGTTTGCAGTGACGTTTGATTGGTTGCGGCTCTAGAGCAATTCACCATTCCTGACAGAATTAATAGAGGAAGAGTGGCAGAGAAATTATGTTAAATGAAAGACGCATTTACTTTTAAGTAGGTACGAAGGCTTTGACAGCAACGGTGTCGGCCCCATCAGCTCACACAACTCTCAGCGTCAAAGCAGTGGAACAAAACGCAGCAGGTCTGTGAAGACTGGCGAACCAGGTCATGTTTATTTGCATACAGGAGGTAGAAAGTATGTCAAGAAGTTGTCAAAAATGCATGTGAAGTTCGGAAAAAAACAAAATGTGCAAAATCCGACAGCCGATTAAAGTAAAAGGTTATGTAATAGTGGACTGGCTAGCAACTGTTCTGACTGATGTTATTGTACCTTCACCTGTTCATTTTCCAAATAACCTGAAATCACATACAATAGTACCACTGAAATTTGTATTGAAACATTTTATCAATTCCTCCCACATAATTTATAGTTATACTAGTGAGTGGCAAATTCAGTGGGAACAACCAGATGAAGACTACAAGATCTCACAAAACCTGTCAAGAACATGTATGAGCAATATTTCGTCCAACAAACAGGCAAAAAGTTTAAATTGAACAAGAAAAACAAGACAATTTTTAGGACTATTGAGATGTTTTGCATTATTGGCATTGTGTTAACTCACAAGGGGGAAAATAATACATTACATAATACACTAAATATAAACTAAATTAAAAGAATTAAAATACACAATTTTATTATTTATTGTATTCCCACATTGTGGTAGTAATGCATTTATTCCGAGTAAAATAAAAACCTTTGATTTATGTTTCACTGCTATAGAGTAAATAATGTATGACAGTTGAAATAAATAAATAAATAAACGAATAATACCTCATTTACCTCTCAGTAAATGAGACCTAGACTTGTTGCAAATGTTAAAAATTAGACCTACTATCACATGTTCCAAATGTTGCAGTTGCAGTGGCAACACTGAAGCAGATCAGATGTGTCCTGGTTATATTAGGGTCTTTTTTTAAAAGGCCCAGCAAATAAGTACAGCCTATTTAGAGTACATTTAGAGGATATGCTTGAGATAAATCCACATTATAAAACCGTTGTCCTGGCCTAAATTGCACTCTCAGCACTTTGGACATCCTCAGAGTTCACACCCTAGTGTGACATGGACTGATGGGTAGTAGACTCTCATGAATTCCACACTAGTACAGACTTCCAGGGTACTTCAAGGGCACAAATAGGGCGCTCACAGGCACCCTTTTGAATCATTAAATGACAAAGGGGACAACCTACCACTCTATGGACTTCACAGAAGTGGAAAAAAGCCACAAGAAAAAGTCCACATCAAGTAAATCTTTGGGGACAGAGCTAGTATCTTTGATATCAAATGATGGACTTTGAGACTCATTTAAGACAAACTAAAGCAGTAAGAATGTCAAGAAAGTGTATGGCTTCAAAGCGGGATTTCACTAATGCAAAAGATGCAAATCAGGTAACAGTGCAACACGCCCAAAATCTTGTGTCGATACCAAAGCGAGTCCAGCTGCAGGTGTAATGACATTGGGACATCTCACTTTCTACCATGGCTTCCACGCTTGTCAGTTTTTCAGTGCAACTACAGGCCTCTGTACACGTTCCTTCGTATTTCTGCAGCATCCAACTAGCAACACCGTATTTGGAGTGAAAAGTCGAAAGAAAATCTTGAGCTCATTGGAGAGATGGAGAGAATAAGGAACACTGAGCAGGGAGGCTGTTTCAATTTCATTTATCAGACATCATTTCTCTGCTCCACTGACTCAACAAATTCAGTCTGTTGGCTCAGTGTCACTCCGCAGGGTCCCTCCGCCCTCCATACACACGCCCGGTGATGGTATGTTGGTAAATGACTCTCTAATAAAGATCTAAACCCATCCCACCACCAGTGTACATCCGTTCCCATTCCAGTTATTGATCTGAAACTCATTTCTCCCATTCCCAGTTGAGAAGGACCAAAGGTGGAATGGTTCCCTAGAGGTTGGGGAAGGTTTGTGTAAGTTATGAATTGGGAATATGTTGTGACGGGGTGAGTTAAGACCTAGGAGGTCTATAATACCTAGAGTTATCTGTTAACATTCCCATTCATCTCAATGGCAGTTGCTTGGCTCGGCATTTATTCCCCTGGCAATTTGTTTTTTGTTTTACTTTTTCAACAGAATCTAACTCTTCCAGGCTGGAGGACCAATGGACTATTGTCTCTAAATGATGAAATACATGGGATTGTGGGAAAAAAACAAACCTCAAATGGGGTTTGAAACAAGAATAATACGAGAAGAAAGTAGGTTAGACAAACAGGGATGCTTTGAAACTGTGCTATACAACTATCTCTTGGTCTTGTAGCTTGAGGTTTATGGATTCTAACACACAACTTCAGATCAGCCCAACTCTATTCTTTTCCCTTTATAATGTAAAAACAAGCCCAGAAGTTACTGTCTTCACTTGATCCTTGACCCTCACTTGATCCTTGACCCTCACAAACATTTAGACTTTAGGAAGCCAAACATCATTTTGATTACCATGGAAAGTGACCAGTCACCTGTAGATTCCTTAAAAATACAAGGTTTCTAAAGAACTATGGTGGAGTGGAGCAAATATTTTTGTTTGTCCAGGTGTCTCTGTCCTTCGAATTGCATCATTTAGCCAAGCATAACTGCATTTATACACAACATGTGAATAAAATAAAATCATTAAGTTTTGAAACAATTTCTACGCAAGGATGTGTACACAAGCTACATTGTTTTGTTCCAAAATGTCAGACTTCATTGCGTTTCTCAAACAAAGTCACATTCTCATCATTACCACAAGAAATGATGGACTTTAACACACACAATTTTCTCTTTCACATCTTAAAAGGTTAGTTCACCCAAAAATGAAAATTCTGTCATTGATTTCTCACTTTCATGTTGTTCCAAACCCGTAAGACCTTCGTTCATCTTCAGAATACAAATTAAGATATTGTTGATGAACTCCGAGACCTTTCTGACCTCCGATAGACTGCAATGTTATTACCACTTTTAAGGCCCAGAAAGGTAAGTAAAGACATTGTTAAAATAGTCCACATGACTACAGTGGTTCAAACTTAATGTTATGAAATGAAGAGAATAATTTTTGTGCACAAAAAACAAACAAAAATAATGACTTTATTCAACAATTTCTTCTCTTCCATGTCAGTCTCCTACGCTGTTGACGTAGTAAACACAGTGCAGCGCTTCCGGGTTCTACGTCGGAACACTGGCTCATTATTTGCCAGCTTCTGCATCAGCATCAGACGCATATATTGTGCTGCTCACGTGAACAGTGTGTGTTTACTATGTGGACAGCGTAGGAGACTGACATGGAAGAGAAAAAATTGTTGAATAAAATCGTTATATTTGTTATATATCGTTATAATCGTTATATAACATTAAGGTTGAACCACTGTTGTCATATGGACTATGTTAACGATGTCTTTACCTTACTGGGCCTTGAAAGTGGTAATAACATTGCAGTCTAACTAACCCTTTAAGTGAAGGTGGAGCAACAGTTTAAAGACAACCTTGCTGAGCAAGTTAATGTGCAGTCCCATTAACAAAATTTCTGTGAAATTTTGCAGGCCGAAAGGCTCATTGTCAATAGCGCAGCGATGTTTGAAGCACAGCTCACATAGGAGTCACTTTCACACCAAGCAGATTTCTGTTGGTAAACATGACAAATTCACATGACCAACTGAACCCAATGCAAAATCTTCAAGGGGAAATATTTTGCCCTTAATGCAGAATTCCAGATTGCATGGATTCCGATTGAAATGACTGGATTTCGCCCATGAAATTTTGCCAAACAACGGTTAAGGTTAGTTAACTAATAACAGATTTGGTTTAATTTCACAAACATTTTAAATTAACTTTAGCCAAGTTTTGAGTTGTCACCACTAGACTAATGCAAATATGCACCATCACATACTTGCAAAGCTTCAACCAGTAGCACCTTGCACACTTGCATAGAGATTGCTAAGTGTTTCCTAATGTTCTATTGTTTATAGGCATTTGAATGAACCTCTTAACCCAAGTATTATATTACGTAACTATTTCAATACTTTTATAAGCAATCAGAATCTAGATTTTCACCTGATGGAAGAAAAAAAATAAAAAATAACAATAGACTTAGATTGAATTACTGATCAGAGCCATATCTGAATATCAGAATAACACTGAGACTTGGAGGTCAGCTAAAATGACTTGGGCAATCAAAAACACCCTTGAACTGTGGCAGTGAGTTTTGTAAAGGCAAGCAGCACTCAAGTTTTCTTCAGAAAATGTAAAAGTCTAATATTTAATAAATGTTCAGCTTGATTTACTGTAAGCATGTATGTGTACTAAGTGTGTGTAGCTGTAGACCTGTAAGCAAGTGCAGTGAGGTTTCAAATGTCAGAAAGAGGTTTGGCGACACTGTGGCTGCGACATGGGGCACAACAGCCTTCTGGGAATAAGCCACCAGTCTCAAACTTCATCTCTCTATTTCTTTCTGCCTCTGCACAAAGATTCAATTACTACAAGACCGAGGGCCAATGCAAAACTTTATACATACAGAAACAAACACGATGGCGTGATACCAAAGAATGAGAGAGTCTCTCAGTGTGAATCAGGCCTCCAGCAGAGATGAAAGTCACACGCTCAAAGACTATTTGATCTATTTGCTTGATCAAGCACTACATAAGATACATATCAAAATCTCTAGGGAATGATGGACATCTCTACATAAAACAGAATATTTGTTATGAAGTCTTAAGTGGAAGATCATTTATCCTGACTTACATGCTGTAGACGCACTCATGTCAGGTCTTATTTTACACTTACATTTGTCACAGCACATCCAACACTGACAAGACGCTAAATGTTTTTAGATTCAACCTTCACTTCACTGTTAAAAATAAATGTTCCAATTTGAAATTTTAAATATTTTATTTTTATTGCCTGACACCACAAGACAGTGGCTGTGTCCGAAATCGCTACCTATTCCCTCGCTGGTAGGCCTAGTTTGTGCTTGCTCTTTAATAATTATTTGAAACTTAGCAAACTGGCAGCTCCAGTAGCAATGAAAAGATTTATTTTGAACTCTGTGGAAGCTATGGAACCTGTGTAAACGTTAATTAAACAATTTAATAATCAATTAAAAAGGAATTTATACCTGCATGATATTACGTTGTAGCCTCATTGGACCAGTGGTTTGGAAATGATTGGATGATTCAGCTGCGGGCGCCATCTTATGGTCAGATGCGGAAATTCAACCGGCATGACCCTCACAGTGCATTATGGGTATTCTCTAGCTGTTGAGCGTACATTGGTTGTACACTCATTATTTCATTGCATTGTGGGATTGAATGAGTGCACTCAATAACGTCCACTGTGGTTTCGGACACCGCTACAAATCTCGAACACAGCCAGTGATTCTCAACCAGTTTTGCTCTTTACAAAAAAAAAAAAAAAATTACACTGGATTTACATTGGACGTGGAGACTCAACACAATATCAGAATAGCTTGTTTTCAATCACGTGGTTCTGATGACGCGCAAAAAAAAGAAACAGAATGGAAGACATATATGAAGGAAAAAAGTCTGTATTGTAGCGGTTTAAACATTATTTCAAAAGATAGATATAAACAGAAAATCACCACATATGTTGGACGTAATCCTTATGTTATGAAGAGGAGCAATTTTTCTACTGAATTGAAAGACTTGCCTGCCATCGAGGTGGTAGATATAGAGAATGTGAAGCTGCCGTTACACCGTATTGAGTTCTAGTCTGGTTTGTTTATATCGCGCTGCCTTTCTGCTAGTGAGTTTAGGGCAGTATTTTGGTTTTCTGTCGTGACTGTGAAAAATGTCACCATTGTAGGTCATTCATGTTGAATCGAGAATTGCAATAGGAAGTCACATCATCGTTCAGGGTAAAAACTGAACAGTGTAATGCAATTTTTGCCTTTTCTGCCTGTAAAAACACTAAGGGAAGCAGGTTGAGGAGGTGACGGGAAGACACCGTATAGCAAATCTAATAATGTCACTAATTAAACCCACTGCCTATCACTCAATAAAATAATCACATTGCTGAGTGTTTTCTAAAGTTTTGTATTTTGTTTGATTTAATAATTAACATTACATTTGCGATGACTCTCACTCGGCTTGTGAATGAGCATAACTTGCACACAGCCACTTCAAAACTGTTCACAAGCCTCTATGGTTTTGATTTTGGTTGTCATTTGTTGAAATGAATACAAAAAAAATACAATGTGCAGGTGCCTGTATGCTGAATGTGACCCTCTGATTCTCCTCCGTGGCCATATGGGAAACTGAATATTTACAAAGACAACATTAAAACTACATTTACATTTACACCCTTCCAACAAAGAAATGGATCGACTTCTGTCAGTTTGCTGAACAAATTTTTTTGGGACATTTTCTACCATATGATGGCTGAAGCAGCAGCGCGTGACACTGTTTTCACTGTAACCAGATCAACATTGTGAACGAAATTCTACAAAAACTTAAGTGAAACCACCAAATGATCATGCAATGGGATAAAATAGCTTCTCTTCCCTGCAAACGATACCATGAAGAATGTGAATGTGAACTGGTCCTTCATTATGATTTCCCTTTTTTAATTTTAGTTAGTGTGTAATGTTGCTGTTTGAACATAAACAACATGTGCAAAGTTACAACGCTCAAAGTTCAAAGCAAACAGAGATATTTTCTTTTAAAGAAATCGCTTTTTAAGAACTACAAGAAACGGCTGGTAGGGACTACAACAAGCTTCTTCCCGGGTTAGTGACATCACTAACCCTAAAATTTACATAAACCCTGCCCCCGGGAACACGTAACAAAGGGGGCAAGGCCATGTTTTTGGGAGCTTACAGTAGCCTACATAACACAAATGCAATAGCATGTCATAAAAGCAAGATGACAACATAAGTTATAACCATAATTAAACTAAACTATACCTGTTCTATCTTCATGCAGCATATATTCTCTGGCTCTGTAGGCATCTTACAACAGTTCAAACATGAGCAATATAGATTATCATGACAGAATACGCTAACCAATGATTTTAAGATAGTTAACTCCACGTAAGCTACATAAATTCATCAACTAACCATTCAGAAACGTCCTGTTGCATTCTACATGTTGTCACTTCTTCTTGAGTCTCTCCATCATTGTCAGACTCTGGTTTGAACATAAAAGGACAGTTTCTGACATTTTCAGTGAGTCTGAGGTAATCGGAGCTGCTAACAGGAGCTCTTGAATCTGTGGGGTATTTTGAGGTAAAACTTCACATACACACTCTGGGGACATCAGAGACTTATTTTACATCTTGTAAAAGTGGCATTATTTGACCCCTTTAAAGGTATAGTTCACCCAAATATGAAAATGTTTATCTGCTTACCCCCAGGGCATCCAAGATGTAGGTGACTTTGTTTCTTCAGTAGAACACAAATGATGACTTTTAACTCCAATCGTTGCAGTCTGTCAGTCGTATGATGCATGTCAATGGGAACACCATCGATAAGAGTCAAAAAAACATGCACAGACAAATCCAAATTAAACCCTTCGGCTCGTGACGACACACGGATGTCCTAAGACACGAAACGATCGGTTTGTGCGCGAAACCGAACAGTATTTATATCATTTTTTACCTCTAATACACCACTATGTCCAACTGCCTTGAGCGTGCGCACGGCATCTGGTGCGTGAGGTGTGTACGCGCTCTGGCGTAGTTTAAAGGATTAGTCCACTTTCAAATAAAATTTTCCTGATAATTTACTCACCCCCATGTCATCCAAGATGTTCATGTCTTTCTTTCTTCGGTCGAAAAGAAATTAAGGTTTTTGATGAAAACATTCCAGGATTATTCTCCTTATAGTGGACTTTAATGGTCTCTCCAAACGGTTGCAGCGTAAGCTTTTTGAAGAATACGGAAAGCGGAAGCACGTGCAAGGCGATCATTTGTGTTTATAAAGCATATACAGTTGTATTTTTTTAGAAAATGACCGATCGTTTCGCTAGATAAGACCCTTATTCCTCGTAAACTGTAATTTTGACCTTCAACCGTTTGGAGAGACCATTGAATCTAATCCTTTGAACTACGCCAGAGCGTGTACACACCTCACGCACCAGATGCCGTGCGCACGCACAAGGCAGTTGGACATAGTGGTGTTTTAGAGGTAAAAAATTATATAAATACTGTTCGGTTTCTCGCACAAACCGATCATTTCGTGTCTTAGGACATCAATGTGTCGTCACGAGCCGCAGGGTTTAATTTGGATTTGTCTGTGCATGTTTTTTTGACTCTTATAGATTGTGTTCCCATTGCCATGCATTATACGACTGACAGACCGCAACGGTTGGAGTTAAAAGTCATCATTTGTGTTCTACTGAAGAAACAAAGTCACCTACATCTTGGATGCCCCGGGGGTAAGCAGATAAACATCAAATTTTCATTTTTGGGTGAACTATCCCTTTAACCAAGTCAAAAACAAAAAAGGTAAGCAGGTATGCTAAAAGTTAAGTAAACGATAAAAGCTCCTTCTGGTTTCTCGGTTTGATCGATTTGAACAACCATAAATGATGCAAAACATAGGAAGAGTTTTTTTGAGTTTGTGATAGTGATTCCTATATAGAAAAATCACGTCCTGCCCTCCAGCTGCATTTCACGCCACAGCAATGACGGCATGTGCAAGCAATCTATTTTGTTTAAAAAAAAACAAAAAAAAAACACTGAAATTATTAATATTACCATGTTTCGACAATATGCAAAAATATGCAAAAATAGACCCTGGGCCTGGCTGAAATATCAAAGTAAGGTGGTTGTTATCAAGGTAACGATTGCTTGATTAATTGTATTACACCTTTTTTCACTTTCACAGCCCAGACAGAGTAAGAGGTTCAGACCTAGTTACCGCTCTCATTGCTTCAGAGAGCAGATCTGTGAAATTACTTTTAAAAACTCTACATTGTTCACCATTAACAGACTGTGGCGCTCACTGGGGTGAAAACCCCCTCCCTTCAATACCACAGCTATAATTCCTTAATCAGCCGGGCCAAATGAATTTTGAAAAATGCTCTATTCTTTAAAAGACAAACTTGGATAATAGGTTTGGCATTATCAGTAATGTCCAAATGAAAAAAAAAAAAAGAGAGAGAGAAAAGTCTCATCTTCAGACTCATTCATGTTCAATGGAGAATACCCCAGTTACCACCACAAAAATTGTTGTGAAGGAATATTTGATTGTAGATGGGCATAGAGCAGTGCACGTTTTATTAATATGATGATTGGTCCTACTGACAGTTTGTTTGAATTTTGAGAGAATAAATTATTTTTGGATGAACTACTGCTTTATATAAAATAAACTAACAAGTTTGTTAACATTAGGTACTTTTACAGCATAATTCATCTCAATTTCATGAACAATGGCATTTATTTTTAACAGCAAGCATATTAATAAGTTCTTAAAAATGCTTATTGTTAGTTCACATAAATCATTAGTTAAAGTTCCACCAAATAAACACACAGGCCAATCTACCCCTAAATCAAAATTAATTATTTAAATTATCATGCCAGAGAACAGAAACATCACAAGTTAAACTTTAACAGCAAATACAAATTATAGAAATCAATTCACACACATAATATTGATAAAATTATTTAAGTAGGACATGAAAAGTAGGCCAACTTCATTACAGTCAGGCACTTAACATGTATATTTGCATTGATTTTGACATTTGGGAAATCAGATAATCGAAAAACAAGCTGATTTAGCAAGCCACCATTTATAAGATATGTTCTCATGTATTTTTGATAATGCTGTTGAGTTGATTGGGTTCAGAAAATTTGAATATTCATTATTCAGACCAAATGGTCTGCAGCATATTTTACTTTATGCATTGAAAGTACCATACATATATTTTTATAATAAAAAAACTGCAAATATAAATGCCCTGTGAACATTTTAATTTCTAGTGTTAAATGAGGCCAACTATACAGCAGAGCAATACAATGTTCGTCTGTGCAGTATGAATCATAGATGACTCTTACACATCGAAGCAAAGAAAAACATCTTGAATTAATGATAATAGTCACATACAGCAAAAGAATAGCACGTAAAAGTAAAACACATTCACATTATTTCTTTGAAAATGCCTACACGGTATATGCAGCCTGTAAGAAATGTATTTTCTTCCTTCAGATTCATAAGAAGCACATAAGAAGAATAAGTCTTTATTTTCATCATGCGAGATGTATTATGAATGCGGTGAATAGCATTATGCTACAAAGATAAAATAATAAGAACATGAACGCTTCTTAATGTAGGTCATCTCTTAAAAAAAGAAAATCATGTATAGGCTCAGCTTCTGTTTTCAGAGTATAATTGAGTCTCCTTATGAATAGATTAATAATTTAAAGCAGCCAAATGAATAATTGATGCTGTTAAAATGCCGCTACTTTAAGAAATGCGTTTGACTTTTACACATCTCTTTATAAATGATTGGGGCAGCCGCACCTCTAAATCAGGAATGAGTTTAGAGGTTGCTTGCTGCCTGTCTGCATGCCAACAGACTAACTTGTCCTTGTATCTCAACGTAAAGAAATATGTCATTTTACAGTTTGCCACCCAGGTGTATGTGTTCGATATGCAAAAAAAGGCATTTGAATGCAGGTGTTGATATTTAGATTTTCAAAGGGAAGTGTCTATCAAGAGCAAAGCAATGCCAGTTTGTACCAACCGTTTCTGCTTTCATGTGCTGGATTTGAAACGCCGACCTTGAGAAGGTGAGAAGTAGTTTAACGCTTCACTTTAGCAAATCCTGCTGCTGCAATTTACCAATAATCAATAATAGGAAGTCAGAAAATTGTTTGACGCTTATCACAAAAAAAAAAAAAAAAAAAAAAAAAAAAAAAAAAAAGAAGCTTGACTTCAAATGCATACAAAATGCCCCTTAAAAAGGTAAAGATGGGCTAAAGCAACACATTAGCTATCCTTTGATAAAATATAAAATTTATTCAGAAATAGATTGTGACTTGATTTAAAGACTGTTTACTTTCGTAAAACTTTTCTGGTCACAACATAATTAGGAAGACAAAAAATGCAATTTTCCATTACAACTTGATTACCTCTAAAATGACTGTTTTTTTTTTTTTTTTTTTTTTTTGAATGACAAGTTATGTTAAAGGGGACTTATTATGCAAAATTTACTTTTGCATGGTGTTTGGATATAAATTTGTGTTGGCAGTGTATGTACACAACCACCTTATAATGATAAAAATCCACCCACTCCTTTTTTTTTTAATCCCCATAAATCATAAGCAGTGTCTCAGAACAAACCGTTTAAAGGTTCCTGGCAGTGTGACGTCACATTAACCACAGGCCCCGCCCACAAATGTTGACAGACACTGCCGTTTTAACATACCGCCCTGAGCGAGTTCACAGCGAGTTGTACACAGTATATTGCTGCACTGACGAGAATGTCTCCCAAGCGTTTTAGGTGTTCTGTAGCTCTGCAGCTCTCTCCATTTACTCCCTAAATCTGAGACGATGAAGACGAGGTGGATTAATTTTGTTTTCGAAGAAAATGCTCCCTCAATTCTACCGAAATTCTTTTATGTCTGCGTGCATCATTTCACACCGGACTTTGTGAACGAATGTCAATACAAAGGGACAATACAGAACAATACAAAACACATAAATGAATTTTGTGCTAAAAAGTTGTTACTCAAGGATGGATCAGTACAAACTGTTCATGATCCAGCTTACAGCCTCCAGAGTGATACTGGATATGGCAGTAATGAAGGTGAGAGCACTTTATTACAGTTCATTGTAGTGAACAGCAGACGTGATGGCACCAGAGCTTCACAACAGATATCCTTTTGTCCCACTTTGATTAATACAAAAGAGTGTGATAGGACACTCAACGACAACTAAATGACTATTGTAATCAGGACTGCCAAAGGTGGAGGACAGGAAAGATGACATCAACGGCCCATTGATCATAGGCTAATCTCATCACGAGTTGCCTTTGTTCACCTCAGCCCTCCATGCCGGAGTCCAAGGTGTGAATGACCATGGACTCCTAGGGCTGCTCCAAAAGAAAGACAATTTCTATACATATTGGCTTGAAACCACAAAAATGGACAGGAATACTTTAAGGAACATGTCCTATACGTCTTTTTACTCATCCAGGAAACTAAAAAGTATGTAAGTATATAAATGTCATAAAACTCATCGGTAAAGTTCTGGCCATCATTCGGACGGGGTCCAGTACAACAGACTTGTACTAATATAGTGGATAAAAACAAGAAGACAATATAAGTTATAACCGTAATTAAACTAAACTATACCTGTTCTATCTCCATGCAGCATATATTCGCAGTTTCTGACATTATAGCGCGTCCTGACAGACTCCTGACACCGGAGAACAAGCTCTTGAAGCTCCGCCCTCTTAGGCCGAGCGCAGCAGCTCATTTGCATTTGCAAGGGCGCATACTAGAACGGCACGTTTTTGCTCACCCCCCAAAAGTGGCAATTTTAACATGCTCTAAAAAAAATTATCTGTGGGGTATTTTAGCTAAAACTTCACATACACACTCTGGGGACATCAGAGACTTATTTTACATCTTGTAAAATGGGGCATAATAGGTCCCCTTTAATACCCACATTTCACAATCCAGTCACAAAATTGCCCTTAGCTGAAAAAAAAGCAAATAACATAATATATTTGGTATGTTTTTGCTGGCTTGTTGTTGTCTTGAAATTTTGTGTTACTGTGTGTTGTTTTATTTAGAATTCCCCATAGAATGTCAGATGTTCCAGCAATGTTATCTTGCCTGCCTTGCTGCCCCCTTTTTTCCTGTCCGACTGTGTTACTGCTGGAACTTGGTGCAGTTTTAACGAAGGCCTGGTCAAGGCAGCTACGTGCTATTGACGTATTTCTAAGGTGTTTGCCTTCCTTCTCTCTCCAAGCTGGTCTGTACATCGTGAGCTTAGTTCTGTTTTCTAGAGGGTGGCAGAAATCAAACTGGTTTTCTGTCTGGGTCTAATACTGATGTACTGAACATGCTAAAAAGCCACTTTGTTTTCTTATACCTTCCATAAATGCCTAAGTTGAGATCTTGACCCTGATGTGCAAATGAATGGCTGTGTTGTGTTCCATGAAAAATATTTTTTCTTTCATTGATTACAATGAGAGACACAGGTGATTTTTCTGTCTGTGAAGCTGTCCTTGAACAAGTTTATGCACCGATCTATGAGAGTACATTTGCAAAATGTCTTTAAATGCAGTAGCATAAAAAAAGATTCACAAAACTAACACTGCTTGTTTGTGTTAGCACTACAGAAAATGAAGACAGATTCAAAAACAATAACGAGGTTTCATTCCACATATACAAACGACAACCTAGAATGAACGGGGAAGAACTTAAATACACAGTGGTGACGAACTAAATGATGAGCAGCTGTGATGAATGGTTAGTGTTCATGGAAACAGATGAGTGGCGGGAAACTCAAACAAGGAACACATGTGACTGATGAAAAACTGAAAGTCCATGAAAACAGAAACTAAGGCCCCGTCCACACGGAGACGCATTTAGGTGTATACACAAAAATTTTGTATCGGATAGGCATTTAGTCCAGACGAATCTGGCGTTTTCAGAACGTGAATCTGATATTTTTTGAAACCGGGTCCCAGAGTGGATAAATCTGAAAACGCCGCCCTTGCGTTTTCGTGTGTACAGCCAATCCGTATATTTTGTTAAGCGATGATGTCATCACCCCACGTGTCGACCCTAGTCAGACACAAAACAGCAACAACAACAATAGCAACAACAACAATAATAGCAGACTCTAGATGCTTGTGTCCGTGCTGCAGAAGCTACTGAGCCAAAATAAAGCGTTATTTCTAAAGTTTGTATACAGTGCACAAGGTTTATGCGCATGCTCCAAGTCTTATTCTCTGTTTTAAGTGTATCTCTGTGGCAGAATTACAGTGCCACATACTGGTCTGGCATGTGTACTACATCGTTTTGAGCCGGTTTCAGCAATTTCGTGTGTACGCTATGGAAGCCCGTTTCTGCCACAATTGAGTAAAAATATATAATTCTGTAAGTCATAATAATGAGAAACTTTCTCATAATTATGACTTAATATCTCATTATATTGAGAAAGTTTCTCGTAATAATGACTTAGTATCTCATAATAATGAGAAACTTTCTCGTAATAATGACTTAGTTTCTCATAATAACGAGAAACTCTCTCGTAATTATGACTTAGTTTCTCATAATAACGAGAAACTTTCTCGTAATAATGACTTAGTTTCTCATAATAACGAGAAACTTTCTCGTAATAATGACTTAGTTTCTCATAATAATGAGAAACTTTCTCGTAATAATGACTTAGTTTCTCATAATAACGAGAAACTTTCTCGTAATAATGAGAAACTTTCTCGTAATAATGACTTAGTTTCTCATAATAACGAGAAACTTTCTCGTAATAATGAGAAACTTTCTCATAATAAAGAGAAACTTTCTCGTAATTATGACTTAGTTTCTCATAATAATGAGAAACTTTCTCATAATAATGACTTAGTTTCTCATAATAATGAGAAACTTTCTTATAATAATGACTTAGTTTCTCATAATGAGAAACTTTCTCGTAATAATGACTTAGTTTCTCATAATAACGAGAAACTTTCTCATAATAATGAGAAACTTCTACGCATGCGCAGAGCAACGGAGCAGAAGGGCGTGGCACGCTAGCGACATCCGCTGGTCAAAGTCTCGTAAATGCGAGAACAGCAAACATGGCACGTTATGCAAAACAGTTGTTTTCGTTAAAGTAATCTACAAAGTGCAGCTATCTATAGTATCATTAAATAACATAAGTTATTATAAATTATCAGTATATCTTCAATACTTTTCCATGCACACGATAAGGTGGAACGCAAAGTGGTTTCCGTGGTAACGGTGGAAACTGTTGCATGAACGCGACGGCTTACAAAACTATCAGATTGACGAAGGAATATGACATGTATTCGTTAAGTTTAAGTGCAACGTCTTCATAAAATGTGTGGGTTTATGTGTTAACGTTAACACGTATTTCGCGGATGAGTCTAGGCTATTTGATGTGCAGGTTTGCCTAGACAAGGCGCTGGAAAGCTTTTCTAATATAAACCGGGTCCTAAAGCGCCCAGTCATAAACCTTCATTCCAGTGATATTCCTACAGAAAACACCTTTTAAGATGTTTATGACTCATTAGAATGTATGCAAAAAACAGCTTTCCAGGTGAAGCATTCTTTAACAGACTTGGATATGTAGGTATGTGCTGTCTTATCATTCCTCTGTTTGAAATCCATGGATCACCACTCTGTGTTTCTGCTTGTTCATACACAAAAATACAAATGAATGTTACAAATGAATAAACGACTATATCCCGTCTCATAGGCTACTGATAATTTATCAATAATGTTACTTATTTAATGATATTAAAGATTACACTTTTGCAGAATGTGCCATGGTTGCGGAGTTATCGCATTTGACCAGCGGATGTCGCTAGCGTGTCACTGCTCCGCTGCTTTGCGCATGCGTAGAAGTTTCTCATTATTATGAGAAACTAAGTCATTATTACGAGAAAGTTTCTCGTTATTATGAGAAACTAAGTCATCATTACGAGAAAGTTTCTCATTATTATGAGAAACTAAGTCATCATTACGAGAAACTTTCTCATTATTATGAGAAACTAAGTCATCATTACGAGAAAGTTTCTCATTATTATGAGATACTAAGTCATTATTATGAGAAAGTTTCTCAATATAATGAGATACTAAGTCATAATAATGAGAAAGTTTCTCATTATTACGACTTACAGAATTATATTTTTTTACTCAATTGTGGCGGAAACGGGCTTCCATAGTACGCAGATATTTCTTGAGACGAGGAAAAAAAATGATCGGATAGGGAAAGATCTGGCTTCGTGTGGACGGGGCCTAAGAGCAAACAAAACTGAGTGCGTGTGACAGTTTGGGCATTTGAAAAAGTCAATTTTCAATTTTACACAGGGACAGCAAAGCAATTAATCATAATTTTATCAGAACAGCCAAGCAAATAACAAATTAGTGAAATTATTCATTTAACTTTGGTTATGTCATCAAATGCATCTGTAATCTCTTTTAATTCTCTGCTTTTTTAAAGGGGTCATGACATGAATTTTGTTATTATTTTAATATGTTCCTTGAGGTTCATGTATAATGTTAATAAAGTTTTATGCACTCTCACACACACTCACACACACACACACACACTCACACACACACACACACACACACACACACACACACAAAACCAACAAAAAAACCCCAAAATGATAAAAACGAAAACAAATTATTTTCTGCCTTGTCCGGTTTTAATGGGCAGTTCCTTTAAAGGGTTAGTTCACCCAAATATGAAAATTCTGTCATTTATTACTCACCCTCATGTCGTTCCACACCTGTAAGACCTTCATTTATCTTCAGAACACAAATTAAGAAATTTTTGATAAAATCCAATGGCTCAATGAGGCCTCCATTGACAGGAAGTTAATTTATACTTTCAAACACCCAGAAAGGTACTAAAGACGTAATAAAAAAAATAAAAAAACCTGATTTCAGTAAATGAGGCTTCATTACATCATAAGTGCGACTTTGGCAGTTTGCTACATGCTCCGAACCACTGATTCCAAACAAAAGATTTGTAAAGCTTCGAAGCTTTATCAAGCAGTGTTTTGAAATTGCCCATCACTAGATATTGTTGATAAACTTGCTGTCAATGCAGGCCTCACTGAGCCATCGTATTTTATCAAAAATATCTTAATTTGTGTTCCAAAGATGAACAAAAGTCTTACAGGTGTGGAACGACATGAGGGTGAGTAATTAATTACAGAATTTTCATTTTTGGGTGAACTAACCCTTTAAAGCTTCTCAGTAAACGGCCACTGGATTAGATAACGTCATTGCATAGGAAACAGTATCAACGCCCACTCGCTATTGCGCAAGTGTTTTGAAAACATTATCCATATAAAACAGTAATTTACAGACAGAATATTATGAAATCATTTACTTAGGGTTTGTGATGCAGCTGCTGTCAGATTCAATACAGTTGGCTGCTTCATCTTTCAACAAAAGTTTCTTTGCGAACTCTCCATTACACTGTGCCTCGTTTACAAAACAAAATGCTCCGAACAAACATATAATCCCCCGATGCGATCCACTATGTAATTGAAATAAACCATCCACTTGTTTCTGAGATTGGAATCCTTCTCAAGTCTGTACAGAGATGCAAATGAGCTTTTTTAACTGGACGCGTCAAAGCAGTCTTTCACTCTTCCATTGTCCTGTTGTCGACTCTGCTCTGTTTATAACAAGGAGGGTGTTTTAAGCTATGAAACTTGCAGGATGTTTTAATGGTACAAAGACCTCTTATATCAAAAGATCAAGGCAATTTTTTCTCATATCATGACAACTTTAATGTACATATTGGTTTGATGAAATATATGGGTAACTCGTGACTCACAATTTCATCTCAATAACAGGTCTAGATATACTTCACCACCAGAAAAAGCTATTATATTTAGCTTTACAAAAAAAAAAAAAAAAAAATCCAAATTCTCAGTAAAGGAATGTAAAAAAACAAAAGAACTTATAAATTATATTGAACTACTTATATTTATATAATACAGGAAAAACTACAGTAATCACATCAATGAGAATCACCATTGAGCATAATAGGAATTAAAATGTGCTTATTTGTTCGAACACCAAAAAGGAACAAAATAGAAATGCTATATTTATGCAAATTATTTTGTCTTATTTGTATTTATTTCCTTTTCATTTGGAGGTGAAATGTTATCTGGACATTCTTTTGTGAGTTGAACCCATATGTGTTCAACAATGACCAAAGTGTCATTTATCTTCAAGGGATGTTGCTCTATGCAAATGGAAAATCATTTAGATGTAAAAAGATGTCAAGATAAGATTGCTGCTGAATTTTGATGCCAGTTTTTTTTTTTTTTTGGGAGGGGCGGGGGTGTGTCTACGTTAAATCCTGCTTAATATTTATAAGAAACTTTGGCAGAGAGAAGCAATTATAAGGGGGGTAACAGGGTTCAGCGTTAGACGTACGCCAGTGACCTTCATGTGTTCGTCTCATCCCTCATTTGCTATTTAAATACACTCATTTATCACTGCGGTGCTGTCACACAGTTGTCACTGACGCAGGTGTGTTTCTGATAAGACACATGAAACAGCTTTTCATTCCTAACTTTTTTTTTTTTTAGAGTTTATCACATTACATTTCTTTATTCTTATTGCCGTCTACTACCTCCCTGTTGGTTCACAACTTCTTTCCCACTCACTTTCTCTCTTTTCTTTGCTGTCACCATTCCCAAACTTAAGAATTCAGTGTCGGCTCACTTTTTCTTTGGTAAAACAGTTATCTGAGCAGTCAAGTTGACATCCAACAATTGACATTTTGGAGCAACCGAGTAACGTAATTTACTAAATTGTGTATTTTTCCTAATTCAAATAGGATCTCAAAATAGTTTAAAATCCCAGAATTTAAATATATGCAAAGCAGAAACTTGTTTGCATATATATACAGTGCACATGCACAATGACATCAAAAAATATATATGTAAAAAAAGATATTTTAAATGGCAAATCAAATTACATTATTTATGATTACAAATAAATAAGTAAAATATAAACAATGTAATTTATTTGATAGTAAAATAAGTAAGTGACTAACAGCACTAGTCAAAGCATTTGTCAGTTGTGTCTTGTTCCGTTTTCAAAACAATTCAGTCTTTTCAATATAAAAGACTTCGCTACTGACTGACACACTCATAAAGACAGTCTTTGCCGCCATCTAATGGCGTGAAAATGTAACTTCTGTTGCTGTTCACAGTCAGGGACTATTTTTTTCCGGCGGAAGGAAGGCGTTTAGAAAAAGTTTACTTCATGAAAGTTGCATTGATACATATTTCTGGCTTTGATATTTGTATTGTCGTATTGCTTCGCGTCGTGCCTAACAACGCCCCTCAGCCGTGACTTTTTCACTATACAGCACAGCCTCGAGTACCTTATTGCTTACATAAATATATATATAATTGTTAATAAATACAAAAAACAAAACAAAACAAAAAAAAAACATTTTTTAACATTGGCATGTGTTTTACATAGTTTGCATGGAAGCAATCTAGCCACACAAAAACACTTCAAACCAAAATAATTCAACATTAATAATTCTCTCCTTTGGGGCTGATAAAATAAATTAAGCTCCATGACAGGCATCCACAAACCTTTTTCCATCGCTACAAATACAGTAGCAATTTATGGCTTGTGTCATTTCGTAAGAGGTGGAATAGAGACATGGTAATAAATAACTGTAAGTGATCGCTGACATTCAAAGGGGAGCGGACAGTTAAAGTGAGTGGAATCTGAAGGACTGGGCAGTATAAACCTCATCTAGCCCTGATGAACTGAGACCGATCCCTCATTCAGCTATCTATTATTTGTAAACACTGACAGACAGACTCAATGTCTTTCCAAAGCTCATGATGAGCTTCTCATGTTGATCATTTTCCCAACAGCTGAATCACTTAATGATTTGAAACACTATTATATTTAAATGCTGGGCCACAATCGAAGAGGAGCAAGCTTTTTGAAAATGAGGTATTCTTTTTTCTACCTTTTTGACCTTGGGGCTGGTTGCATCAGTCATGCGTAAGTTACAACTTAGCTTATGTGTTGCATAAGCTGGCAACTTCCAGGACACGAATACTGAAAGCAACTGTGGCCCTATCCCAAATGGCACACTTCACTTGTACTTGCAATCTTGTGAACTTACAATGGCTGCCGTGTGCACACTGGTGGTGTACAACCACTTCTTTATCAGTCGGCATTGTGTGTACCCACTAAATGCCCATCATTCAGTAGTGTCCTGCATTAGCCAAAATCATGACAGTCCAGCACATGAGTAGCTAATCCAATCGCATCTGAATAAATGCAAATATTCCCTAAAAACACCCATTAAAGATGGTCAGGACAGAGACGGCGGCTTCCCTTGAAACACCCCACCACCACCACGCGCGCCCACTCCGTCCGCCACCCCCATCAAAGAGGATGCAGACAGTGACAGAGATGCTGCCTCTTTAACTACAACTTCGAATAAAGATGTCAACCAAGGCGAGCACTTTTTAATAACAGGAACTTGTAAATTATGTTAATAACATGTCAGGGCTCGAAATTAGCATTTGCCTGTCACTTCATGTCATGGGAGAAACAAGTCACACATAAGAATAGAGCTGCACAATTCTGGAGAAATTGAGAATCCCATTTTTTTTTTTTTTTTTTAAACAGAGATCACGACACTCCACGATTCTGAACAGAAAACTAAACAAAATAGCATGTAATTTACTTGAGGTTTTGACAAAATGTTATTTAAATTTTCTTTTCTTTTTTTTTTATCAGTTTATGTGTGGATGGACTAAGGACTAAGGAATAGTTCACTCAAGATTCATATTATGTACAGTAGTTGTCTCTTCCTATAGTCCATGGTTCTCAACCTGCGGCCCGTCACGAATGCAAAAGCGGCCCACGATATCAACGTGATCCTAATGAGAATACGTGTGTATTTTTACGTAAATTGTGGTTCTACCACACGTACGTTTACTTACGTTTTCATACACACAAAAACGTACAACATTGACGTATTTAGAGGACTAAAACGTAAAAATACTTACGTATTAACAGCAATAAAAACGTAAATCCTGTAACGTAAAGTGTGAATGTATATGAATTCCCATGTATTAATATTAAAATCGTGGCTTTGATGATTTAATGTTTTTAGTCGAATTTATTGAAAGCAGTTTACTCATCTACTTAATATGAAATAACATTTCTGTTCGTGACTTGTGCTGCTCGTTTCGGAGGATGTTAAACAAGACTACAATTTAAAGCCTTATGAATAAATTTTCTGTAATTGTTTAACCATTTTGTAATATTTAGTTTGCTGTGCGACACAGAAGGCGTTTTCTCCTATGCAGCGGCTGACGATACAACCATAAGATACACCAAAACACAACATAAATTCACAAATCACATCAATTTTATTTGTTCGCTGTACTCCCAATCTTTAGAATCCATATGTTTGTAAGGAACAGATCCAAATTCAGCCCTTTATCCATCGATCTTCATTTTGATTCTCAGCAACAGCGATCGTCACAGTCAAAGCTCGCGCTCGTTATGATTCAAATTTGAAAGTAGCGCCACCCTCGAGAAGTGTTACGACATGGTTTACGGCACTGATATCAAATGCTCATTGGTTCTCACCTGCTTCGTCACAGATTGCGACATGCCGTGTTTCAGTGGATTGACATTTGAAATGAGTGTGGCGCCTTCACGGAGAGAAGCCGGATTCATCATATTTTCATGGATTAATAAGTTAAATTCTGCTCTGTACCCTATAAAAAACTATTACCGCCAGAGAGGACTGTGACTGGAACTCATCATCATTTGAACTACTTTTGGTACCACTTTTGACATTTTCGCAAAAAAAAAAAAAAAAAAAAAAAAAAAAAAAATCTGATTACGCTTGTTTGTCTGTCATTCTTTTATTTATATTAGTAGGTAGTTTAAAGAAATAGTTATGGGTAGGTTTAGGGGTAGGTGTAGGATTAGTGGCTCAAAATATCGTTTTAATGTTATATTTTTACTAAAATTTTAATTTTCCTACACATTTCTGCCCATTATGTTTTATTCTTTTAACATTCTGTATAAAATGGGTAGGTTTAGGTTCGGGATAAGGTTTAGGGATCTTACATTTATCTACAAAACGATAAAAGGGAAATTATACATATATCTTTAAGACATGATAAGATTTTTACAGTTTTTTCGCTGTAAAAACGTAAGTATTTTTACGTTTTAGTGCCATAATTACGTCAATATTGTACGTTTTAGCACCTTTCTAAACGTACAAAAATGTACGTTTTGTGTCTTTGAAAGTTACGTATTAATACCTACGTATTAACAATGAGACCAGGCTGTCCGACCACATTTAAAAATTTATTTTTGTTTTTAAATTAAATTAATATAAGTTTGAACTATAAATGTTTTTTTTTTTCGTCATATAAAATCATTTTGGCTACGCTACTCAGTTAACGAACACTTACAAGCATGCGCTTTGGCAGAATTCCATAGCCATTATGTTTTTTTTTAATTTAGGGATCAAAATGAACAAATTTGTTATTAGAGGAGAAAAACGAAATGAGGAACATACCAATGAAGGACCACATTGCAAACAAGAAGACTCGTAACATCAGCAGCGAAGGTAAGAAGAATTTAAGAATGGAAGAATCAGTTTGCTGTTGAGGAGCGAGATGGACAGCCTTTGTTTACTTTGTAGTAAAGTACTTGGCATATGCAAAACCTACAGTGTCAAAAGACGTGTGAATTCGATGTGTTTGTTTGATGTAGGCCTACTTGTATTTTAAATCGATAAAAATAACCGCATCGGCGCAACCGCGGCTTAGGGCGGATGCTGCGCGAGGGATTGCGACGTGACAGAATGCTTGATATCGTCAGAGATTGTAATTACAATGCGCTATTGAAATTACAATGTTGTTTGAAAAAATAATTGAGTACCATTTGCTTATTAAGGCGCTTGTGGCCTATATAACATTCTGTCATTGTTTGGTGACTGTTACGATGCTGTTGAAGAGAATTTACATCCAGAGTTAAATAGTTACTTTAAGTGCTTGTATACATTTTGTGTACGTTCACCGAGCATTATTATCTGATTAAAGTATGCTAATGTCAGTAAGTTAGTTTTTATTTGGTGGAATACATTGTTCTCTTTCTGTAACATACTGTATATCAAGAGATTGTGTAACGTGAGTTTATTGAAGAAGAGAGTTTCACTTTGGTATGAATAAGTCACACTGCCAGCCATTTCAACACACTGAAACAAAAACGAATTTCTTATAGTATTTGTTGATTTGTTGAGTGTGACAGAAATAAAATACCATATGTGCCACCAGAAAACACCACCTCTTCTGTGTGTGCAACATCTAGGTATAATAATAATAATATATATCTAGGTAGGCCTATAAAAATAATATCTGCTAATACCAAAACATTAAATTGGTTTTCATTGGTGAAGTCATATGTAAATGCTATGCGACCCGTGGGACTTGCACTTGGACCATAGTGCGGCCCACTGGGAAAAAAGATTGAAATCCACTGCTATAGTCTGTGGACCAGTATTGATTGCAAAATATGCACCTCTTCTGTGGCTAGTATTAATTTCATAATGATCTTTACTTCGTGAAGTCAAGCAGCAGAAGTTAAGTGACAACATGCAAATACTACTGGCCCATTTTGGGGTGAAGTAAATATACTAGACTAGTCTTACATGTCATTGTTTATGACACAAGGCATTCATCCTTTGCTGGGCTGCTTTAAAAAAATAAAATAAAATTGGGGGGGATAAATTAAGAGTATACCCACTTCTCCAGGCACCACTACACCACTGCGCGTGCACGTGTCTGTTAAGTCCACAAGACTTTTAGGTTTCAGAAGGATGCTTGCAAGTTCCCCTTTTGCAGCAGATATACACCCTTGATGCACACTTTTGCCAGGCCTGCAAGCCCCGCAGCAGACTTCTACCCGACAGTCAAAGTGGCATTACGTCACAAAAGTGTGGACTCTTAGGAAGATTGCAAGGGCTTAGGGTTCCATTTGGGACAAGGCCTGAATCGCTAAGGATCTCAGAGACTCTGTGCTATTGGTTGGCAATATAGCTACTGCTATATTAACAGTATTATTAGCAAATAGCAGTATTATGCAAGATCACATTCATCAGTCACAATGGCACGTACAAGGCTCAAATTTCTATCGGCATGTGTTAATATTTTGGCCTCACGTCAATGACCATCAACAGGGTTCTACTGACAAGGGTAATTGACCAGTTGCACATGACATTCCTTTATTTACCCAATGCATGAGAGAAAACATATCAAAATCTCAAGGTGACGCCTTCAATATCCTAGTCCAGAATCAAACTTTTTATTTTTAACTTTTTTCCCCCAAGCAAGTACACTGCTATTATCGGACAAATGTGGACAGAACAATGCAATCAATCACACAGACACCTGCCGCAACAAGCTTTGGGACAGAGCTCAGGGCTGCAGGCCTATTTCACAACACAGCCCGTTTGGACATTATGCTTACAATCTCTACCAAGAAACAGTCAAACACCTTGTGAGGCTTTATTCAAACTCTCAAAATGCTCTGATGTTTTCTTACCTTTCCAATTATCAGCGTTAGTTCATAAAAAAAAATCCCATCCCATCATTTAGCTACTCACCATCGTGTTGTTCAAAATCTTGGAAAGATGTAGGCTAAATCATTCCAGAACACCCATGTTGGCTGTCACAGTGTCACGAGTGAAATTCTATTGAATAATCATTGTGCATGTTTACATGCAAATGCTACTTCTTCTGCTACATGAGTTGAGATCACAATTTTTTGGGGTCAAGAAAGAGTCTGAGTTTGCGATATATTTCCACCTTCCTTACTGCAAAACCCTCGCTCTGTCTGGATGCCCTTAAAGGGTTAGCTCACCAAAAAATGAAAATTCTGTCATTAATTACTCATCCTTGTGTTGTTCCAAACCCGTAAGACTTTTGTTCATCTTTGGAACACAAATGAAGATCTTTTTGATGAAATCTGAGAGTTTTCCGTCCCTCCTAGACAGCTACACGATTACCACCGTAATCGCTTCAAAAAGTTCATAAAGAGATTGTAAAACTAATCCATAAAGATTGTGTCTCTTCAGAAAATTTGGACTAAACCACTCAATTCATATGGATTAGTTTTACGCTCATTAAATAAAGAACTGATGTTTGAATGCGTACCGCATTTTCTTTACTCAAGAAACACTGTCTATAATGTTTTTGTATTTGAAGAGTGGAGAAGAGTCTTAGTCTGCCGTCTAGTTGTAGCCAATATCCTAATGTTTTAAATATCCCGCTTAATCTATTAGCCTATATCATGAGATTTTGTCCAAATGTATTCAACAACAAGAAAAACTGAGTGCCCATATACACTATATTGCCAAAAGTTTTGGGACGCCTGCCTTTACGTGCACATGAACTTTAATGACATCCCATTCTTAATCCGTAGGGTTTAATATAGAGTGGGCCCACCCTTTGCAGCTATAACAGCCTCAACTTTTCTGGGAAGGCTTTCCACAAGGTTTAGGAGTGTGTTTTGGGGAATTTTTGACCATTCTTCTAGAAGCGCATTTATGAGGTCAGGCAGTGATGTTGGATGAGAAGTCCTGGCTCGCAGTCTCCCCTCTAATTCATCCCAAAGGTGTTCTATCGGGTTGAGGTCAGGACTCTGTGCAGGCCAGTCAAGTTCCTCCACACCAAACTCGCTCATCCATGTCTTTATGGACCTTGATTTGTGCACTGGTGCGCAGTCATGTTGGAACAGGAAGGGGCCATCCCCAAACTGTTCCCACAAAGTTGGGAGCATGAAATTGTCCAAAATGTCTTGGTATGCTGAAGCATTAAGAGTTCCTTTCTACTAAGACTTCCTTTCTACTGGAACTAAGGGGCCAAGCCCAACCCCTGAAAAACATCCCAACACCATAATCCCCCCTCCACCAAACTTTACACTTGGCACAATGCAGTCAGGCAAGAACCGTTCTCCTGGCAACGGCCAAACCCAGATTCCTCCATCAGATTGCCAGACAGAGAAGCGTGATTCGTCACTCCAGAGAACACATCTCCACTGCTCTAGAGTCCAGTGGCGGCGTGCTTTACACCACTGCATCCGACGCTTTCCATTGCGCTTGGTGTTTCCATTGAGGCTTGGATGCAGCTGCTCGGCCATGGAAACCCATTCCATGAAGCTCTCTACACACTGTTCTTGAGCTAATCTGAAGGCCACATGAAGTTTGGAGGTCTGTAGCTATTGACATGCAGAAAGTTGGCGACTTCCGCGCACTGTGCACCTCAGCATGCGCTGACCCCGCTCTGTGATTTTACATGGCCTACCACTCCGTGGCTGAGTTGCTGTTGTTCCCAATTGCTTCCATTTTGTTATAATACCACTAACAGTTGACCGTGGAATATTTAGTAGTGAGGAAATTTCACGAATGGACTTATTGCACAGGCAGCAACCTATCACGGAACCACACTTGAATTCACTGAGCTCCTGAGAGTGACCCATTCTTTCACAAATGTGTGTAGAAGCAGTCTGCATGCCTAGATGCTTGATTTTATACACCTGTGGCCATGGAAGTGATTGGAACACCTGAATTCAATGATTTTGAGAGGTGTCCGAATACTTTTGGCAATATAGTGTAGCTACAATAAACTTTATAACCTGTAAGTTGATGAAAACATAATGCGATGCATTTACATGTCTCAGGCTGTTCCATTGACAGACAAAATATTTTTATATACACTGAATCAGTCAAACAGGTTAGGATCCTGTCTGAATCGTTTTTCGATTCAGTCTAAATGATGCAGACAGCTCACTTAAGCACTGAATCGTTTGGCGCGGCTACAATCCATTGAAACCAAACATGTAAATGCATCCTATCGCTGACAAAGAATGTCGTTATTCACCTGCACAACTCTACATTGCAGGTAAACACATGCATCTTCACTATCTAAACACTTAAGAAATCTTTTTTTTTTTTTTTTTTTCAGTAGCCTACACAATTTTGTTGACATTTACCACACCATTGGGGGGATATAATAATCAATCTTTCAACACCATTGTACTTAATTGATTGCCTTGGTATTACTGTCAGTGTACCATGGTATTTCCACACCAGGCTGTTTTCAGGTAATTTTGTTGAACTTGTGCTGTGTCATGTGAATAACTCTTTTGAACATTCTGTTTAGTCATATTTTAAATATGTTAAAATAAAGCTTTTGTGTAGTTTTTGTCAATATATTCCCATGCCAAATGTGGCAGCATGTGTTTGGATTGAAATAAGGGTGAGTAGAAGATGAAAGAAGATTTTTTTTTTTTTCATGTAGCTGCATTTTGCTCAAAATGGGTCTGTACAATCAACTGAACAGTAACAGCTTTGGGTTTGGAAGAACAAAGTATTAAAATATACTCCACATCTTCTAATTTTACATCAGTCTTATTTATAGCATGATACAGTGCAGGATCTACGGCCAGTAGCGAGCTGGTTTCAGCCACTCAGGGCCGGTATAAACATGTTGATTTGTGTGTTCCTATCTGTTCATGTCCACGGCCCACATTGATTTCATATGAACTTCACCTTTAAGGGCTACCATTTTGTGACAAGGTCCATTTTCTCTTTTACCATTTACTGGATGACGGTTTCACATGTAGAAAATATATCGAGCCTCTTTTTATTGATATTGAGCGGATGCGCCGTGCAAAGTGACCTTCCTGCGAAATGGCTTGAAAAGGGATCATCTTGCGATGGGCCATGACAGTACAATTTAAATCACTGTATTTATTTATTTAATAATTTAATAAAGGTGATGCGTACAGGATATAATAAATTTAGTGATACAGTCCTTTAGCTTAATAATATAAGATTTCGCAGCCTTGTAAACTACAGTTGAGCCAAATGGAATAAATTCTTTCAATTTACAAGATGCACGTATCATCTGTGTTCAGAATAAATACTAGATTGCTACTTGCTACTGAATGCTGTGCAGTATATATTGTGTACTGCCTAATATTGTAAAAATATTAAGTGAAACAGCGCATATTATGCAACAAAATATGTGGTAGAATGTAGTTGGCACACTGACCTCGCATTGCATGTTTAATTATCATCTCAAAAATATCAATTATTTATAAAATAATTTTTTTATTATTTAATGATTTGCATTTTTAATCCAGTTTTGAGTAAAATGTTTTAGCATTTGCCGAGCTGGTCAAATAATGAGTTAAGAAAGAAAAATTGTGGATGATGTGACTTTATTCAGCAGTCTGGAAAATTAAGGCAATAAGCATTGCATTGTGCTCTGTTGTATATTGCACATATTGTCAAGCAGCATATTTTATGCATAAAGAAAATTTGCATACTGGAGAAATAGTATAAGTAGTATGGTAATTTTCTATTTAGAAAATAGCCATGGTTTTCCATGCCATGTTTGTGTGGCACTATGTTTGGAATGAAATACTATGTTTATACAGTGAACATATATTCTGTATACAATTAAAAAATATTATGTGAATGGTGTCTAGTTACTGTATATGGTTATTTAAATCAGATTTTGGGAAACAAAATGTCCTAACATTTGATCAAAATCAAGTCAAGCGCATTGCATTTTGAGAAACAACATTCCATGCAGTGTGTTTTCTTTTTGTATACCTTACTTTTTGCTATATGTGCATATTTGTACATACTTGTATGCTAGTATGCTATTTTGAACATAGCCATGGAAATCAAATGTGTGTGTGTGTTTGCGAGAGAAAGGAAGCAATCAGGGTATGAAGATTCAAATAGATGGATCCCATAAAAATCCCCATTCACCACATCCTCCCTGTTCTTCGTTGATACCCTGGGCTCCCCCCTCCTTCCATTTCGTGTTTTTTTTTTTTTTTTTTTACAGTGCTGCAGCATTTCCTGATTGATGAGGGTGTGCAATTGGACTCATCCATCATGACTTGGCCAGGTTAGGTATCTTTCTCTCACTCACCCTCTTTCATTCTCTCTCCTGCTTACAGCCACACGTCTTGATTGAACCTTGGAAGAAGCAGATGTCAAACTTTTTGCCTCTTGTCTGCTCGCCTGCTACATCTCTGCATCTTTCGCAAGACCTGCAGCTCAAAAAAATGAAATCGCTGAACCTAGAGCAAGGCACCGTCTTTCCTTTCATCATCTTTTCAATTTTGCACTCTGAGGAGAATTAGTAGTATACCATGCTATCAGATTCTGTATGCTTGTGGGAGTAATGCAGCAACTCATTGGACCTCATTAATAAAACACAAGCAGAACAAATTTATCCATATATCCTCTGTAAAACCATTCACACATAAATCTGTGCATTACGTAATAATGTTTTTTTGTTTTTTTTTAATTATTCTCACAGAAATTCTTTCTGCTCGTGTTTCATGAATGAGGCACAATGCAAGATATGAAGGTTTCTGCTTTGTTCTGCTTTGACTTATTAATGTGACTTTTAATAATTCACATCATTCAAAGAAACAGTAGATGTTTAGATGCGCAATGGGATAAAATACTACATAATGATGTACTATTTTTAAATTCTGTAATATATAGAGTGTTTTGGTGCAGCCAAACATGTATTCCTGTTCTTATTATTGTGGATGGTTCATTAGTACATATTCTAAAGATTGTTGTTCTTTGTGATCGTTCAATAACTTTTGAAACCATTTACTATTTAAGCTCATATAACCAAGGCAGCACAGGCTAATTATCTAATTTCAATTGTATATAAAATATCAAATTGTTTTAGGCCTACAGTTAAATCTTGTAAATTGTAAATGCAGTAATTTAGGGTGTGTTCACACTTGTAGTTCAGTTCGTTTTGTTCATTTGGTCCAGACCAAAAAATAAAAAAAAAACATTTAGTCCTAGTCCGATTAGCGTTCGGATTGGCAATTTTATCACCGCATCAAAAGATACCGAACCTAAAGGCATAGGGATACATTCACAATCTGATTGGTCAGATTTTATGACGTATTGCCTATTTTGAGACGGAACTTACCGAACATCCAAAACAAAGCTGTGTGCTGAGGTAAATGCGCTCATTGTGTGTGCGTAGTCTGCATATGATGGTATTTTGGCCAGCTTGGAACTCGTGAAGAGCTTATAATGTGTAATGGAGTCAAAACAGCAGCGAGAATCCATCCGTCACACACACAAACGATCTGCTGCGTGGAGACGCGCGTCTGATGCCTGTGATTGGCAAATTCGCGACTATGACAAGAAAAAAACGATATGCGTGAGGATTCTGTCCTTTTTAGGGTCTTATCTTCCTGTTTTTGGTTCGTTTACATGTCTTTGGTCCGTGTTGCATTCATATATCACTTGAACCGCACCAGAGTTCGTTTGGAAGCGGACCGAGACACATCTTTTCAGCGGTGCGCACCAGGGTTCGGATGGCAGCGTTCACACATGTTCAAATGAACCGCACTAACAGAGCAATCGCACCAGGGTTCGTTTTAATCGAACCAAACATTGCAGGCTACACACACACAACAAGCGCATTTATCTCAGCACACAGCATTGTTTTGGTAGTTCCGTCTCAAAATAGGCAATAATACGTCATAAAATCTGACCAATCAGGTTGTGAACATATCCCTATGCCTTGAAGTTCGGTATCTTTTGGTTTGGCAATTTTATCACCGATCTAAACGCTAATCAGACCAGGACTAAATGTTTTTTCTTTTTTCTTTTTTGGTCTGGACCAAACGAACCGAACTACAAGTGTGAACGCACCATAATGTTGGTTAAAACTGGTTTGGTTTGAAAATTAGCCAAAATGAGACAACATTTGGAACTGATTTCCTAAATGCACATTATTGATCTTATTTGAAATGATTCGGCCATGTATATGTTTTATTTATTTAACATTCTATTTGACCTCATACTTTTTTTTTTTTTTTTTTTCATCAAAATATTAACTCTTCCAATGAAACGACTGTAAGTCTCTGGAATTTTCCTTTTTTAATGAACTATTCTTTTAATGCAAAAATCATTTATTTCCCATCCGGTAGTAATATAAGACTGGCAACAGAATTCATAAAGACAAGTCTATCCAGTACCTGTCAAACGTGTAAACATTATTTAAAAGCTTGGCAGTATGATATATCATTCTTTTCCTGCATTAAGCAGATACTGTCCATCAAACTATGGTCCATGTGGTAACCATATGACCCTCTACATCAACCTAAAGCAGCAGGAAGACAAGGGCGTGATATATACGAGAGGTCGAGATGGAGAACACCGCCATAATGAAGACGCTCCCAAACAGGATACAGGAACACTCTCCCCTGCACGGCTGACGTTAACAAAGCCAACGGCATTATGGGATATATGGGCCAGACAATGTAAAAAATCTCAGTCTGTTTTTTTTTTTTTTTTTTCTTTCCAATCACCTGCTGCTATCTCAGGGGGAAAGAGGTGCTGGTTTTTACCCCCGTGTGATGAATGACCATCGCTCTCAATTTCTGCCCGCACATCTCACCTCTCAGTCACTTGGCGTCAGACCATCACAAGGCTGGCAACAACGACACCTGGGGCAGCGCTAGACGGAGAGGTGTGAGCCGAAAGGAGGATGCCTGGTCAATAAATTAATCTGTCATTTTATTCTTCTCATTTCTCTTTTTCATTTTTACGCCTTCGGGACAGGCAAAATGAATACATAACGGGCGAAAAGGGCAGCCAGTACTATCAGAGATTGACAGCACAGAGGAGACCACTGATGCCCCAGAGATCCTTACAGATGACACTTGTCTATTCCAGGTTTTAAGGTCAAAAACAAGGGGGACACTGTAGATTTGCATATATTCACATCACAGTGCTAATGCTTGAGCTAGCATAGACCTGTGAGGGTGTGCTTAATGTGATTTACCCAACATGTTCAACATCCTTGTTGGTGCTGGAAAGAAACTGGGTTGAGTTCAAGCGCTTAAACTAATTTTATCAACCTGTGCTTGCTAACACAATTTCCTATTTCTCACTTAAAGTTACAGGTTTTTCAAAACTAATAAGCTGAAATATTAAACTTTGGTGCATAAGACCCAAAAGAAACTCTACACAAGTATGTAAAATCGAGTGCAATTCATTATATGATTTGCAAGTTGCATTAACGTAAACAGATTTCTTCCACGGTCAGTTTGTTCTTCCAGGTCAACTACTGTTGGCAGAGCAATAGTAATTTTAAGAGAATCTTGCTGAGCTAGGTATGTGTAAATATTTATAGTTACTTGAATACCAATACCCAGTTTAATGGCGACCGATATTTGAAGGTAACTCTACCGCCCCATAGAGTACTTAATAGAAATAGACCAAAAATCACTTTGACAGATATATTTGCCAGTATATGCACCCATTTTAACTACAGGAATGAATGACAAATCGTCCCCTTGGAATTATAAGGTTCTGTCTGTGTTCTGAGCAGTTCTGAGATATTGAGCTTCAAAGTTTTTGCATTCCATATAGCAAAAACTATATGGGGAACAAGTTTCTTTCAAACACGAAAATGACAGGGACCCTAAATGTATTCTAAATATACAATATCAAAATCCTCTCAAATTTGTAAATGGGAATTTTTGGAACGGGTCAAATGCAGATAGAACCTTCTAATTGTAAAAAAAAAAAAACACTTTTCGCTTGGAATTATAAGGTTCTATCTGCCAAAAAATTAATTGAAGCAATAATTTTCAAGAAACACAAACAGTTTGCTTATAATTTGTTTTAAAACATACAATTAGTGTTGTAACAATGTGTTGACATGCATGAGAAAGTTAAATGTAATGGTTTTCATGACGTTTATTTCATATTTGAAATGAATATTTTTTTCTTGTTCAAGTTAAGCATAAAAGGCAGTGCTAAATCTTTTGTCCAGTGCAGATGTTAAATGTAGGTTGGAATATAATGGGTAATTTAACACATTATTGCAGGAACCATTTAAGTTGAAGTTTCCTTTTGTTTAGACAGAAAGCAGCTACTGTAATACATCTGAGCAGGACTTTATTCCACAGAAAGTGGGACATGTACAATGGCTTTCTCTCTAGACATCAGTATGGCTGAAATAACATGATAATGTTTATTGTTGTAATCAAGACCCCATCAATTAAATTGATTTGACCTTTTATTTGACCTTTAAGGCTTAATATTGTAAAATTTAAGACATTTTAAGACTAAAAACTGCAAGAAAACAGACAATGCTTCAGCAAAGATGTTTAACAAAGTTTAATAAACAGTGAAAAATGTTTCACTGACTATATATAATTAAAAGTATTTCACATTTAAAATATTTAAATTACTTCAACTATGCAACAACTCAGTTTTTACCAACAATATAAAATTTAACATTTCATCTCACTTAATCTAGTATACACTTTAATCCAGTATGCAATAGTGTAGAGCTTTATAGCTACATACAGCTCAATTCAAGTACACAGGATGGATCAAGGTTAAAACATAACCTAATATATATATAACTTTCCCTCATATGACAATGACGTGATTGGAAATAAGCAAATAGACTACAAAACCCGAACCTATCCTTTTAATAGGGTTGCTGGCTAACGTTAGCGTGGTGTCTAACTGAAAATAACTCCTCAACAATCAGATACAGCAAAACACACAAAAAGTGTTCCCTGGAATTTGGGCTGCTGTCATTGACAAGATCATAAATAAAATAGTCGATCATGAGGTTTCCAATAAACATCGTGTTGTGTGAAATTATTTAGTCTTCTCTTCACTGATTTAGCATTTTTCTGGGCTCTCTTCCGCTATCGCGGCGACATGACAAAGAACGCTGATCCTGATTGGTCCTTGTGTGTGCATTCGAAGTGCTGATTGGCTCAAGCAGATAGAACCTTATAGAACCAAGTTAGAGTGCGACTTTGTAGATAGAACCTTTTTGTTTTCTAAAAAAAAGTACCAAAATGTACACAACTTAAAAAAAGAAACATCACATAATGTAAATAAGTTGTCACAGAATATGAAAATGTGAATAACTCAATTTTGACAAAAATGTCAGATAGAATCTTATAATTCCAAGGCAATGAAATTGTGAGGAGATATGTGCATTTACTTTTTTTATGTGACCTAGAAAGGCCAAAAAAATCTCATAGACTTACATTGAAAGAGGGACCTGACCCATATCTAGGGGCAAGAATATCATAGATTGGGCTCTTTGTTGGCTCTTTTGACTTAAGCCAGCAAGTAACCACCTAAAAACCACCCTGAGCATCCTAGTGACCAAATAGCAACACCCTGACAACCAGCAAGGACATCTTAGCATTTTGATGGCGAGGTTTGCGTTTGCAATAACTTGTTCTTCAGAAAATTTTAAAATGTTCTTATTAAAGCTGCAGTTGTAAGTTTGTCGCCATCTCTGTTTGAAACCTGCAATTGCAGTTATTTGCAGAATTATCATTTTTACATTGGTTGTGGATCGGCACGACTCCTCAGTGCGGATGAATCTAATGTTTGCTGTCAGTCACCACATGGGTGTGGATACTGTACTTCAGAATCACAGATTCTACGTCTTGGAAGTATGACCAAAATATGAATTTTCACCAGAAAAAGTAGCAAATCTGCCACTTCTGTTCTGACCAACTGAGGAAAAAAGCATAAATCGCATTGCCAGTGGTGATTAAATCTAACAATCGCTTAGCTTGGATCACGCCAAACCGTGCAAATAATTATTATTGTTATACTTTGTTCTCAAATTGTTAATGTTAACAACATCAGCATTGCGTGACTATGTGTATTTAGTGTGTATTAGCGTTACCTGTAGATTTCAGTTTCTGTAGTCACTCCGCAGTCTGAAGTCTTTTGCTTTAGACTACGGGTGAATCTCCAGTTGTCACTGATGACTGTCATTTGGACCTTTCTGGATTACAATCCACCATCAAAATGATAAGTTTTATTATTTCAGCTGCTGTGAGATAAGTCTATAAATGATCTGCTACTAGTAGAATCCTCACATGTAGCCTACTAGCTGGGACTCGTTCATTCTGTTTACAGGCGTGACGTAATGACACAAAGACGAACGGCTGCATGCTTGAATCCACCAGTACCAATTTTATTATAAAACATTATGACAAGCTTATCGTTGTGAACTGGGCTAAGGTAAGGAATTAGTTTCGAACACTGGCTGGTTATGTACTTGCTCAAAAACTGATTTTGGATCATTTTAACCAAAAAAAGTTACCGACAGCAGCTTTAACCTAACATTTCTGTACTCTGTAATTTTAGCTATGGTTTTGTGACTTTTTTTTTTTTTGGATCACGTCCTACTTGGGTAAATAAAGAAGCGTTTCTATGTAATTAGCTAAAAGATGATGAATTGGATGGTTCTAGCATGGCGTCACTGTTGAAGAATTCTGGCTGACTGCGGGTCTGGACCGATGACCTCTTCAATTTTCCCTTGGTCTTTAGTATGATGGAGAGCAGCTTATGGTTTCACACAAACACACACTCACACATTTCGACATCTCACCCACTCTATCTCTCTTTCACACACTCTCTCTCCATGTCTCCCTAGAGTTTACTCTGTCCTTGCCTGGAGCTTTCTTGCGAGCGTCTTGCGCTGTAAGTGATGACCTGAGAAATTAATCCTGCCAGTGGCTCATAGACACCAGCTTTTTCAGAGCTGCTGAAATCGCGGCTGGGGCATCGTTAGACACGGATGTTTTAGACGGATGAAGATGGAGAAGGAAGTTTGTGTAAACATACAGCACACAACTTAAGTTGTAGAATGATACAGAATCGCTGCGGCGATGCAATAGTTTTGACAAAATCTGTCAGCGCCAATACCGATAATTTGGTGGTTCCATTTTTTTTCTTGAACTTCAAAAGAAATTTAAATAATTGTATTCTCTATAACATTTTCTAGTTATTTTACCAGTTCAACTGCCATTTGAGATGAATGGGAATGCTAACGAATAGCTTTTTCCATGTAGCGGTTGGAAAAAAATAGAAATAAGAGATAATGTAGCAGGACAACTGCCATTATTTTACTCTTGAATAATGTTCAACTGAACATGAAAAACTAGTAAATAGAATCAATTTCGATTCATGTTGACATAAATGGGTAAGCTACAATTTACGGCCACTTGCGGAACGGAAATTGCAATGTAAACCTTATATAAAGGACCACAGCTTTCAGATTTGCTACATTACGGTTGTCATATATTTAATGTTCCTTGCCCTGATGAAATGAACCTTGTTTGGAAACCATTACAGCACAGGGAACATCAGCTCCTGGGGGCGCAGGCATCAAGAAAAACAAGCAGCAGCGATCATAGTGTTTCAATAACACAATATCAGTCTCACCATTTAAAACTAATCAATTCTTCATCAACTCCCGCATTTTACCATATCATCCCTATTGAACACGACAGTCTGAGAATTTCTTACAAGACCTTCAAATCAATGGCTAGTCACATTGATTGTGTAATTTTGCAAGATGTAACCATGAACGCACCAGGTGGTACGGATCCAGCGTAGGTAAGTGATCAATGATCATTTGCGGAACAAGAATACGCCTTTTTACCCACAATGCATTGCTGTGAATACATAGCTTTGTTATGTTCGTCCCATTATGCTTGCATTATTTTTATGTTTCAGTGCGATATAAACGTCTCCTTGGACAGGCTGCCACAGAGAACCACAACATTATTAATGTGTTGTCATGCATTTTGTGCATTTCCATTTGTTTTATCTTTATGTTGCAGTGAAGCAACCTTTCAGCGGTGGTCTTCATAATTAGTTATCTCCAGCAAAACAACTCGGTGAAAAAAAAAGGCATTCGTTTTCACTGAAACTGACATTGTTAGTGTGACCTGAAAGCTCAATGATGCTATAATGTACATATAGGCCTCCACTACAGCAAAGAGATCGTTAAAGTTTAATATTTGAGTATCATAATTGAGCGTATCGTCACTTGACGGTGTCGTTTTAAAACTAAATGTGAAGGTGGTTCAAACTTTGCAGAGGCCTTATCACCTGGAACAAGGAATATAAGAATATCTTCCAAGTACTGCAGAAATCAATATTTTGGGTCATTTTTTAATGAAAAATTTATTTTTTCAGTGTGATTTTTGATCAGACATATAATGTGCTCTGCAAAAAAGCAAAATTATTATTATTTTTTTTTTTTTACTTGATATTTAGTAAAAAATCTCTAAAATCTCTTTTAGTGTATTTCATATTACTTGTTTAGACTTAAACTGAGTGAAAAAATCTCTAAAATCTCTTTTAGTGTATTTCATATTACTTGTTTAGACTTAAACTGAGTGAAAAAAGCTGCCATGCTGAAAGACAAAATACACTCATATTAAAGATACATTGTGAATCTTAAAAAAAACAAGTCATAATAACTTATGCTTAAATTAATATTTTAACTGGATTGATAAATTATACAAAATGCTAAATAGACAACGTAAAAGAAATTAAAACAAACTCATTTTTTTTTTTTTTTTTACGATACTGCTCAGTTTATTTAAAAAATTAATTTTCATTTAACACCATTGTATTAGGTTTCTCATTCAAATAATTGGATTGTGTTAAATTGACTTGAAACAGTTACGTTTTGGCTCAACTCAATATTTTAATTTTGAAAGAACAAGAAAGTAGACCAAAAATAACATTTGATGCTTGTTCAATTTACCTAAGTAAATGAAGTTATTTCAACACAATTCTTTTCAACCACTTTACTTAATCCATTTGAGTTGAGCGTACATAAATGATTTTAGTTGTGTTAAAATAGCATTATAGAAACTGACACCGTGTCTACACTGGACGCGAGCGACGCGTCAAAAGACAATAGAACTTATTATAATCAGTGATATTGTCTACACTGGATGTGGCGTGGCGTGGCGCGGTGCGATGTGTCGCGACAAATTCCTGACAGTAAACGGATTCCAAGTGCTTTGCAATGGTCGGTTTGTCGCATTTATTGTAGACAGCTTTTAGCTGGTATAGACACAATGTAACAGGATTTCCCTTCCCATCATGCTTTGCACAGGGCTTGATAGCAAGAGTAAAACGTTGAAATAAAATGTTATTTTTTGCATTTTTTCAATCAAGATGATACAATTGGGAGACTTGTTAATGTTTAGTGTTTTTTTATGTTTGTATTTAAAAGAGTTTCTGGTATGTTAGTGTTTTTGGGGGTTACCATTGTGGTGAAGTGTAGACCATGTGCTTGGGCTGATGACCTGCAATCAAGAATTAAACATTGCTTTAATAATAAAAACTTGCAACTACTTGGGGCATGCAATGGGTGTAACAAACCCAATTTTTGGCTAACGCCTAACAATAAAAGCCTTTAGAGTAAAGATTTTGAAAACACTATTATTAAATAAAAATATTACAGATTACCAGGTTTCCCTTCAAAAAAATATTCCTTCTTTTTTGAACTGGATTTTTGTTATTATATTGATTCCGAACTGTAATTTTATCAGTTTAATGATAAACCCCCTGGCAGCTTTCTGACCTTCAAGGGATATTAAGAAGTTCTATCAAAGAATAATCTGGTATTGCCAGTGCAGGTCCACACTTTCATTAAAATCAATGACTTTCATTCACTGAAGAGATGATACTTTGTCCCAGAGATATCCTGTAAATGAATTCAGCTCTGCCAATGCATTAAAAAACATCTCAGGAGAGCCACAGCATGTCTGTATGTATAGCCTACGTGTGTGGTCGTATGCATGCAACGTTTATATTGATGGGCCCCCCGGTCACAGGACCCGGAACAACGTTCCACTTTGTCCTTCCCCCTGACGATGGCCCTGGTCGACCGTTTCCCACAGCTATGAATTGCTTTAGCGCAAAGCATTTATTTCTTGTGTTCTCCGCTGACAAAAAAGCTAAACCCATCTTCACGCATCATTAAATTTCATTACCATTTTCGAATTGCCTCTCGACTGCATGTTACCTCTGTCTCGCTTTAATCGCACAAACGCGCAATCAATCCCCGCCTGTCCTGCCGTGCCGACTGTTTATCTTGTCATTCGCTGCCCGTGATAGAGGAGGTTCCCCGGGGACCGCTGAATAGTGCTGATAACACAAATGACCATATTTAGATGCCTTCAAACTGGTAGGGTTGGAATGTGTATGCAAGTGTGCATCTGCAAACATTTTTCATCATGTTTAAGAATCTCTCACCCAGACAAGGATCTGAAGGTTACCAAATACTGAGGCCTAGTTGTTTTGGGTAGTTTGATATCATTAATAACATCAAGATATTGCACCATGTTCTCATAAATGTTAGTTTTATGTATCCTGTAGTTGAAAGACACAAAGAAAATGGAGGAGGGATTACACCCTAGATTTATATAGCCTACACACACAGTTTATCAATAAAATATTTTGACTAATTTTGAATATTTTCCACAATTAAAAAAACCTTTGTGATCTATTAGTTCTATAGACCAATAAATTGTATGCATAATAGTAATACGTAAAATGAATTTATATATATATATAAAGTAATTTGGTTTTACCAAAATTTCGGTTTTACCGAATGACACTTTTGGTTATACCGAATGACGTTATTTTCAAACAATGCTAACAGGCTGATATCTAGCTAGCTAGTTGGTTAGGACAATCAAACATTTTATATTTAGTACAAGTTTTTAAAATATTTCAACATTTTCCATGTTTAGTAGCGGTTGTACCGAATGACTTTATGTTTCGGGACATGCGTATAAGCAAGTGAAAACATGAATTTTTCAAATAGTTAAAATGGCGGGTGTATGATGTCACATCCTGTCACATGATATTGACCGCATGACTTGATCCAAAATGGTCCCTTTACATTGGTTACTCCGAATGATATCAATGAAATTTATTTTTCCGGACATTCGTTCTCATAACAAAGCAACGACTTTTACGCATAATTTTAATACCATTATGCACAATGTTGATATATGATGTTATGAAATCATGCCAGAATAAAAAAAAATATATACTTTTATTACATTTTAAGATATTTTAATCACAAATTAAGTGGCTGTATTGGCCTTTGACAGGTAAACCGAATGACCTTTTGACACTTCAAAATCTTTAAAATACCTTTATATGTAGCAAAATATAATTAAAATCTTTTGGATTCAATAAAGGAGATCTAGTTGTACTACCTTACATACCTTGGATGTCATATCTTTGTTTTTTATTATCATTAAGGCCTATGGACAAAAAAATGACCCATCACATCACTGACCCATATACACTACTCCCCGGTTTCAAAGACAAGGCTTAAGCCTAGTTCCAGACTAAAATGAATGTTTGAGCTGTTTTAACTGAAAGTAACTTGCATTGACATATCTTAAAGTTCCCTCCTAGTAAATAATAATTTAATCCTTTAAAACTCATCTTTGATCACTAAAATGACACATTTAAACTTTTTTTTTTTCATGCCTTGAATGTAACTCTACACCCTTACCTCATTTAATATACGTGGATCAATGAATATGCAAATTAGCCCCACCTCCACTCTCTCACGCCAGCTCAGAGATCCACTCGGTCAACTTACTGAGGTAAATGCTGCACAATGGTATCGCGCTTTACAACATCGGACACATAACTGTAATTAATATTATGAGCCTTTCGATTGACTATGTTGTCAAACAGCTAATAATGTGTTACACAATCTAAGTTACACAAGCTAATGTTACACAAACCATGTTCCCATTTGCCATGTCAGAGTCAGACAGCTGCCTTCTAACAATCAGTATCCTTACAAACGCTTTGAAGAACTCAGAACGTCAGTGGAGAAAGGCATATAGTTCATCATAACATTGTAATATACATCATACACCCACCATTTTGCTAAATCTACACAATTTTTTCTACACAAAAAAATATACTGATAACTTAGCTCCTCTCGAGACTCCCCTGCTAGTTCGCTGTTAATGATATGCTAAATTCTGCCGGCACATTGACATGATTGGTTACAAGGTAGTTTGTGACGTCACAGACACCAGCAATTTCAAACCGTGGGTTTGAGACTGTCTTTTTTTTTCAGTGCAAGGAGAAAATACTCAGAAATGGTGTTGACATATGAATTTGCACATGGTTTGTTTTAAAGCATGTTAAAAACACCACATATACATATAAACAACATTAAAAACTTGATTTTTTCTATGCTGAAATTTTACCGATTTCAATTTTAAACCAGATCCAACTTGATTGGCTCAGTACGTGCTGTTCCCAAGTGAACGATGGTCCTGTTACAGTGCAGATAATGATAGACCTGTCCTTGATACACACACACACACACACACACACACACACACACACACACACACACACACACACACACACACTTTACTCCCCATAGCTTCAGTTTCCCACATCAGCTAGGCAAAATTGTGGTGGAATATGAAACCATCTTTTTTCATTTCACAGATCATCTTGCAGTTTGTCCTAAAAATGTATGTGTACTGAGAAAACAGAGCAAGCCCGAGTGAGAATCTGTGACTGTGTGAGCGCAATCGGTGGCAAACTCGGGATGTACGTGAGATGCTGACAGAAATTGTGTGTTCCTGGAGAGAGAGACAGAGCAATGAGCTGGCTAGAATCTATCAGCTGCTGCTGGGTGCAAGACATCTGGAGCGGCCAGATGCCCGTCCGGTCACTAATCACACCAACATCTCATTATGACCATTGATCAATCAATCTGTCTCACCAGGCCTGCAGACCGCGTGTTTATCATTATAAAGAAAAATATCCTTTCTTCCCAACAAGGGTGAAACGTCACCTAAAGATTAAGAAGTATTCATAATGGCATGCAGTGTTTCATGGCTTTTAAAAAGACATTAAAGCTTTTAGTATTGGGAAATAGTTCTCGGGGGACCCAGAGGAAAATTTTATTGCTCTTTCACTGCTCTTAATGGAGCCTTAATCAGTTATTTTTCATTTATAAAACTTTGTCTCAGTTGTTTCTAATAAAGTTCTTAAAGGGAAATAAAGTAAATGCAAATAAGACAAACAGTTAGTGATAAATCAAATGGTCTACTTTATGAACGTTTTTCTAAACTTCTCCTTTTTGGTTCCACCAAAGAGTGAAACATGGATCAATGTTAGGGTGAGTGCATGATGACATTTTTGGGTAAACTATTTGGGTAAATATTCTTTCCACAAATGATATGATTGTTGACAGTAAAAGTTTAGCTTAGATCAGTTTGTTATTTTTGTCAAAGCTTGATTTATTATGGAAATCTCTTACTTGGCAGACATTGAGGACTTTTAAATACAGTTTGAGATGAGATCTCTTCTGAAAATGTGAATGTGAAAATACTGCCTAGTGAGCATAACATTTGAGAAACATTCCAGAAAAAAAAAAAAAAGTCATGACATGCAGTGTAGGTTTTCAGATTACCACAAATGATCAGAGCCAATCTGCAATTATCAACATGTTTGCTTGATGTGTGCGAGAACCAATGAGGTTCATTCTCATGTGATACGCAGCATGTCTGAGCTTCCGGAAGAGGTTTGTTCTTGTGCATCATTCAGGTTAGGTTGAGCTTCTGTTTATGTTTGCTGATCAATGTTTATATGTGAATAAAAGCCTAAATTAAATCTGGTCGTGATTGAGCCTCTTCAGAAAATTTGGACTAAACCACTCAATTCATATGGATTAGTTTTACGATCTCTTTATGAACTTTTTGAAGCATCAAAGTGGTAGTTGCGTAGTTGGAGGGATGGAAAGCCCTCAGATTTCATCAAAAAAGATCTTCATTTGTGTTCCAAAGATGAATGAAAGTCTTATGGGTTTGGCACGACATAAGGGTGAGTGATTAATGACAGAATTTTCATTTTTGGGTGAACTAACCCTTTAAAGTGACAGCAGCCTAATATCTGCTGCTCTGTCGTTAAAGTGAATCAAACAAAAGAGAAAATAACTTACTGCTCTTAACTGAATAACTTTTTTAATAAGCATTATATTTAATTAATACAGTGAAGACTATAAAATATTTTATTTTTATTACATTTCAGTACTAATTCTAACTACATGTTAAACAAACCTATTGTACTGTACCTGAAAAACTTAATTTGTTTAATTCATATTTTTTTATATTGTATTTGTCCTACTGTTTGCAATTGTCACAGTTCCCTTCCGTTCTGGACTCCAACTCCCATCATCCTCCCTGTCTCTCACCTGCACACACTTCCCAATCTGCACTCCATCAGCATGGATTCCCCACACCTGGATCACCTCGTTATCTCTCCCTTATAATGGACTCACTCCCTGCACTCCCTTGTCGGTTCTATTGTTTGCTTTATGTTGTGTTGTAGCTCTCCTTTGGTGATTAAACCCCTTTTATGTTGAAGTCTGTGTCTGTACCTTTGCTAATGTAACCAACTGTAACAGAAGAACCGACCAATACAGTAAGGACTTCAACAAGCTAAAAGATGGGAATTTTCCTGGTTCCTGTTCCCCCTAAGAACCGCCAACGCAAGCTATCTGCGGAGGACCGCCTCTGGACTTCTAAGCAGGATGGCCGCCCGCTGGAGAAGTATGTGGAGGAATTCTCTGCATTGACTTTTGGGCAGAACCAGCCGCTCCAGCAGCCTTCGACGAGCCCGCTCCAGCAGCCTTCGACACATACCAGCCCACAAGTCCCTACCTACCACCACAGAATTCCCCAAGAAAATTTTGGGGGGCGGCCATATACCTGTGGGTGGGGAACTCGTGGGTGGGGACTCTGAACTGCCATGGCCGCCCACGGCCCCTGACCCGCCATGGAGACCTCCATATCTGCCTGCACTCCCCTCACTCACGGTTAGGTCTCCAGGGCGCCCACCTCCAGGGAGGTAATGTCACAGTTCCCTTCCGTTCTGGACTCCAACTCCCATCATCCTCCCTGTCTCTCACCTGCACGCACTTCCCAATCTGCACTCCATCAGCATGGATTCCCCACACCTGGATCACCTCGTTATCTCTCCCTTATAATGGACTCACTCCCTGCACTCCCTTGTCGGTTCTATTGTTTGCTTTATGTTGTGTTGTAGCTCTCCTTTGGTGATTAAACCCCTTTTATGTTGAAGTCTGTGCCTTTGCTAAAACAACCAACTGTAACAGCAATTTGCTTTTTTATTTTTAATAACAGAACTTAGATAAAATAACACAAAATAACTATATTGCCATGTATATCGTTATCGTGAAATAAAATGTCTCATATCGTGAAATAAAAATTTGGTCATATTGCCCACCCCTAGATTGCGCTCATACACAACTCTAGTGGAGCAATATGTGACATTATTACCATAAAATGCTTTTACAACATTTCACAACATTGCATTTTGTTTGCAGTTGCATTTGAAAAACATTCTAGAAATTGTACTGGAAATTAACAAAATATGCAACCAAATTACAACATGCAGTTTAGGTTTTTGCATTAGCAAAAAATTTTAATACTAAAGTGAAAATTTGAGAAATGTATAAACTATTTTTTACAACCAACAACAACAAAAAAGTAATTAGCTGCCACAGTACTGTAGCGGTCAACTGGTAACTATTGTAGCTAATCAACAATAATGTTAGCTAATGGTAATGTTACTGGACATAAGGTAAGCATAATAAAATATAACACAAAAATATATTTTTTCTTTCAGAGCCGTAACCACCATAGACATTGAAGGGGACAAGTCCACCCCAATAATTAGAGATGGCCAAAATTGTTATATTCTTGATGCTGCTCTGCTGCACTCCATTACGCACCACTCTGTTTGTTGTTTGGACGCCAAAAAGTTATATTTTTAGGCTGGTCTGCAGTCTCAGCGGTCTACAGTGCTCGTCAATGTCAAAATGATTGAGATGGCCAATCAAATCAAAGAAGGCAGGGCTTTACTGTTCACAGAAGATGAGTGTGAATTCCAGCACGTTACTTTAAACAGTAAAAGAGTGCATGGTACGATGTAAGCAGCTAAATAGTTAATACTTGACAACTGTTTTACAATAGAAATGTTAAACGACCGACAGTAATATCCAGTAATGCAAACTACTCAACATTTTAATGAAATTTTGCAGTTTTTAATTGAAAATATGCTATCTTATACTTGCTTCATGAAATTCATAATTGACTGTGATGAGACAAGAAACGTTTTGCATTTTTGACATATTATTAGGCATACGAATAAAAGTGTCTTTGCATATTTAAAAAAAAAATAAAAAAAAAATCTTATTTGCAGATAGTTTACATTTGATTACTTTATAACTACAATTAGACCTAAAACTTATTTTACCATTTTTATTTCTTTATTCCCTTAGATCCCTTTTAATCCTTTAAAAAAAAATCTAAATTATTAAACGGATACACTATAATTTGTGATTTTCTGTCCTATAGAATATGTAGTTGGACTACAGTAATTAATGATTTGAGAAACCCTTTACTCTTTCAGGTCACTGTTTTCAATCTGGGAAAAGAAAATCAGACCAGATATTTGTGGGAAAGTCACCTCACATCAAACCTGAATTCATGAAACGGACTGAATGAAGAATGCTTGATCTAATGCCTTACCTGCCAGCAGCAGTTAAAGAGCACAGAACAAGGATCGGACATTTGCTTCATGTTCCCGGGCTTGATCTGTTGGGCACTGTAAATACAAGCTGCAATTTCAAGAGAGGTGCTCAGAGCTTAGCCTGCGGCAGGGCCGGTGTTTTCACTCGTGTGCAGATGACATAGCTGCCCACAGCAGGACATAAACTCCCCTGAGATCCAGCTTTCATTAAAAAAAGAAAGTTCTGCCAGGGAGCCTGTTATTAGAGACCAGGATGATACGGTGGGTAATTTCCACAGGTGTATTCATTTCCTGTGGGTGAATAGAAAATAAGTGATAGTGAGTTTTTAAGCTTTATTAAAACGTTCATTATGCAGCAAAAAAATGTTGTTTACAGGAAATTCACAGCAGTTCAGCGGGGAGAATACAAATACTACCAGATCTCCAAAACACAATATTAAAGGGTCAGTTAACCATAAAATGAAAATGCTGTCATCATTTACTCACCCTTACATTGTCCCAAACCTGCATGACTTGCTTTTATTCTGTGGAACACAAAAGGGGATGTTTTGCTGAAAGGGTTAGGGTGATTTCCCTAAACCCAAAATGCTCTTTTCCATACAACAAAACTATATAGTGCTAAATATATGGTTTGGTTACAGTTTCCCACAGGAGAGAAACATTAAAAATGAGATCTCTTTAACATCTCAACTGTTTCTCCTAGACAAAAATGAGGTTGCTTTAAGGTCAAATGGAGACTTTTGCTTGAGTCTCCTGCTTCTCAAACAAAAAAACTCTAACACTCTCACAATCTGATTACAGTGTGTGACGTTACTGAGGTCTCTTCTAAAACTTCAGAAAAGACAAGTGCTAGACCATTGGAGTCTTTCGTTTTGGAATAAAATCTGAGAAAAGTGTGTGATTCTTAGACTAGTCTTAAAAGTTAGACATCTAATTTTTTTTTTTTCTTCAAGCCTGGTATTAACTTTTTAAAGTCAGTTACATAAAAAAGGTATATCTGTTTAATTTGAATTGGAAAAGACTGATTGCCCTTTGGTTAACTGCTACTTAGTCAAACTAGTTCTTAAGTTAATATGCAACTATGCTAAGTTTATGCAGCTGGCACCAGAAGACAAAGCTGATACCTAAATGAGACATATAAGAGAATAATCAGCCCTTAGTATCCTGAGCTTAGAGAAAGCTCTGTCAGAACCACAGTCTTGTGGGCAGCACCTCAGACAGTACCTCTGGAAAAAAAAAAAAAAAAAAAAAAGAAGCAACCTCTGAAAATATTTTTATAATGGAGTCTTGAACGAGATTACATCAAGACAATAAAGAGATCTCTTGTTTCTCATTTTGGACTCCTTTCTCTCAGATATTTCTCATGTCTCATTTCTGTCTACTCTTATTTCTCCTAAGGAATTTTCAGAAAAATCTGAAACATTGCTGATACTGAAATGAGAGAATCACAACTTAGTCTCACGAGCTTATAAAGAGCAGCCTCTTTATACACATTCTCAGTTTTAACTCCTTTTTCTCTCAGATATTTGTCTCATTTCTGTCTACTCTTATTTCTCCTAAGTAATTTTAGGAGAAGCATCTGAAACTCTGTTGATATTATAATGAGGGATATACATATGAGAATCACAACTAAGTCTCATGAGCTTGGGAAAAGCAACCACTTCTACTAACTATAAGTAGCTTTGCAACTACATGTCAACCACTCTCATTAGAGTATTAGTAGACAGTCTGCTTAATATCTGCTAACACTTTATTTTGATGTTCCCCCAACAGACATTCTATGGACTATAAGTAACTTTGCAACTACATGTCAGCTTATACTAACCCTAACCCTAACCTAACAGTTCTACTATGCTCTAATTAGAGTTTTGTTGTATGGGAATAAAATTTCTTCATACGGCTATATTCCACATTTTCTAAAATCATGTGATAGCTTTATGTGAGGAACCGAATGAAAAAAGGTAAGAAATTTGAAGATTTTAATGCCATTTGCACTTAGATATTGATATGAGTAAATGATGACAATTTTCAAATATGGCTGAACAACTCCTTCACAAACAACAAGTTTGCAGTAATAAAACCCTAAAGTCAAAGTTGAAATTGCTAGTTGGAAACTGAATTTTATGGAAGCTCCAACTAACATTATGACGCAAAATAAACAGAACCCAAACGGCAGGGGTTCCAGTAGTTAATGGTACCCAAGGATCTATCTTTACATATATTAGCATTTTATGTATCATTTTATTATAGCTGATGTTACCTGGTGGGCCCTCAATATTTTGTGAAAGAATACAGCACTTGATTAATGTAGTAATTAAGTAGTTTCCTTTGAGCATTGCCATAGAAACGAATAATTTAGTCCGAGGACGTGAACTGTGTAGGATCTCCAAGTTATCTCGTAATTACGATAATTCCAATGAGACAAGAACGTGTATGCATAGAGAAGCTATTTTTAGGCATTTTACATCCTTTTTAGGATTAGCAGATTTCTTAGAATTTGCATATTAGTAGCTCCAACACAAAACCTGTATACTTATTTGTTATCTTATCACTTGCCATTGTGTTTTGTAATCAAAATGGTTTATATCAAAGTATAGTTTTGTAGGGAGGCTAATATGCTAATTATAATTAACATGCTAATGTATTCTGACCAGGTACTATTAAAAAAGCTTTTTAGTACCACATTGTATATCAAAATACCACTGTAGAACTGTAACAGGATACAGAAAAGTTAGAAGGAAAGAATCTTTTATTTCAGAAACTAGCTGGCGAACACCGTTAACTGTATAATCCTACGCCCATTTTCCAACTTCCTCGTCTGATGCTGATGAAATTCTGCAGTGGTGTGTCTGGTCAGTGTGTGCGAGTCATTGGTCACTGATGATGAATGTTTCACAGTAGACAAAACACCACCTGTTCGTTCCTGCCACACAGCTGTGTGGAAACAACTCAGAAAAGTGCTAATAGCTAGTGTTACACTTAGATGGTTGTAAATGTTGGTTGTAACTTATAATCTTAGATGTGTTTTTGTGTGTGTGTGTGATTTTCAGCTACCGAATTATCTTTAAGTACTTTCCATATACGCTAATAGCGTGGCAAGTTTTGTTAAAAAAAAACAAAAAATAGAGTTTTGTTAGCGCACCGCTAATTGTGTCAGGCTAATAGCACTGAGTTTGTGAACAAAGTGTAGTATGTAATAAGTTTTATTTACATACTGTATGGTGTTCGCATTGAAATACCAAACGTTAAAGTGTCTCAACTGTTTAATGAATTCGGCCCAAACTTAAATTCAAAGACATATTAGCAATTTCTTCACAAATAAGCATGCTAACACTAGCACAAAGTTATACTGTTGGCTTGAATGAAGAATTCTCTGTCATTATATTTCATTCTGGGAGCCACTCCAAACTCGGATAACCTTAACTGTTTCATCTTGATGTGTCTGCCAAAGAACTTGAACTACCAACTGCATTGCTGATTAAATGTTGCATAAAGTTCTTCTTAGAGTGAATGCTGGTTAATGGAATGAGAATAGGAATGTAGGACTCTGTCAGGACTTCAGTTGATAAATGACTAGTAAAATTAACTCAATACGAACGAAGGGGGAGATTATGTGTGGGCTCTGATTGGAAATGCATTAGCCAGGTGCAGTGGTATATTGCAATTCGCGTTTGGTTTAAAGTGGATGTTTGTTTAGTCATCATTTTAAATGTATTGCAGCAGTAGATGAACTTTTTGCAATTTATGATGAAAATAAAGCTTTTTTGTGTGAACTAGGGTTGTAACAGTATGAGATTTTCACTATATGATAACCGTCTCAGAAAATATCACTGTTTCACGGTATACAGTATTAACAGCCCAGGCTCATTAAAACATACCTGTGGGAACATTTTTGCAAAATATGAAGCGTTTTGTGTCAGTTTCAATGTGAAATGTCCACTGAATGGTGATTTATTTATTTATTTTTTTCCAGAAACAAATAAACGTGAATATGGCATGTTTTTATTATTTTGTTTTTATACGTATCACCACAGGTCTGATTTAAAATGTCCGGTGATTGGCACCAAGCTTAATGCTCCATTACATTTTAAAATAATGTACTGTACCATCTACGCTACACCTAAACCTACCCGAGAGTGTTAACAGAAGCACAAAAAAGTGTTCATAATCATGCCATTTTAGCTTGTTTTTGATCTCTCATCTTTGAGCTCTTTTATCATGAGTCATGTTTCACGGGATTCGTACCAAAGGCTTCCGCATCCTAAGTACAATTCCGTACAAGCGGAGCTACCGAGCAAGCTTGTTACATCAGAAAAGCAAAACATATGGAGCTGGTTGCTGTTTTACTGCCTCTAGTGTTCATTTCTGTTGGAAACTGCAGTGATATGTATGTATTGGTACGCATTTTGCGTTTTGCAAAAAATGTTCCCATGCATACCTTTTTCCATGAGGTATTAAAGAATCAATTCTTACTATCATCAGCTAAAATGATCGTTAAATGAATGAAAACAGGGTTTTTTGTTGTTGTTGTTGTTTGTTGAACAAAAGCTATATTAAACTTGAAACTATTTGTTTGTTTTGTTTACTAAAATTTCAATAATCAAAAACATGTCTAATCAATTAAATGTATTAACTGATTATGGATTGGATTAACAACTTATTTTTATCATTAATAATTTATTACAATTTTAAGAATAATAGAGTCCTATGAATTATATTTTATTCAGAAAATTATTTTTTCTTTTTATGATTTAATACATGTTTTGCATTGAATTTCTGTGCTTACTTTGAATTTACTTCTGTATTTTCTGTTTTTATTTATTTTTATCTTTGTACAGCACATTGGACAACTGCTGTTGTATAAATTGTGCTTTATAAATAAATGAAATGAAATGAAATGAATACAAATTTATTATAAAAATGGTGGTAATCAAATTAATGCATAAAACTAACATTTTAATTAATGTTTTAAAATGTAATCAATTGAAAATGTAACAACTTTTATGCTTTTATTTTTGTCAAAGTGTATTACGTGCATTACGTGGTTTATTGTAGCCTTCACATTACACAGCCTATAGGCCCCATTGCGTTAAATGGCCTATCGTGGCTCTTTGCATTAAACGACTTATCGAGGCTTTTCACATTTCGTGGCCTATTGTTACTCTTTGTATTACACACCCTATTGTGGCCCTTCTCGTAACATGGCCTATCGTAGCCATCAGGTAAGTCTGACTATTATTGTTTTATGAAACTCGGCCTATTGTAGCCCTTCACATAATCATAATCTTCGCATTTCACGGCCTATAGTGGCTCTTTGCATTTCATGGCCTATCGTGGCACTTCGCATAACGTGGCCTACTGTGGCCCTTTGTATTACATGGTTAACCAGAGCCCCTCGCATTACTTGGCCTATCACGAGTCTTATCACGTAAGACTAATTATAATTGTTAATGTAACCCGGTCTATCGTGGCCCTTCGCACAGAGCAGCCTATCGGGGCCCTCTGTACAGCACGGCCGATCATGGCCATCAGGTAAAACTGGCTATTATTGTTTAATGTAACTCAGCCTATCGTGGCCCTTTGTATAGCACAGCCTATCGTGGTCATCAGGTAGGACTTACTATTATCGCTTTACGTTACCCGGCCTACCGTGGCCCTTACCTCCGCGGCGGGTCCGTTTGGGACCTGCAAATTGATACAACCGTTACTGTAAAGGCGCGTGCGCGTCCGCGGATCCGACATGGGTCCGCTCAGGATCCGCTGATTGACAGTAGAATTTACGGCGCCGCCTGGAGGCGGAGCTGATCCTCTGGGCGGTGCCAAAACAAATGTGACAGTCACGAGGGTTTGGCGACTTGAATGCGGATCCGCCTAGGTGTCTCCTGCTGTGTAGGAATGATTGTTAGGTATTCTAGTTAAGAAAAGCCTCAATTGGTATCAATTCGAATTTCTTTTGGGTATAAGCACCACACCTGGATTTGGTCTAAGGACGGGGTCTACGCCAAAGAACTTTTCTATACAACTAAACATGAATAATTGTAGCTCATTACTATCTGTTTACACTTTAGAGAATAAATACCATGTAAACATTCACCTGCCTTCTGAGTCTTCATGGAAGAACTATTTACCTCCCCACTGTGTTTTTTTTTTTTTTTTTTTTTTTTGGAAGTTTGAATCTTCATAAAACTGACAGATCAAAGCAATTTAAATACAAACCCAGCAATTACTATTTGCAGCTGAATGCGAATCAATGCTTGCAATGTCCTCTTGAATGTCTTGTCAGAAGATAGTCTTTTTTGGTTAAGAACAAATGTAATTGTCTTCATTGTTGTATAACACAGTTAAGCGTAGCATTTTCTTCCTTAAGCTCTGAAATAGGGAACAAAATCAGCATGGATGAGAACAATCATTTTGTGTACCTGTCAAAGAAGAACATCAAGATCTTAGAGTTCATATTAGCATATTTTAGCTGGAGAGAAGGTGACAGGGATATAAAGAACTCTGAGTGCTTGAAGAATACATCCCAGCTTGAATATTGTACATGACGTTATCAGTTTAAGAGCTCAACGGCAGCCTGGATCCCCATGTTGCAAGGCAGGGAACAAAGTGTACTTGACACTGGTGAGCTATTATCAGTACAATCAGAAAAAAGGAGACAACTAAGCCAACAAGAGTGAGACAACAGAGACAACAGATAACAAGATAAAAGAAATGAAAAACTAAGAGCAGGGCTCAACTATAAGGATTTTTTTTTTTTTTTTTTTTTTCCTGCAGTCCTAGTAGTACTTTTTATGTAAGTGCCAACATTTATTACTGGTCCAAAAACATACAGTTTTTGTATGTTTACAACTTATTTGCATATTTTTGGGAATTTAAACTTAAACATGCACCTACTTTTATAAAAATGCATATATTTTTCTTACGGTAACACTTTACAATAAGGTTCATTAGTTAACATTAGTTAACTACATTAGTTAACATGAATTAATAATGAACTGCACTTATACAGCATTAATTAATCTTTGTTAATGTTAATTTCAACATTTACTAATACATTATTAAAATCTTGTTAACATTAGTTAATGCACTGTGAACTAACATGAACAAACAATGAACAACTGTATTTTCATTAACTAACGTTAACAAAGATTAGAAAATACTGTAACAAATGTATTGCTCATGGTTAGTTCGTGTCAGTTAATACATTAACTAATGTTTAACTAATGAACCTTATTGTAAAGTGTTACCTTTCTTACATTAGTTAAAGGCCAACATAGTTCTATAAACAAGAAGAATTAACAGACATTATAAAAAACCAAACTTATTTAATATACAATATACTTCCTTTGCTCATATTTACCAAGGGTGTCAATATGTGTGTGCATATATATATATATATATATATATATATATATTTTTTTTTTTTTTTTTTTTTTTTCAATATCTGGAAATTATAATGTAACTGTCATGATTATAATCTGTTTAGTTCCTGGCATGTCTGTTATATGAGTTGTCATTAGTTTCTATGGTTACAGATTCGTTAATCTTCCTCCAGCTGTTTGTATTTGAGTTTATCATTGTATACTTAAGTTCCTTTGGTTCCTCAGTTCATTGTCGGTTATTGTTTGTGTTCAGACACGCTGTTACATTACCTGTGGATTATCTGAGTTTGTTTGATTAAATATTAGAATTCATTTTCATCTGACCTTCATCTTCATCTGTGGACTTTATTCACTGTGATTGTGACAGTATACCCGACCACTCAAAAAAAAAAAAAAAAAAAAAAGTAAAAAGAGTAAAAAGAAAGAACATGGACTCACCAGTGTCGCATCTCCTCCTCCCAGAGAACTGGAATATGTTGGGGTATTTGAGCTGGATGCTACGACACGGCAGCCTCTCCCTCACAGCCTGCAAGCCCAAGGCAGCAATGAGGTCGTCCCAGAACCAGAGCCGGATACCAACAAAGCCCCGGAGTCTATGCGTGCTGACCAGTCCATCTCAGAGCCAGAAGTGAACCTAAACCTGATACACCTCTGTGGTCCACGGATCCAGTTTCCCACCCCCAAGTCCTCGTCTTCTTCGCCAGTCCCATCCGGATATTTGGACGCTCCGGTCCCGTCCAGAGATCTTCTTATGCTGTTATTCCTGCCTGATTTCCTGTTCCCTGGGTCCGTTGGCACCACTGGTGTCATCTAGGTCCTTGGCTCTGTCCCCGCCACTACCTCTGTGCAGCTCGTCCCCGGCAAAGTCCCCGGCTGCACCTTGGGCCTGTCAGCCCATCAGCTCCACCCCGGCTGTGCGCCGTGGGACTCCTGTGGGCTCCCTCGTCCATCCGGATCAGCCTTGGTCGGTCGTCACTCAGCTTCTGTCACTGACTTTTGGGTCTCCGGCTGCACCTCCACCCCTTCAGCTTCGCCGGGCTTCTCCTTCCCTCCCCGCCTCAGTCCCATGAGCCAGCAGCTTCACCGTGGGCTTCCGGGCCATGGATGACGCTCTGGTCCATCAGCCTCTCTGCTCTGCCGGTTCCTCCACGCACCCCAGTCGATGAAGGCGGCTCCATTGGTCGGTCCCCAGGTTCTACCCAGCCCTTCAGCCAAAGCTCCACCCTGGCTCCTCCCACCGTCACGTCCACCATAGTGTTTGTCTTCTCCAACTCCTCCTGGTCATCCCTGTCCATCACCAGCTCCACACCCACCTCCAAAAACCCATCACTCCCTCCTCAGCTGGACATTGTACAGCACGAGGACGTGCCTTTCCGAAGGGGGCATAATGTCATGATTATAATCTGTTTAGTTCCTGTCATGTTTGTTATATCAGTTGTCATTAGTTTCCATGGTTACAGATTAGTTAATTTTCCTCCAGCTGTTCATATTTGAGTTCATTATCATTTTATACTTAAGTTCCTTTAGTTCCTCAGTTCATCTTCGGTTATTGTTTGTGTGTAGACATGCTGTTATGTTACCTATGGATTATCTGAGTTTTTGTTTGATTAAATACTTTTATTTTTTTAATTCTGACCTTCTTCTGTGAACTATTCACTGCAATTGACAGTAACAGCGTCATTTTAACATTTAATAATGTTTTTTGTAATATACTATTATGATAAACAATAATATTTTTAAAGATGTAAAAAATGTGTATATGTATGTTTTTTTTTTTTTTTTTTTTTTAAATAACTCCAAATTAAATATCACTTGGTCCAACCTTATTGTTGAGCCCTGAAGCATCAGTTTCTAAGAACTGTATGCAGAAGATCAGAGTGCAAAGGAAATGCAGTCACCCTGCCAAAAACTGTGTCTGAGTTTATACGACCCAGGCCTAGCTGATATGAGCTTATTAAGATTAAATAAAGGCCGAATGCACTTTAGGTATACACCCGGCCAAGACAGCACGCCCGCATACATTCTGACAGCACAAGAAAAATGAGCTGACTCCAGAGGAGGGGGGACTAATTTTTCTCCAGCTAATGTTGGAGATGACGTTGAGGCCTGGGAGGCCTGTGAAGGTCGGAGAGGAGGTAGGACCAGGCTGAACCCAGGAGAAAAACGGTTGTGGCCCCGGAGAACCGCCGCAGATGAGATGTAAAGGTGACTCAGACAGCTCAGAGTGCTTTGGATAGGACAGGGAAAATGAAGAGAACTGCCAAAGGAAATTGGTCACTCCATAGGGTTATAATTGATGTGGTTTATATTAAGTCATTTAAGGACAAACCTTACAATACGATCAGAATTCTTGCATGTCCTTTTTTTATTTTCCAGAATTTTCCAGAAGTAAAACTTGAACAAAGAAATTTGAATAGTCTACAATGAAATGAAAATTGACTCTTTAGTTTCTTAATAGACATTTCTAGTCTCTTTGTAAACAATTTGTAATTGGGGGAAAAGTCTTCGTAATGGTTTATCAAAATATATTAACTTGCTCTGCCTTCAGATGACATCACCAAGCCCTCGTTTTTTTTAGCTCCACCTCTCCAAATACTTTTCACAATCCTATTAACTATGATGATAAAATCTTGAACTACATATTTTTTATCACAAAATATACTATTTTACCAAAAAAAAAAAAAATGTGACTTTTGGTAAGTAAAATGGGTTGCAAACTCTGTTCTGTGAGGTTGTCATGTGAAATGTCAAAATGTACACAATGTGTATTGCGGATCAATGGTTTCGCAAACTTGTAAAATTTTAGCCTTTTGCTAGTTAATATAGTTAATACCAGCAAGTTAATATATCGAAAAGGCATTTGACCAACACATAATCTAAATAAATTGGTGTCAAACACGAGGGCAAACCTCATTTTGCCACTTTCAAATCATCCTTGGTTAAAAATAGGCTAATACTACTTGCGAGAAGAGGAAAGGCTAAGAAAGAATTTTAACGTCAATAAAGCTGTCAAGTCAAATTTATTCACATAGTGCTTTTCACAATACACGTTTCAAAGAGATTTCAAAGAAAATCACAATGTTAATGTTTATAATTTCTTAGTACCTTTACATCTTATAGTCGCATTTAGCAGATTAGAGCTGGGCAATAATATAGTTAACATTTTGCGACAAAACGAGCAATCAAGCTGTTGAGTTATGCTACATAGTATATATTGCCCTACGTGAGTATGCTGTATGTATGAGGATAAAGTTGGACATACTTATATATATATATATATATATAATAGGGCTGTCACGATATCACAATATCAGATTTTTCACACCACGGTTATCATGGCTAAAAGAATTCATGGTAACAATATATCACAATATCTATAGACATCAATGTTATAAGTCAAATTCATCTATATTTTGTTTATTTAGTGTTTTGCTTTCTTTTTTTAGCCAATGAATCACACCATTGCATACAGTAATTACAACAATTGAGACTCTGGCTTTCTCTGGCTTCTTTGACACTGCCTAAGAAATAATCATAATAATCAAAAATACCTAGTTCATGAAGCCTTTTAAAGGAAACATTTGGCAGCTTGTTGACATATTGTCAGAAATAATTAAATCAATGAAAGAACAATTTTAGAGCAATAGGGGAAAAAGTGTACAGACGTAGCCTCAAACACGTCTGTACCATGGCATCCAGTGAGAGAAGGAGAACCAAAGTGGACAGTGTGTCGTATCCTGAGATGCAAACAGATCCACTTCTGCTTGGCCATACACTCCCCATATTAGCTCCACCACCTCGGGGGTGAAGTCTCCATTCCCCGGGCCTCAGCCCCTGCCTTGACAGGATGTCTGCTTATACCAATTTTGGTACCCTGGAATGTTTACTACTCTCAGCTTTCCTTGGAACCACAGGAAGACAACACCAATGTGTTGTCTGCGAACAAGCACATGAAGGCCACTCAGGTCTGGGAGGAAATATTTAAATACTATGAAGACACAGCCATCATTTCTAGGCAATTTATATGCCACAAGAGATGAGAACTCCTCCACAGACCCTGAGCTGAGCGGCCTTCCCTAACCACTCCCTAACCCATTAGAGAAGCATCTGTCAAGAGCATGATGCGATGACAATAAGCTCCTAACACAGGACCTTGGGACAAAACCCAAGGCTTCCTCCATATCACCAAGGTGCGGAGAGACCTGCGCATAACGCAACTGCCTTAGACCTAACAGTCTCTGAAACTGTTTGACAGTGATTGATTGGCCTAGCTATATCTTGTTTACAACTATGAGAGACAAATCGGTACAGCAGGAGACAGACATGCCTGCACCGTTGTTGACGCAATGTCTTGTTCCTGAGGAATGAGCACTGTGGAAACCACAGCGCTCCAAAGCACCAAGGGTGGCAGGGTTGGCAGAATGGCCTCTTGAGGGCACAGAGGAGGAATGGCCAATGTATAATGAGGTGGGAACCACTGCCACCGAAAGGGGCGTGCCCTCTGAAGTACAGCACTTCTGGCATTAGGGACTTCTCTTTGGCCGAAGCCTTCTTCGCAAGAATGACGGTCTTCAGATCCACCTTCTCCTTCATAGGCTTCGGCTGAGAATGCCGTCCCGGTCCCCAATCTTTCTGAGGGGCAGCACGGGAAGCGACACTCTACCCTGTACAAGGAGATCATTAACAGCTGGGGCTGCTCCCGCCCAGTAGCCCCATAGACCTGAGTCTGGATAGGGAGAAATTCCAGGTCTCTTAGCAGGTCTGCTGTATATGCCACCTGGAGGATAATGTCGGGGCCTTAAGGGATGACGCCGTGCCAGGGGACAGATACCACGCAAGCATCTGTTCCACCTTTGGCATCGCCCCATACCCATGCTCTTTCAGCCCCCTTACATTTGCATATATTTTTAATTGAGAACTGAAAAGCCGAGCTGAAAAGTGTTTAACCCACGATCTCAAAATCTCATAGTGGAGATCGGGAAAGAATGAAAGACCCTGACATGGAGGTTGTAATTTTGGCTAATTTGTTTTTTTGGCCAAGTGCCCTGTCTCTGGGCCGACTATCTGATGTTTAACTTGGCCACAGCCTGAGTTAAAACCTCCACAAGCTCCTCATACACACAGGATTGACATGGCGAATCTTCAATTCCCCCGACTCGATGCTCAGCACATCCACCTCCTCGGAGCTGGACAGCTGCAGCACCGTATTATACCATTTAATTTCTCGAAATTAAATGGAGCCAAAGATCAACCAGACAAGTAAACATGGTCTGGATGACAGGCTAAATATATTAGAATAATTTCAATATACAATAAAATAGTCATAAATTAATATCTTGCAAACACACTTTCTTTACGGATTCGTAATCTACGCGTTGCCTCGGCAAACATGAGATCCGAGCCACTAGATTCTTTATTGCATAAGACTTTCTTCCCTCGAGAACAAAAGTCAACAAAAACGGAGCTAAAACTCCCGAAAGTGCATTCCTGTACATGTCGGGAAATTTTATGAATGAACACAGCCAGCCCCCTATTTGCAAGCTGACCGTGCATGCACCTAGTACGCAGGAGATGAGAATGACAAGTCCTCAATTCCCCAGCATCATTGCTCAGCACATCTACTTCCTCAGAGCTAGACTGCTGAAGCACCGGGCTCTCACTCAGGGCAGAAGGAACCGCAGTGTGGGCTTCCGAAACCAAAGAGAGAGGGCTGGATGCCATTTACTGTTTACTGTCGGGAATTTGCATCCAGTGTAGACAATATCAATGATTATAATGGGTTCTACATGTGGTCAATAAGACAACATCTGTATTGCAAACCCCTCCATGTTGTAGTTGTTGTTGTTTTTGCCGTATACCTACCAAGGCAACATCATTGCCATAGAAACCAACGCAGATATTCTGGTAAATGAAAGATCGGCATGGACACACAAATCAGATCTGAACAGTTGCGATACACAGTGTGGACGTCAATAATTTTAGATTAGATTCGAATCGGATACACAAACAATCAGATTTGGACTGTCTGAACGTAGCTTAAGGGTTTAAATAACAGGGAGAGCTGATGAGCAAAACAGGTGTCGGATCAATTAATAATATAAATATAAACACACACTCACACATTTTAATAAACATACTTTGGGGTAAAAATGCATTTAGTTTGTTTTCCATTCTAAGACAAAAAAAAAAAAAAAAAAAAAAACTTGGTGGAATCCAAACAAGTGAGCAAAAATAGCCATTTCTAGGCCACATGTAAGGCCGCAGCATTTAATTTGTCTCGATAAGCATGACAATTCCAATCTAGAATGAGCAACTTCTGTAATGAAACTAATGCCAATAGCAGTAATTGTGTTGACATTTGGAGCTGTTTACTTGATTCTGAATCAATTCTTTTTCTTTTTTTTACATCCAGGGAAGATGCGCACACTGATGCCCAGAGCTTCAGCTAACCACAGAAATACTGCTCTTTTCTCATAAATAGCAAATTCTCCACCATGGATAAACAGAGCGGGAGCTAAGAGTAAGCCCTGGATTAATCCTCTCTGCCAAGCAGCATGGACTTCTCAGCTGCGATGCTATGGCCCTCTCTTGTCGTTCCTTGGAGAGAAAGCACATGAAGACAAAAAAAAAAAAAAAAAGAAGGAAATAATCAGCCAGAGTCATTCCGTCCAAGATGTGGGGAGAGGATCAGTCACATGGCTGCTTCTTTAAAATGAAAAAAAAAAAAAAAAAAAAATCATGTGATATGACAGCCTGTGCGGGCGCTTTCCACTCACGGATGCCTCTGAGGAGCTTTCAGCCTGCCTACACAATGAAAAGAGACACATACCTGTGGGCAGAGCTTTATCGGCACTACCTAACCAGGCATGTGTCAGTTAAATCCGCTTTGGAATATGCGCTCAAAAGATTAGACATCTCACCTGAGATGGAGGGACGTGGATAAATACCGACTGTTTTAATGTGATTTCACATTCAAGCGGGCAGAGATGCCCAACGGTGGTCTGCCGTGTTCGGCAAGAACCCGCAAACGTGTCATCTGCTTCTGAATGGTCTTATATTTCCACTTCCATTCCCTGTAATAATTTTACAATGATAAAGTTACTTGATATGCAAATGCCAATCACTATTAATGTTGCACATACTTTAGGATTTAAACAAACCACAAGTATTAAATCTTGCACATATGATATTTAACCTGGTGGGCAATAAAATAGGGGGAAAAAACATTTTCTGCTGGAAAAAAAACAACCTAACATGGTTTGCTGATGTTCGAGCTGTCTGGTTTGTTGTTGGTTTTAGCACTTTTTATCTGGTACTTTTTGGTTTGTTATTTTAAAGGGGTCTTGAGCAGGGTCTCTAGTTTGCTGATTTTAGAAGGGTTTTGGGCACTTTTCAGCTGATTAGACTGGTTTAGTTTTTCAGGAATGATGATTTTAGAGGAGTTTTGGGCATTTGTCAGCTGCTAGGGCTGGTGTAGGATTTTGATTTTAGTCGAGTCTTGGCCATTTGTTATCTGTGATAGTTTAGAGTGGTTGTGGGCATTTGTCTACAGCTTGGGGTGGTCTGGTTTGTTGGTTTCAGAGAGATTTTGGGCACTTGTCAGCGAAGATGGTTTTAGGGGGGTTTTGGGCATTTCTTTGCTGGTCTTGCTTGGTTTTAGATTTTGTTTTTTGAGGCACTTGTGCTGGTCTGTCTTGCTGATTTTACTGGGTTTTTGAGTACAAGTCAGCTGGGAGCGCAGTTTAAACCATCGTTACAGAAGGGTTTCTAGCTATATTTAGTGACCATAGTAACATGGAGACGTTGACCAGTACATAAACCCATTGCAACCACCAAGAGCACCCTAGCAACAAATCGCTCTATCATTGTGGTGGTGAGTTCTGTAACTTTGTAATTTTCTTCAGAAAATGTAATAACAGACATTCTTCCCTATAAATCCTTAACTGAACAGACCCTGCATTACATCACCGGTGGGACTGAAGGTAACAGACTGTCAAATTTAAAAATGAAGCTATGCAGTATCTCATTTTTTTCTTATTTGTCTTCTTCTTCTTTTTTTTTTTTTTTTTTTTTGAACGAACACTGGCAGAAGGAGAAGCAGGGTGGAAAAGAATTGGAGAACAATGTCAGGTTGGATAAAGTTAAATGTAGGAAAGCTGGGTAAAACTCAATGGAGAGGAAGACACACTTATGTTATTTACGCCAAAATGACATTCCCATCGCTGGAACCTCACAGGTATGATGGCATATTATATTTTACTAGTTTTTCCTTTAAACTATTGGTTTATAGTTTTGCTGAATGTTGAATTTATGTTGTTTATGATGAATTATAATATTCTAAAGAAGTCTACATTAACACATAATTTTTTTAAACTTAATCTTTTAATCTTTCACACAAAAATAACAGGCTCAAAAAACAACCTCAGCAATAATTTCTTTAAGCAAATGTCACGAAATAAAACAAAGACAATAAATCTTTATATTGCTTTGTCCTTGCTGGTCATCCACAACAAAAAAAAGTTTGATTTATCAAACCAATGACTCTGAAGAACTGGTTCTTTTTAATGAATCATTTAAAATGAGTCATGAATCAGTCAAAGTTATAAGTTATTTACTATACTTGAGGCTTGTGAGACTTCAATTCAATTCAGTTCAATTACAAGTAAAATTAAAAGTTTTTTGCTTAATATCTGTTTGTTTAATTAAAATTATCAGGGCCCTGTAAAGTAAGCAAAAAAAAAAAAAAAAAAAAAAAAACCTTAATGGAAATTGGAATGCTCAAACAAACAGAGCAAGAATATTTCAATTCCTTCAAAACACTCAGAAACATAAATATGCCCTCATTTTCCTGTCCTCTCATGTTGTCCTCTTTTTCAGTAGCTCCACGCCACCACTTGCACTTTACAGGGTGATTCTTCATTCAAGGACGGGCCTTTGAAGTTACCAAGGAAACCCGGAGCTCCTCAGACTGCTCCTCTTCAACATTTCCATATCAAAGCCTACTCACTCAGCTATCATCTGTCAAACGGCAATTAAAATATCACACAATCATTCGAGATTAGACAAATTATGGACTCATGCCCATGCGGCATCTGTATAGGAGGAGTGTAACTGAAAAGTCATGTGATCCATTACTGTTCGGTCTTTGGATATTGAACAAAACTGTGGAGAAATGTGTCAGTATTTCTGGAAGAATCATGTTTGTCCCTGAGGTATGTTTGTGGGTGAGAATGGTGATAAACAACCAAGCACCATCACATACAGATGAAACATCGGATGTGTTTGATCTGTATGTGATGGTGCTCGGTTGTTTACCACCATTATTTGAAAGTTAAACACTCCCGTTCAATCTTTATTGTATTTTTGCTTTCATTTTTTGGTGCTTGTATTGATCTGGCTCCGAACTGCAAATTCAACAAAATATTTCAATCGCAATATATACCTGTAAGAAAAATCACAAATGGGATCTCTTTAAAATCTTATTTGTTTTGCCTGGACAGCAATGAGATTGAATGAGTTTTTCTGTAGGTTTTTCTCCTGAGAAAAAGACTGCAGTAAACTTGAGTGTCTCCTCTGCAGTTTCATATTGAGGCTTGTTTCTGCCACGGGATAAAACAATTAAAAAAATAATTGTGCCTTTTTATCTCACAATTCTGACATTTTTTCTCAGAATTGCAAGATATAAACTTGCAATTGCGAGAAATAAAGTCACAATTGTGAGATATAAGCTCGCAATTCTGACTTTTTTACTCACAATTGCGAGCTTATATCTTGCAATTCTTTTTCCTCACAATTCTGACTTTTTTCTCAAAATTTTGAGTTTATGATCTCGCAATTCTGACTTTAACACGCAATTGAGAGATATAAAGTCAGAATTGTGAGTTATAAAGTCAGAATTGCGAGATATAAACACAATTCTGAGAAAAGAAGTCAGAATTGCGAATTTATATCTCGCAATTGCGAGAAAAAAAGTCAGAATTGCGAGTTTATATCTCACAATTGTGAGTTTATAACATGCAATTCTGACTTTATTTCTCTCAATTGCCAGTTTATATCTCGCAATTCTGAGGAAAAAAAGTCAGATTTGTGACATAAAAAGTCGCAATTACCTTTTTTATTTAGTGGTGATAGCTTTCAGAGAGCTATAACTGAAAGCTATCAATTTCAACATTTATTAGGAACTTTTAATTTAAATGAACTTAAAACAATCTTCACATAAACCCATTATAATAAATGTCATATTTACCTGTGGCATTCCTACCTGTCTAACAGGTATGAAATATACAGAAAATTAATAAAGTTATCAAACACTTTACAGTCTTCACTGCATAAATTATACATTAAAAACAGATTAATCTATATAAAGCTAAAATTTTCAAGTTCATTTAAGACGTTATTTAAGACTGCTCTAATGAGATACGCGACAAAATGGTGATTTTGACAATTCTGTGTGTTATTGTTTGGTCAAGCGCGATACTGGTGCTCGTCTTTCTGTCGTGTGTGTCACACTGCAGATATTACATTCACAAACAGATCATATAATGTTATGCTAGCTAAATTATGATGGAAAAAACGGATCCTGTGTTGCATTAAATAATTTCAATGCATTAAACTATAGGCACATTCCAGGATCAGTCGTTCGCTGGGCCTGATGTCAATAAAAGCTTTTATTGGACTAACAAGGAAGATTTTCAGTTCTGAAACTTACAGGATATAGTACAATGACCTCTTATATATCAAAAGCTCAAGGAAAAGTTGATTTCTCAATTCATAACCCTTTTAAAACAATAGGTTTAGAAAACTAGGTTTTTGACAGAGTATTTACATCAATAAAATGTCCACAATATGAGAAAGTAATAAATAATGTGTAATATAAAGCTCCTCACAACAATATCCTGTGTTTGTCAGGCTGGCAGGAGTGACATCATTTCCACCGCTGCTATCTCCTTCGCGGGATGAAAGCGCCTAATGTTCCCCTCATTAGAATTCATTCGTCATTGTTCTCATTTGCAATATTTATTCAAACATTTGTTTTCTTTTGATAAAATTATGATTTCATGGCCTGTCAGATGGGCTCCTTTGAAACTCAGGAGATGAAGAAGGTTTTCGAAGAGGGGCTCGGTAATTACAGCTACTTTGGTGGATGAATAGACCAGAGGCAGGTTTATAAACCAACGCTGCCATCTGTAAATAAATGTATTCGGCCGTCTGTTTGTACTGTGTGGTGAGAGAGTGAGTTCCATTGCGAAAGTTGCAATTTACATGTAAATGATTTGGCAAGTCACAAACTAATTGGTTCATAGAGGTGCAAGGTTTCGTATTGCACGATAGTTCATAATTGAGAACCGATGCCTTCTTTATCAGAAAATAATTTCTTATACTGTTCGCTGGCTGCCAGTACAACCTCATTATAGACCCCCAGATATGTTTACAGCGAGACCTCCATTTAAAGATGTGTGTGTGCGGGGAAGTTTGACGTGCCTTATTAATTAAAACAAATACGAGATTAAAAATGCAGTGCCCTTGGCTAGCATATGTTAAGCCATGGAGCAAGAACAATACAAATATCCACAGAAAACAACCACTTTGAAGATCTGATATGGGCCGGAGATGGATAGGCATCTGGCGAATGCGTGACATCAAAGGCGCAAGGCATTGCTAGGGAGATATTGTGAATATCAGAGTAAAAATCTGGACGTTAACTGACTTTGGTGTTTGCAAACGGTGACGTGGCCTGATAATGGGTGTTATCGAAGCACACAAATATCAAATTAGGTGTTTTTTTTTTCTTGTAAATACTCAAAAGCAGAAAGATGCTAACTCTCAAAGGCATCACTCTCTTTAGGATTGCGTTTTGACGTGTTTATCTGAAGTCTTTGCTGCTGTGTGAAGTCATTAAAACATGCTGTTTGTTTTTGCGTTGACTGAAGTTTTTTGGCTCTATCAGAGAAATATCAAAACACATCAAGTCTTAACATGATACCAAAGAACCTCATAACACAAACAGACGTTTAACAGACTTAAATAGACCCAAACACACCACTGGGAACTGCTTGCATTTCAAAGCCGACACTCAAGTTTGTAAATCATAATCTGATGTTTGGGTTTGAGACATTTTTTTTATGGTTTGTTTGGTCTCTTTTGTTTCATGTTGATGGTTGTATTAGTTTATTGCGAGTGAGGAAAGTTTAAACGTTTGGGGGCAAACACGCTAACTTAAATTGGTTGTTTTTACTTTTCCCAAGGTACCCAGAAAGCTTTTGTTCTTTGAAGAGGTTTTAAACCGTTTTCTGATGGGACTGGAGGTTATTTTATTGTTTTTTGTCACAGAGGCAGGGTTTCTTAGCCATTTCATCCCCTTCAAGTTTGATGAATAGCCTACATGTCCAATCACACACATAGTAGCCATGTAAACATAGGTCTTGTATATGTAGATCATGGCAGAGGACAAACATCTGGTTACATAATGCAAATTTAGCCCCTAGAGGCAAAGATAGTGGGTTTGTGGGAAGGATGAATTGGTCGACGTTCAGATTATCCATCTTGCGTCCCAGTGGATACCTGCTTTAGCCTTCACGGTCAGCCACACAAGAGATTTATAGATTTCAGATCCTGGGTTTCCAGCAATGAAAGCGAGTCACTAATCGTGACATTTAGACAAATAATGTTTGTGATCAGTGACATGGAAATACAGTATAACCATAAATAATGTCATGTAGTTAATTAAATGAAAGACAAACAGTTCACCAACATGAATAGTAACACCTAAGGTTGACCTCAGAAAAAAAAAGGCAATTGTGACTTTGTTTCTCACAATTGTGACTATTTCTCATAATCGCAAATGTTTCTCATAATTGTTACTTTCGCACATTTGCGACTTCATATCTCATAATTTCTAATTGTTTCTCACAGTTGCAACTTTGCTTCTTATAATTGTGACTGTTGCACAATTGCAAATTAGTTTCTCACAATTGACCGATTCGCAAAGACCCGCCCCCTTTAGTTACTGTTGCTATGTCTGACAAGCCATGCCGCTCTCACGCCACACATCATGTTCTCACGCAGTGAAAGAGGTACATGGCGGAGCAAAGAGGACACTGACAATGCATTGACAGACAAGGTGGAGAAGGTTACTTTTGATATGAAACAAACTCTCAAATTTCAAATATTGTAATTTTTAAATAAATTTATACAATAAATGCCGTTTTGTGGCTCTTTAATGTGTCATGACAGATCGCTGTAGCGCCTCAGTTCAAGCGACTCGTGAACAGATCATCTCTTCCTACTAGTTAATTTATAGCATCAAATAAACATGAAAGAACATCAGAAAGAATGTTGTTTCAACCGCAGAAAGAAGTCAGTACACATCATTTTTCAGGTAACTAACTCCGCTGACTGCTTTTTGTCCCCTGACATAATGGCAGATTCAGTGTTATGATTGGTTAGATCGCCTGTCAATCAAACTCCCTGCGAAGCATCAATTGCAACTTCATATCTCTTAAATGCTATGCTGTTTCTTACAGTTGCAAAATTTTCTTATAATTGTGACTTTTTTCACAATTGCAAATTTCTGAATTGAGACTTTATACCTTTTTTATATCTTTATATCTTAATTTAGACTTTCTCAAAATTGCAACTGTATATCTTATATGCATTTTTTCTCTCTCTCAGACTGTATCTCACAAAATGACTTTATATATTCTTATAATCGCTGTTTGTGGCACTAACAGATTACAATAAAGCTGAGGGAAAACCTTAAGCATTTCCATCAGGGTATTCTCAGATTTGAATGAAGATGTCACTCAGTGTCATTTTACTCGCATCGAACAAAGCTCTGCAGATTTGAGAAGGACCCTACGGGACCACGGCGTCTTTATCTGACACGGCTGTGTTCTCGACAGCACGTGGCCCACTCAATAGGACTGATTGATGTCCGCGCTTCTGAATTTGCCTTCAATTTAGCGGGAGGCATGCAAAGTGCGGCTCCGATTTCTGCTCGGTGGTATATAGAAACGTCCAATTATGGCACCACTGTGACATTGTGAGGGAAGTTTCCAGCTGTGCTGTGTGGACCATAAGATGAGGTGCATAATAGATGTGAAAGTCAGCACTGTTTCATCATTTAGAGAAAAAGAGAAAAACATGTGGGCAAAAATATATAGGGAATTCTATTGTAGAGGAAATGTCTTTTTAGGGAAGATATAGAACCCCATGCAGTGTTTTTGACAAACTGTACTTGTATCCCCAATGAATGTATGGATGCATGTATATCTTTTATATGTATATGCATATGTTAGTGGACTTTTGCTTAGTTATTTTATTCTATATGAGTGCTTTATATGAAAGCTTGTGTCCGCCACAGAAATAAAAAAAAAATAAAAATCTGCCAACCGTGAGTTTATATCTAACAGTTTAGACCTTTCTTCTCAGAATTGCGAGTTTATCTTTCATCTGCGAGATTACGTTTCACAATTCTGACTTTTTCTCTTGTAATTTTGAGATTATTATTCTACTACAATTCTGAGCTTACATCTCGCAATTCTGAGGTCTGAGAACAAAAGTCAGAATTGTGAGAAAAAAAATCTGAATTGTGAGGGAAAAATTTGCAATTACCTTTTTTTATTTTACTTTTTTTGTTCTGTGGAGGAAACAAGTTTCCATAGTATTTGGCTTTTTCTATGAAAAAATTACTAAATGTCAGTCTGTTTTAAAAACCAATTATCATATGACTTCAGAAGACTCTGAAAATAGTCGTATGAACTACTTTATAGGTTATTTTATGGTGTTTTTAGGTCCTTTTTTGAACTTGAGTGACATGATTGTTATGATTTGCTGTTGATGCTGATATTAAAATGAACAGCATTAACGTTTTTTAAAAGTTTTGTGTTTTCCACAGGAGAATAGCAGCAGACAGGTTGGGAATAAAATGACAGAATATACATTTTGGGGTGAACTGTTGCTTTAAACAATACCAATGTACCTTTTTAACTTTGTAGGGAATAGGGATCAGTACACACTGCAATGTTTCACTGCAATGTTTCAAGAGATACACATGTTCAAAATAGCATTTAAATAGCAATTTCTGTCATATTTTTTGAGGACCATTTTATCTATAGTATTTTTTTTTTCTTCTCACATTTGAATTTGTGTTGAATGTGAGACGTACAGTATGTTAGCTTTGTTTTAGTGTCACTATTAATAAATTTGTTTAGACTTAGAGTTTGATACATTTTGTTTATAATGAATACCACTATAACTTACGTTTGTTTCATATTTTTAATACATGTTCTGTTCTTAATACCAATTAAAGGGTTATTTCACCCAAAAATGAAATTTCTGTCATTAATTACTCACCCTCATGTTGTTCAACACCCGTAAGACCTTCATTCATCTTCAGAACACAAATTAAAATATTAACATGGTTAAAATAGTCAACATGACTACAGTGGTTCAACCTTAATGTTATGAAGTGATGAGAATACTTTTTGTGTGCAAAAACAAAACAAAAATAACGACTTTATTCAACAATTTGAACCATTGTCATACATTGGCGTTCGGACGTAAACAAGGAAGCCTGCACTAAAATCACTACGTATGACAACGGTTCAAATTGTTGAATAAAGTTGTTATTTTTGTTTTGTTTTTGTGCACAAAAAATATTCTTGTTGCTTCATAACATTAAGGTTGAACCACTGTAGTCACATTGAATATTTTAACCATGTTTTTTACTACCTTTCTGGACGTCAAAAGGTGCAATGACGTTGCTGTCTATGTGTGGATCAGATACCCTCGGATTTCATCAAAAATATCTTATTTGTGTTCCGAAGATGAACGAAGGTCTTACGGGTGTGGAATGACATGACGTTGAGTAATTAATGACAGAAATTTCATTTTTAGGTGAACAAAGCCTTTAAGTTTAAAAAGATTTGTTGTGGAGTGAGGGGAAATAACATACATGTTTATAGTGTTTATAATATTTGTAAACGTTTCCTTTTATTTACCATTATTATTTCTGAATGTAATAACAAAATGTGACTTATACACTGATTTTCTCTCAACAATGTGACTTATAGTCAGGTGCAACTAGTCTTCTGGAAAATATGGTAGTATGGTAATATGCTATTCCGAATTTCTGAATACAGTGCGCTACTACTGCACCACGGCTCTAAAAACTAGCCTGCAAGTAAAAAAAGAAAGAAGAAAGAAAAAAAATAGCCTGCAAGTTAGCTGTGTAGCTGATATCCTTTTAAATAATTTAGAATATGCTAACAATCTAACTGAGCCTAGATAATATGAGCTGAAAATATTGATATTCAAACTAACTTGCACATAGCCTACTTGACTCTGTCACACCAAACATCACCTTCTAACATGATAAGCACCCTGTTATATAGCATGAACACGCAATTAGCTCTGCCTGCTAAGCTGTGTGTTAGCAGTGTTAACTCACTAATTGAATATGTATTGTGGTTGCAAGCACACAATTGCCAAATTCTTATCCCGTGGCTTAGCGTCAGCATATACCTCCATCCTTGTGCTGTGCATTTTTCAGAGAAGACGACGGCGGCCTGCGTAGCTCCAGCGTGTATCTGCAGCAAGTAGATAAATGCCTCTCGCGTCCCGAACATGACATGTGGATTATAATGCCCGCTCCCACCCGCGGCTTGGCAGACCCCCAGTCACGCTCACTCGACGGCAATCCATGGAGCCTTTTTCTCTCCCGGTCAAGGATGGGTCATTTTATTTTTAGAGCCTGCCAGCCGCTGGGTTGGATTTACCTGGTAATATTTATTTAATGTGAGCCGGTAAATGTAAAATAAAATGACTTATCGTCTAGAAAGTCCAACAGCTTAAGTGTTTACCAACGTCCTCAAGCGCAGGCAATAAAAATGGACCCCAACCTTTTCCCACAAGTCAATCTGTCTGAATTACACACATAATAACCGACCAATTGAATAGGTTTGTCATGGAGGCATATGCGTACATGTCTTGCTTGCGTTTTAAAGCACAATTGTTTATGGGTGTGTTTTGCATAAATTTACACTCTGTGACTTTTTAACGGTGTAATCATGGATGGTTCATTAGGCGAATGGGTCCGATCGTTAATGACATTTTGATTATTGCTGGTGCTGTGTACCTGGGTCGTTATGTCGGGGATTCATTTACATTGTTAATGATTCAGCGTCTGGTCGGCTCAAGCTAAGGTCAAGAAAGTTATTGAAAACTTTTGGATTACAGAATACATTTGGTCATCTTGACAAGATCGCAAACCAAAATGTAAACATATATAATGGTAACAGTTTACTGTACCATTGTATTTTTTCAATGGCTACAGCGTGCATAAGCAATGCTTTTATCACTTGTTTCTGCGCCTTTTTTTGTCCATGTTTTGATCTGGAGATTCAGTACTCTTTCAAAAGATATGCAATAGCACCCCCAACCGAATAACAGTGAAAACACGGAAAGACAGAAATTTCCGTCAATGGCGGGGGCATTTAAAGCAGCACGCAACACAACTTAAGCACGCTTATAATAAACAGAACATTATTGTCCATTGGTGTGGACACTAATATAATTATCAATATTGTTATCATTCTTGGTGTTAAGGGCCTTTACATCTGAAAAAATAGAGTTGTGAGAAAAACCACTAATACTTTATAATACTTTATAAAACGGTTAGTTCCTGTCCTTGATTCTGATTGGTCAATAGCTGTGTATTCACGATAAAACACGGCTATGACCGCTTCACCCAATGGTTCTGTGTATCATTACACAACACCTTTAGCAACCACTCTTAGCAACGTAAACTGTTTGTTCTCAATTGATATTGTTCATTGAAGCTTACTGTATTATGTAGAAGAGTGTTGTGAGAAAGAAATCGATTGAGCGAGTTTATTACCTGCATTCAGATTTAGCATTTTCCTTCAGGTCAGTCCTATGCTCATAATAAAAAAATCAGTTTAAATGTCCGATGTATTATCTTGTCCTTTTAACAGTTAAGAGGTTTTCCCATGACTAACAGCGCTAGTCAAAGCATTTGTCAGTTGCGTCTTGTTCCGTGTTCACAACAGTTCAGTCTTTTCAATGTAAAAGTCTTCGCTGCTGACTGACACACTCATAAAGACAGTCATTGCCGCCATCTAATGGCATAATAATGCAACTTCTGTTGCTGTTCACGGTCAGGGACTATTTTTTTCCGGTGGAAGGAAGGCTTTTAGTGAAAGTTTACTTCATGACAATAAGGTATTTGAGGCTGTGCTGTATCATGAATAAGTCACAGCTGAAGGGGTTGCAGGCTCTCCGCTTCACGTTGTGCCTAACAACGCCCTTCAGCCGTGACTTATTCACGATACAGCACAGCCTTGAGAACCTATTGCTTGCTTATACAAGTCAGTTTTAAGCATCACAGATGACTATATTCAGTGTTTGTTTACTCAAGAAAATGGCAAACAAGCGTCCTTGGAGTGTCGTTATCAACTTGTCAGAGGCCAGAGCGAACACTTCAACATTAACTGTACTCAAAAAGTAGTTTGCACCACATGGGCAAGAAAAGAGGGAAAGTTTTGAATGGCTTGGTTGCTCCATGACATTTGCTAATGTAACCAAGTTCCCCTGAGTGTACCTTCAATCTGAAGGTACTCGCCTGCAGCCACACACTCAATTTAGTCGGCGATAAAGTAGGCTGAAGTTATCTAGAATTAAATTCATAATGCAGAATGACAATAAGATATTCCCTCAGCGGGTGTGCTTTTTTACCCCCCGAATCAAACGTTGGGCCATTGGAAGGGTCAAATATTAATAGAGATCTTTCATAGTTTGCGCATATTACGTTTCTTACTGAAAGTGACCTACAATGACGGTGGAGCCGGTGACCTCAAGCAAATGGAGAAAAAAAGATTGTCTTCTGTTTTAAATTAAATTACTGGATTTTCTTGTGCCACAATTTTCAAATAGGATGAGGTACCGCCGTCGGGTTGACCTTCAGATGTGGCCACCTGGGAAATCTGCTTATGAAGAAATGAAAAGACGGAAGCCTTTCGATACTGTTTAATTTTCAAGCTTATGGTCAATTATTTGTTCTTGTTTAGCGCGAAAGATGAATCTTCATTAGATCAAGGTTTTCTCCATCAGGAAGTAATAGTCCTTTTGCAGTCCTTTCCCAGATATTTGTCCGTGTCCATCTTCAGATATTAATGAAATATTGTATGCATAATTAAAACCTGCTCATTGTTAACAATATTGCTGCTGGTAATAAATGGAGCGTTTCTCCTCCTTCACTACACTACTTGTTGTGAATAAGAATGTCAGCTCCAGTGATGTTGTATATGAAATAAACCAGAAATATTTGTTTAGAGTTTTTAACTCTTCTAAATGTTTTAAATCTTGGACTAGAGCCTTCCATCACAGTTCAACAGCCTTTAACCTTTGGCGTCGATATACAATACTAATATACCATAATCAACGAGTACTTGGCAACAATGCAGTGGACGTGTTACAGGGGTCAGTGTGTTTATTCTGATGAGGGCCAGGGCAGACGGACTTTAATACCCTGTGAATGAATTATTCAGTGTGCAAGGCTATGCTTATCTACTTCATTAATTTCATTTCCTGAATAATGAGGTTAATCCCTTCTTTCAATGGCCGAGACATTTTTAAAGTGCAGATTGACTATGCAATTGATTATGAACAAAATCCAGTTCATTATAATTCTCAGCCAGGCACTTGTGGAGATTGTGGGCATTTGATCAAAACAATTTTATTGATGGATGTAGAAGTGTGCCATACATGGTGTAATACGGAGAGCTGTGAAAGAGTTATATTACGGATTTGTTTAGAAAATAACATACCACCATACTATTTTTTTGTTTGTTTTTTTTTTTTTTTTTGCAGTATCCAGTGTGCACATATTATGTATATTTTCTAAATGCATATGGAATAGTTGAACTAAATGACCTACAAAATACTGTAACCCACAATGCAGTGCACTCGTCTTGACCTTCTGTTTTCAGTTTGATGAATAAATAGAAACAATTATCAATCTATTATTTGACTGGCAAAAACATTTTAAAACAAAATTGTATTAAAAATGCAAAATAACATGTAAGGATTTAAGTTTTACATACAATTTGTCTTTCAAATAAAAAGATTTCCAAAAAGACAAATTGAAAAGAAAAACAATGCAAAATGACAGTAGCTTGCGAGATTTACGTAACTTTCAGTAATTTACAAATTTTGGCAATAACTCAAAAAAAGCAAATTCATGTGACAATTAAAACTGCAAAATAACATAGTAGCTTATGAGATTTCCATAACTAACATAGTGGTTTACAAATTTTCTTGTAAACTTACAAAACTTGGAAAGATCACGTGACAACAACGTAGCAAGCTACTTTTTGAAATGTTTAGTGTTGCATATATGACAATTTTAGGTAAAATTACATTAAATGTAACAAAAATACTTGAATTTTTTTATTTCAAAATTCAGCTACTTTCGAAATAATTTAAACAATGTAGCAAGGTCATGTGACAACAATGTGCCACACTTTTGTTTATTGTTGCATATTGTACAGTTTTATATAGTTAAAAAAAAAAAAAGAAAAGAAAAAAGTGTATGTGGCTGTTTTATGTAAATTGTTATAAATCTAATTGAAATTATATATTTAAAGGATTAGTTCACTTTTGAATGAAAATGTCCTGATAATTTACTCACCCCCATGTCATCCAAGATGTTTATGTCTTTCTTCTGGTGAAAAGAAAGACATCGAATTGTCTCCTCCAACTTCAAAATCGTCCGATATCGTTGTTTTGCCTTTTTTTTTTTTTTTTTTTTGTAAAGGGCGTTTTTTCCAGATACCACTCAAATATTTTAATCATTAAACATTACTTATGTTCTGTGCTCTATTGTCATCTCAAGGTTTTTAATGTCACAGGACAATGTTGTGAAGCAATAATTTGTAACACTTTACAATAAGGTTTCATTTGTTAACATTTTTTAATGTGTTAACTAACATTAATTATGAAGGCATACTGAACAGAGATTCAATTAACATTAAGATTACTAAGTAAACTCTTTTCAATTATTTCACCATCACCTCCGGTACTGGGTGCTGACTGCTTCAAATATCAGACCAAAATCTGATATGTCCTGACAGAGAGAGAAGAGTGGATTGAACACATCTATACGTTAACTTTTCACCTGATGTATTGCACTTATATTTATCATTTGGCCATAAACATTTATCTACTTTAAAAGAAAAGAAGACTCTGACTGGAACACTACCATCATCCCTGACCAGCCCTGCAGTGGAATTGTGGTTCCAGTAGAATGGCCTGTGACTGAAGAACTTGCAGCCCAGCTTCAAACTGTTAGACAATCTCACAACTAGGAAGAGACATATATTTCTCTGTACTGAATGTTGTGCTCCTTCATGCTTGAGATTGCCAGTTCACGATCTTCATATGTAACAGGTACAATATAATTAATCATGGTCATTTTATACAGATTTTATTTCCAAAGGATTCAGAAACTTTCAAATTAATAAAACGTTTTCATCAACTGTTGAATCTTTTAATTCTGACATAAAACAAGAACATTTAATAATGCATAGCAGGGCTTTATTCCTTGAGCGTGTACATATAGTCAGCAGGATACAAACGAATAGTAACAATGCATGACTTTTAACCTTTTGTTGAAACAACTGTCAAATTGGATGGCGTGCAACATGACTGTTTTGAAAGAATTACAGTAGGAAAGGTAAAGTCAGGGTACTGGTTGTCTCTGGAACTTCATCTGCCTCGGAAATCTGAAACAATAAAATACATGTATATGCAGCTTAAAACAAACAATCAAAAAAAAAAAAAAGAAACATAAATGTTCTCAATGTGCACGTCACTACATACATTATCATCATCAGTTGAATATGTGGTGGACGTGATATGCAGTACAGGTACAAACACACTGCTGTGACTAGGGATGTGCGATATAGACAAAAAGTTATGATCAATCTGAGATTTTATCGATAACGATAATTAGATGATATTTTGCTGAGTGTGTTACGCTGGTACCTTGGCAGGTTTGGGACTGTCGTGGACAGCTGACTCAGGACAGTTTTTAATATTCTTCATATTCTGCGTGATGGTCAGTTCACAGCAGTAACATAAACTATTTTTTTTCCAATACGTTTCAATTGATTTTTTTACCTTTTATGGGCATTTTTACCTTTATAAATCCATTCTTTAAACCTAATTATACATGCATCATCTTTTATGTCAATTTCATAAATGTAATCAAATTCATTTATAATAATAAGACACAATAGGACTGTCACCAATCAAATTAAATAAGTCTCAACAAAATTCATCTTTGCAATGGAGAGGAGACAGAAGCTTCATCTAAAGTGGCATTTAGATGCATTTACACAGACAGTTTAATACAGCTCAGAGGTGACAAATGAATAACCTGCAGTTACAAATGCATAAATAATGTTTTGATGTAAACATAAACACAGATATAAAATACAAGATATAAAACTGCCATCATTAATGACTGAGTCATTGAGATTCAACCGATTCATTCAAACGGCTGATTCATTCAGGAACGAAGCATTTGACTATAATAATTTATCATAGTCATTGAATCATTGATTTAACTGATTCGTTCAAAAAGCTGATTCATTCTGTAAGCAATAACCGCTGTGTGTTGCTCAGAGACGCAATTACAGTGCTGTGGCTTTGTTTTGAACCATTTTCGTTGGCGAAATAGAGCAAAAACAGGCAATATGGTGTCACTTAATATTAACTTGTTTATTAAACTTGAATAAATCAAGGTCACATTTGTTATCATGCTGATATCTGGAGAAAAATTGCACTCTTCGTATGATATTTATTAACTACATTAAAATGATATAAATATAGACTAAATCTTGCAGTGAAAGTGTGCATTCTAAATGTACAATCGCTAGTCTAATCTACAAGACTACATCATGTAATGTGTGCGTGCATTCTCTGAATGTGTGTGAGGATAATACTCAATGTCAGATCGCACATTGTTAAAACAACAATTATGATTATCGCAGACGATATTTATCGCACACCCCTAGCTGTGATTGCTCTTTCCTATCCTCAACAAATAAATAAATGAACATTATATTTTCATTATGGTCTATAAAACATCTCTCATCAGTCAAAACATTGTTATGCGTTTTATGGAGTTTATCTAAAATCCTAACATTGTATGATAAGCACATGAATTCTTTATGAAGTAAACATAAGAATCCATCAATACTTAAAATAAATGTTTATGTTCACACTCGGACTAAACAGAAGTTAATAAACTATAGCTTCAACTGATCTCTAACTTCGTTTACTTTAATAAACACAGATGAACCGATCAAACTGCACATACCTACATGACTTGAACTCTGGTCGACAGCTGTTGACGTAACACCCAGGTTGGAACGCCCTCACGTGATAATGATCGGTCGATTAATAAGCTTCAATCTGATTGGCTGAAGAGTACGAATGATCCAGATGCAGTGGCAGGGGAGTCTCAAAAATAAACACACAAATCCAAGTTGATTCACACGCGAATGTGAGGATAAACTCGTAAGTTTCAAACATTCAAAACTTTTGTGCACAGTTGTATATCTATGAATTGTGTTTTGCCTTTGTGAATTGTATTTTATATAATTTTATTTTGCGCACGTGAATTGCTTTTTGTGAAAGTACATATTTTTTTCGCGCATTTTTTTCGTGAATTAGGTTTCACGCATGTGAAATTGACTACACATGTGTGCATCATGTTTTTTGCGTGAATTATTATTGAGTCAAAATTGTCTCCATAGTTTTTAACTCTGTCGAAAAAAATGAAGAACAAAGAATGTGCATCATGTGTTTTTAATTATTTTGTGAAAATTTATCGTCAACTTTTATTTAAAGTTGCATCTATTGATTCCACCATGATTCTCCCTTACACGCCCCTAATCTTGGAAACTTAGCTAAAATAAAAATTCATAATTCCGACTTTGTGGTGGCGTTCATGTGCATTCAACTCGTAAATACGATCTTTCCTACATGACTTGAACGTACCAATACTCTTTGAACTAATATTGAGTAGGCCTATACAGTATGTACTGCATACTAAGCTGTATGCTTTCAGCATTTTGCTATCAGTTTATTCTCATGTTACATTGTCGCCAGTTGAAATACAAACACATCTGTAGTCCCTCAAAAATAAACATTATCTATCTCTTTCTTTCTCTCCATCTTTGTCGATTTTTCTCTTTCTCACTCTCTCTTTCTTACTTCTTCCATAACAGGACGTTCAGTGGCTGTTCATCTCTGCCAAATCCGGATAGCCAATCTTGGCTTGGATTGTGTGAGTGAAAGTCACTAGAAGTCAGTACTGTCCCACATCAGTCAGGACGTGAGGGGACACACAGTGTCAGCATTCCCACAGCGGTTACAGGGGCGGAGACGAACAGATGGCTTGTGGGTGATTACTGGGGAGAGCAAGTGCGCGAGAGAGGGGGGGAAGAGAAATGAGTTTTCAGAAGAGACGTGAAGTTTTCGATAGTTGAACTCAATGAAAAATGGGACGCACCAACTCTGCAGCGACAAACAAATACAACGCAACTCGAACACACAGGCGGAATTTGCTGATGCGGCATTGTGAGGAAATGTAATATCATACAGTTGTCAATTAACTTTTACTCTGGAGAGAGGGGGAAATATGTTTCCTATAACCTTTTCTTCCGGCACGCCATATTCACCGGTCAACCCCGGTGGCTTTAATGAACTCTAGGCTGCAACCACGCAGTAATTTAGTGATGAGAATGACAGCTCTGCGAGAGCCAACACTAGCGAAGCAAGAAAACAAACATAACATACGACCCCGCAAACAGAGTCTTACACTGGCAATATGTCACACGGTAGGAAGCCTTCTCGTATTTTATTCAAACTGTGCAGGTCCAATAACAAATGGCGTCAGCAAGGCATGCTGTTGATAAACGTCCCTTTTTCCTAGAATGCTCTTGAATTACTTGCAAACTTAAATAATTTGTTCCTTATTAGTATGATCTGCTGAAATATCCAACTGTGACCAAAATGGTTTTCTATATAAAGCTTAGTTGTTGTGGTGACGGTCTCTAAAAATGGAAAACATGAACGTCGGCAGGAGATGTTTCAAGATATTTTTTTTTTTTTCGTATGTGATTTACATGAAATTGAACCCATGACCTATATAGCAATTAATGCTACAGTATGGGAGATATATTTTCGTTTGGCTAACAAGTCAGTCCAAATCGACTGACAATGCATTCAAGGTCGACATCCTGCCTTTTCTAAACACACTCGACTCAACTTTTCATTTACATTAATTAGTTTGACAAACATATCTATTTTTGGGTGCATGAAAAGTAAAATTTCATCTTTATATGTGTTTCATGGGAACTGAACCCATGGCCTTGGCATATAGTTTTTCACATACTGTCAATAAAAAGTAAGACCATAAACTTTATTCACCAAAAAAAAAAAAAAATCAAGGCCAGAACACAAAACATAAAGTAAACCATGTTGGAAGAGTGGGATTTTTTTTAGAGGTTATTAGAGTAATATGTGTGTGAGCTTGATGAGATTTTAAGTGATGTTCACTCCACCGCATATCGCCCGGATTCTTATTCCTCTCCTATCATTCTGATATCAGGCTCTGGATCACTCAGGATATTAAACAGACAATAATGAAGGCCCACGTTTTTGTGCAGTAAGATTGGCATGGAAGATGGCCACCTGCGGCTACAAATGTTCACTGATCCAGAAAATGCAGCAGCAAGAGAATGGGGAGACGGTTTGCTTGTGGACGATAATCAATTAGCACATTGATTTCAAGAAAAAAGGGCGCTTTAACAGTTGGATTTTAGTGGTTTAGCGTCTGTGGCGTAAGACCTCTGACCGAGGGTCGATTATGATTGTGGGCCATTGCACAAAACAACTTCATTCCACAGAGTCTCGGAAGGGTTTGGAAAGTGTCTGAATCCAAAGATTAGTCACCACACTGAGAACATATTTGGCAGAACGGACTTCACGGACAAATGTTTTCGGTCAAGGGGGATTGGTAGCAGCTTTATAATACACTTTGTAGGCTGGATTGCTATCAGTGTAGGGATGAAATGTCTGAAAAAATTCTCAGATGAACCATCTTGTGCCAAATGTTTTATTTATTCAAGAAGACGCTTTTATCTAAAGTATATAAATTAGAATAATAAAAGTAGAAGTATTTAATCCAAGGGAGAAAATAATACAAGCACACAGTACTATGTCTTTTAAAGGTATTTTAAGGTCTGGATTTGCTACTTCAGAGTTCTCAGTGGTCTTTGTGACTTTGTCTCGGAAGTTTCTTATAAAAGTCCTTAGGATGACCATGAATAAACATAAACGTTTGATATATTGTAGAGTATAGAGCTATAAAGTGATTGTTAATTACATAGCCAAGAGAACTTAATGAGAAATGTTTGAGTTCATATTGAGATCTGGCTATTGATTTTAAATTTGAGTTTCTTGGCAAATCTGAGCAGAGTATGATACTATGTTGAGATCTCTTCTGAGACTTTATAAGATATAACATTACTAGGATCATTTCTCAGGGGAAAAAAGTGGAGGAAAGCAGGAGATTTAAGCAGAATCTCAATTTGCTCTCTCTTTAATCTCATTTGTGTCTTGGATTTATTAGAGATCTCATCGTTTTAGTTCTATTTATTTTCTAGGGGCTGGCACAGTTTGAGGATCTGAGGATCTTGAGGATCTGAGCAACGTTTGAGACATTTGTTAATATTTCTTTTAAAACTTGAGAGGAGAAATGTGAGGAAACAGGTAAAAGTTTGTTCTTTATTTAATATTGCTGTTCAGGAGAAACAACTGAGATGTTAATGACATTCCTATAATGACATTTTTAAGATCTCTTCTGAAAAAAATTTGTCTTCTCTCAGGAGAAAAATATGAGAAGCAGTAGTGTCCAATTATTTAATTGTTGTCTAAGAGACACAACAGAGAAATTAAAGACATCTCATTTGTTATTTTTATGTCAGCAAAAGACATTGTTGAGATCTGAAAACAAGTTGCATGCGACGGTCGTTTAAAGCAAGTCATTTTATGAACAAATGATACTGCGGTGGCTGTTACTGACTATTTAAATCTAGCGTGTTTGGTGTCTCGTGTTTCAAGTCCAGTGACGCTGGTAGTGACGATTCTCTCTGACCAATCAGTGATCTGCAGTGTTTACACGTCACATTTAGTATCGGTACAGCACGAGCCGTGCAGTGGAAAAGCGCCAAAAAGTCAGCCGTACCGAATTGTACCATGCAGTAGAAAAGCGCCATTATTGTGGTCTTGGAGAAATACTTGCGATATTAAAGTAAACTCATTTTCCATTTTCCTTTCAAATGGGAGAGTTTATTACCAATAAATAACATCAAGCAATTTACTGATTCCTACAAATGTAAAACGGTAAAAAGACACTACTTTATTTATCTTGCTCAATATATGTGATTCATTGCAGGCCATTACAAATCCATTTCTATGTTGTCTATCTATATGATGGAAATACAAGTCTCGTGTGTCTTATTACTTATGGGCTATGCTTTCATCTGTGGTATTCACAGAGCCCATGTTTGCTCTAAACGGTCATGCTCTTCCCATCCCGCTCAACAAATGAGAGTGGTATCACGCTGTGTGTTTTCATTCTGAACAGCATTAATATTGCAGCAGGCCTCATCTGTGCATTTAGAGTTGTTCAAGCCCATTAAAGGTTCATCGTAGCCTGTAAATATTAAATACGCCTGCTGTTTCGTTTTGGTTCGGCTGGACATGAGAGTAATGGATGGATGCTGTATGAAGGCTCAATGCAGAGCGCTAAAAGGTTTTTGCTCGTGGCCTTGATTTAATGCAATTATTTCTGCCAATGAAAAGCACAGCAGGAGTGGTCAGTCCTGGTCATGTTAGTGCAGAAAGAAGATTAGGCTTTGATGTTTGATTGCGACACCTGATTTTGACCTTTTTGGTTTTTACTTAAGGCCTTTTTAGTTAATATAATATATTTAGTTAAATTTTTAATTTATAGAAAATTTATTAGACCATTTGAGATGATCTGCAATCTATGAAGAATCATTTTCACACATGAATTGGCACTGACCGTAACCTCAGTGTAAGTTTTTGGGATGTGCTGGAGGAGACTTTACAGAGTGCTCACCTCTTGCATTGTCAATACAAGATCTTGGCCAAAAAATGATGCACCCCTCGATGAAAATAAATGTTATGATGTTATTTCCATCAATTATATTTGTTTTTGACATGACGCTCACATCCAGTGTAGGCAAATGTCAGCCGTTAAGTGACTGAATGCCAGTGGGTGGGGCCTATTGTGCAATGATGTATAACTATTCGTCGATGTCTTGTTCTGGAGGCAGGAATATGCAAATGTATTTGCCCATGTGACGTCACAGATCCTGCAATATCAAAACGAGCTGTTTTTCAAGCTTGATTAAATAAATGATTTGTTTATAACGAGGAGGATGTTATAGCTATGCTATGAAACTTGCAGGATGTTTTAATGGTACAAAGACCTCTTAAATGTCAAAAGATCAAGGCAAATTTGATTTCTCATTTCATGACCTCTTTAAAAATCCATTTAATTCAGAGCTCATTCACCGCTGTGTCTCTTCTCATGTCTCGGGCTCTCAGGTTGAAATATGTGCCTTCCACCTGTGCTTGCAAGAGACAGAGGATCATAAAATGCAAAGCAGCCCAGGCTCTGTAGAGTTTACTCAAGGGTGGAATTTGATTCCGTGTTCTAAAAGGGACAAAATGATGAATGATTTCAACACGCTTTGAAATTATTGAAGCAGGGGTCACGTATTAAATGGAATGATTCACACCCTTTTTCTCCATTTCTCTCTCATATGTCATTTTTACACTCTGTCCCACTTGATGAGGAGACCAAAACTTATGATTGTCATCCAATCTAGAAAAAAAAGATCATTATATTCAAATCTTCCCTTTACATAACAAGTGCAGCTCATTCAGACCTGCTGATTTGGAAGCAAGATAATTTCCCCACCTAGAAAATCACTGTCATTCTAACAAGCTGAGTATTTAAAATATTCCTGTGCTTTAGGAGCAGTTCAGTAAAATGTAGTGTAGACCGACTCACAATAAGACTAAAAGGGCCTTTCAAAACATAATTAAAGTGCATATCTCAGTAGAAAAGTATTTACTGCTGATTCAAGGTGATAATGACAAGCCATAATGGAGGAATACCAGGAAAAAAAAACTCTCCGGCTTTGAGGTTCCATGTGTGCTAATGTGTGCGTCTGTTGTCCTTGGACCTCAAAATGAGTTCTAAATGTGATATTAGAAATGTTTAATGGACACCGATAAACAGATTAATTAACTCAACAATGCGGTGACCTGCTAGAACTGGGCGAGAAACCTGTGTGGTGTCTGTGCAAGTACAAATAACATGCAAATGCGTGCATAAGCAGTATAATGAAGTCCATTTGCTCGGGTTGTTCAATAATTGTTACTTATTAAAGCATGTTGTAAGATGTAGCAAGCTGCCCATTTAAATTCATTGTAAATGTGATGTACTTCTGTCTTATACTGGATATTCAACAAGAAATAATTGTAGGACAGGACTTGATTTTAATCACAGGAAATAGATTAGATGGTGAAAATTTGGCTGTTACATACTAAAATGGAGCCAGAATGAATGCCAGATCACTGTTAAGCTCGCCAAAATAGGAACAGTAGCACCATGCTAAGGTAAACAATGACCATGAACAACATTTATCACATTTTATTGTAGTGTTTGCAATTCGTTGATTTGTGTTTGCAGAGATACATAGGAAATGGTGAAAAGATCAGACAAGTTTAGGCTTAATATGGCCTGTCAGATCAAAAACGTGAAAAGTGAAGAGCCAAGTGTTCACAGCAGCTAGTTTACTACACTGCGAAGGAAGTATGTTACTCTACTAGTATGTCAACACAAATGCTTCTTGATATGCTAGCCTGATTTCACATGTGTTTCAAGTATGGGTTCTTCTATGACCTGTTTTCTATCAGCTGGCATGGAGAATCAATCTGAAGAGAAATTTTTGCTCAGCAAATTAGCTAAAGTTAGCCCCTTAGCATGTTTATAGCTAGCTACCCGAACACAGTTAAAAGGCATTTGAAGGTAACTTTATCTCCGCCGTGTGTAGGCCTACTGAGGTTTGTTTACGTCACTTCAACAAAAGAACATTCAATAGATATGTACAAAGACACTGCACGCTTTTAATATGTTAGTATTTAAATGTGCTAAGCCCAAAGTATACTTAAGTTTTGACTCAAATGCGTAGCCTTTTTAAGTATATGGCATTTGATGGCGTTTGAGAACACAGGCGCTTGACACATGCACAATAAAAAGTTTCATCCTTGTTCAGTTTTTGAGCTTTCTCTCCAGAAGTTATGAGTGATGAAATCATATTTGCACTTGTTTAAACTAAAGTTGCGTGTATCTCTGAATTGCCTCACACAAGCGCTTGTCAACATGGGCTTCTATTGTTGTTGCCGTCTCTAGGGCTGTGTCCAAAATCACCCCTATACCCTTAAATAAGGCACTATTTGAGGGGACAGCCATTTGTAGTGGTGTCCAAAACCATAGTGGACATTATCGAGTGCACTTATTCAATCCCACAATGCATCGCAATAATGAGTGTACAACCAATGTATGCTCAACTGCTAGAGAATACCCAAAATGCACTGTCATGGTCGCGCCGAATGAATTCTCAAGGCTCGCCAGAAGATGGTGCCCGTGGGTGATTTATCTATCCAACCATTTTCTTAACTGCTGGTCCAATGTGGCTACAGGGTAATATCATACAGGGATAAATTCCTTATTAACTGATTATTAAATTGTTTAATTAAAGTTTATACATGCTAGTTTCCATGACAGAGTTAAGGATAAGTGTTTTCATTACTACTGGAGTTGCCAGTTTGCTAAGTTTCAAATGATTATTAAACAGCAAGCACAAACTATGCAAAAGCGGTAGCCTTTCCGGCGCACTCAATGTCTGAACTCACTCACTCGTTTTCATTCACTCCTTCAAGTGGACTATATTCGTGGAGTAATGTAGAGAATAGTAAATGAGGGTATAGGGGCGATTTTGGACACAGCCTAGTAGTTTGTTGTTGTCCCATTTCTTCTTTTTTGTATTTGATTATGAAATGGGTTGGTACAGTGTTGCCACCTTGAGGAAAAACTAATTAGTACAAAAAATTCAGGGCGCATTTGCGAGTTGAGCATGCAGAGTATGCACGATTAAAAAAAAAACGTAAACTTAAAATGGAAAAATTGTTAGCCGCTAACTTAGCAACTTTCTCTGTACAAATGAATATCTTTTTACTCATTATGTTTCTTGTGAAACCTTTATTGTCACTATTTCAATGTTTAACCTTAAAACTTTAGTTCTTTGTTACATCTTTGGATGTAACAAAGTGATGATTTACAAAGTTTGAACTAAGCAAGCTACAGTAGCTTTATTCAGTATTTAGCTGCTGATTATACTGCTGCAAGCTGTTAGTCATGGCAATCCCAGAGTGTCACCTACAGTTTGCAGGAATACAAAGGAGTGAGTGTCCTTCACTGAAGATCCCTGTCTCATTTCCCATAATCAACAGAAATATGTATACTGTGAGATTTTAGTGAAACCTCTTGGGTCAGATTTGTAGAGTGAGAGTTTGACAGTGCACCTGCTACCGATTTCCAGCATTATTCCTACACGTCTGTGTTAATTGTACATTCATTTTTAAGGGATATGACGAGAAGATGAGTCATCAGTCTCTTTCTCCGTCACTCTTTTCATACATCAGCAATGCTAGATGCTAACTGAATAAACTTGTTCAAGGGCTTTGCCACCAAGCAGCCAATTATCACTTATTGTCATAAGAAACTGTTCAGTCAGTCAAATTTCACAGGGAAACATTCCTATAGCTGTGAACCACCAAATTGCTTTGCTATTTGAGTGTATAAAAAATAGAATAAGGGAAAAAAGCATATTTAGAAAAAGCATTTTTTTTTTTTAGAGATTTTCTTAACATTTACACATTTGGCAGACATTTTCATCCCAAGTGACTTGCATTGCATTGAAGGTCTACAATTTATCAGTGCACGCTGATATTTCCTGGGAATCGAACACATGACCTAGGTGTTACTAGCACCTTGCTCTGCTGTTTGAGAATTACACTACTGTATCAATTACATTTGCGTGATAGTCCAATCAATGACAGATGGAATGTTTGGGAAACTTGTTTGAAAGCTTCTCCAAAAGGCCCATAAACTACTAAAGCTTTACAAAGTTCTCTGGGACTAGCTAAAAAGTTCCCTGAGCGTCATTTTGGAGGCGTGCGGACAAACATTTCTAAGTTGACGTTTCCACCAACACAGTCTTATAAGAACTTGTAATAATTTGAATGACAAAATCGTCTGATATCATACAACTTGAATTGCATGTTAGCGTACAACTTTATTTATTTTATTATTATTATTATTATTATTATTATTATTTCATATTACAATTAGGATTGTAAAAAAAACAATTGGCGCTGTAAAAAAAAAAAAAAAAATCGAACCATTCGGTTCTCCACCCACGGTTCGGCACGCGCTTGCACCGCGCTTCATCCCAAATCTGACGACGCATCTATAATATGGTTTGTTGAAAACAACGTGCAAAACAGACTGACGGATTCGGCTAATGTATGTTTCAGTCGATGGATATGCATTCTGGTTTCCCAATACGTTACAACAGTGATGATCAAAAGAACATGGACAAAACAGTCACTCGTTGTAAATAAATGTTCAATGACGTGCCGAAAGCTCTATAACCAGTCACGCAAGCGCAGGTAAGACCTGAACAGCTCATGTTGCTATCTGTGTTTAAACTAAACTCATTTAAACCTTGCCAATTTAAACATTCAACCGTAAGACGCGAAAGAGAACTCGCACGCAAATACTCTCCCGCAAATTCTCTTTCAAGTCTTGCACCTAAACGGACAAATTCACAAAAATTATGTCAACATGGCCATTTTAGCGAGTATCCTAACAAACATAGTAGGTTATGTCTTAGGAGAAAAACGAGACATACAACGCATGTGTATCAGTATCAGTGTACTGGATCTTTGAATGATATCTTAAAGGGAAAGCAGTCTAATATTCCTGCTCTACGTGTTTTAATGTTAATCGAACGACAAAGGACGAACTTTTTCGTAACTTCAATAATTTCAAAATTTAGTTTCATCTTTATTTACCTATTCAAAGAAGTTTATATGCAGTGTTATTTCATATTTAATTACTTTTTTTCAATTTCTGTACCTGAAAGCTGTTAGATAGCTGAAAAACCTGTAAAGCATTGTTTATTTTACATGTATCTTAGCTCTCATGTATTTACTTGTGCCATTTCTTGTAGTTAGATTATTTGTTTTTATTTTCTTTATCTTTATTTGAAAATTGTCCTATTTTTTACTGAACATAGAACATACCGAACTGTACCGAAACCGTGATACAAACCAAACCGTGAGAAATCTGAACCATCCCACCCCTAATTACAATGATGGTTAAGTTTAGGAGTTGGCCTTTACTATTATGTTAAGCAAATTCTCCGGGACAAGCTAAAAAGTTACCATTTTGGAGGAGGGCAGAACATTGGTAAATTGGCGTTTCCACCAACACAATCACATTAGAACTCATAATATTCCAGAGTCTGATGTTGTACTAATAGTTTTTTTTCTTCTTCTCCACATTACAATTGTTTAGGAGTTGGATTTAAAGGTAGGATAGGCAATTTCGGAGAGGCTAGCAATAGCAAACTAGCTTTGAAAGCATGAGATCCCACCTGTCCCTTCAGAGCATCTCCAAATCCACTCCTCCTCCAAAACACATAAACGCACACACAGCAGAGTCTGCAAAGCGTCACGAGAGACAGCGTTAAATTACCTCAAATCTCAAAGCACATAACATTATAATAATAATGAATGTAAACAACTTACAGAGTTCTGACTTGTACCAACTGACTGCTGCAGATTCATTTTAGCATTGATAGTGTTGCCATAGAAATTCATAAATTCCAAGTCTGAGGATGTCAACAGCTCCAGGTAGAACGTCACAGGTTGCCATCTTGTAAATACGGTTACGACATGGCGTGAACACAGCATAAACTTGTTGTTTTGGTTCAGGAGAAACTGTAAAAGGTGGCTGCTGTTTGTTTGTGGTGCTCGGTGACTGTCTGTCTACAACTTTGCATAGCCTTACTGAACTGATGACGTGTGATGTCTGCTCGAGCAGGTGCGTGGAGGTATGGAAATACATGTTTTTTTTGTTTGTTTTTTTTTTTTTTTTCAGACCACTTTTATTATTGATTGCTATCAGGATGTGAAGAGAGTTTCTCTTTATGAAAAACATTGCCTACCCTACCTTTAGCGGATATGTTAAGGTCATACTTTTTTGCATACAACCCAACTCATCCAATTTCACCGTCTTGTATGAATTTTACCAACTTGAGCAAATATAATTTATTTAATAAGTGGAATTGTGAGTTTGCACAGTTTCGGATTAGGTGCACTGTGCTGAAGCTTATTGTTACAATGAAATATCATTAGCAAATAAACACCTACAGTAACATGACGCTATGAATGTTGACTTAAAAGCTGTGGAACACATCGAACATCCTCTTTATGAACAAGAGTGACAATCTCCCCACTAAGCTGTCAAAATTAGTAGTACTTGCTCCACAAAAACATAAATGCAGAAATCCAGGTGACAGCAGGAAACGTATGCCTCCAGTCGTTAGAAACTGTCAAAATTACACCTGCTGAGTGGATTTATGGGACAATAAATGGCCTCCACGTCCATCATTCTGGTAAATTTCTGGAACTGGGACAGACAACATTATTAGCCATTATTATCCTACTGAGTGCTATTTCAGACCTAATAGTCCTCTCAGCATGGGTTTTACAGACGTTCATAAACGACTACTCGATATAGGCTACTCAAAGGGAAATGTCTGTGAAGTCAATCCCACAGATGTTCAGAGATGCTGAAATAATGTAGCTGGAAATAGACCTCACGGGTTTACTGCAAATGTGATCTACTATGTATAGCGGTGCTATTTTTACCTACAGCTGCCCTAAAAATTATTTGGACACTTTTTGGATGTAGTTTGTATAGTTAATGTGATGAACTGGCTTCTTCCATCTAATAAAAGTCACATTGAGACTAGTTGTTGAAATGCAATTGTGAATTTTGCTCATAGTGAAGTTAGTTCTTGCAACTCAGCTTGATATTTATATCTAATGCAGTGACATTTCAATTGTGACAACCATTTTAGGGCCCTGTATATGTGATTATTGCACAATTACGTCAATATTCATCATTACATGACACATCAGACAGTAACACTGAAGATCAAAACGTGAATTTTGGTGAAGACGGGCTTTAGCAACTATCACAGTTAATTCTCTCCTCAAAGCCGCACGCTCAGCAGGAGGGAAATTGGGAAGCAAGAAACATTCTGTTCTCACAGTGAAATGTACTTAGAGATCCAATCTGAAGATTGCACCTACTAGAAAACACATTTTAAAAACTTTCGTTAATAATGCTATATGGTAAAATTTCAGCTGTTGTTTAAGTGTCTATTACTGAAGCCAGCGTAAAGTAACTCGTTTGCCATTTGTGATATCCGAGACATTGAGACCTGGGGAGCGGCTGTTGTTTGTAACAGTCACGCAAGACTCGAACTGTGCCCTTTTATTCAGAGAGGTGTGGAGGAGATTGAAAGCATTGTGTCGTTAACATGTTTTTTAGCCTTTGAGTTTATAGAGGCTCGGAATGATGAAGAAATCCAAGCTTTTGGATCCAAGAGATTGCATCATATTGTAATGGAAATTTTGACATCCATCAGGGTCCTAAATCCTACAGGATCACTAAATTAATTCATGTCATGTTGTATTTCAGAAATATTTCTGTTATGGCTGTCAGTTTAACATTTTGATGAATTATTAAGAAAATAACATGCTAAAAATTAACACAATTAATTATGGTTCTGGTCCATAAAATTCCATTAACATTTTGCTATATTATAGCAATTTAAGTTTGAAGTACCTCCTTAATGTCTTGCTTTAGATGCACCTCATCAAACCCCGTGACACAGGACGTGTTTTTGCGCCCCCTTTTGCCCTTGACATGTACCTTTTTTCTACTTTGATTTTGTTTTCCAGTAAAAAGATCTTTCGAAGATTCAAATTTCCTTGAGAAGCAAAATTGCGCAAAAACGTAAGACTTGTTTTGAGAGAATATATCTTGAATTTCTCCTAACCAAGTTGACAAAAAGGTTTATCTTGTATTAAGCATAAATCTAGCCAAATGTTGTGATTCTGTTCCATTCTATCGTGCTTCAGCTGAGTTTTTTAAACGGCCACTAAATCTACTCCTGACAGACTGACAAACTCTATTAAATGGATTGCTGTGGACTGAAGGTCAGTGATAGGCTTATTTTCCAATGATATGGAAAATAATCAATGTATTGTCTACGCAATTAGCACTTCCTGATTTTGCAGAGTTAGACACATTCTTGGGTCAACCTATTTTGTTGAACCTGGATCAACATTCCGGTCCGAAAATGTAAACTATCCCTACCCCTAAACCTTATCTTACCCATTAGTTATCCCTAAAATCAGAGAGAAAATGATAGGTGAATAACACTTATGTAGAAGCACCAAACCCTGATTGTAAGCCCAAACTTGACATAAACTGTAAACTTGTCCCTCACATCTGACTGGTTGATTGGAATGTTGTTCCAGGATCAACAAAGATGTTGATCCTGGAACATGTTGCACTTGGTGTAATCAGGTTCTGCGTCTCATTACAATAATGTAAATTATTATCATTTATTTATTTATTTATTTCAGTAATTTCAGCAGAGGTCAGATTAACCGGAATTTCTGTGTAAATAATTTGACTTTATTGGTTTAGTCTAGACTGCAGCCTTTCTCGATGCCAGACCCACGAGGGAAAAAAAAAAAACCTCTGTTAGGCCTTGAGTGGCGTGGATTCTGATTGCTTCCACTTGATACAACCAATTCTGATGGTGGTAAATCCTACATCATGATTGCTGCCAACATGTCACATCAGTCCTTGAACACCGCTAGTGAACTCCTGCTCCGTGAAGACATCTGCCCCTGCCTACGGACAACCAGAGGAATGAGGCTGGCACATATGAGTTCATCTAAGGTTTGCTTTTACTGCACTCCACTGCAAGTTTATAGCAAAGCTTTTTATATTTTTAAAGAGATTTCTTTGATTTTATCAACCTCTGAAATGAATAATGTAAAAACACATTCTGCTCTTTACAATCTGAGCAAATCCCAATGGATAAACTCAAGTCTCACCTTAAAGGAACACTCCACTTTTTTTGAAAATAGGCTCATTTTCCAACTCCCCTAGAGTTAAACAGTTGAGTTTTACCGTTTTCGAATCCATTCAGCCGATCTCCGGGTCTGACGGTACCACTTTTAGCATAGCTTAGCATAGTTCATTGAATCTGATTAGACCGTTAGCATCTCGCTCAAAAATGACCAAAGAGTTTCGATATTTTTCCTATTTAAAACTTGACTCTTCTGTAGTTACATCATGTACTAAGACCGACGGAAAATGAAAAGTTGCGATTTTCTAGGCTGATATGGCTTGATTATTACACCAGAATGAGAGTATAGTTCCTAGCCATATCGGCCTAGAAAATCGCAAGTTTTAAATAGGAAAAATATCAAAACTTTTTGGTCATTTTTGAGCGAGATGCTAACGGTCTAATCAGATTCAATGAACTATGCTAAGCTATGCTAAAAGTGGTACCGCCAGACCCGGAGATCGGCTGAATGGATTCGAAAACGGTAAAACTCAACTGTTTAACTCTAGGGGAGTTGGAAAATGAGCCTATTTTCAAAAAAAGTGGAGTGTTCCTTTAATTATTTTCAATCAAATGTATATTTTTGTTTCAATATGTCACATTAATGAGGTTAAACACATTGCGAATGCCATTTTATGTTTTTTAAATGAGAGGCCTTTCTCTCCTTTCCTCAGCGAAATGAGTTCAAACAGCTGTAGAGTCATCCAGAAATGAAACATAACGGTAATTAAGCTCTTCACAAAATGAGCCCAGCGTGTTTAGTTAATTTTTTATTTTGCTGGTATTTAAGCAAACCTGCAACACGAATCCCTTGGCTGTGCTCATTGGGACAAAATTACATCACAGGTCCCCCGTGAGGCTTCCAATTTCTCATTTTCTTTCCCATCTCTCATTTTATTTCTCATACTATTGTTTTGTTTCATCATTACTGAAGACATGATGGGCCAGGGCTCCATTTCCCACACGTCCAAATGTCTCTGTTATGGGTGGCCGTGGTGAGGTAATCAGAAAGGGACAGCAGGATAGTGAGGTCATTAATCTGAGACGTTACTTGTAGATGGAGATTGATAACCCCTAAAATCCAATATGGCGGCATGGCACTGCAGACAGAGTGGGCTTGTGTTTAGGGCAGAGAAACTTGGGCAAAACTAGTGTGCATTATAAAGAGAAAAATTCAGGGTAACACTTTAGTACAGGGAACATATATTCACTATTAACTATGACTTTTCCCTCAATAAACTCCTCATTTACTGCTTATTAATAATTAATAAGTTTGTTGTTAAGTTTAGGTATTGGGTAGGATTAAGAATGTAGAATAAGGTCATGCAGAATAAGGCATTAATATGTGCTTAATAAACAGCCAATATTCTAGTAATATGCATGCTAATAAGCAACTAGTTAAAAGACCCTAAAATAAAGTGTTACCAAATTCAGCATTATAATGACAATATATGGGGACATATCTATTTTGTTTATAAATCTATATTAAAAAAAATATATATATATATATATATATATATATATTACATTGCTTACGTTCCTAAGCAGAACATTGCTTTGCATGTTTTTGTCTGGTTTGGTTTTGTCTTGTGGGTGGTTGCCATTGCTATGCAGTTGATAATGTGCTCTAAATATTATTAGTATGTTGATATTTGGTTCTGAGAGTGTTGTGGATAGTTGTCATGGTGTTGCTATGCAGTTTTGTCTGTCTGTTCTAACTGTAGCGCTTTGCTAATGCAGTGTTATGAGTGGTTGTCAGGGCGTTGCTATGCTATGCAGTTTTGAGTCTGTTCTATGTTTAAAATTTTACTAAAGTGGTATTATGAGTGGTTGTCAAGGTGTTGCTATGAGGTTGTTAATGTGTTCTAAATATTGCTATGCAATTCCTAAAATGTTGTGGGTGGTTGCCAGGGTGTTTCTATGTGTTTGCTAATGTCTTTAGAGTGGTTTTTGTTTGTTGTTGTATCTTTCTAATAATGTTGTGAGTGTTTTCCAGGGTGTTGCTATGCAATTGTTAGTGTGTTCTGAACAATTTTAGCGTATTGCAATGCAGTTTAAACAATGTTGTGGGTGGTTGCCAGGGGGTTGCTATGTAGTTTCTATTAATTTCTTTGTGATTGTCAGTGCTGTTTCATGCAGTACCTAGGATTTGTGGGTGGTTGTCAGGCATTGTTATGCACTGAGAAAATGTTCTGAGTGTTTTTTAGTGGATTTCTAAGTGGTTCCAAGCACTGCTTTAAAGTTAGTGAGTCATAACAGAGGTCATTTATATATACAGCAGATGTATTAAAGCTACAGTAGTAAAACAGCCTGTTTAGTTCTTAGTTCTATTTTAATGAAAATGCCTTGCTGCAGGTGCTTGAGAGCGCTTCAGCGGCGCAGCGTTTTTTTTTTTTCAGTTGAGAGGTTATATGTGCTATGATACAAAATATCCACAGAACTAGTATCTGATTTTGCAAATTGTTTGATTCTGAATATAAAAATGTCAACACAATGTAACACACTGTCTTGCTCTGGCACTAGTTTTGGATGAAGAGATGTGCTTCTTGCTGTCGTTTGTTATCGTTGTATAACCAGGATGTGACGGTTGGTTGGTGTGGTATTTGTCCCACCCCTCCTCCACTGTGATTGGACGGCTGGGTAAAAAGTGAGCGCTGCGTTTTACCCAAAGTTGAACATTCTTCATCTCTCGGCAACCGGTAAAAATGTCCAGCACTCCCCATGAAATAGATGCTCAGCTCCTCATCCCACTGCTGCCGTTTTAAAAACACAGCGCTCCCATTGAAAACAAATGGAAAAATATGCTAGCCCCTGAAAAACGCTCTGGTGGCCTTATACATGGGCTTTAGGTAACACTGTAGAATGTGCCCTCTTTTGGGTTCTTAATGAATAGAGTGGTTCTGTCTCCCTTTCCCTAGCAGTAGGGATGGTCTGTTTCCTCCAAAGACTGCCATATGCATTAATTATGAATGTGACGGAATATCTCTAAGGATTTTTCTGATAAACATTGATTACATACAACAACAAACATGGGAAACACAAGGGATTGCAATAAACAATACATCAGTGGATGAATATGCAACAAAGAAGCAGTCTTTTCTATTTATGGGAAAACTAAAATCATCTAATGTATCTTTCAAAGCCAACATGAAAAAATTAGAACTAAGACTCGATTTAAGATTAATTGAGGCAAGACTTTTTCAGATGGAAGCTGTATCTCCTGGTACTTTGTTTGAGGCACTTTATTAAGAATAAGAGACTTGGCACAGGCGTTTAGCACTAGATCTGTATCAAAGTGAGGTTTCGTGAAGTACGTGTTGCTGAATTTTTAAAGGTTTGGAGAAAGCCTTGGAATAAAGTCTGCAGGGCTTTCCTTTGATCTGTTCCTACACCCTCCTGATATTTATAGTGCATATCAGCTCAGGGTCAACCTTTGTGTAAACCTCTTTAATAAATGCATTTACATTATATTAGGTCTGATTATTCACTGTTTAATATTCTCAAAGCTTGTCTGAAAATGAAGCCGGTAATGAGATTTCAAATAGAGCATTTAATGTGCATTTGTGACTCTTTGCTATGAAATAAGAAAAGATTTTTTTTTTTTTTTTTTTTATGTATTCATTATATTTTTTTAGTCTTGAGTACAGAAACAGAGATAAAAAGGCCTCCTTTTGATCTGAAAAGATTTTATATGCCTTGATATCTCATTTCATTTTCTCTATTTTATGTTCCCTTTTTGGAGACAAAAATTGGGAGTTAGTCACATTAAAGTATGTAGCGTTACCGTGACGAAGTCTGTATGTTTTGGAACATTTTACTGCTCTTTCTTTGCTCAGGAGACTTAATAAAACGTCACTGAGAACTTCATCAAGCATCAGATGTCAACAAGATAAGAGAATTGACTGTTTTAGCTCTTTATTTTTCCTTAGGATACAAATATTATATATATATATATATATATATATATATATATATATATATATATTTTTTTTTTTTTTTTTTTTTTTTAAATATGTATAATTATGTAAAAGGACATTTATATTAATAATTTATATATAATTAATCTAAACCATTTAATAAAGTATTATTGTAAAAATTACAATAATTAAAAAATCTAATATATTTTTTTTTTATAATAATATAAACTATTTGAATTATTATTGAATTATGTAAACAGTATTAACATTTGATTGATTAACAATTGCGGCATTGCATACAAACCAAAAAAAAAAATCAAATACTTATGTGCAATATGTTAGTTATAACTGTCACGGAGTCACAACCATCACAAACATGCCGTATGGCCTGTCAAACTCACGCTCCGTCTTCCAGGGCTATATGAATGAGGTGTTCTGGGAGTTCCTCCAGTGATTTGTCATCGTCTACATCGACAATATCCTTATATATTCCCAGAACCTGGCCGAACATTGCCTCCGTGTAAAGCAGGTCCTGGAGAAGCTTCGCCAACACCATCTCTATCTCAAGCTGGAGAAGTGCGAATTCCACACCACCTCCGTACACTTCCTGGGTTATGTCATTGATCAATACAGCATTGAAATGGACCAGAGGAAGGTGGAAACCATTCGGAAATGGCCTCAACCAGCTACCGTCAAACAACTACAGCGCTTCCTAGGATTTGTCAACTTCCACCGAAGGTTTGTCCACAATTACAGCCTGCTCAGTTCGCCTCTAACATCTCTACTCAAGGGCCGTCCCAAGTCTCTGTCCTGGAACCCATCTGCCCTAGAAGCTTTACATCAGCTCCAAGAAGCCTTCCAATCTGCTCTGATCCTCGCTCACCCAAATCCAAATCTCCCGTTCATCGGTGAGGTTGATGCCTCTACAACCGGGGTCAGTGCGGTCCTTTTACAGCAGCAGGGTGATCCTCCATGACTCCATCTATGTGCCTTCTACTCCAAGAAGAAACTATGATATCGGAAATCTTGAGCTCTTAGCCATCAAGCTTGCTCTAGAGGAGTGGAGACACTGGCTGGAGGGAGCGAATCATCGTTTCGAGGTCATCACTGATCACCGGAACCTAGAATATCTGCGTGACACTAAGAGAATGAATCCACGCCAAGCCCAGTGGGCTTTATTCTTAACTAGATTTGATTTCACTGTCTCATATCGACCAGGAGAGAACAACTGTAGGGCAGATGCGCCTTCATCAACCTGAACCTGAAAATAATTCTCAAGAACCTATCCTCTTTCCAGCCATGATTGTCAGCCCGATCCAATGGTCTGTCGATGAACAGATTACTCAAGTTAACCGCTCTGAAACTGCTCCGCCGAGAGGTCCAGACGGGCTCCTCTATATACCACCAACCTTTTGTCTGCCCCTCATGGACTCATACATCTCCGGGCTCCCAGGTAGTCAACGTACACTCTCGCTCTTACGTCATCACTACTGGTGGCCCACCATGGCTCAGGATATCTCCTGGTACCTCAAAGGATGCTCAGTCTGTGTCATTATCAACACTTCCCGGAGACTTCCTGAAGGAAAGCTGGTTCCTCTGCCTATTCCACACTGTCCATGGTCTCATCTGGGTATCGACTTCATGACCGACCTTCCACCTTCTGACAATCATACCTGTGTGTTCGTAGTTGTTGACCACTTCTCTAAGGCATGCAAACTCATCCCTCTCAAAGGATTACCAACTGCCTTTGAAGCTGCTGAAGTGCTGTTTCAGAATGTGTTCCGTCACTTCGGCCTTCCTGAAGATATTGTATCGGATCATGGTCCCAAATTCACCTCGTGTGTATGGCAGGCTTTCTTCAAACTGCTAGAAGTGTCAGTAAGTCTATCCTCCAGATACCACCCGCAAACTAACAGCCAGACTGAGCGGAAGATCCAGGAGATCGGGAGGTACCTGATGTCCCACTGCCACCAGAACCAGGACTACTGGAGTCAGTTCCTTCCTTGAGCAGAGTACGCCCAGAACTCTCTAAGACAATCCACCACATGGCTCACCCCGTTCCAATGCATCCTTGGGTACCAACCTTCATTATTCCCCTGGTCGAGTGAGCCCTCGGAGGTTCCATCTGTCAACCACTGGTTCCAGCAGAGCAGGAGAGCATGGGACTCAGCTCATGTGCATCTTCAACAGGCGGTGCGCAGACACAAGAGGCAGGCTGACAGCCGAAGAACACCGACCCCTCGCTACCAACCTGGCCAGAAGGTGTGGCTCTCGACACGGGACATCCGTCTCCACCTGCTCTGCCTACACCACAACCTTCCACCACACCACTGCATCTCACCATCATTTCATGTATCACTCCTCAAACCACACTCTGAACCCATGTTGTCTTCCCCCACAGAATCTGGTGACGATGAGGTACCTCCTCTTCCAGAACTTGCAGACGAGGAAGCCATCTACTGGGTCCGGGCCATCCTCAATTCACGGTGGCGGGACCCCAGGCTGGAATACCTTATCGACTGGGAGGACTAAGGTCCTAAGCAGCGCTCCTGGGTCGCTCGTCATGACATCCTTGATCCAGTGCTTCTCACACAATACCACGCAGAACACCCAGATCGCCCAGCTCCCAGGGGTCGAAGTAGGCCCCGTCGTCGTCATCCCATCTGGCCATCAGGAGCTGCCCGTGGAGGAGGGGGTACTGTCACAGAGTCACAACCATCACAAACAACACACAATCCAACACACAACCCATTGTCACCAGATCAGCACGCTCAACCCACTTCTTCACTCTCCCCGGAGTTCTGATCACCTGCTCCTCAGCAATAGCACTCACTATATGAAGACACTTCCCATGCACTCCCTTGTCTGGTCTCGTTCCTATGAACATTACTGAGACCTTAACTGCTACTTACTGGATCCGTTGGATAGATGGTTACTTACCCATCTTCAGTCTTTTGTCTGCCATCTTCTGCCTTCCGCCTGCTCTTCAGCTTGTTCACCTGCAATAGAGACAATACTATATCAAACCAGCTAAGTCTTCATTCATTGTTGTTTATACTCACCAGTCTGCATTCCTGTCCAGTTCCATGCCTGTTTAATAAACTCTGTATTTTTACAAACTTACCTGTCTGCATTCTTCTGTTATGTGACAATAACCAGTGTTATTTTAGTATAATTGCGATACTATTGCAGTTTTAATTAATATTTTGAATAAGTTTTTATTTTTATATTTTTGTTTTTATTTTAATTTTAGTTAATTTTATTTTGGTTTTCATATAATTTTTATTTTAATTTTAGTTATTTTAGTACATCAAGTTAAACTAAATGAAAATGAGAACTTGTTTTGGTAACTAGCTGAAATAAAATAAGTTCTGTCAGACCACTATCGTCAAAGATTAATAATGATAACAAAGAACGCTAGCAATAAAACAACAATAGTAATATGCAATAGTGATAGCAATTTAAGTTTGGCGGTATGGAACTGTTCCGGGCAAAACTCCCCGCTCATTCAAGCAGCCATGCCTGGACAAAGCAGGGAGCGCAGCGATACATTTCCCCCATAACCAGAACAGTTTAACAAAATAATAGAACAGATACTTCTCAGAGAAAAATACATGTGAACATCACCTGAAAGAGAAATAAACAGACATGAGGAATTAATAACAGCAATAATAATACCTGGATTACATGAGTAGAGGTGCGGTACTGAGCCACGGGTGCAGTCATATGTTGGAGGAGCAGGGGATGGAGGCGGGTATAGCGAGTGCAGTTCGGTGATCAAGCAGCATCTGAATGCTGGAAGGTGTATTTGAAAGACGCGGTCTAATCTGAAATGTATTCCTATTGGATGGTATGGATCAGCTGAATGTCAGCTGACGCGAGCTTGACTGACATGTCTGCCAGAACTGACGCTATACACTTAATTTTAAGTTTTTTATATTTTATTTTATTTATATTAACTTTTTTTTTTTTTTTTTTCAAGTAACAAATTATTTTTAGGTTTTAGTTTCAGTTTTATCTTATAACCCTGATTATAACGCTATGGAGGAAAACAATGAAGTGCAATATATTGTTTATTTAAAAAAATAAGGGAAAATTGAGTACTAAGCCTTTGCATTAAAACTGAATAAATTTTTAGTGTAATTTTATAGTGCATATACACACGGGTCTTTATTCCCTGATGTGTGTCTCCTGTCAACACTGGTCTACATCTACACTGGCAGATGCCACAACTCTACAAATCTACCAACCAGTAAACCCCTCCTCTTAAACCGAGGATTGTGGGTAACTACTGGGATCAAATTTGGTCAGCATCGACCGTGTCCCTATACTCTCTTCTTCAAAGCCGAAGGCTTGTGTGTCCTTTTGCGACTGTGCCTTTTTTATTTTGCCTGAAAGACCCTTTGATGGGCTTAATACATTTAAGGGGCCTCTGCTCGAAAAGACGGCAGAAAGAAAGAGAGTGGAAAGACAACAAAATAAACCATCTTTCCTAAGAAACAAGGTCCCCCAGGAGAATACAACCTCGACTCCATCTAGCCACACATTTGATTGTCCCTGGTCTCTCTGTGTGTGTGTGTGTGTGTGTGTGTGTGTGTGTGTTCTATTCTGTGGCATCCCACAGTCACCCTTGAGAGTCTTGTAAATGGACACGGCACTGTTGAGATGTTTTTCTTGTGGACGGCGGGAGCTGAGAGATCTCACACAGACCCACTGCAGAACTGGAGGAATAATGCAAACAAGTCTACTACAAATTATTTGGCTTTTCATTATTCATTACATACTAATTATTCATTAGGTTCCGAGTTGGTTTTCATGGCAGAAAGGGGAATGTGTGAATTCGATATGTTAAAACTCGATTTCAACTTCAATAAGGGGAAATGAAAATGCTATTAAATGGATCTCTTCTTAAAAAATGTGAAAATACTGTTTTATCTATTCCAAAAAAGTGTGTGTGTGTGTGTGTGTGTGTGTGTATACAGCAGTGGCATGCGGTCCACATAAGCTGCGAATGCTCTGCATACCCAAGCTATTCGTGGACTCTGCAATTAATATTAACACTATAAATTACTATTAAATCCCTTATTTGAGGTGTACCAAAAAGCCTATCATAAAGGAATCATAACTAAAACTATATTCATAGTATTTCATTTTCTCCATAGGGAAATGTTTTTTTTTTTTTTTTTTTTACGAAAACGTATAAATTGTTTAAGACAGTCCTACTGTAACAATCAGAGGATGTTAATCGATAGTCTGTACGTTTGTCATCAGTTTGCATAATTTCAACTTATTTAAAGAATACTGATCTTTTTATTTATTATAGCCTACTTAGGTCTATATTTATAACAATTACTTTTTTTTTATAATAGGCTGCTAATACTAATTATATTATAATAATTTTTAATTATTAATTTAAACAGTACTTCTGGCATGCATTTAAATTGACTCTAGGGTGTCTTATTTGTCATGTCTGATTTAGATCTGTCCTAAACTTGTACCTTTAAAGGTGAAGTATGACGTTTCTGTGACACTAGCAGCTTACAAAAATACAGCATATTGCAAACGCACCTTTTGCATGTCGCGCCTCTGTCGACTCACACAAGCATCACAAAAGCTCTTACGGCACGTCTCAACAGGTAAATGTAGGCTACTCTAAGTAAAAGTCCACCATATTAGAAATACTTTTCGCTGTGTTGCTATGTGTCATGAGTAAGCAGCTGAATAAACTAACACTGTCTAGAGAGAATGCGAGTGTCTCGCTTATTAGCTATAAACCCATTCAACCACATTTTTTTTTACATGACACACCACCCAGCATACCCAGTTAAAAAAGTCACCTCTCGCCACTGGTATACAGTATATGTAGCCAAAAGTTTGGAGTAATTCAGATTTTTATGCTTTTGATAGAAGTCTCTTAGGGGGCATTTACACAACACTGTTTTCAATTAAAAACAGGAAACTTTTTATGTGTTTCAGCCGTTCATTTACACAACAATTATGTTTTGGGGGCCTGAAAATGCAAACTTTTGAAAACAGGTTTTAAAGTGCAAGTTTTTGAAAACGATACTGTTATTGTCTCAGTGTAAACTACAAAAACACGAATTTGTGAAAAGGTGATGTCATGCGCATGTGTATTATGTTCAGTCTATAGACATTTACATTTATGCATTTAACAGATTCTTTCATTCAAAGTGACTTACAAAAGAGGATGCATAGTGTTTCTTTACAAAGTTACATCGCCAACTACTGGCCTGGCAGCATAATACAGCGTTTTTAGTCATTTTTGTGGATCCTTGTGAACGGGGATCATTTTGACAAAGCGGTCATCTGTATGAGAAAAATGCAAAAAGGAAAAACTTTTCCATTTTTAGTACATCGCTGTCACGTAAATGTACCCTTATGCTCACCAAGGCTGCATTTATTTGATAAAAAATACAGTAAAAACAGTAATATTGTGAAATATTACAATTTGAAACAACTGTTTTCTTTTATATATATTTAAAAATGTATTTAATGTATTTACAGTCATGTGAAAAAGTTAGGACACCCTATTGAATTCCATGGTTTTCGGTATCAGGACATAATAAAAAATCATCTGGTCCTTCACAGGTCTCAAAATTTGGAAAACAAAACCTCAGATGAATAACAACACATGACATATCACACCGTGTCATTATTTATTTAACAAAAACTAGGCCAAAATGGAAAATCCATGGGTGACAAACTAAGGACACCCTTACTGTTAACATAGGAATTAAGAGGGTAAGTAGCAGTCAGGCACTGCTAATTAAATACCTTTGATTAATTGATCATCAGCAAGTGTGAGCACCTCTATAAGCAGAAGTTTTGGCATTTTGCTGGTCTGAGACTTCAAGTGTGTGTTAACACAATGCCAAGGAGGAAATACATCAGCAATGATCTTAAAGAAGCAATTGTTGCTGGCATCAATCTGAGAAGGGTTATACGGCCATTTCCAAACAATTTGAAGTCCTTCATTCTACTCTGAGGAAGATTATTCACAAGTGGAAGACATTCAAGACAGTTGCCTATCTTCCCAGGATTGGGCGCCCCAGCAAATTCACCCTAAGATCAGACCATGTAATGCTCAGAGAAATTGCAGACAGCCCAAGAGCTACACCTCAGACTCTAAAGGCCTCAGTTAACATGTTAAATGATAAAGTGTATGGCAGTACAATTAGAAAAAGATGGGACAAGTATGGCATGTTTAGAAGGGTTTCCAGGAGAAAGCTCTCTCTAAAAAGAACATGGCAGCACAACGTGCAAAGTTGTATCTGAACAAACCACAAGACTTCTGGAACAATGTCCTTTGGACAGATGAGACTAAAGATGTTTGACCATAATGCACATTGCCAAGATTGGTGAAAACTAAACACAGCATATCAGAACAAACACCTCATACCAAAAGTCAAGCATGCCGGTGGAGGGGTGATGATTTTGGGCTTGTTTTGCCGCCACAGGCCCTGGGCACCTCATGGTCATTAAGTCGACCATGAACTCCTCTGTATACCAATGTAATCTAGAGTCAAATGTGAGGCCATCCGTCTGACAGCTAAAGCTTGGCCAAAATTGGGTCATGCAACTGGACAATGATCTGAAGATCACCAGCAAATCTACACCAGAATGGCTGAAAAAGAAAAGAATCAAGGTGTTGCAATGGCCCAGTCAACTCCAGACCTCATTCCGACTGAAAAGCTGTGGTGAGGGTTGTGCATAGACAAATGCCCACAAACCTCAATAAACTGGAGCAACGTTGTAAAGAAGAATGGGCCAAAATTCCTCCAGAATGATGTGAGAGACTGATAAAGTCATACAGAAAATGATTACTTCAAGTTATTTCTGCTAAAAGTAAATCTATAAGCAATTGAATCATAGGGTGTCCTTAGTTTGCCACCCATGGCTTTTCCATCTTGGCTTTATTTTTGTTAAATAAAAAATGATACGGTGTAATATGTCACATGCTGTTGTTCATCTGAGGTTATATTTTCCAAATTTTAAGACCTGCCAAGGACCAGATGATTTTTTATGATGTCCTGATATGGAAAACCATGGAATTCAATAGGGTGTCCTAACTTTTTCACATGACTGTATGTGTTTTAATATATTTAAAAATATATATTCAGCATCATTACTCCAGTCTTCAGTGTCACGTGATCCTTTAGAAATCATTGTAATATGCTGATTTGATGCTAAGTTATTATCAATTACTGATACACAATTATGAATATTATAAATGAGCACCAATAATTATTTAAAATATTCATTTTTTAATAATAATATTATAATTATTAATTTATAATAACAATAATATTATTGTTATTTTATGTTAGATTTATTAATATTTTATTTACTGTTTTATTATTTGTTAATTTTTTCAATAAATTATAGCAATTATAGCAAATTTTAATAAATGCATACTTGGTAAGACTTCTTTCAAAAGCAATACAATTTTCACATTTCAACAAGATATTTTAACCATCCAAAATAAGTTCTGATATATTTGTATATTAAAAATAATTAATTTAAAATAATAGTTCATTTTAAATCATTACACACATACTGTATACAGTATGTAAATAAAGTTTTTGCATGATAATATAATTATTTTAAATGTAATGAATACAGATGTGATAAACAGATTGTACTTAAAAACTGACAGACTTTGCTTTGACTCAGGGATAAATTGCAAACTATTTTAAATTAGGTCACAGTGCGGTTTGACTCCAGGGACTGTGTTATTGCTACAGGCGTTTCTGACCTCGACCAATCTGACTTACACAAGAACAATAAAGCCGAGCAGCAGAACGGCACAACAGAGAAACTCCTGTTATAAATAAATGTCAAAACTTTTGAGGAAACCATTTATAAACCTGTCATCAATCTCCTTCCAAGGTGCTTTGAACTCAGTAATGAAAACGATAAGGAAGTTATTTTGATGCTGCACATGTAGGGCTAAAATTGGACAGGGGTCACAGATGCTTTTTTATGTAAGCGTGTATGCGAACGTACACAACTTGTTAACGTGAATTTGATTTTCCACGCGTTCGACAAAAATCTGCAATTTGAAGTGTGATAATTGCACACCTACTTTCACAATTAAACTTTGTATCAAACCGTTGTTTTAAAAACACTTCAGAGCTAGGAAGCAAAACTGAAATGTTGTTAAAAAAAAGGTTCTCTTCAGGATAAAACCTGCAAGTAGTTGGTTTACCTAGACAGTTCTGGTTAAAATCACAGCATTATACGACCGACCTTTCATTCCGAGGTCAAACTCGCAGACAATCACATCTACACTGGGGTGGTTAACCAGACTCAGCGTCCAAAATAACAGCGCATTTGTTTGTCAAGCAAGCTGTAAACAAATATTCCTCTCCGGGACGGCATGGTTATATCAGAAACAGAAAAGCATAATGAATTCAGAGAAGAGCCACTCGTGGAATGCAGAAAACATCATTTTGGTACAAGAGCTTCCCATTTCCGCCTGTCCTGTGGGTCTGCTCAAGCACACGCTGGATATGAAGGGAAATTTGTTGTGACGTTTTGGAGTATTGGCCCTTGTTGTGCTGCTCGGTGTGACAGATTATTTTCCGCCATTATTTCGAGCCTTCAGTGACAATTCTTTTTAAAGTGATACATCAGAATCTGGTGTAGGAAAAGATGTATCAGTGTTTAAGAGAAGAGTACAAATGGGATAAAATATAATTGTTTATCTGCATGGGGTGCTGATGGGAACTATGAGCAAAATCATCTAAGTATCTACACATTTACATACACAAAAAAAAAAAAAAATACTTTTGATTAATTAATCAGCGTATCATTTTTAATTGACAGCTTTTAAATATTTAAACATTTAAAAGAAAGGAAATCTTCTTATGCAGATATATTTTGTGAAATGCTTCCAAAAAAGAGAAAACAATATAGAATATTGAAACAATAGTGGTTATTTCTTTAAAATAATGCCGGATAATTTTGCTGGATATGTGTGTGTGAATTAATGTAACTTTCATTCAGTCATTATTACGCACTAACGGACCCTTTCTCAACACCAAATACAACATATTATTTATATAAAATAATATTTACTGAACATCAATATTTAACAATAGCCATTATAAATGACATTAGGAAATAAACACAATTGTATAATTCAGTCAAACATACAAAAGCAGTGCTTTACAGGATGTTACATAGCCCATATCGATTTGCTCAGGAACAAGTAACAGATTAATAAGAGCAAAGATTGCCTGTTTTATGTACTCAAAATTAATTATACCTCATGTTTAACCACTATAAGAGACAGCGGCAAATCCCTAAAGCACTGGCCGAGATGAAGCTGGCCGCTGACAGCCTGGAGCTTGCATCTCCAAAAACGTCTAAACAAATTGTAAAATAGGCGCTATGATTAAAGGCAGCGGCTATTTGCACTAGGTGCACTAAGTGAAAATAGCAACATATTCTATTTACACTAAGTGACAATAGCAGCATTGTCATTGTCTTGTAAAATAGGCGCTATGATTAAAGGCAGCGGCTATTTGCACTATAGCAATAGATGCTTTTTACACTAAGTGAAAATAGCATATTTTCCTAACGATAAATGCTATTTACACTAGGTGAAAATATCGATAGATTCTATTTACACCATGTAAAAGTATCAGTTCTTTGCAATAAGAGTAATAGTAAAAGTAGTAAATAGTAATTAGATGCTATCTATACTTTATATAGGCAGATATTATTTGCACCTCAGTATTTTTTGTACATTAACAGGATGCAGTAATAATATCATAGAGTGTAAATGATTATATTTATTAAAATTAGGCTATTAAATGGATGCTGCCTTATTGGGAGAATAAAAACCCTCCCTACACCTTCCCCTAACCCTACCCAATTAACACTTTTAATATCATTAAACACTCGTTCGCAGTTCATTTCCACTTTTAGAACATTATTTTAATTTTTATTAAAAATAAATGTGAGCTCGGCAAAAGCAGATTCGTACCCGCGTTGATCGCGTTAAAGGCCAGGTCTGCAAGCCTTCACTACTGCTGCACCACTGAAGACGTTAAACTCAGCACGTCTTTTTTAAAACTTCAGTGGCCCAATCAGACATTGGTGGGCGGAGCTAGTGTAAATAATGTTTGCCTTTTTTTAAAAGCAGATTCGGGTAACATTCGAGCTGATCCGCTCATCACGAGTAGCCTATGTATAAAATGTTTGTGTGTGTGTGTGTGTGTGTGTGTGTGCGTGCGTGCGTGCGTGCGTGCGTGCGTGTGTGTGTGTAGTACAAAAAATACATATAGAAACTCATGTAGGCCTATTTTAAATTTGTTTAACAGCCTCTTCAAATTAATTTGAATGAAGGAAATCTTATGCAAATATATTTAGTGAAATGCTGCCAGAAAAGATCTTGAAAACAATATCGCAGTCATCTCCTTTAAATAATGCCAGCAAAGTAGCTCTTTTATTTCAGATTTCTGCAGTGAAATCCCCATTGGAAGTCACTGTGGTGGAGGGTGAAGACCCCACCTGAGGTCCTTATTGCTTTGCGATTGGTGTGGTTCTCTGGGGGACACAGATAGCTTGGAGAATAATCGGATGGAGCATAAGTGTGGGCTCTAAGGGGCCTGCCGGATAACTGGGTAATTTGTACAAAATTAATATAAACCAATCAGCATCCTACAGTAAAATAAGCACATATTGATGTCCCATTTTAGCTCTTCAGATGTTTTCCAGAACATACCAATGTTCTCCAAAACGCACATAATATACGATAAGGTTAAAGGCCTAATGAATCACCGGACCGTAAGTAATACTCCAATTAAAATGACTTCCTTTCCGCCTCCCCGTGAGCAAGGGCAGGTGCTAATGCAAGACGGCCCGCTCTCATGGAGGTCACTCACAGGCTGCTATAGGTTACGGTAGGACATCTGTTCTCACTGCTGGGGTCTACGAGCTCCTGGGGTTACTTTTTTCTTTCTTACACGCTCACAGACATATATATGCACGCACACACTCCCCTCCTTCCATCAGGGTGGTCACTGGAGTCGGCCTGTGTTAGTGAGTTAGAAATATTTGCAGGTGAGCTAATTATTCTTGTGCTGTCATGTTTCCAGTCGAGCGTGCAGGACTAACCCCAATATAATCCCCTGAACACAATCAGCCTTTATTTAATTTTGCTTCTCATGTCATGTGCATCCATGCAGCCCCAAGAAAGCATCTCTGCTCGCTTCTGAGACCCCTTCCATTTTTCTTCCCATTTAAACAATGAACATCATAAAGAGGCAGAGATAGGGAAAGAAAGGGGTCATTCTTTGAAACGGTTATTTGTTGTATTTTTTCTATAACTTTTTAAACGTTTAGATTTATGGAATAGTTAATTGTTTTAAAAGGGGGAAAATATGAGGGTAACAGTATTGATGCATAACCTGCTTTGTCTTGAGAGAGAGAGAGAGAGAGAATAAAGGCATAATGTTTTTTGTTTTCATATTTTGCGGTCCTCCTCCTCAGTCTTCTCCATTTCTGTCACACTTTGACTTTAAAGTGCACTGAGTGAAAGCGTTAACAGAACAGTATAAATAAAGTTTCTAGTTATTATAGAATGAATTCCGGTTGATTGGGACACTTTTTCCCAGTCATCTCAATGGCAAAAAGTGTCCCAATCAACCGGAATTCTCCCTACATTCCACATGGGAGCACATCGAAACCTGCCTTTGTTATGCAGTGCTATATATAGATATATTTTTCAGCCATGGTCTATAAAATATACATTGCCGCCTTACAATAAGTGTAATGTTTAAAAGCACTAATTAATGACAGACTGTTGAATTATTGTAAATGAATGCAAACCAGACATTAATGCAGCCACGGTGCAAAGCGGAACAACAAACCTGGAATTACTTAACAGATGTGTAGATATAAAAACTGAATCAACACCATTAGAATGTGTCCATCAAACAGCAGCAACCATTCAGTAGTTATAGTTAGCATTGTCAGATGATAATGTATATCAAATCAGCAAGGTTTTGCACTCTCTGTTACAGAAAGTATGCACACACACACACACACACACAGACACACACACACACACACGTAGACATAAACATTCAATCAGTGACTGGCTGTGAGGTACTTGCAGTTATGCTGCATCTTGAGACATCTATATAATCAAAGAAGTGTTTATCCATGATGGTGGATGTCATTAAAATGCCTTCTGTCTGCATCTCTCGCTCAAGACACAAGCACAAACAGCCTATATAACAAGACTACAGTCACTCAATCCCATCTCTGTCTCTCTCTCTCTCACTCTCTCTCGCTCTCTCTCTCTCTCTCCCTCTGCATTCCCCTCTTTCTCTTTCAAGTGTTCTCAAAGCTGCCTTGAATCACTAATGATGGAAAGAAAATGAAAAATATAGGCAAATTAATGTATGTTAATCATTGCTCAGAGCTCATGATGATATAATTTCTAAATTATGTGTGTGTGTGTGTGCGTGTGTGCGCGTTTTTGTGATTTATTGTGATTTGTATAATGACATGGGTAATTACAATGTAAACATGAAATATGAGGACATTTCATGAGTCCTCATATTTAAAATAGCTTTAAAAACATACTAAACAATGTTTTATTAAAAATGTAAAAATGCAGACAGTTTTCTGTGATGGGCAGGTTTAGGGGTAGGGGTAGTGTAGGGGGATAGGATGTAAAGTTTGTACAAAAACCATATAAAAACCATTACGCCTATGGAATGTCCTCACTAAGATAGCAAAACAAACCTGTGTGTGTGTGTGTGTGTGTGTGTGTGTGTGTGTCTAGATTTTTTTATTTTTTAGCATTGCTGTCAAAACTGTGATGACAAGTTACAGATAGATCGATGGACAGATAGCTGGACAGACGGATGGACAAACAACAGATCGATAGACAAATGATAGAGAGACAGACAGACAGATAGATGTGGCTGTGTCATCAAAAGTGTCAATGTAGCTAATGTCATAGATGTGTGTGATTTCATATTTGTATATTCCAGAAGCAGCAGACTGAACACCACCATGGAACTCTTGGCAGCAAGCCGAGTTCCCAAATTCCACCCTAGTGTCCAATCCAGTGACCTCATGGGACATTACCTACTGTGGAATGCTAAAAGATGCTAGTCAGACCACACAGCTGGGTAAACACACACACACACACACACACACACACACACACACAGAGAGAGAGAGAGAGAGAGAGAGAGAGAGAGAGAGAGAGAGAGAGAGAGAGCGCATCATTTGCTCAACTCAGCCATAGCAATCACCTCGAGGCACTCATCCTTCACTCCAGAAATACTGTGGACACTTATTTTTATCATTCGTTATTTATTTATTTATGCTTTATTGCATTGTCAAATAAATCCAGTGACTTTATCATATTGTGTCCACTCTCCACCTCAACACATCTCTCATTTCCACAGCTCAGATCAGAGAACTTGTGCTAGCACGGCACAACACTGCCACTTATCGGAAGTATTCAGTACAGCAGTCTGTGATTGGTCAATACTTAAAAGTCCTTCAAACTAACTTGTATTTGTCTGCTCGGATTCGCATTGCATATAAATATCTGGCATACATACTAAACATACTTGAGATGAAGAATGTATTCTTTATCAGATTGTGTGCATATAATATTTATCATCTTTCAGGGTCTTGCTGCGTGACCATTGATCTGTTAATTAGCACCCGGATGTGAAGGCCTCCTTATTGACAGTTTGTGCTCAGTAATGAGAATACCTGTGGGACATCTAAATCAATGGAAGTCATAAGGGACAATACCAAGCAGTTGTTTAGAGGAATCCTCTAGCGGAGGAAGTGTACATCCATTTTATATATATATATATATACATATATATACATATATATGATTTATTCATTTATTTTCTAGAAGAGAAGGTAATTCCAAAGCATTTAGGTAATGATTTTCTTGGTTTATATAAAAGGTATTGATTAATTATACACCCAGTAAGTGCCAGTTCCTCTTCGCAAATACATTTAAATTAAATTTTTAAATAAATAGTAGAATTATTAATTATGTTTTGAGCTATACAAACACATTGGAGAAAATTAGACAAGATTTATGGACAAAGAAAAATTTTACTGAACATCTTTATTTTAAAACTAATGATAGATTTTTTAACTAAAAATAGATAGATAGATAGATAGATAGATATCATGGAATTTTAAAGATTTTAAAACTGATTTTTATTTTAAAACAAATGCAATTAATGTTTCATAAAATTGCTCACACGTTACTTGAATTTCATCTGTTTGTTTATTTAGCTAGTTTTCATTCCATAATTCTAACAGTTTGGCTTCCGAAATTGGATTACGTTCTATTTGTAAAGAAAGCCTTCCTTTTGACTTTGTAAAGAAACATTCATTGTAGGGCCTTGTTCATTAAGCACAATCAAAACAAATTTGTGTAAATTGTTCTTATGTAAACTGTTGCATTCAGTTCAAAATAATAATTTGTGTAAATAGATTTTTCTATCATTAATACAGAAAATTGCTAAAGTTTCATGAAAGAGGCCTGACATTGTTTGACATTAACTTTTAGCTTATGTTACAATTGGAAAACACAATTCATCAAATAAATCTGATAGTAAAGTTTCGGGCATTTAAGACATGAAAAACACCTCTAACAACATATGTTGGATGATCATAAACATCATACCATATGCTTGATAGATTTTTTCAAAAGAATAATTCGCTTTGGTGGCTCTTTTTAAAGCACAGTGTGATTTGTCTAAGGCCCCGGAACAATCCGATGTAAGTCAACAGCAGCCTAATAGTCTGAAGCTAATCAGAAAAAAAACATTTTACAGTCAGCCTGGAATTGAAATGACAAGAACGCAACACCTGGTTCGCATTTCACTCGATGAGATTTATGATGGGCATGTCTTGGAAAGAAAATGCCTAGGCAAAATAATAGAAACATGCTTTGTAATAAATTATAAACTGGTTTGGGGTCTAGCAAAATAAGCCAAACAAATCGTCATACTAGCTGCATGTACATTCTGACCAAACAAAACAACATTCCTAATATGATATGATAAAGAACACAGCAAAATTTAAGAGAAGGAATGTATTGTGACTCATTAAACTACGGAAAATTTAACTTTTTTTTAAATCCGACTCATTCGTCTTCGTGGTGTTCGAAAAACTCATGGCAACAAATGGTAACCATGGTGATGAAGGTCATGAACTCCTGAAAATCGCACTCCGAGTCGCCATCGGTGTCCAAGCTTTCCATCAAACTGTCCATTGTTGCTTGATCTTTCACTTGCTGAGGGAGATAAAGAGAAAAACGTAAGGAATACGAAAATAGATCATTTGATTAGCATTAAAATATTTAGTTCTGTCTAAATCGATTAATCGCAATTAATCGCATTTAGCATAAAAGTTTGTGTATGTGTGTGTATATATATATATATATATATATATATATACACACACACACACATACATACATATACACACACACACACACACATATATATTTACAAACTTGTTAGATGCGATTAATTGCGATTAATTGATTTGACAGCACTAATTTAATCGTAAATATCTGACACATAAACTCAATTCTGGCATAAAGCCTTGATTGTAAATCATATTTTCATAAAATTTCAAGAAAAATTATAGTGAAAGTTTTTTTAATTACCTCAGTCAGAGTCGGAAATTCATGTGTGAGCAGCTCCTTGAGTTCGCTCTTTTTTAATTTGTACTTGTCGCCTTCTTTCGACGAGTATTTGTGGAAGATCTCAATGATGGTTCCCAGGCAGGTCTCTAAGTCTGACATCTTAATGTAGTCTGGCTTCAACGTTTTCTGGAATAATTACAATACGCACAAAAAATGTGAAAATGTTTAAAACCAAATGCAAGCTGTTTAACTTTCCCCCTCAAATGACTGTAAAAGTTTAAGTGTTGGAGCAATTTTATGGACCATTAACTTTCTTTCTGTCTTTCACTTTTGCAAACACATTTCTAGTCATTATGTAGTTAGTTTTGCAATTTCATCTGCAGTTTGGAACGCTTGGAGCAAAATAAGCTGTAAAACATTATAATGACAAAAAAACGTAATAGACTTACCAGCAAAGAGTTTGTCAGAATGAGGCGATTCGGAGCAGAGTGAGATGGGAGTCCATTTATAGGTCTGTAACAGAGGGGCCTGTAGCTTTGAGATTCTGACCTGTCAGTCACCAGAACAGACCAATCAGCTTCTGACCTTGTTCTCACTCCACTACACACATATTCAGAGTGAGATACAAAGAGATCAACACACACACAAAGTATAACACTTGTGTGGCCAAATTTATAGTAAATAAGCTAGTAAAAAAAAAAAAAATCTGTCACATAAAATAATTCCTTTGCTAACATGCAAAACTTCCTTTACATGAAAAATTAGTAGGCTTTCGTTAACTTGATATTAAGTATGTTTATTATCTGCATGTTTTTGATGTTTCTTTGGAAACATGCAGCTTTTGTCTTGTCAGTATTTTCCAAAGAAATCAAACACAGTTGCCTTTTCTATACATTGGTCGTCTCGTCCTCTCACTTAGGCCATAGGGATATATGTTCAACACTTTTTTCCCCCTTTTTGCTTTTCTTTTGATCTTTCTGGGAAGTTCTGTTGCCCATAAGCGCACACAAGTGTTTTGTTGTCAGGCATCTCGGTGGACGACAATAGTGTGTTTGAGAGGAAGTGAGTGGTGTGGCATGTTAATCAGCCGATCCTTTTCTGTTATAGAATTGGCCAGACGTGTGTCCTAAACACCAGTGGACTATTAAACAGCTTTGACACCGAGACAAACACACTCACACACATTCATTGCACTGAATGACATAATGTACACTACACTTTAATACATTATTTTTACAGAATAATTGGTAACACTTTACAATAAGGTCACATTTGTTAACATTAGCTAATAAAAATCCAGCTGTTCATTGTTTGTTCATGTATGTATGTATGTATGTATATATGTATATATATATATATATATATATATAAACAAAACATTATACAAATTATAAGAATGTTTGTTGCGTTTCAATGCAATATACTTTAATAAGTATCAATATTTACTCTCAACAATATATAAATATGAATAACAATGAATTTAAATAACAATTATCTAATTATCATTTTAGCATGAGTTACAATATTATAAAAAATGAAAAGATGGTTATGAATAAGAAAAAAAAAATGATTAGTTAATTTGAATGTTTTTGATTTATTGCATTATATTTTACCTATGAATACTTTATAGATATAAATATTATAATATATTTAGTTGCACTAATTATTGTTCTATATAAACAGTGAAATCAGAAGCCATGAGACATAGTCCATAAGAAAATGAAGAGGTGCATGGGAATGCAGTCACGGGGCACTACGATCCTTCAGTCTTCCATCCCACTCCTCCCTGGCTTGTGCCCAGTGGGCCGGACGGTTGGCGATTGCCGGACAGGCTTTTTTCCGCCATAATAAATGTGTCTTTGTGGCCTCATATAGGCAGCACAAGCAAACTGTTGTTGACAGCAAACACTGAATCTTGTGTCGGGCTTGCTGTCCTGACGGCCTTTCTCTGGGGTCAGATGGATATAACACCCTGTGAACAAATCAATAATCCATCTCTCTCTATCACTGTACTCATGTGTTGATTTGTTCATCGCATTGCAATCTGGGAGCGTCGTGTGCAATGGACTGCCTTAGATGACTGTTCAATTATGGGCGCTGAATTGTTTTGCTGTGATGAATCAGTGATCTTGATCCAGGCTAAGATGTGTGGGTCAGCTTTTCCTTTTCCACCAAATGTTCCTAAACAGTTGAACATTAACTTAAGGGACATTAAAAAATTAAATTAAATTTAATAAAAAACAAAAATAAACTAATAAAATAATAAATAAAAAAGATACCATTTTAAACTTAAATCAAATTAAATTAAATTAAAAAACTAAATAAATTAATAAATAAAATATTTGATTTAATATTTAGTTTAAAAGGGCATCATTAACAAAATAAATTAATAAAATAATTAACAAATAAAGTAACAAAATAATGAGACCCTTTCACATTTAAGCCTAATATTAAATTAAACTGAAGTAAAATAAATAAAAAAAACAAAATAATTAATTAAAATAATTAAAAAATATATAATATATGACAGCCTTTAAGAGTTAAATTTAATAATAAACCAAATGAAATTAAAATACATTTAATACATTAAATTAATAAAATAATATGAGGCACTTTAACAGTTAAACTTAATAATAAATCAAAGTAAAATAAGTAAAAACCTATATAAATTAATAAAATAATTAAAATAAAATAATGATACCCTTTAACAGTTAAACTTAATATTAAATCAAGTAAAATTAAAATATATTAAAAAATGAAATAATTGTTAAAATAATAAATTAATAAAAAATATGAGATCCTTTAAGTTAAACTTAATATTAAATCAAATTAAATTTAAATAAATTTAAAAACTAAATAAATGATTGCAAAAATAAATAAAATAACAGTTAAACTTTAATATTCAATCAAATTAAATTTAAATGAATAAAAAATATGAATTAATAAAAAATATGAGATCCTTTAACAGTTAAACTTAATATTCAATCAAATTAAATTAAAATAAATGTAAAAACTAGATACATTTTTTTTTTAAATAACAAATTAATAAGAGTTAGTGCAAGGTCTCATGATATAAAATCAAATGTGTGTGTGTGTGTTTGTCCTAGTCTGGCTGTGAATAATCGCCACTGTAAAAAACGACCAAATAAATGAGCTTTTGTTGGCCGCTGGATTGAGGAACCTGTTCTCTCCCTGCCATTGTGTCAGCCATATGATTGGCTGCCCAGTGCACTCTGGGATACTAGTGGTGGCCTGACAGAGGACCCATTCTGAGCTCCAGCCACGCTCAAGATCACATGCTCTCATTGACTACTGTTTCCTTACTACTGCTATACCTATTACTTTCACATCTTGACTAAAATGAAGTGAAAGAAAAAAAAATACAAGGGTAAAAAAGTTGTTTGTTGCTGATATTTACTTAGTTTGGTCATTTTTAAATGTTCAGAAATTGTTTTTATTTCATTTGTATCTTTGAATGGGTCTTTTTGATAGAATACATGATCATCTAAAGTTATGAGAACTTTCGATCAATGGGATTTCACAGTGGGCAGAGCTACTTACATGGCCTTCAAAAATATATTAAAACATAACGATTAATCACACACACACACACACACACACACACACACACAAACTTGTTTTCTTTTTCAAAAGAAGTTTCCAACAATATTAATCTTTATGTTTTATATTAATCTAATGATTTTGTGGTCTTAAATGTCCATCTATGAATTGAAATTGCAACAAAAAAATAAAAATAAAAAATACACAAGAATGAATAAAAACAAAAGGTCATATAAGGACACATATATTCCTGCCTGTAAAACCATGTGTTGACCTATTTAATATTAATCAGTGTGAGTTTTGTATGGTTTCTAACAGGATATACAGTTAGATTTGTATTTTTATTATTATTATTATTTTGTAGAGCATCTCGGGGTCTTTAAATTTAGATTATAGCGAATCAATATCAGTTTATGCAAACTATAGGCCTACTACATTTGTACACAGATATTGAGACACGTGTTCTCTTCTGAGTTTTAAAAGACAAGGCTCCTTTTCACAGGAAAACGATGAGGAACAAGGATTTACAAAGACAATTACGACCTAATATTTCATCGTTTGACCTTCTGAACGTTAAGGAATGAAATGTGTGTGTTCTGTTTGCGGGTGGTTGATCCGAAAGAAAATTTAGTATGTTTGGCCACATTCGCTCATGTCCGTTTATAGTGTGTGAGGCGCTGAAAGAAAGTCTTTAGAGTATTTTTCAGCCAGGTGAACTTTTCTCTACATACAAATCACCCAGCGAGACTCACTGGCCTTCCTGTCGCTTTGGCTGTTGCCATGGCAATGACCTGTTGCCGCGCTGCAGTGGCGGTTTTTCGTTCCCACCTCTCGCTGTGCCAAAAAGGTTCGCCAAAAATGTTGAGTCATCGCCTGGCAACGCGCCACAGCAACGGACAAGGGCAGCTCTCCAGGTGCTAAGTGCCCCGATTCACTTCAAGACAGGTCTGATAATGTACTTAAAAAAATACGCTTTTGAATTTGAAAATATTTTCAAAATAAATAAATAAAAACTTGACATTTTGATACAGCTGAGTCTAAGTTCAAAACGTTTCTTTCACATAAGACCACATGGGGGCATTGACGCTATTCTGCTGTCAAATATTCTATACAAACATTACAAATGCATCCAACCTCTTTGAAAACTATTCAGGGTAGCTTAAAATTTCTTATAAGGTACTACTTTTCCATTTAGTATGGACTATTTGGATATATTTGTGTAACCGCAATTGTTGTTTACGCTGCCATTTTGCAATGTTTATGCTTAACCACTCGGTGGCAGACTTGGCTTTTTTGTGATTTACTACTGTTCTACAGGGTTATTAAAAATGAAGCTTACATCCCTGTCTGGGCACGTAGGTTTCTAATCTGTCCCTTATTTCCTACCTGCAGTGTTTCGTCTGGTCTGCTTCCACAGATAAACCACTCAGTTAACAAAATCTATAAGCCACTTAACCTAGTAAAACAAGCTGCCGTGTTGGCAGCTTTGTCTGTTACGGCTCAGAAGTCACGTGACTCCCCTAATGAGGGGCAGCTGTGTCGGATATTATATTTAGTATTTTATAGTGTTTTTATTTTATAATATTTGATATTTTAATATTTTTGTATTGTAATATTTATTATATTATTTAATATGTCTTTAATATATCACATTTTATTATTTAAACATCATATATCACAATAAAAATGTGATAATCTCAGCCGCGTAACACATTTTTCCATGCTTAAATTAATTCTGCAGATTATTCCCTCAGTTCTGAACTTTTTTTTTTTTTTTTTTACACATTTTCCAAAGAGATTTTCAGATCTCTACTTGAGTGGACAGTATGCATTTGGTTTTAACTGAAGAGATACTGTAAATATCACCCTAGCCAAAGACTGGTTCCCCACATTCTGGAGATAAAGAGTAGGGGTGTAACCCCGGTGTCCTGGCCAAATTCTCTCCATTGTCCCTTACCAATCATGGCCTCCTAATAATCCCCGTTCATTGAATTGGCTCTATCACTCTCTCTCCTCTCCACCTACAGCTGGTGTGTAGTGAGCGCACTGGCGCTGTTGTACTTTGCCTGCCGTCGCATCATCCATGTGGATGATGCACATTGGTGGTGGTTGAGGAGAGACCCCCTGATATGACTGTAAAGGGTGTACAGTAGTACATAAGAAAGCGCTGTATGCCTCATTCATTCATTCATTCATTCATTCATCATTCATTTATATTAAACACAATACAATAAAAAACAGTAATTCTGTGTGTATTTAACAAGCCAATGAATAAAATGATATAAAATCATGTGAAAACTATAGCCTATAAAATATGTACAAAAAATATAACAGCTTCAATTATTGCAAATACAATTGAGTTTGTTCCTGTTCGACCTTCAAACTTCATACGTTGAACGTTGCATGTTTTTGATATCAGAACATGAGGATGTGATTCCATCAAAGATCTTTTCAGACTGTGTAAAAAAAAAAAAAAAAAAAAAAATAGCGATCAGGTGTTTTCAAATCTCATCTGAAATGAGCAGTGTTGGGGGTAACGCATTACAAGTAACATGTATTACGTAATCAGATTACTTTTTAATGTAACGAGTAAAGTAATGCATTACAAATAACATGCATTACATAATCAGATTACTTTTTTGACATAGCAGCAAATTCCATTCTAATAACACAAAAACATATATGTACAACCAAAAAACTTACTGCAGATGAAGTATTTTCAAGAACAGTCACGGTAATAGTATGAATTGTAGCTGAAATATAGCTAGTGATGCAAGATGTCCAATTTAGTGCACAGATGATTATTCAGAATTTACAGAGCCCAGGAAGTCACCTCGAGGAGAAAAAAAAAACAAACAAAACCCACAAATCCGTCGCCAGTTTATAAACCGTACCGTACTCACAGATTCTTAAATTGTTCCCTTTGTTTAACATATCGTGCCCATGGATTAATAAACTGTACCCACGAATTTCCAATCTGTGCGCTCAGATTTGTAAACCGTACCTTCGGTTTTTCAACCCGTACCCACAAATTCATAATCCATGCCTACTCTTTCACAATCCATTTGCACAATTTTGCAAACTGTCCCCCAAACAGTTTATAAACTGAGGGGATGCATTGCAAAACTGTGACAACGGATTTGCAGGTCTTGTTTTTTTTTCTCCTTGAGGTGACTTCCCAGGCTCCGTAGAATTTCCTCCCAATCTACAATCAATACGTAGACAATTTAACAATGATATGACTCCTTAGATGTTACCAAATTTTGTATTTATTTTTTTATTTTTTTACCTGCGAGAGGATTGATGGAATGGATGGATATTCCGGAGCAACTTGGCATTTCTGACTGGCCGTCAGCCATCTTGGTATAGATAAAAAAAAATTCTAAGTCCAGTGTAGTGGCTGATGTGCAACTGTGCACTCAAAACCCATGCATAACCAAGAAATGGCTTTTTGAATAACTGTCCACTGTAGTGACCTCTAAATTTGAATTTTTATGTACACTTATTGAGATGAGAACTAATTTTAGTAGTGTTTTACTAGCTGCAAAATTGTGTGTTAGCGAGTAACTAGCTAAAGGTACCAGTAACTTTTAAAAGCTAGCAACAACATTAACTTTACAAACAGTAGCTAACTGTTTTCAAAGCTGTGCAACTTGTCAATTAACAAGCTACTTTTTCCAACTAGTAGCGGTTGTAGCATGACAAAATGCTACATCACTATTTTTGTCACATCGTATTGCTAGAGCTGAGGTAAATATTTGTTTCTCTTCAGAGAACAAACATATTTTTAGCTTAATTGCTTAGCTTCAATGTACTTAGCTATGTTTTATTAGCAGCTTGTGTAGTTAACAGCTTTTTCAGCTTGAATAGCCTAGCTTTTAGCTTGACAAGCTACAGTTTCAAAGTAGCTTCCCCAACACTTGTTGTTAGTCAGTTAGCCAATTAACAAGACTTGGTTAAATGTCATTTAGCTAGGCATGTTGGTGGCTAACAGGCTATATTTCACAAAAAAAAAAGTTGTTGTTTTTTTTTTAAGTTTGATGGCATGCTGCTATAAAAATGAAATGAAAAATAGGAAATCACTTGCTAGGTTCATGCTCTTGTTGTATTGAAGCCCGTAATGTTCCGTTCAGGGCTGTCAGGTCGATTGGCAGCACAATATAGCCGAATCAATATCTGGCCTTTTTGTGCTACTTTGTGAAGAGAGGTTTGATCTATAGCATAGAATCGGTTTGGCTAGGAATCAAGGGTCATGTATTTGCAAGCAGCCTTTATTTGAGCGAGTCACCTGCTGTGTTAATTAGAAATGGACGTAAGACTTCCGCTCAACTTCCCTGAGATTAACAGGTGAAGTTCAACATGAATCCCTTAGCACAAACAAACATAGACGTGCACACATGGTCACCTATAATTAAGGATGCTCTCATGTAACAGTTTTGCAAAAGAGGAGAGGATATTGAATTTAAATGTTTTCCTTATGACTTAATTTCCCCAGCCAACATTTTTGCTGATGGCAGCTAGAATGAATATCAAGCTGTGTGATATTTGGACATTTACCCTCCTAGACATTGTCTCATTATTGTCCCGTAGTAAACAAGCTTTGCGAACTGGCAGAAACAACGCAGATGTGGTAATTAAATTGGATTAAATGGATTATATGGCTCTTGTGATGAATTGGCAGTTTGGCAACTGAAAACAGTTTGGCTTGTCCTCACCTTAGCATGTCAACCTGCACGAAGACACACACATACACAAACACGGACGTCTTTTGAAAGTCCTTAGATTGATGATCAACATTAACTGAAAAGTAAACATCTCTTCATAACTATTAGATGAAAAAAAAGTATTAAAGGGATAGTTTACCCAAAAATAAAAAATTCTGTCATCAATTACTCACCCTCAAGTTGTTTCAAACCTGTATGAATTTCTACAAGAACACAAAAGAAGATATTTTGAAAAATATCATGGGTAACCAAACAGTTGATGGGCCCCATTGACTTCCATAGTATATATATTTTTTTTTCAATACTATGGAAGTTCACCATGTTGTTACTGTCAAGTGATCTACCAGCATTAGTTGCATTGCTTCACTTCCATTCATAAATTCCCTCCCTGAGCCTCATGGGATAGTAAAGTGTCCATCGAATGCTCACTTCAGAATCTCACTTCACTATCTTTTCACCTATTCTTTTTCGAATACTATGTATTCGGATATACTTGTTTTTGGCATACTGTTTTTCGAATGCTATATACAGTAGTCAGGAAGTATCTGATTTCAGACGCAGCGATAGTGTCTGGGTCACAGGGCTGGGGCAGATGTCATCCTTTCCTTTGGGTAATTGGCAGGAACAGGAATAGTAAATCCAGGTCAGCATGCTGCTTGTAATGTGAGGTCAGTATGCTGGCTGGACATAAGCTCTTTAGCCAGGTTTCACCTCACTGTGACACACATACTGCTCTCCCACTCACAGAAAACACAGCGTAAAATTAAAGGAGAACCATATATTTTTCTGATTAAAAAGGTTTTACACCTAAAGAAATGAATTGTACTTTTGAGAAGTATGTTTAAAAGTATGTTTAGGAAGATAAAAAACATCCAAGCATAAACATCTGCTTGGAAAAGAATGCTATACAGATACTGTATACAAAATAGTATGTGAATTTTGGCAAATGTAGAAGGTACAGTATAAGGAATGCACAGAAGACATAGTGCTAGCATGCTTTTGGGTGATCTATCCATTTAAATACTGTATACTCAGTTTCCACAGTGAAATGGACATGTTCAGGCATGTTTACTCTCAAGATGGATTCCCATTCTTTTTCTAATAGCAAATGTGGAAACGGTTCAAGAATGTGTAATCTTTTAATAAGCCGATACTTAATTTTAACCTTGGAAACAATATCAAAACATAACCGCAATTTATTATTTAACAGCAGAACGTGTTCTAACAGAAGCACAAACTAATAGAAAGGACTTTCATTACCTCAGACGTATTAACATTGAACACTGCACCCGAAGGGAGGCTGTTGTGAATCACAGAAAAACAACTCATTTGTTTGGAATTGGTTCTGATTCTGAAGGGAAAATCAAAGAATTGTTTGGAGGGTAGATGAGGTTTTGGATTTTATTGGATTTATTTATTTATTTTTGGTTTGTTTATTGTTTTTCATCTCATGGTTTTCAATTACTGTTCCCAGTTCAGTAAAAAAAAAAAAAAAAAGAAAGAAAGAAAGAAAGAAAGAAAGAAAGAAAGAAAAGGCACGTCTTTTGAAAGTCCTTAGATTGATGATCAGTTAAAAGTTCATTCTCATGAATAAATGCAGATGACATAGATGTGTGCCGCTCCAGCCCCAGCAGCCAATCACACACTCCGGAGGCACACTTCTACGTCAGATTCTGTGACATTGCTTCAACTTTGTTTTTCAACCTGGGAGAACAAAAATGCTCAGAAAAATGCAAAAATAACCAATTTCCACTTGGTTGAATTTATGATTGCCTTTTCATTGATGTACAGCCTGTACATATCTGTTCACATCTAAAAAAAAATGTGTTTTGGGGGTTTCATGACCCTTTAAAGTGTCTCAATATTGAAAACCATGGCCACAGTTAATCTTATAAATAGCATTTACCATATAAATAATATAATACCCAACAGATTTCCTTTTTAAAGCATTGATAATACAGTGCATAGTAAATTAGGTGTCGTGTCAAGGTGTAAGCCAAATATTTAACCTGTAACCTGCTCATTCTCATTTGGCTTCATTTTCTTTTAGCTTAAGTGCTGCGGTGGACGACAGAATTTTAATTAGGCCGTTATGTTTGTTTAATGGCCCATCGTAAAGAGAAAGAAATGGCTGGGTTTACTGTACACCTTTCCCATTGGGAGTTCTTCGTGGAATCTTTCCAAATGCTTGATGAGTTTCCAAAGCCACAATGAAGGAAATTGGCTTTGCAAGACAAAATGTAAGGCACACAGCTGACTTCATCATAATTACTGTACTGATATTTAATATTGGCCACTTGTCTTAAATCCATCCACATAATGAAGTGAAACATGTGTATAAACCCTGTTATATCTGAGAGGAAGATGTATCACTGTGTCACATCCCGTCTGTGTCAAAGCGGTGGGAAAGTGCACCATAACTTTGTATGATTAGCCTTTAATCTTTGAATCAGCACAGACACACACACACACACGCACGCAAACACAAACGCACATACACACACACACACACACAGAGAGAGAGAGAGAGAGACCCAAAGAGACACACACACACATACACACACACACACACACACATCTTTCTATTTTAATCACAATGAGTGTGATGTAACTGTACCAGATGGCTGGATTTTCTTTGTTTGGAAGCTCACTTGCGCATACAGCAAAAGTATTATTTTTATCTAACCAAAACATATTGTATGTTATAAAAAGAACTGTTTAAAACAGTCTAAGCGATATATTATTTTTACCTGGAAGATAATCCGGTGGTCTACCAAAAATATGTATATAGACTATAAAACATGGACTATAAAAATGGCGAATATTCTATAAATAAAATATTATTTCTTACTCATTATTTGCTACTAACTATGTGCACAAAAGGATATATAAAATAAATATATATATAAAAAAAATGTGTATACCTGTATATATATATGATGTATATATATATATATATATATATATTTATTTATTTATTTATTTATATATAATTGGACAAACCCAACGATTTGGTTGTTTTAACCCAGCGGTTGGGTTAAATGTTTGCCCAACCTGCTGGGGAGTTTTATTTAACTGAACTATTGTTTAAAAATTACTGTACTGCTTGCTTAAAATGAACCCAAAGATGTTTGAAATGAACAAGTTTTGATATGTTTAATAAGTGAACATTTATTAATAAGTTTAATGAATTAAACAATAAACATTTATTAAATTGCTTTTTAATAATGTTTACCTTTTGTTTATTATTTTTGCCTCTAGTAATTATCTGTCTGATTTTTAGTTTCTAACCTATTTGGGGTTCATTTTAAGCCAGCCATATAATAAGTTTTAAACAATATTGGGTTAAATAAAACTGCCCAGCACGTTGGGCAAACATTTAACCCAACCACTGGGTTAAAATAACCCAATCACTGGGTTTGTCCATTTTCAACCCAACTTGGGTTGTTTTTAACCCAGCATTTGTTATGTTATTATATGTCATTTATAATTTATTTTTATTTGTTTGTTTGTTTGTTTGCTGTATGGCCTCAGTTTCAGACAGAGCCTATATAAACCAAAAATGTCATGCAGAGAAGCAGAGAAAAGGCCTTTCCTCTCTCTGTGGAAAAAGAGATACTAGCGTCTTACCGTGTGTCTGCCAGACCTGTCAGTAAGGCCTGTTTTATCAGGTCACATCGTCATGGATTATGGATGTTACTGTGGCAACCTGACAGGATGGAATGCTTTGTCTCTGTGTCTCTCAGTCTTTCTCTCTCTCTCTTTTCCTGCATATGAGTAGTGATTTCTGAAGGGTCCTTCTAGCTCTGAGCCATGCTTTTAGGCTGCTTCACTCCATCAAACAGCTGATAAAACGGTCTAGAGAGAGAGAGAGAGATAGAATGCTTTGCCTGCCGTGTATGCCGGGGCTTGTGAAATGGACCAGATAAACTCCAGTAAGTGTGAATATATCTTACTGTGAATAAATGTTGTTCTTTAATATTAAAAGACTACATTAAACAAGCTACCAAATTCTTGAGTGATTCTTTGATTATAGTGCGCAGATTTTCAAGCAAATCTGTTTTATTTTCTTCTCTGCATGCTGGCTGTGTACAAATAGTCTGTTGTGAGAAACCATTAATAAACAACGTCTAATGATGCTTTGGTAAACAAAATTTGTCAACTACTGAATGACTCACTATTTGCTAAAAGAGAAAACTGGTCACCAGGGGCAATTTAATAAGAATTCAAGAGCCCTAATGGCCTCTGTTAAGGATTTCTAATATCTCTGGAAAAAGCCAACTGTTAGCATTCACATTCATCTCAAAGGGAAAGTACGAACCGGAAGTATGTGGCCTGGATGGACCCCAAAAGATAGTCATTTGTAATGCCTATTTAAAAATATTTCTCGTTGGATTCCTTTTTTTATTATTTTATTTTTTAGCAGTGTTATATACAGTAAGCTAGCAGGCAGTTATTTTCTTATCTATCTGAATCATGCTAGCAATGTGATAATACATGGTAGCAACTGCATAGCAACACCCTAGCAACCACCCCGAGGACCCTAGCAACCTCATAGCAACACCCTAGCAACCACAATATATTCTCAAAATATTAACAAAAACTATAATAATATATCAATGATACCAAAAATAACGATGCTAGCTGGCTAATTAGCTAACAGTATACTAATCTAGTTGGCTAATTGGCTTCCATTATGCTAAGATGGTCAACTAATCATGTCAAATACAGTATAATATTGTATGTGCATATATATATATATTTTTTTTTTCAAAAGATATTAATTTGTGTGTACATATTAAACAATGTTAAATTTAATTTAAAAAATAAACATATTTATATATTTAAATAACATTTTAATATAAAATGTGAATAAGACACTTAAGAGAAATAGAGAATAATAAAAAGAAAAATATATTCAAGATTATTTATTAACAATATATTTTGGCCATTGTTTGTATATTTAAAATGCATTTCATTACATTTAATTACTGTGTGAATTTGCAGAAAACAGATTTGGTTGGTTGATGAGGTGATATTTTGCTCAAAACAAACTACATTTCCCATAATTCTCTTTGGCATCATGAGAGACAATGCAGCTCTTAAAAACCTTTTTAGGTGTTCTTTAAAAAAATCTGGTCCTCTGCTATAATACAATGACATTTTTACATTTTGTGGGCTTTTTTGTGATATTTTGAAAAATATATATATTTCAGTAGAATATGGAATGTTTTTGGCCCCAGAAAAGTGTAATTATGACATCTACCAAAGAAAGCCAGTGAAATTTTACCCCCTGGATCATACTGGTAACTTCTTCCAGTGACTTCTGTATTTTAACATTTCTTTAACACCCTTAACTCTCCATTTATGCTTTTACAGCAGTTATCTACTTCACTATCTAACGACCAGCAGATGGACTCAGCATGTGGAAATCATCTGGGCCACACACACAATGCGGTGATCGGAAGAGCTTTTGTCATCCAGTAATTGTTGCCATCTCCAGTCTCTAATCTTTCACCGAGTCATTCCGGTCACTGATCTGAGACCAGCTTTACTGTCTCATTAAAACATTGTGTCTGAGAGACACATGAAGGGAGATGCTCGTAGATTAGGTTGACGTTTCTACTCAAGGGTTTGCCTGTTCAAAAATATTTCACATTGATATTTTCTATAGAATCAAAATTGCATTTCAGGTTACACTCTTGTAGCAGTGGTAGTTAAACTAGTAGGCTATGCTAATCTAACCGGCTGATCTGAGACCACTCATACAGTCTTATTTTTAATGTGGTTTGACATCTTATCAAAAGGTGGGAGTAGAAAATTAGCTTGGAGCATGTGTTGTGAAATAGCTGTGAAATGTTTAGCTATTTTTAGCAAGTTTTATGTGTGCGTAGGGCTTAAACGCTCAATCAACTCTGAATCTAAAGTTGCATCTGAGTCGTCCCTGTGTCTAATTAAGATTGAGACAGTCCCACTGACGCTTTAGGAAAGAGACAAAAGCCCTGTATCATGACATATTCACGTTGCCATGGCAGTCAATGGTCTTTTGAATGTCCCTGGACAAATAGCGACTCAAGCGCTAATTAGCCAACAGATTGAACAAGAGGCTCAGGCTCCACATGTTTAGAGCAGCTTTGTGGCCACTGTTTTAGGCTGATGAAGCAGTCTTTTTATGCTCCAAAGAATCGCAGGTGGTTGTGCCAACTTCTTAGCTAAAGTAAATCACACGTAGGCTAGGCTAGGCTAGGCTAGTCTTAAAAGTATTTTTTAAAACACCTTTTTTTGGGAAAATGGGACCTGTTATGCCCTTTTTCAAACTCTTGGTTTTGTTTTTGGGCTCTGCTACAATAGGTTTTCATGCTTGAATGTTGATAAGACACATTATTTTTTTAACATATTTGACATTGTTGCAGCTCTGTTTCACTATGGTCGGCTGGACCAGTGTGTTGTGATGGGTGAAGAGCGTGTTTCGGAAATGTCACGGCCCTTACCATAGCCACAAGTTTCAACACACTATAACACAACTCAACCAGGCTCCACCCCTTTATTTTTTATGCCTGCATATTATTAAAATGAGGAACACTGTGATGTGTTCATTCCCATGAGAAAACTCAAGGCTACAATAAAGGTGTTTCAGGGAGTTCAGAAACAGTGCTTACTGATACAGAGAATAGCTCCCTTTGGAGTGACTTTGTGCTTTGTAACTTTGTAGACTTTTTTCATGCTCAAACATTACACACTAAAGAAAGTTGACAATATAAAAAGCATAAGGTAAAGAAAGTACCTAAAAATGGAGAACATCACTGTGTGTAGCCTGCATACTGGCCTGACAATCCATCTACAACAATAACAGACAGTTATTCTTATGTGTTTGTGTACACCCTGAAGGAAAATGAACAATGCGGAAAGGCAATTCATTTCACTTCACTATAACCTTGTTTCCGCTGAGAGTTCACGGCTCCCAGGAAGCTTTCAAAATGTCACTGCATATCACAAATGCAAAAGGACGACACTAAGCCATCAATATTTTCATGCAGTTTCCCAGCTTGAAGCCCACGGATCTAAAGTACAAAATCTGATAACCAGAGATAGATTTTTCTTTTCAAATGTGTATCAAGTCGAACGTCATATTTCATGAAAATCCATTAAATTCTGGTTGGTTAACTGCTCAAGAAGGTGACTAAATTTAAAGCACCAGAAATGGCTAAAACATCAAATTATTTAAATAAATGCATGAAATAATTTGATTACATTTTATATAAATTAAAAAAAGACATGCTTTCAAAACAGATCACATTATCACATCTTTAAAAATGTGTGTGTGTGTGTGTGTGTGTGTATATATATATTTACATATATATATATATATATATATTTATTTTTTTTTTTTTATTTATATATAATATATATGAGCAAAATCACATGAGTAGCAGTGCGATATGGCTATAATATCTGTGATTCAGCCGTAGGTAATCAAAGTGTGCTGGTATACAGCCATATCGCATGGCTATGAGTGTGATATTGCATTTATTAAACAGTTCGACGGCACAAGTGTATAAATAAATAAGAACATCTTTAAAAAACCCTCTTTGTGCAGAACTACTTCCTTCCGCCATGGATTCAAATCTCAAGTTGACAGTTTAAAAGTTGAGCCCAAGCCTCTGTTACTAATTCTAAAACGTCACTTTAGAACTAGTAATGAAGGAATGTTGAATTGCTTTATTGAAGCTTATTGTATTATGTAGAGTAGTATGGTATTATGAAAGTGAGATTGACTAAACGAGTGTATTACCTGCATCTGATATAGCATTCATTCTTCAGGTCAATGTCCATAATATTATATTCATTATAAAAATCAGTTTGAATGTCCGCTGAGGAAAGCGATATCTTTGTCTTTGTCCTTTTAAAAGTTGAGGGGATTTCCCACAGTGCTAAAACAACTTGTTCTGACTCACTCATAAAGACAGTCTTTGCCGCCATCTAATGGCGTAATAAAGTAACTTTCACTGATACTATTGACGTACCCTTTCCCAATACCAAACACGGCATATTATTTATATAAAATAATATTTATTGGACAGCAATATTTTAATTAACAACAATAGCCTTTATAAAAGAAATAAACACAAGAAAACAAAAACACAATCAAATAAATAAAAACCACAAGCAAACAATTCAGTCAAATGTGCAAAAGTAGCTAGTAGAGGATTTAAGTTAAATATAGCCTAAATATTAAGTTATAAAATTTAATTTCCCCCTTAACCCAAATCGTTTTGCTCTGGAACAGGTAATAGATTAATAAGACCAAAGATTGCCCATTTGATGTACCCCAAATTAATTATATTTTTAAACACAATCTACGTAAGAGTCAGCGGCAAATACCCAAAGGACTGGCTGGGATGAAGCTGTTCTTTGTGGGTACATGAGCGCTGAATGGCCGCTGACGGCCTGGAGCTCGTATCTAAAGCATCAAAACAAATAGTAAAATAGGTGCTGTTTATATATGAGTTACATATTTGAGGTCTAAATAACTACATTCACGCTTAGAAAACTCTTTAAACTACATTTCATGACACAACAACAGTAATAATAAAAAATATGGTGGATTTGCTTGACCGCCATGACAGTCACCACAAGCGGAGTGATATCAATCAGATTTGAGAACCAGAAAGAACTGTTGTGTGTGTATATACAGTATATATATATATATATATATATATATATAAATTTTTTTAAATAATGAAAATTTTCATGCAATCCCAGGACAGCTGGAACCAATGGCTGTGACAGGATTGGGCCATTTTCCAGACGCTATATCTTAAGTCATGGCCGCTGGAATGGAGGCACATATCTATCAGAAGTGTGTGTGCCTCTCTGACAAAGGGAAATGAAATGGCACTGAGGGCAATCGAATAAATCAGCATGTTCATTCCCAACTCCCACAATGCATTTCAACCCTGCAGCATTTTTTTATACTAAATAGGCACTTTTTACTCTAAGAATTCAGAGTCTGAGGCTTCAGCTCTTTTTCAAACCTTAATAAGCTACTACTGCCAAATAACGTCCTAACTGAAATCGAACCCCATAAGTTAGCATAAATAAGCAGATTTGGAACTTTACATGCGCTCAAACTTTATAACGCAACTCCCAGAGACTCAGTTCACAATATTGCTTGATGTTAACATTGTTGCTAAGCTAACACAGAATTTACATTTTGGCAAATAAAGTCGTATAAATTTGTACGGTCGCATTTGTAAGTGTTCATAGAATCTCCTTGGCTTTCGCCCCATGACGGTTAGGTTTAGGGGTTGACCTTCATGCTTACTTTTTTATAAAAATCACATTTACGTATGAATTGCTACTTCATTAAATAGTTACATTTTTCTCATTTCTCAAGATTAGGTTGGTGATACTCCATATAAATATGTAAGTTCACAGCACCATTGTTGCGCCATTGTTGCAGTAAACTTTTACAACTTTCTTGAATTAATTGCACGCTGGTCTCTTATTGTGAAGACATTGACTTTACATTTTCGTGGGTCTAAACATGACGCTAAACAAAACAAACTGGTTGCTTTAAATTTTGGTCAGACATCCTCTTGGGTGGTCCTTGGCCAATGAAAGCTGGTATGGAGTCCAGATCTTCTGCTGTCAGTCTGAAGGTCTGGCTATGCGAGACTACACCCGAGTTGTCCACATTCCACTACACAGTTTAGAAAACTATGGACTCATCCAGGCAAACCTTTGTTGTGCTTGCTCTTTTGGAATACAAACACATAAAAAAGCAGTATTTTGCACAGTATCATGTTCACATATAGAAGTTGGATAGTACTGTGTGCACCACAGAGTTGAAGACAGAAGTGTAATAAGCAATATATTACTATAGTTTCACTACGGTTCATGTGCTGAACAGCCATATTGGATTCTGAAGTCGGAGTTGTTGTGCTTCCAGTACATACAGTAAAGCCATCTTTCGTTCTCTTTCTTCTTTTTAATAGTGCCTAGACGTGACACTCTGTTCTCCATGTGTGCCGTACCACACACATCTTTTTTGAAGCACACCCTTGCTAAGCAGCACTGTTTCTGTTTAAATTGTTAATTACAAAGCCTTGCATCATTGTGTGTGTGTGTGTGTGGATGTATGTGTGCCAGTCCATTTTATTCATTTGCCATTGCGCTTGTGTTTTAATGTTAACAGATCTTTGGAAATGGCCCAAACCCTTGAGAAGAGCTGCCCACTTTGACATGTTTTACAGATTACTCTGGCTGCGGATATAAATTTCCAGCTCAACACTTTCGCAAAAACCACCACTAACTGGCCTAAATATTATGTGATCTCCTGTGAGTCAAACTGCAATAGTTTTATTCTCAAAAGCCTTCACTTACTTTCAAAATTCTCACATTTTTGTTTATTTTGCAGCCAGGTGTGACAGTGTGCTACCCAGCGTCACCGCTTGACCTCAGAGCTCAAACAGAAGTCCAGATAAGGATGTGGCCGCTTGAATACCCCTGTGTGTTTCCCATAGTTCAGTTCCCAGACAGAAAAACCTCTGAGTCAATGCCTGAGAATGCAGTGCGGGCAATGAAAACTACTGCAGCCTGCACAAATACCCTGTGTGTGACGATACATGCAGATAATGACAACAGAAACAGCCTGAATTGTTCTTGCTGGTTTACAGAGGCACAGCGCTTACCTTTAAAGGAATGTACTGGGTTAAATACAAGATGTGACATGCTGCCAGTAACCACAGAAAACCATTTCAACTACTCCCTCAGTTTAAAAAAAACAAACCATCATGTTTACATTAATTTGCTTACAATGGATGTCAGAAATATGCTGATCACATTTTTATTTAAACACCATAACATATAAAGTTGTGTGTTATTTGAGCTGTATAGTTGTTTAAAACATCCAAGACTATTGTTCTAGGCAGATTTTTTCCTTTAAATGGCCAATAGGAAACATTAGCATGTTGCTGTGCTAACTATGCAACTCTCTACTGTAATAGGCTATCTGATAATAAAGCCAAAAAATATTAATTTAAACAGATAGTTCATCCAAATTTCTATCATTTATTCACAGTGAAAGTCAATGGAGTCCAATATTGTATTTGGACCCCTATGACTTGCATTGTATGGATAAAAACAGTTGTTCAAAGTATCTTCTTTTGTACCTGTTGAAAAAACATATGCTGGTTAGGTATGTTTTGAAGCATGGCAGCTGGTTTGAGTTGGTTTAAGCTTGTCCTTAGTTGGTCCTTAGCTGGTCATATGCTGGTTTAAGCTGGTTTGAGCTGGTTTAAGCTGGTCCTTAGCTGGTCATTTGCTGGTTTAAGCTGGTTTAAGCTGGTCCTGGTCCTTAGCTGGTCATGTGCTGGTTTAAGCTGGTTTGAGCTGGTTTAAGCTGGTCCTTAGTTGGTCCTTAGCTGGTCGTGTGCTGGTTTAAGCTGGTCCTTAGTTGGTCCTTAGCTGGTCATGTGCTGGTTTAAGCTGGTTTGAGCTGGTTTAAGCTGGTCCTTAGTTGGTCCTTAGCTGGTCATGTGCTGGTTTGAGCTGGTTTAAGCTGGCCCTTAGTTGGTCCTTAGCTGGTCATGTGATGGTTTAAGCTGGTCCTTAGTTGGTCCTTAGCTGGTCATGTGCTGGTTTAAGCTGGTTTGAGCTGGTCCTTAGTTGGTCCTTAGCTGGTCATGTGCTGGTTTAAGCTGGTTTGAGCTGGTTTAAGCTGGTCCTTAGTTGGTCCTTAGTTGGTCCTTAGCTGGTCACGTGCTGGTTTAAGTTGGTTTGAGCTGGTCCTTAGTTGGTCCTTAGCTGGTCATGTGCTGGTTTAAGCTGGTCCTTAGTTGGTCCTTAGCTGGTCACGTGCTGGTTTAAGCTGGTCCTTAGTTGGTCCTTAGCTGGTCATGGGCTGGTTTAAGCTGGTCCTTAGTTGGTCCTTAACTGGTCATATGCTGGTTTAAGGTGGTCAAGTGCTGGTCTAAGCTGGTTTGAGCTGGTTTAAGCTGGTCCTTAGTTGGTCCTTAGTTGGTCCTTAGCTGGTCACGTGCTGGTTTAAGTTGGTTTGAGCTGGTCCTTAGTTGGTCCTTAGCTGGTCATGTGCTGGTTTAAGCTGGTCCTTAGTTGGTCCTTAGCTGGTCACGTGCTGGTTTAAGCTGGTCCTTAGTTGGTCCTTAGCTGGTCATGGGCTGGTTTAAGCTGGTCCTTAGTTGGTCCTTAACTGGTCATATGCTGGTTTAAGGTGGTCAAGTGCTGGTCCTAAGCAACTAGCTCCAGCTCAGGACCAGCTTATAACCAGCTCTGGACCAGCTTAAACCAGCTCATGACCAACTAAGGACCAACTAAGGACCAGCATAAACCAGCTCAAACCAGCTGCCATGCTTCAAAACATACCTAACCAGCATATTCTGTTTTTGGACATCAATTGTGGTAATACTATGATGTACCATGGTAAAAAATAATCTTCAAAAGTACTAAAAGAATAATTTAGGAACCATAATTATTCATTTATGCAATTATATCCTTAAATATAAGATGCAGACACTACTGTTACATATTTATTCCACGTCTGCATTATGGAGTTGACATAAAGCTTATGTGGAAGGTATTAAACAAACATATTTGGCATGCCATATTTTTCATTTCATCAGCATGCACCTCAGGCTAAAATTCAGAATAAGTGTAAACAGGCCAGTGCGGAGACCGTACAAATGTCAACAAAAGGACGCGCACACAAGGAACTTCTCAAATAATGAGCTCTGTGCTTACATGGCTGTATGCTAATTTCGCACAACCTTTAAACTTGAATGAGCGTGTATTTTTGCGCATGAGTCTGCTTTTAGTTTATTTCCTTTCAAATGCAGGCCTTTGAGAGCAAAGCTCAAACTTTGACACGTATCACAAAGACTAATGAACTGTGTAGCATCGCTTCATGCATAACGACGAGTGTCTGTCACATCAACGTGTAACTCAGCTGTTTGATCCAGTTTGTCTGAACAAAGCACATCACTATCTAATGATTTTATTTTGTTTATTTGCTGCTTCTATGCTAGACAAAGGTGGGTTTTTTTTTTTGTCCGCGCACAGTGAGAGCGTATATCATGTGGCTTTTCATATGTTTTTCATCTCTTTCTCTCTCCGTTTTGCCTTTCAATGCTTTTTTTTCTCCCTCTCCCACAAAACAGACAACAACCCCTCACCACCCCCAGAGAACGCAGGGCATGATGCTCGCGGTGAAGAGGAGTCTCTTTGTTGCAGTCTCAAAGATAGCAGCGGCTCTCACTCCCTCCTCGAGACTATCAAATTATTGCACTAGCCCCTTGAGCGTCACCCCACAGACCCCCACACATTTTTGTGGATATATATAAAGGTTTTTGTAGCTTTCTGGAACTTCAAACTCTAAACTCTGAAGGCTTTTTCAATGTTTCTCTTTTCTTCTTTGTGGGTTTTTAAGTCACTACACATATATAGCCTACTTTTTGCCTACTGTTTTATGAATACTGTAAACTCACATACTACTAGTGATGTTCAATTCTTGAATAAATCATTCTTTTAAGTGGGTATCTAGTCGAGCTGATTCACTGAACTGAACTCAATCCAATTTTAGTTTTGGGTTGATGACGCAAGACACACATCAGAAGCAGAACGAAACTCCTTGTGCAGCACTGAATAAGCCAATAAGGAAACATTCATGAAGAACCCGTTTGTCCATTCCACGTCACTACTTTTCCACTGTATGTAAATATGCACTATATGGACGCCTTTAACTGCTGCACTCTCATCTTTTGCAGCATCTCGCGCATGATGCGGTATTCTAAAGACGTTGCGCTCAAGTTAAAAGAAGTTCAGCTTTTAAAAAATAAGCCTAGACCTTGCACTTTTTTTCATTCCACTGAAATGCATTCTGTGTGAACCGGGTTCCAAGCATGTCCAGATGGGTAATTGATCCAAATAACCTGTTTAAAATGAATGAATCAAACCTACACGCAGAGTTGAAAGTCAGCTCTTTGGTCTTGTCCAACTCAGAAAGAATCAAATCAGCCAGTTCTAACTATCAAAGTTTTCCAAAGTTATTGAAAACAGAAAACTTTTACAGTTAGATTCTGTGAATTGACTTGACTGGTTACCGGCTTAAAAGAACGATTTGTTCAAGAATTGAACATCACTACATACTACTCTTTTCACATTCTGTTTTTCATCTACAGTATGCAAATTCAGATGCAGCTACTGTCAGGATGGCGTAACAAGAGTCCTTTTTGTGAGATGACTTCCTGTTAGTCATGTTGGTTATGCTGCCTTCATATGTTATAGGAAATTTGATAATTCCCACTTCTGAAGTCGTGATTATGAGCTTATCGCATTCAAGTTTCGACATGAGAGGGCGTTTATGTGCAATTTTTTATTTAAGGAACTCATATTTACGATAATTCTGAGAGCACATGAAGGCAGTATTATACCCAATGAGCTCTATACTACCTGAAATTAGCTATTTTTTAGCATTCCTATTCGTCTCAGTGGCACTTGTTTGGATGGCGCATGACTCCCAGAAGTACGGAATACTAACCGGCAAAATTTTGTCCACAATATAGAGCCACGCTGACTTTGATTTGGTGGACAAAGATAAATATTTAAAATGCTTTAAGCTGCTTCACTTTTTTGGTTATTTGGAAGACAACATGCCAAACATCCATTTTTATTAAGGATTTCGGCCTTTAATTAGGCACTATTTTAAATATTTATACTGATACATTGCCTTTTAAGTGTTGTATACCACCTTGACATTTTGACTGTATGCTTAACAAAATAAATAAATAAATAAATGATTTTAATTTTGAAATTGAAAAAAAAAAAAAGCTCATCATTGAACAGGTAAGTCTTTATTAATTACATTTTTATGTAGTTTTAAATAAAATTTTAAAAATCCACACACACACAAATTGTTATTAAGTCAATACAAATTATATTATATTATATTATATTAGAAATTAATAGAATATTTTCAGTCTGTTCTTGGGAGTATTTATATATATATATATATATATATATATATATATATATATATGAAAGAAATGGAAAGCTTGATGCAGGGTATAGAATGAATATCATCCGCATCATCATTCAAAGAAAATTAATAATTGATCAGGCAAACTCTAGACGCCAGGGAAAAAGTGATTTTCCTTGAGGGCCCGTGGTGACAGATGGCAAACCACCGGATTCAAGTCTCCGCCCAGCAGTCTCACAGTCCCCGCCCTTTTCTATGACATCACCGGAGCTCTAGCCCCGCCCAGATGCGATGCGAGACGCGTTTGCCCAAGAACCACAAAGGAGCACAAAGTGACCAACTCAACACTACAACTGCGCGCTGCTTTGGATAAACATAACAGGAATGCAGAGGTGAGTTTATGCCATCTTTGCGCTTTTGTGTCTGTTAATCCTCTTGGCTGCTTTTGAAATGATTCGGATTATGTTTTGAAACCTCCGAAATGTTTGTCACTGTCTATAAGCGCTCTGTGTTTAGTAGAACATGCGTTTCTTGTAACATTTCAGCTGCTTTTACAAGCCTGAAGTTGTAGTGATACTCACATATCAGGTGTTTTCAAATTTTAAATGCTTGAACTTAAATGAGTATATTAGGCAACACAACATGAATTATATATATACGTAAAAAACTCTATTTTTAGTACTAGAAATTACGGATTTTATATACTTGTACAGTTAAGCAGTATAAAGTAAAATGCTTGAACTGTCTCATAATTGATATTCCCAGAATTCCCAATGTGAACCATCACTTATTATTGTATGTAGCAATGTAGCCCTTCATTGAGATATGCCTATGCCTGTCTGTAAAATGTCTTTATTTTTTGAATAATTATAGTGATTTCTCAGAACATTTGTCTTTTAAGTTGGCAAAATGGTCAAGCTGATTTAAAACCAGTATAAATACACCAGCTTATGCCAAAATATCAAAGTAACTGCAGTTGCTACTACTAAAAAAAATTAATAAAGAATGAATTTGGTAAAAGTGTCTAATTTTAAGTACTAAACTACTGAAACTATGGTTACAAGGGCACAGTTTCATTAGGAACAACTTGGTCTTGTTTGACAGTTGGTTATTTGTTACCGTGGTTATCAGTGTTTGATAGTCAAGACCACCCTGGTGGTCATTTCTAATGGTAAGGACATCCTATACATTCCTCCTCCCTCTCTGCTCCCATTCCCAGCCGTCGATCCCCTCTCCTCTTCCTCCCTCCCCTTCCCACATTCCTTTCAGACTTTGAATGGAACAGGATTGACCTGTGGCATAACTCAGCCTCGTTTTTTCTACAAGACCCCAGCTTCCCCCTGTTATATTAACAATTTATTTTCAAGTTAGGTTGTTTATTAAATATTCATGGCTTGCAGAACAAATGGCTGCAACTTTAGATCAGTATGGTTGTGTGTGTGTGTGTGTGTGTGTGTGTGCGTGGGTTTTTGTGACATATCAGGACACAAATTTGTATAATAACATGGTTATGACATAGGTATTACAAGGAGAGGGTGACTTATGAGGACATTACCCCATGTCCCCATTTTTCAAAAGGCTTATAAATCATACAGAATGAGTTTTTTTGAGAAAGTAAAAATGTGCACACGTTTCTGTGATGGGTAGGTTTAGGTGTAGGGTTGGTGTAGGGCGATAGAAAATACGGTTTGTACAGTATAAAAAAACATTACGCCTATGGAATGTCCCCACAATTCACAAAAACGAACGTGTGTGTGTGTGTGCTTATGTATTTTGAATAACAAAATTATATTCTATATCTGTATCAAATGTTTTTTAATTGTAGCATATGACAGTAACTTCTTTTTACAAGCTTGCTTGCAGCGAAACCATGTTTAAGTCAGAAAACATCTTGAAATCTTGACAAGTCAAGATATAAAAGCCTTTTATAGCTTCAAGGAATGTTCCAGATTATATACAAGCTAAGTCTCTTGACAACCTGCTGTAGATAACCACATAAAAATGGTCTTATTTGATTTGGACTTGTCCTTCAGTTTGTAAAAACAAACTAAAGATACTTGTACATTAACACACTTACAATGGAACTGAAGCTTGGCTTCAATATGACAAGTCATGAGTTTTAAACAGTTATGTGTATGAACGTGAAACTAATGATTCAAATAACTTACTACCTTGCATGTGCTAAAGCATGCGTCTAGAAAATATTGATTTAAGGAACTTAACAGATTTTGTATTTCAAGTTTTATGTCAGCAATGCCATGCGTCATAGACCATCAGTGTAAGTGCGTCATTGTAAATGTAACGTAAATTAAATTTATTTGTTTTTACGAACTGATTAGCAATTATTTACTGTTGTAATTGACCAACGACGTAAAAAACTATGTATTTTAGTTGGTAGATTGACTGAATGACTATTCGACTAATCAATCTTAAGGAAGTCCTGTATATTTGCGCTTTTCAGAGTTACCTGGTACCTGGAACACGTTTGCGTAAGACACATTTTTGCGTTCAAAAACAAATTGGACAGTTTTTAACTTGACACATAGTAATGGTCTGGGTGTATGTTATTTTAAGACCCATGTTTGGGGTTTCCCAGAGCCTTGCATTCGTGGGGAGAATGAAAAAAAAAAAAAATACAATAACTAAAATAAATGACAATGTCACAGATGCTGTCTTGCGTAGTTCAAAAACAAAACAAAACAACACAAGACGCATTGTCCAAAGTCATCTGTCTGAAATATGTATGGCTATAGTGTCCGTTCTTTACGTTCTGTGTTCACACTTGTAGTTCGAAGAGCGAACCTAAAGATATAAAGCAAACAAAAAAATGCTTTTATGATGTATATTTTGCGACTGAACTTACTGAACATCCAAAACAATGTTGTGTGCTGGGATAAATGTGCGTACATATACGATAGTATTTTGACCAGCTGAGAACTCATGAAGAGCTTATCAAAACAGCACCAGGAATTTTTCCTTCACACATACAAATGAAGATCTGCGTTATGGCATTTCAGACACCTGTATTAAAATGCAATGGGCAACGTAGCGCCTATGATGAGAAAAAAATGTATGCTTACTGTATGCTTGAGCAGTAGAGTCGCATCTTGTGACGTCACATCCTGTTTTTGGTTCGTTTACGTCTTGCATTCATATTCCATTTGAATTGCACCAGAGTTCGTTTGAAACCGAGACCCATCTTTTCAGGGGTCTCGTCCGTTTGTTTGGCGCACGCCAGGGTTCGGATGGCAGCGTTCACACTTATTCAAATGAACCACACTAACAATCGCACCAGAGTTCATTTTAATCAAACCAAATATGCCAAGTGTGAACACATCCTCAGGCAACCTTCAGCACAGCACGCTAATTTAAGAATCACCACTAAAAATGTCAAAACTAAAGGAAAAAATGCATATCTAGCCTGTAAAATAACTAAAAAAAATAATACAATAAATCAAATAAACAACAACACACCACCATACAGCTTAACTTGGATCAAAGCTGAAACATTCCTTTCACAGAAGTGCCTATCAGCCAAAAAACACTCTTTCTATTATTTGTGTCGTGTCCACTGTACATAAAGCCATGTTAGTCCAGCTTAGAACAGCAGTGTTAAAACCCCCCTTGAGTCAGATGGCAGTAGACTGTGAAAGACAGGGCATAAAATGGCAGATCGTTTTACGAGGATTTAATGTTTCAGAGTTGGCCATCAGGAGAGATTACATTGTAAGTAAATTGTGGCTTTCACAGCGTTTATCCTGAGGCAAGCAGGCCTGATCTAGAATCACTTTGCTCCATCTCCCATCCAAATGGCCTTTCCATTCCCGTAGCCTTTGGCCGCTCTTCCAATATGAATGTGACTATTATAGACGCTCTGCGTTATGATACTATGTTTAAAGAAAGCCACTAGTTTCAGTTCAGCTAAGGGTAAGTATTACTCAGAATAACCTAGAATTATATATTCTCTTTTGCTTTTTCTGTGTGTGTCGGGATGAGGGAGTGTATTGTTGATGGTATCAGTGGGTGTCTTTAGCTGGGATCAGGACCAAGACCTGGGCGGTTTGTTTTCAGGACTCATAAGACACTCAACGGTCTGGGACTCCTATTTAAGCCTGTTGTCTAACTCTCTGATTCCTGGTGATTCATCGGCCACAGATGTGTTTATATATAAACTAGCCATCTTTGTTCATTTTGCTCAAGTAGAAGCATGAAACATGTCGAGAATGGCTCGTATTTTAAGCCTAAAATCAAAATAAAGAAATAAGAAATTGGTTTGTTAGAGAAAAAATTATTTATTTATTTAGTTGTAACGTTATTCATGACAATTAAACACATTTTCTCTAAAATTGTCATTACCATATTTCCAGAAATAAAATATCATTCTATCATACCACTGATATAAATCTGATATATACACATGCAGTCAAACCAAAAATTATTCAGACATTCTTTATATTTGTGATATATTTTTACTAGTGGGTGCAGGACACTATAGAAAAATAAAGTAAACTGTGACATACCCAAAAATTCTTTATACAGTGGACTACCAGTAAAATTGATAAAAATGTGGAACCAAAAATTATTCAGACACTTTGACCTGACCATGTTTTGCTTAAGTGTTATCTATATATATATATCAAAGCTGAAACATTCCTTTCACAGAAGTGCCTATCAGCCAAAAAAAACGCTCTTTCTATTATTTGTGTTGTGTCATGAACTTTTCATGACATTTATGAATATTAATTTCTAATTTAATTGTGATTTTAGATTGTGAAATATGTATTACCTTTTATGTATGCTGATTATTAAATTTCAAAAAACTAAAACGTCTGGACATATTACGATTAATGAATGAAAGTATTATTTATTTCTTGCTTTGTGTAAAACCTGCCTAATTAATAATTTACTAAGTTATATTATTATATTAAAGAATAATTATATTATTTTAAAAGTTATTATATTAAAAGTTATAAACAGCATGTGTGTATAATATAATTATTACTATTATTTTGTTTTTGGAATAAAAATGTAACTGACGTGTTTTAGTGAGATTTGCTGTTTGTATGTGTTTTAGGAGCATCTTCACCGTAGATTCACCTCGATCACTGATTTAGCTGACTGACATGTACTTGCCATCTGTAGTTTGTCTGCGTTCTTCTGCGTTTTTGGTTCCTATATTTGGCCCAGAGGAAGCTCAGGGTTATGAGTGAGATTCTTGTGCTGTTTATGTTCTATCAGCTGAGGAATGATATTAAATTCCAGTCTGTGGCAGCCGATTTCCAGCTGGAGGGCTTCAGATACACATAACAGCAGGAGGAGAAGATGGGGAGGGACGTGAGCTACTCATCAGCCAAGCATTTCCTCTCTTTTTCTCTTTTCCTCTCTTGCTGTTTCTCCTTTACTCTGTCAGTCTCTCCAGAGCACTTCCTGTCATAGTTTGGCCACTTCCTGTTTCAGTAAACAGAGTCGTTATACAGGAGAAGGCTTGACCCTTCCCAAATAGTTTACAGAGTATTTCTGTAGTTTTAATTTTTTCATTTTTCATTTCTTTAAGGGTTAGTTGCCATATTTTGGATGGACTTTGAGATATTCACCCTTAATCCTGTTTTGATCAAGAGCATTGGTTACTTTCCACTTTCCTCAGGAGAAAAAGGCATTCTTATTTTATGCTTTGATGACAGTTAATTTAGTTAATGAAAGCTTTTGAATGTATAACCAGACCAAGTACATGTTTATGGCCCATTTAATGAAGTGTTTCATAGATAAAGTCACAGCAAACAAACTCTGACAGTCAGAGATGTAGAAATTATGCTATAGTGCTCAACTCAATGATTTTCTTTAAATCGAAAGATCTAGTCATTAGCCTTTGTGCTTCCATTTGTTTTCTAGCCAAAAGGGCCTTCGGGGAAGTATTTGGCATCTGAGAAAGGCTCTCAGCTGAAATGCAGACGCACCACACAATACATGCATTTGAGATGCAGGCTGTCTGATATCTGAGACGAGGAATCTGATTGGCCCTTGCTATTCTGGAGTTTGGCCAATCGGGTTTTTGATTCTGTCCAAATGAGTGAGAGATTGAAGTGTCAGCTTGGGTTTCAATAATGCTAGACTGAAAACACAATTTATTTTTCAATTTCTCATCAGGCACACCCTGATACACCCTGGAGTGTTTAAATATCCAAATTTGTGGTTGACCGATGTGGATTTCTAAATGGGAAATCTAGAACTGGACATGGTCAATTCATTACTTTGTCACTTTTTGTTCCTGGTGCTGCATGGTTTTGAGTTTGGCTTTCCAAGCTTTAATTATTTTTAATTTAATATATAAAATAAGTATATTAAATAAATATAAAAAAATATATTAATAAATAATTTTGCTAAATTATGTATTTAGTATTTTTTTTATGATAAATTATATTAAAATTAATTTATTAATATTTGAATAATTAAATATAAATATTATAAACAGTTTAGTTTAAATAACTAAATTATTTATTTGATATAATTATTTTGTTAATTATATTAAATAATAATTTTATTAAGAATTATACTATTAAAATAAAATATCTTCATAAATTTAAATTAAATATCAAAAATATTATACATAATTTATTATACTTAGTACTAAATTATTTATATTTAAGCAATATTATAACATTATTTTATATAATAAACTAAATATTTTATCAATTTATTGAAAATAAAATATCAAAATAATTGTTTAAATATATTAACATAAAACATGAAATTATAAATATGACTATTATATCAAATTATTACTGAATTATTTATATTTATGTAATTATTCTATATTATTATATAATATTATTTTATAAGTTATATTAAATAATCAGTAATAATTTTAATATATTAAACTAATATAAATAATTTAAAATAAAAATAGAAAATTATTTATATTTTAAAAAATAATAAAATTACTAAATTAGTTATAATGTAAAATATTATTAATATAAAATTACAAATATATTCATATAAATATTCAAATAAATATTACAAAATAAGTAATTTATTATAAAATACTAACAAATTATTTATATTCATTTAACAGAATTATATGCTTATATAAATCATTTATTAATAATAATATATATTTAAATAACGCAGATTGTTCTTAACCTCATAGCATTTCATAGACAACAAAAGACACTCTAAAAACTATATCTCACAAATGAGAAAGGAACTTTAAAAATAAAGACACATTTGCCAATTTTGGCACTTTTTCATCGCATTACACCTGGTATTTTCTTATTACAAGTTGTGGTTGCATCATGAAATGGGGTACAAAATATCTTCACGGTTGTGTGATGATGCAAGGCGTCTGATGTGAAGACTGCACCATCCCAGTAGCCAAACAGACACTCATGACAAAATACACACAGACATCCTGCGCTACAGGTTTTATTTAATTTCAGGCCACATTTGGTGTGTAATGTAAAATATGATTCCATTGCACCATGAACATGTTAAATGATGAATGTGCAGGGATGCTGGCTTCCTGTAAGCACTAGTCTCCAGAGAAGAGTGTGTGTGTGTGTGTGTGTGTGTGTGTGTGTGTGTGTGTGTGCCATAATAATTAGGTTTGAATCCATGGTTTTGCTCTGGTTAGTCTCTGCAGGGTTTCTCCTCCCATCAAGGACTTCACTGTCTCCCAAACACATGTACAGTACAGTTGTGCTCAAATGTTTACATACCCCTTGCAGAATCTGTGAAAATGTGAATAAATTTAACAAAACAAGAGGGATCATGTGATTTTGATATCCATCTTTTCACACTGAGGACAATTGAGGGACTCAAACACAACTATTACAAAGGATTCAAACATTCACTGATGCTCCAGAAGGAAATGCGATGCATTACGAGTCAGGGGGTGTAAACTTCTGAACAGGATAAGGATATCCAAATTGTTCTTATATTTAGTACTGCCCTTCGAAAACAACAGAAGATACTTACATATTTCCCGGAAGACAAATTAAGTACAATTTACCTTGATCTTCAAATTCAAAAAGTTTACACCCCCTTTAATGCATTGTGTTTCCTTTTGGAGAATCAGTGAATGTTTGAACCTTTTGTAATAGTTGTGGATTTTGTTAAAATTATTCACATTTTCGCAGATTCTGCAAAGGATATGTAAACTTTTGAGCACAACTGTACGTGCTAAACTCCGAAAATAAATGATTATGCACTTGCTGAATCACTGGAATCACATCCTGTAGAAGGTCTGGTGTCCAATTACTAGAACTAATACAGCCAGAATCTATACAAATACTCTACAAAGTAAAAGTAAACATTGCCAATGTACAGTCTTGTTGAGTATATATATTGTGCGTTCTGGATGGGTTGTCGACTAGTTGCCCAACAACATACATGTTGACTAGATTTTGTTCTTTAAGTTGTTGTTGAGCCAGAGTTTAATTAGCCTGCTCTGCTTTATCTCTTAGCGTTAGCTTAATCAGTTAGCTTCAATAAAATGGGACTTCAGCTAGCCTTCTTCGCAGTATTCTCTTCTAACTGTTGCCCTGCCATGACAGTAGTTGACCTGAAAGATAAACTGACTACAGAAGAAGACGATAGATGCTAATGCTTGCTTTTATCACCTCCTGTGGCAATATACATGCATTGCAGTCTGAGACATTTCAGACTATGAAGCATTAATGTGTGCTTGTGTAGCTAGAAATTTGCATAGCTAGTATTTTGCACCTAACATTGACACAAAATGATGCACATGCCTAAATTTTAACAAATGATTGTTGACATATCTACTGACAGCAGTGCAATAATAATTAGCAAATCTCCTGAATCAGATTTTAGTGGCCGAAAGCATGACTTCTGCAGCGTTGCGATCTACACCTTGCGAATCCCTCAGGAATAGAACAAACCTTAAAAAGCACAATCGTCATCAGTTTCCACAAGCACAATAGTGTTGCATTGTGTTTCATAATTAATGGGGACTCAGCACAAATTCAGTCCTTGTAATCCCCCTAAATGCCCCTGTAACTCTTATTGTCAGTCGGCGTGTCTCCCGAGGTAAATCTTCACTGGCTTATGGTGAATGCACTGAGGTATATATGTCTTTCAGACTAGTGGGTGGTGTTTGTGAAGATGGATGGGGGTGAGCAACGCTAGGGAAGTCTTCATTGATATGTAGAACGTTTCTTGAGAGACGGCCCGACCTGACGCAAAACAACACAGTTCATTTACAGAGGACTCTGTTTAAGCCTCGGCTAATCCAGACCTCCCAACAGGAATGAAACCTGGCATCGGTTTCTTCTGTCTTTGGAGAGACATTTGGGAGCACAGTTTACTGGCCTTGAATTCTTTCTTTTTGTGTATTCATGTATGCAAATTAAATTCTGAGTGTAACTGAAACAACAATATGATGTGTTCTCCTTTTACTTGTGGTACACCAGAAATATAATTAGTGCACATGCTTCAGCACAACGAGCCAGCTATGATGTGCTTGTACATGTGGCAACATTTGTTGTATTTTTGTTTTAGAACGTATATAGAACTTTTACATTTCTAAAATGTAAATGATTTTATATATTTTATATCACAGCAGCAGGTTTATTAGGCTGCTGTCACTTTAAGACCTGGCACTGCCGCACATGACGAATATCTGACACGTTCATTTAAGACTTCATTTAACTCCTTTAAGACTGTGCTTGTGAGGATACTCGACAAAACAGGCATTTTGGTATAATTATTATTATTTTTTTTTCTGTTCAAGCGCTGTCTGAAGCAGCTTTTTGTGCGCGCGAGTCGTGTTTCTGGCACAGGAGATTCACAGACACCGCGCGAGTACTGCACTGCATTCTCTTTTGTGTCTTGTCGCGATTGAATTGGTTGAATGGTTGGTTTTAAAAGCATTTGCATGAATTATAGCATGGTCAAATAATGTAACGCTAGACAAAGGATGACGGGAATAAAAGGATGCTGCTTTAATTGTGTTAAATATTTTTAACTCGTTAAACTGAAAAAATTTATCACATGCGTCAATACAGATAGAAACACACAGTATTGGGGTAACGCATTACAAGTAACGTGAGTTATGTAATCAGATTACTTTAAGTAACTAGTAAAGTATTACTTTTAAATTTACAACAAATTATCTGATTTAATTTTTCAAATAAGTAATGCAAGTTACTTTGTTTTCCCATTTATTGACTGACAGCTTTCTTGTCCCCATGTTGAGAGAAATCAGGAGTAACGCTGTGTTCCAGATGAGGTTGGACGTGGGAATATCCCAAATTAAATGTCGCACTTTAGATCTCAGTGAATTTCAGGCAATCAGATGTCACATTCACATGCTAACCACATGATGTTGCCACGACACAATGAGAGCATATCATGTTTTTGTGTCAATTATGGCGAAAACAGATTAAAAACAACATAAAATCGCTTTGAAAAAAGCTGACGAAGAGCAAAAACGAAGGTATTATTACATAAACTTAATGTCTAATATTAAAGTTTGTTTTTACGTTTATGCTCATTAGAAGCAGGATTTGCCGACATCTTGGAAGTGAATTATCATAATTATCAAAAGATATGTGCAATAAACATTTATGTTATGCCACTATGTCCTTTCTGACCAATCTTTTTATGCAAATATTAGACCAGTATGTTTAGCCTTCATATAGGAAAATCAATTATTAGGCTATATTAGCTAAAAAACAAGAACAAAAAAAAAAAAAACTTAAAAAAAAAAAAAAAAACTACGCACTTGTAAGGAAGGTTATGAATGGCTGTCACATCATGGTAAAATCAGACCCGAAAGACTCTAATCATTCAGTTTCTGCATTCAGCCTATGGGGCTGTGATGTGATGAACGAACAACCCGAACCCGAAAGACTCGAGAGGCGAACTAATCATTTCTGTTTCCGGTACAGACTACATAATAGCCTTGTCTATGGGACTGGGACTTGATGAACGAATGACTCGAACCCGAAAGACTCGAGAAGTGAACTAATCATTTCCGTTTTCCTATGGGATGTTGCGCATGTGCGGTCAACAGAAAATGAACAAATCACTCTCTGGGACAACTCGTTGTTCTCAAGTCATATTAAAGATTCGTTAAAAATGAACAAATCGTTCACGAACGACACATCACTAGTGTGTGCATGTGTGTGTGAGCACGCATTTTTGTGATTTATGAGGACACAAATTTGTATAATGACATGGGTATTACACTAGTATTACGATGTAAACATGAAATATTAGGACATTTCATGAGTCCTCATATTTAAAATAGCTTTAAAACATACTAAACAATGTTTTATTAAAAATGTAAAAATGCAGAATGTTTTCTGTGATGGGTAGGTTTAGGGGTAGGGGTAGTGTAGGGGGATAGGATGTACAGTTTGTACAGTATAAAAACCATTATGTCTATTGAATGTCCTCACTAAGATATTGTGTGTGTGTGTGTGTGTGTGTGTGTGTGTGTGTAAAAAAAAAAAAAAAAAAAGATAAATTATACTAAAAAATAAAAAAAACTTTACTAATTAAGTAGTTGGTTGTTGTGTGTTTACTGATCCCTAGTCAGAATGATCCAGTTTGTACTGAGGAATATGTTTGATAAAGTGTCTTGTAATGTCAGACTCATTTGTGTTAGCTGAACCTTGTCAGGTAGAATGACCTATTCACGTAGAGACGATAAATGAAGTCTGTCATTTAATGGACTCCTGAAATTAGCCTCTTATAGGCGCTTTGAAATATTATCTTCCATCCACACCCCTCTGCACTTTACCTGAGTAAAGCTTTTGTTTTAGAGTCAGTGGTGAAGTATGGACTAGCGGGGCAGTGGAGGGAGAAATTGCTTTGTCCTCTGCTATATATATACCAGGTGGTCATATTTACCAAGTGATGAGCTGTCAGCGGAAATCCCACTTGTCTTACTCACCCAATTAGCTTGTCAAAGTAATATAAAATTCCTCTAAATTATCAATGGAACTAATAATAAAATTTTATAACCACAGGCCGTAATGTGCCACGTTATCTCTGTTATTGCCCCAATGCCACGTTTTGGAAATGTAATTATAATAATTCAGTTGAAATGACAGGTGTTTTAATGCGAGGCGGAAGGTTAAGTTTGATATGGATGTCGTAATGCCGCTCTGTTTGAATGAATTAATTCAGCCAAACACTGTGTATCTGTATGAAGCTGTCTGAAGGACGATAATTAAGGAGGAGTGCTTGAATTTAAACTCATGAGGTTTCTGCAGAGCTAACAATGTATCTAAGAGCATCTAAATTCCCTGGCCTCCAGCTTGAAGTGCTTTCAACTCATCTTCTGTGAGTTACGTGCCGCATCCGAGATAAGAGTTCTCTCTTGTCTTATGGGACACCCGAGAGTCGTGGATTACCAGTGTTTCACGTTGTAGACGGATAGTTAAATATGTCTCTTTGGCTGAATTTTACGAGGGTGTGACTATATGGGAATTGCAAGATTTTGTTTTCGATTTCACCTCCATTAATGATTCTTGTAGTACTTTTGAGGAAGTATTGAGTTTTATGTTGTAGTGTATTACGCCATTCCGTCCATGTTGGTGGAAAAAAATGCATGTTTTAAAGGATTAGTTCACTTTCAAATGAAAATTACCCCAAGCTTTACTCACCCTCAAGCCATCCTAGGTGTATTTAACTTTGTTCTTTCTGATGAACACAATCGGAGATATATTAATATATATCCTGACGCATCCGAGCTATAATGGCAGTGAGCGGGACCAATGAGTATGATCTGAAGAAAGTGCTTCCATCGTAAACGTGTACTCCACACGGCTCCGGGGGGTTAATAAAGGCCTTCTGAAGCGAAGCGATGCGTTTGTGTAAAAAAAATATCCATATTTAACAAGTTATGAAGTAAAATATCTAGCTTCCGCCAGACTGCCTTCTGTATTCAAGTTAAGAAGAGCACTGAACACTGCGGGCTGCATATATTTTCGGCTTGTATTTTCAACCGTTTTTCTCTCTAAAAAATGGAAATGCCATTTTCGGCTGATAATTTTTGGCGGCCAAAATTTCGATGCATCCCTACAAAAAAGTGTAGCGATGTACAAAGCACTGCTCACAAATAAGTCACTCTCAAACCAAGTAGCTTTCTGATGGTCAACATGGCAAATTCGGGAGACCAATTTAAACATGAGCAAATGCTGCATGGGGAAGTTTCGCCAAACAATGTATAGTGTGACTGTACCTTCAGACATTCAGTCTGATATTGTCAGATCAATGACTGAATAATCAATGCTTTATCACCAGAGTCTGTGAAAATAGATGCTAAAGAAAGGAGGGAAGGGGGACAGAGGGATTATGGGTAGGAGACACTAGTCTTCAGTCATTGGAGTGCCCCAGGTGCTGTTATCAGAAACCATGATTACATCCTTGTCAAACCTCTAGGTTTCTAATCCATCAATTGCTCTTCCTCTGCCTCCGAATACCAACATCCAACTGTGTCAGTGATGGTCTCATGGACCTTTATGTGTGAGTGCTCCTAGTGTTAGAAGAACCATAGACCTTGAAGCATTTCTCCAGCTCTGATAGAGCTGGGGGAGGTCAGTGTCGTAATTTTTACAATTTCATGTCATCCAGGAATGCGCTTTCTCCATCAACTTCTGATGGCCTGAATTATGAATAAAATAAAAGCATGGGGGAGATTTTTTTGAGAGTTGGACTGAAGGGAACGAAAGACGAGTGGTATTGCTGACCTACTTCAGCATCTTATGTAGATAAAAAGAAATGGACATTTAAAAGGGAATGAATCCTTCCACAAGTCTTTTGTGAGAAAGGCTTTTAAAACATACATGTCAAAGATGCTTTCCTTCTTTTGAAGGGTTCATTAAGCTTTTAAGTAACAGACATGAAAGGTCCTTCCAAGGCCTTCATTGATTTCTTTCCAAAGAGCCTTCTAAAAGTATTTTTAAAGCATTTTTCAGCACAAAATTGTGCATTAATTTAAGTAGAAGTAGTACAGAGACACACCATCGTGTCATTTCAACCTCATTTATGACTTTCTGAGGTTAACTCTTTTGTAGAAATTACAATATTATCAGCTACTCTGAGTTACTTGGCCCTTGGTCTTGTTTGATATTCTTTTCATGCGTCTGTGATTATTTAGTCCAACTAATTATAGCTTGTTTTACATCTCTGTGTTGTTTTGCATGTCTGTCACGTCAAGAGCAGATTAATAGCGCTCATCATCTCAGACATAAGTTGAGGCAATCATGCATGGAAATTGAGTCTGTTTCTTCCTCCCCAAAAGCCAAACTGTTGCTCATCTAAAGAGAGCATAAATCATAACAAGAAAAATAGCACCTCTAATTCACAACAAAGTGCAAAAATTGATCATTTTATAAGAGTTTGTGAAAAGTTTGTGCTTTTTTCTTTTTTGGAACCATGCTGACACAAAAGTAATACATTCACTTTTAGGATGGTATTTATTCTTTGTCATCACCCAGCGGGTGTTTTAGTCTGTTTAATTGATGGAACCCCTGCTGCACCGTATGCATGTGATTTTTAGTTCAAGGTGTCCTTTGATATGCTTTGATATCTTTATTTCTGAACCCGGCAAATCAAACACTCTACCAGTGATAAAAGACTGCTTCGTTCAGGTCTATAAATTAGTAAATTTTACATTGTTGTTGTTTCCAGCCAGGATAACTACCTTATATCTATTACATTTATTGATGTTGTAAATGACACATCTTTAAGTGATTTTATTACATTGTTTTAAGTAGTGTGGCTTGCAGACCTTAAGGAAATGTGCACAGGGTGCAATAATAAGCGCCTTTTTATGCTGAATTAAATTATAGTATATTTTTCTGAAATTCTGTTTACCGCCGTAATCTGTCATATTTACTAATGAAACAGAATATTCAAGATGGGAAAAAAAAAGTAAAAGAGGGATTAGTGACATTAGCTGAAAATAAATGTTGTCTCAGAAATGCAGCAAGGCATTACATTTTGATAAAATACTTGATGATGTTTTTGTTGTTGTTTGGAGTAACGTACACAATGAGACCAGGAAAGTGCATTAAGTAAGCAAATTGGATACATTTTGATTTCATGCTGGCTTTAAGCTTCATTAGCAGTAAGACGTCACTAAGACATTTTCTGAGAGATTAAGTACAGTGGCTAGCAAGTCAGCCCCATGCCCATATGCAAAAAAAGTTTTACGGGCCCCCCTTGGCTTCGCAGAGTTTAATATGAATAAGATATCATCACTAAGATGCAGACAAAAAAAAAAAAAAAAAAACATTTCTAGGAATGACAACAACAGCACTACAGTAGGCCTACTATGTGCTCCTCCATCATTTTGACTTTGCATTGTGGATCTATTTCAAAAATGTCAAAAAACGGCTTTTCAGCACAGTCCAAGTTTGAATTAGACCGATTCGATTCTGGCTTTGGAATTTCAGAATGATCATAGCATCATTTCAGATGCGATGAGTCTGAAGATTATTCCAGTTATGAATTAATTATTCTGTCACAGACTTTTTTAATGCACATTTTATTCCTAATAAATTTACTAGAAGTTTGTTCTCTAAATATGTTTAACGTTTTATGCACTTTATTTCATTGAATAAAGAGTATCCACCCCAGCAAGAGTACGAGTTACATTTATTCACATCTTGTGCAGTATCTTAAAATGTGCAGACGTAGTCGTTTTTTCAGAAAACCAATATGACTCATTTAAAATTCTGTACTACTTACATTACTGCATGCATAAGTTTCTAAGAAACCCACTTTAAAAATGACAGAAAAGCAAATACCGGTCGAATACAATAGATCATCGCTAGACATGGCATGGCATTCAGATTCGTAATGATTTTCAGTACATTTAACATAGATAGGCTAGAGCAAGTTATTGACAACATTTCTATTATACTTCATTTTTCTGAACATATGTACACGGGTTCTGTCTCGCGCACAGACACGCGTGCGAGCCTTTGAAAGTATTTGGCTGCAGAAAGACGCGTTCGGCGTGTGCACTGCGCACTATAGTGGACTTTTGTTTTCAAGCACTCAATTCACTCTCGCATGGGCTGTTGTACAGTACACACACTGTCCGTGCACAAAAAATTGGGCTGCATGCAGAGGGGAATACGGTCATCCGCGAACCCTCCTGATGCCGAAAATTTTGCGATGCGGACGGTGCGCGGACGCCCGAAGTATAGGGTTAAGCCCGTAATAGCGGGCCCCCAATCCGCCCGGGCCCATATGCACGTGCATACCTTGCATGCCCAGACGCTACGCCACTGATTAAGTAAAATAACAGTTGAAGTCAAATGAAGGTCAAAGATTGAACACATATTGTCATTTTTCTGGAGGTGACAGCACCTTTTTACGGCTGTAAATGTCTTATTGATTGTTCTTCTGCAGTAACCTCCTTCATTGTCATCCCTTGGTCATAGATATTCCATCAGTTAAACCATGATGTGACAGGACTGAATGGTATGAAATTAGCAAAGACCATTAAAAAATATTGAGGTATTCAGAATTCACCAGGATCTTTTGGATAATTGCATAAACCTCTTTCAGGATAGACTAAAAGTAATAGACTTTAAAGATCTTTTAATCTTATGCAGTACATTTTGAGTTACATTTTGTACCAGTTTGTCCCTTTAGCTATACCACACTAATCTCTAGGTACAATCTCTTTGAAGAGTTTTGCCTTAATGATCCAATAATCTGATTGGTGCGTATCTCATTATTGTTAGTGCATCAAGCGTTTGTCCTGCCACACAAAGCTAATCAAGATTGTCCCTGTCCTTTTTGTTTTCTCAGCAGAAAAAAATGGAAAACTGCCAGTGTTTGATTGTCAGGTTTGGAGCAATGGTAAAATAGCCTGATCAATGCAAGATGGCCGCCCACAGGATCAGAGTAACCAACAACAACAATGTGCTCCCTAGATGTAAATCAGAGGGCACTCTGATTGACCTTGATGAGGGAGTGACTGAGGCGAGTCTCATAGATGTCAAAGGTCAGTTTATTACATTGCAAATAAATAAAGGGGACATGTGATACGATTGTGCCATGTACATTGCAAATCAGTAATTCTTATTAATATGATTATCTTTACAGTGCCTTCTCCCAGTGCCTTGCGTTTGGCCCCCTCAATGTCATTTGGGACTGCACATGAAGTAGTCGCCATAAAGGATTACTGTCCATCCAGTTTTACCACTCTAAAGTTCTCCAAAGGTGATCATCTCTATGTGCTGGACACATCTGGTGGGGAATGGTGGTATGCCCACAACAACCGAGAAATGGGATACATTCCTTCAACATATGTGCAACCAATTAACTACAGGAACTCATCTCTAAGTGACAGTGGGATGATTGACAATCTTGGGGACTGCTCGGAGGAGGGAGCAAAAGAGATGGACCTGCTGGGGGAGTGGACTGGAGTGTCGCTGAAGCCCTCCATGCCTTATGACAACAACAACCCCTTCTCCATGCTCTCCTCAACCAACCCATTCCTTAATGGGTCCATGGATGACGTCCTCGATCAGAACAGCAATGAGAAGACAAACCAATGCAACAGCATGGATTTGCTTTTTTTTGACTTGCCTTCAGCCCCCATCTCCACCACCAGCAACACAAAAGGGTACAGCAATAGTGTCTTTGATGGAACATCCACCAATGCTGATCTTGAAGCCTTGCAGATGCTTCGCAAGGACAATCCATTTTTTCGGAGTAAGAGATCTTACAGTTTATCAGAGTTATCAATTTTACAAGCTCAGTCGAATCCTCCGTTGCCTTCATCAGGGTTTTTTACAGGGCTTAAAGCTCCCTCACCGGAGCAGTTTCAGAACAGAGAGGACTTTAGGACAGCATGGCTAAACCATCGAAAGTTGGCACGGTCTTGCCATGACCTTGAGTCCCTTGGACAGAACCCAGGTTGGGGTCAAACACAACCAGTAGAGACTAACATTGTCTGCAAGTTGGACAGCTGTGGAGGGGCAGTCCAGCTCCCAGATACAAATATCAGTATTCATGTTCCCGAAGGCCATGTTGCAGTTGGAGACACTCAGCAAATCTCTATGAAGGCTCTACTAGATCCTCCCTTGGAGCTGAACAATGACAAATGCTCGACTGTCAGTCCAGTGGTTGAAATCAAACTGAGTAACATGGAAATAAAGTCATTCATTACCTTAGAGATGAAGGTATCCGTCACGACTAGGACAGAAAGTCCAATGGCTGAGGTTTTGTGTGTGAGAAGTGACTGTAAAGAGGGTCCTTATTCTCCTGTTCCACAAGCATACATTTATGGTGATACGATTCAGGTTCAGCTGGACAACTTGGAGCCCTGCATGTATGTAGCCATTGTTGTCCAGACCCAACATGTTTCCTTCAGTTTATCTGTTTGGGATCATATGATGAAAAAAGTTACATTGGGTCTCTACGGGCCCAAACACATTCATCCATCTTTTAAGACTGTGGTGGCCATTTTTGGCCATGACTGTGCCCCTAAGACTCTACTAGTCAGTGAAGTTGGGAAGCAAGCAAAGTCTGCCCCTCCTGTTTCACTACAACTGTGGGGGAAGCACCAGTTTGTCCTTAGCAGACCTCAGGACTTGCAGATAGGTATGTACTCTAACATGTCAAACTATGAGGTCAAGGCAAATGATCAAGCTAGGATTGTTCGTGGGTTTCAGCTCAAACTAGGCAAGGTGAGCCGGCTCATCTACATGATTACGTCTCGAAACGCAGATGAGATTTCTGACTTCACGTTACGTGTCCAGGTAAAAGATGATCAGGATTGCATCCTTGCACAATTTTGCGTTCAGACACCACAGCCGCCCCCTAAAACTGGGATACGGAACAATGGCCAGAGGCGGTTCCTAAAGAAAAAGGAAGTTGATAAAATAATTTTGTCTCCTCTGGCCATCACCACCAAATACCCACAGTTTCAAGAGCGCTGCATTACCAACTTGAAATTTGGCAAACTGATCAAAACGGTTATCAGGCAGACCAAGAATCAGTACTTGCTGGAATATAAAAAAGGGGATATTATCGCCCTACTCAGTGAGGAGAAGATCAAACTCAAAGGACAACTATGGACCAAAGAGTGGTACATTGGATACTATCAGGGAAAGATTGGTCTTGTACATGTAAAAAATGTGCTTGTCTTGGGAAAGGTTAAGCCTATATACTTTTGTGGGCCAGACCTTACAACCACAATGCTAATGGAACAAATCCTAAAGCCCTGCAAGTTTCTCACTTACATTTACGCCTCTGTGAGGACAATACTTATGGAAAATCTGGGGAACTGGCGAGCATTTGCTGATGCTCTGGGCTATGTGAATCTTTCTTTGACGTATTTTTGCAGAGCAGAGCTGGATAGTGAACCAGAGAGGGTTGCCTCAGTGCTGGAGAAACTAAAGGAAGATTGCCTCAACATGGAGACCAAAGAGAAGAAATCTTTTCAGAAGGAACTGATGATGGTAAGCCTATGTGTGTGTTGGTTTGTCCAAACTGCATAGTTTCCAAATTATTGTGGTTATGTTTGCTTTTTGAGTATAGTAGACGTCCACTTCTAAATAGATAACTATTAGAAATTTATCCACAAAATACTTGATTCAAACCTGTTTTTATGTGGTTCTGCTTATCTGCCTTTTCTCTTATTAATGCTTGAGGCTAATTCTGATGAGAGTGCACTTAGCTGCTCTGTGCTGCCTTTCTTATCTGTACAGCTGTGGAAACCTGCAAGTACAGCAGCCGGATCCCTTCTTGGCTCTCTCAAATTCAGAAAGAAAGATTGCGTTTGTATTAGTTTTTTTATCACTGGGCACAGGATGTCCAGGGTTGGTAATGTACAGTATAAGCTGGCCCTGTTTAATCCCCACAATGTCCAGAAATATAAACTCTTTGGTGTCCTTAAAAGATTAGTTCATCTAAAAATTAAAATTGTCTTCTTTTACTCGCCACTTTTGCTAATGTTGTTACAAACCTTGATGGCTTTCTAAAATGTGAACTTAAATTTTGATCTGGTTTATTGTATGGCTTTAGAAGACTTAAAATATCGTTCACAAGTCATATGGAACACTTTTATGATATGTTCATGGTACCTTTTTTAAAATGTTACAGCTTGACAGCCCCAGACCTCATTCACTATTGTTATGTTGAAAAGAAAAAAAGTTGTACTGGATTGGAACAGCATTAGTGGGTGATTTTGGGTGAACTGCTCCTTTAGTTCAAAGTGCCCTTTTCCACTATTGTGTTACTTTCAACACTAGTGTGGTTGAGTTACTGTCAGAACAGCACTTTTTTTTTCTTTTTTTTTTAACAGTGTAGCCATTTTTACTTTAAATTCTACTAGCACTGACTGATATCCCATTCATAAGTAAACAGTTTAGCACCCCACTTTTGTCAGCTTAGGTCTTGCAGATCTGAGAATACAGTGCATGGAGAAAGATGTGTTATTACTTGTTCAGACTGGACAGCAAAAGAGAGAACAGATGTAGTAAGTCCAGTCTTATCTTTAGCAAAACACTAGCTTTAGCATCTTATCTTATAAAAAAAATAAATAAATAAATAAAAAACCACTAATACAAGTTTTGCTACATTGCTAGGTATTTTTGAAGGTCCAGATGGGGATGCTGACTATTCACTAACATCAGTGTTAAAGTGATATATCCCTAGAAGGAATCTTCGTTTTATCTTTCCCTCCACAACAGGCAGAGCTTTTGTTAAAGTTAAATTATTCAAGACTTGAGTGGGTGGTAAGCGCCTGTTATATCTCAACAATCATTTGCGTCTCTTTCAGAGTGTTTCTGCTTATGTTTCTGTTGGCTAAGAGGGAGCTTCATCATTGTTTCCCTGCCGTGCTTCTAGTGCTGACACATTCATCAAGTGGAGATGAGGCTATTATTCCCATCCCAAGGCCTGACGTCAGAGGCTAGTCGATTGTCTTTTGTGGTAGTGAATCGATTTTGAAATTGCAGCCTGTAGTCCCTGATGGACGCACGGCCTTTCCTTGCCTCGCTCTTGCTATTATTTAGCGGTTTATCTTTTTGAGTTTGGTAATTACGCCCAATACTTCTGAGCCTGGTGACATTTTGAGCTGTGCAAACAATGAGATGGAAGAAATTTTGCTCAACGTTAAGTCTGACATGCCAGCTATTAAGCTTAGCATAGCAATTTATAGGTCTTTCAAGCTAATACCCGCCTGTATTGTGATTTAACAATTCTGTATGCTGTCCCAGTATCCTAACTTAGAGTTAGCATTCCACACACACAAATGTACTTAGCTTAAATCCATAAATATATGACTTTTCCTATTAAGCCAAGTTTTATCGAGTCAAATGGCAGCTTGCCACCTTTACTCAGCAAGTGGTGCGTTTTCAAAGCTTGTGTGCTAGGTGGTTGGCTAGGCTTTCTGGAAGCTTCCAAAGACTGAAAGAGCTTGGCAGCTGATTCAGCCATATCTAAACACTCCTAAAATAAAACCAAACAGCAGGGGGGCACTCCAAGGCCATCAGACTAGTAAAGAAAACAAGCTAAACTGAGCCTTTTTAAGTGTGCTTGGTTTAAATATTTGGAATAGGCAGAACTGGGGTTATCGCCAGCTAACAGTGAGCCACCTGCTTTGGGCTTGGTGCAGCTTCTTTATATAAATGTCACTGTAGTCACAATAGCCAAAGTGTTTTGTTGTAAGATAGCATAATTAATTTGTTTCATTTTTTTTTCTCTCTCTCTCTCTTGTATAACTCTGGAGAGTTCTGTAACATTTCTAAATAGCATATTTTATCACAATTTGCTGACAGTTTTTTTCTGTCTGTCTGGTTTATACTGGCCATCTCTGCCCCTAAGGGTTAAATAATGCATTTATAAGAGATTTTCAACAGCTTGTGCCTGAGGACTGGCTGAGCCCTGACATTTTTCTCAAATAGCCATGGTGTGGTGGGACACATTTTACATGCTTCTTTAGAAATCAATGTGAAACATGACCTTCACCTCTCCCTGCCCTCTGGTAGCATAGCTAAAATTAGATCGTTTTTCTGTGGCTGTTCAACCATAACCGCAAAACTTTGACTCATTTTACAGTAATTATTGTGAGTGGAAGTAGTATATTGATGCTTTGTGCCCGCTACTGTATTCAGCAGTATCATTTAGCTCTGATGAGTTTCAAAGGAAAAAGCTGAAACTTCGCACTCCCTTTCACCTACTCACATTCTAATTTGCATACTATGTTTATAATAGTATGCAAAATTAGAATTTTTGGATTCTAAATGATATTGCGCAGCGTCTCTCACAAATGTCTCCATGGTTGCAAGGCACGCTCCCTGTGCAAACAGGGGGTCACAGGCGCTGTGTAATATCATTGCGCCTGCTGCACCCATGGTACGGAAGCAAAGTTCCTTGATTATTACGCCAGAATGAAAGTATAGTTCCTAGCCATATCGGCCTAGAAAATCACAACTTTTCATTTTCCGTCTGTCTTAGTACACAATGTAACTACAGAAGTGTCAAGTTTTAAATTTTTGAGCGAGATGCTAACGGTCTAATCAGATTCAATGAACTATTCTAAGCTATGCTAAAAGTGGTACCGCCAGACCCGGAGATTGGCTGAATGGATTCGAAAACGGTAAAACTCAACTGTTTAACTCTAGGGGAGTTGGAAAATGAGCCTATTTTCAAAAAAAGTGGAAAAAAAAAAAAAAGTGGAGTTTAAAGTTCCTTTAAACATGGCATTGCAAGGTGCCCACATGGTATAGTATTTCCAGTAGATTGTCGAAGTATGCATCTTTGCATGCTTTTTTAGGTAAAATTGCCCACAAATCTTTGCACAACAGAAGTTTATAAGATATGTGACCCGTGCAGGCAAAACGAGTCAGAATGCCCACAGGCTAATTATGAGCTACAGGTAAAACAAGTTAAAAAAATCGATTTTGGTAGAATTTGAGGTTTTCACAAAAATGAGTTCATTAAGCCCTCATCTAGCAATACAAATAGTGTTCCAAATAGCAATTAAACATCTAAAAGTATCTTTATTTGTATGTTTTCTGAGAGGAGAACCTTTCTTTTGTCCATGAAAAATGCAGATTTTAGAAGTGATCTCAACAACTTTGCAAAGTGCATCTCTTTGTAAAGATTCTTATTGTATCAACAAGTAAGAGTAACGTTAACCTTATTTCTGCATATTTTCACTCTTAATATAGGCTTAAACAATGAAATTGTTTTTTTTTTTTTTTTTTTTTTTTTACTTTATTGGCGCACACTTTGTAAAGTTGTTGAGATCTCATCTAAACTTTAAGAGGAGACAAATGTGAGAGCTTCAGAGTCTTTAGCTAAAGAGAAAAACCTGTGCACAGTGTGCAATGTTGCTGAGATCTCTTCTAAAATCTGTTATACTGAAATGAGGGATATATGAGAATCACAACTAAGTCTCATGAGCTTAGGAAAAGCAACCACTGAGCAATACATTTTTCCAATGGGTATGTATTATACATTTCTAGCATGATTTGAGCATTAGCGTCTTGCGTTAGCAACAAGATAAAATGTTTATTTCCTAACTTTTATGAAATAATTAAAATTAAAGGAATTAGAACGTTTAAATATTGACACTGAAGTTTTGCTAGATTTTAGTTAGATGATAATGCTCAAATTATGCTAGAAGTGTGTGTGTGTGTGTGTGTGTGTGTGTGATATTGATATAAATAAATAAAATATTCAAAATATGAATCATTAATCCAACTAGTGTATTTGCATGTTCTAGAGAAAAGAAAAGTTATATCTTAAAGGCAATTGGCTCTGTTTATATACATACATACTTGCTTCAATGGTTCGCTGTTCATACTTTTAATGCCTCAGATAAGAATCCATTGTCTCAGTCTCATAGCTCAAATGTGTTAGCAAGTCCAATTAGTATTCATCACAGTAACCTTTTCAGAACTGCATTCCAAGACTTTGACTTATGCCAACTGCATTGCTCCATGAACGATTCGAAATCAGTTGGAATTATTGCTAAAATATATCACTGTGTTATCAAGACCTTCCCTAATAAGTCAAATCTTACAACTGAGATCAGGCCGGTCTTGTCGACAGAGGTCATTCATTTCCTAGAGTTACTTTTTCCCTCTGCACAGTGAGTTCTGACAGCAGACATTTGCCTGTAAATTTATTTCCTTAACCCTGCAGACTACAAACCACTTTTACCTCACGGCTTTCAGTCAGATCTGTCTGATCTGGGTGTCGTGTGGTACCAACAGTTGATCTTGGCAGGTGTAATCTATCTGATGATGGGGGAAACCAGGTAATGGGAGGATGCCAAGGGAGGCCAGGATAAATCCAGCAGCTATGATTCGTTTTCCACGGCATGATGGATGCCGTGATGTATCACTTGGTAATTGAATGCTTGAGATATCATCCCATCATTCCCTGAAATGAAAGTTAATGGGAGGAAGTCAGCTGAACCTGAAAGTAAAATGCAAACATATATTAAAGTTTGGAATGATTGATAAAAAAATATTTAAAGTTACAGTATAAAAAAATATGACATTTATTTTGTTATAAAATATATTTGTTAAGCTCAATATATTTAAAGCAGTAGTTTTTCTAGACCTGAAAATAAAATTATTCTGGAAGTTATTCAAAATTTAGAAGTAATAGAAATGTATATAGTGAATACAATACAAAAGTCTAAGATCACTAGTTCAAATAATTCTGTATTTTTCTAATTTAATTCAGATGTGTTTATTACAGATTATATTATCGGCATAATATAGAAATCCGTCATTATGGAAATATGACATTTTCAAAATCCTAACAATGTATTGCTGGTTTAAATTAGATTTTGAATCAGATTTTCTATATGGTCTCAGACTGTACTTTGAAAATCATGCTTGAACGCCTTGCTTGAACGCCATGTTCACTTTTTTTATTGCATGCTCCACAAAAGAAAGAAAGTCATACAGAAAGACATGAGGCTGACTAAGTGATGAATTGTCATTTTTGGGTGAACTATTCCTGTAATATGTTGGCCAGAATGCAGAACAAATCTGATATTATATATTCTCCCGCACAGGCAAAAAGCCTTTCAACTAGAAAATAAAACTAGGCTCATTATTCTTGTCACTAGAGAGATAGAAAATCCTTGGCGGTTTCATTTTATTCAGTTTTACAAGTAAGAAAGAAAATCTTTCGTCTTCCTCCCACTCATCGGCTTGCCTTCCCCCCTGCTGTTCCTTTTCTTTCCATCTTTTTTTGCTTCCCATCTCTCTCTAAACTACTGAAACACAGGAAGCCACAGCAGACATCTAAACTGTAGGAAATGAGATGCCACCGTTCCTAAGCTCACAGGTCAATTTCATCTGTCCATCATTCCCATCAGGTTGTCTCTGTAGAAAGTGGACAATATTGTGCGGAGGGTGAGCGGCTCAGCAATCCCATTTGAGAGCATGTCTCTTATAGTCAACCGTTCAGCCACTATTCCGACACCCTTAATGGGTTTTTTTTAGTGATTGGAACTTTCCTGTAAAACCTGAAATTGGTTTCAATACCACTTTCAGGTCTGAGTCCCTGAAGACCGGTTTGTTGCATTATAGCAAGTTTCACTCAGAACTGAAGGACTACTTCAGTCGTTGATGTAGTGTTTTCATTCATAAAGCTAAACCGGGAGATTTTCATCAGCTATAATTTGTGGTATATCTGACAATGCAAGACTGTGAGAAGTCCAGCCCAGTCCTTGAGTTTTTTTTAAAGCAAGTTAGAGTTAGCAAACATGGCTAAATATGTAAGGAATCACATGCTAGCATACTTTTACTTTGCATGTGGTGTAGAGCATTGTAGCATTCCTTCCAGTAGGTTTGCGCACAATATCAGTGTGAACAGATATTTACATGGGAGAAATAGGAAGGGTAGTATGCTATTCTGAATCCAGTGATATCTGCTCTGGTTGGTCAGATGACACAGTCTGTTTTGATTGGTCTACCGCTTACAGCGTGTGTCGGAAAAGAAATGGCCATTACATATCTGAATTCAGCTCTCGATGTTCCTCAGCACCTTTATACACAGTGATACAAACAGTAACGATGGTGTCGGTTTTACCATATAAATTCGAGCTTGAGTCCTCATCTTTTTGAAGTGTATGCAAAGTGGATTCGCAGCGCAGAAAACAGCATCTTCTCGACATGTCGGCAACACGAACCAAACTCTTCCAGATCTCAGCTACAACTACAGTGACTTATGTATATGATGTATATTATGATATTATGATGAACTAAGTTATATGCCTTTCTTCACTGGCATTCTAAGTCGTTCAAAGCGTTTCTAAGGATGTTGATATTTGGAAGAAAGCTGTCTGACTCTGATATGGCGAACAAGAACATGGTTTGTGTAACATTAGCAACACATTATTAGCTGTTTGATAACGTAGCCAAGCGAAAGGCTAATAATATTAATTACTGTTATGTGTCTGACGGTGTAGAGAACGATACATAACACGCATTACCATTCTGATACATAGACTTGTAGACGAGCCTGTATAATTCGCTCTTCCTCTACTTCTGAATCACTGTCTGGTTCAAACATATATGGCTGAATTAAACCAGTATTTCCATTTGCGCCAAAGTCATGTGATTTCAGTAAACGATGCTTCGTTGCGAAAAATCTCAATAGTTCATGTGACTTCGGCAGTTTGATACGCGGTCCAAACCACTGATTCGAAACAAAAGATTTGTAAAGCTTTGAAGCAGTGTTTTGAAATCAGCCATCACTAGATATTATTGAAAAGTCATTATTTTTTTTATTTTTTTTTGTGCACAAAAAGTATTCTTGTCGCTTTATAATATTAAGGTTGAACCACTGTACTCACAATAGAGGCCTCACTGAGCCATCAGATTTTATCAAAAATATATTAATTTGTGTTCCAAAGATGAACGAAGATTTTACGGGTGTGGTACAACATGAGGGTGAGTAATTAATGACAGAATTTTCATTTTTGGGTGAACTAACCCTTTAAGGCATGAATACATTTTTTTTCTTCAAAGGAAAAAAGGTTTAAATATGTCATTTTAATGATTAAAAATGAGTTTTAAGGGTTAAAATTATTGACTACAGGGGTGCAAACAGCTATATTACACACTGCATGAAAGGTAATATTCGGAAAAAACATAAAAGGGGCACTTTGTATTGACACAACTTGGATTTCACCTCAGATATTTGCCTACATAATGACACCATCCCAAAGCCGATCATCTTCCCGTTTGTATATTGAAGCATCTTATTGAGCTTGGCATCTACATTCTGATATTTTGTTTGACTTCGATAACACTGTGGTAGTGGCTACAAGGCAGTTTATTTAGATGTCGCCCTGCACAGATGCATAAGTTAACATGCATAGAGTTCTGATGTTTGCTCTATTCCAAACTGCATATTCTGTTTTAGCCTCATTAAAGTGGTCACATTCCGAACAGGTGGCCCGCTGGCCTCCGGAATGTTCCGTGTTCTAATTCCGGAACATTCCTTTGTGATGGATAGGCACAAGAATTCTGATCATGCCTGTGGTCCCATTCCTTCACGATTCATTATTTTCTTATTAACCAGGTAATTCAGGAGGTATTCTGGTCCAACTGGATGTGCCTGTAATGCTCTTCCAACATTCCAACCACACTCCAGTAGGGAATTTACATTCCTGTGAGTCTGGAACCTGGATAGGTATTCTAGTGAGGTGATGTTGTAATTCAGGCTCTGCAATTTCAAGTCAGATTTTAATCAGAAAGACGGATAGGAACCTGTTTATGCTTTAGCAGACATCTAATTGAATTTGCATGTTCATTTTTCCCAAGTCTTCATACAAAAACATTCAATCAATTATGCTTTCATGTTTTGTTTTTCACCTCTTTTTTGTGAATTCCTTTGGGCCTGAGTACTATATTAGGGGATACTCTTTATGGTCTTGTTAGTAAAACAAACATTTTAGAGCCTGAAACATTGTTCCCATTATTTATAGAGTTCATTTTGGAAAGACTTACAAAGATGAAAAAGCTCAGGAAGTGGATACATAAATACAAGTCTATTCAGAGAGTGCCAGTTCACCAAACTCAATCTCTGAAAATAGACGCTTGACCCCAGGCTGACTAGACACATTCAAACAATAAATAAACCATCTGCCATCCATTACTTTCTGACTTGGCGTAAATAACCACTGGAGACTGGAGATAGTGGGAATTCTGTCATTTTCTTTGACAAGGGTATGGTAATGAATACCACCTACAGTTCTTCACATTACTGTTCAGATCCAGAAATGGTCCCTTGTGGTCCAACTCTTGACAGCATAATAATGATTCGTATTAACAAGATCTTTACATACAGCACCACAACTGTAGTTTGATTCCCAAACTAATGACTCTGAGTGAATTGCTCATTTTAGAGCACAACCAGTGTAGTTCGATTCCTGAAGGCATAACTCTTAGGAAGTAATTATTTTTAGTGAATAAAAAACATACAGCATGTACAGTATGTAGTCTGATTCCTGAACAAATGATTGTAGTCTGAGTCCCAAACCAATGAATCAGTTCTTTTTAATGAATCAAAACATATACGGTAAACAATGTATTCCGATTTCAGAGCAATTGGTTCTAATGATCCGGTTCATTTTAGTGAGTCAAAACAAAAAGTGGAGTTTGATTCCAGAAGAAATGACTCTTAAGCCAAGTTTACACTACAGGACTTTAAACGTAGGCAGATCGCTGTGCTGTTCAGACTACATGACTTGCTGTAGAGTCTTGAAGTTGTTGTGGTGTTCACACTACATGACACTACGTAAACGATCTGCAACAGGAGGTTACACACTACACGAGCTGACAACAACTGTCACCCAATGACTTTATTTGAAAATGGATGTTGGGAGGAAATTAGATTAAATTTTGAATTAAATTTAATTAACATTAAAATAACCCTTTCACACATAAGTTTAAAACATTCTGGCTGACCTCCAAGAGTTATTTTAGAACGTTTCCCTTTATTGTTTCCATTACACTTCATGCTTGTCACGTGACACACCGCGGCCAGCCGGCCACACTGTATGACAGATGTATTGCTTTTCTCACCATGTCATCAACTATCTGATATTCCGATTCTCAAATATGTGCAAGTGAGTGTTTTGTCATTTAAAAACCTATATAATGACCTTGATCTTAATATATAACGTGAATTCATCCATTTGTCCTGAAATACATGTGGCCGGTGAACTGGGAGAACAATAGAGTGAGTGAGCTTTATAGTTACTTACACAATGTGTATCTGATATGAATAAACGTCGGCAAATTATATTTGAATGGATTGTTATTGCTGCTTCCAAAGACATCAAGTGTATATTTCATTGGGTGTCTCGTCGCCACACGTGACACCACAGGATATCGAGTCGGCCGACAGCTCCAGATATCTAGCATGCTAGATATTTGTCTGCCGTCAGTGAGGTGTCGGCAACGCGTCAGCGAGCCTTTTTGATGCGTCGTTGAGTAGTTCACACATAAAGATTGGCGAGCGCCGATCACCCGCTGATTTCCCCCCGATCACAGCCCGACCTGTCGGCGAGCTCGTTAACTTGCAAATCGGGCTTAAAATCCTGTAGTGTAAACTTGGCATTATGAGGCAATCATGTACTCACCCTCAAACTGGTGTATGAATTTATTTCATCTGCTGAACACAAAATAAGATATTTTTGAAAAATGTCTGTAACCAAATAGTTTTTTTCCATAGTTTTTTTTCTTCTCCCCATACTATGGAAGTCAATGGGCCCTGGGCCTGTTTGTTACCCATATTCTTCAAAATGTCTTATTTTGTGTTCAGCAGAAGAAAGAAATCCATACAGGTTCTGAACAACTTTAGGGTGAATAAATGATGACAAAATTGTAAATTTTGGGTGAACTATCTTTTTAAGGAACCTGTTTTTTTTTTTTTTTTTAAGCAAATCAAAAACATACAGCACAACCATTGTAGTATGATTCCTGAATGAATGTCTTGTATAAGTCAATTCTTTTTTATTTACAAATCTAAAGCACTATATTCTCCATGAGTCTTATGAATCAGTTCTTTTTAGTGAATCACAAACATACAGCCCTTACTTTTGAATCAATCTGTTTAGAAATGGTGAATTCGGAACAGCATTCTACTCCTATATTTCTGTCATAGAAAGATATTGTAAAAGTAGTAAGAGTAGTATACTAGTATGCGGTTTCAAATTCAGCAAAAGTTTTACTATGTCCACCCTATTCCTACGCCCCATGACGCTTTGCATGAATTATGGGTGTAACTTCCATTAAGCTGTAAACAATCAGTGAAAGTCTTGCTCTATGAACACAATAATATATATATATATATATATATATATATATATATTTTTTAAACTGGGTACAATGAGATTCTACTCACCCTTCAACCACTGAACATTAAAAGGACATTTAATAGTGTAAAAGCACCAACAAGGTACTTTCAACATAACCCCAAAAGCATGATTCTTTCCACAGCAATAACAGACGGGTTAAATATCACAGTAGTAATGTATATATATGTAACCCCTCACCCAGGTCCTACTCGCCCCGCTCTGCGCGGGCCTCGAACCTGGGTCTCCGGCGTGGGACGCTCTAACAAGGAGGCTCAAGGCTGCAACCTTTAGTGTCAGTCGCTAGAGCATCTCTTGAGATCAGGGGAGTGAGGTTTACACGCACAGCTCTTACTAGACGCTCACTCCCATCCGGGTCACGGCACCAATGTAACCCCTCAACCCAGGTCCTACTCGCCCCACTCTGCGCGGGCCTCGAACCCGGGTCTCCAGCGTGGGAGGCGGATGCTCTAACAAGGAGGCTAAAATAGCATTAAAAAAGCTTATTTTTCAGGCTAGACAAGCCAATGCACATGTGCAGTCCAATGCGCAAGTCTCAGGTTTCTATGGGAACCGGAGCCTCTAACGGCAGCTACAGTGACACAATGACTTTATCATTCAGCGATTGCCTCTTTTACTTAGAAGGCGGGATGTATTCCGCCATATTGCACGTTGCAGTTTCGCCCATTCATAACTAGTAGGAGTGAACCGTCTTTCTATATCTATTGTCTTTGATTCCAGTGAATTATTAATGGGATTAATATTTCACATTAGTTAAAGTAAATAAAATCGGGAGAACAGACCAAAAAATGTGCAGTATATGTTCCTTTTCATACTATTACAGCGGAATGCAAAGGGGAAAAAAGAAAACAATCATGAGGAAAAGGATGCAGCGACTGAAAAGAGCTCTTGCCATAGATATTCTTGTTATAACGTCACATTAAAATACCAAGCGTTACGTTATTCTCATGATATCTGAAAATGAAAAATGAAAGAAAATTGACAGCTCAATCAGTCAAACTGACAGATAAGCTTTATTTGTAGGGCAACCTTATGATTTGAAATGATTCATTGCAGTCTTTTTGAATGGAAGTTTTCCCAAACCGGAAGTGCCACCCAAAATTCAAAACGGCTCGTCAGGAATAAGCTGGATATATTGTGGAGATTATGCAAATGCACCTGGATATTTGAGATCTTTGCAAGTAATTAGCTGAAAGACTCATCAATCATTCATTAAAGGTTAGCTGGAGGTGTTGTTATGAACAGTAATGCAACTCTGTGCATTTTTTTGTGAATATTTACACGAGGTGAGCCTTCCAACAATAATAAATTACAAGGCCATTTGGCAAAAAAGGAAATTACCCAGGGCTGTTCAGCTGAACGTATTTTTCCCTCTAATGACTGTGACATTTTGCCGTCTCATCCCAAATGTCAGGAATCAGCAGACCTCTTGAGTGCTTTCAACAGATCCAAAACGAGAATCTTCTCTCTTGCCGTAAACGCAGCGAGGGCATTTGTCTGGAAGGTCAGGCGTGGATCGCCCACAATAAAAATTAAAGAGTGCAAAAAGAGAAACAGAGAAAGAGAGATGGAGAGAAGATAGATGGAAAAAAGAATAGATGGAAATTGCTTTTTCAGAAAAGCATTACCGCATTTATGCAAAAGGCTATTTGCATCATGTGGTGTCAGATACTGTCAAAGCAATATGTGTATATATTTGGTATATATATACAGTACTGTGCAAAAGTCTTAGGCACGTCAGCATTTTCACCCCCCAAAAACGGTTTTAAGCCAGTTATTTATATCTTTTGCTGTAGTGTGTCGGTAGGAAATATCAGTTCACATTTCTAAACATTCATTTTGCCATTAATTGTAATAATCCAGTGAGATTTTTGTATTCACAAGGAGTCTGACAAATGTGATTACATGAAGAAACAGATGAAACTAAATCCAGAAGAACTGTGGCCGTGTCTCCAAGACCCTTGAAGAAACCTTCCTGCAAAGATACAGTACTGTGAAGAGTTTTAGGCACTTGGGTAAAAATGCTGTAAAGTGAGGATGCTTTCAAAAATACTGTCATAAATAGATTTTATTTATCAATTAACTTCTATTAACTAAATAAAATCAATATTTGGTGTGACCACCCTTTGCATTTAAAACAGCTTTTGTCCAGGTACACTTGGGCATCATTTTTCAGGTAGCTTTGCAGGAAGGTTTCTTCAAGAGTCTTGGAGACACATTTTAAAAAATAATTTTTCGCACTGCTTTTTTTTTTTTTTTTTTTTTTTTTTGCAGATATTTGATTGTTTTTGTCCCTCAAACTAAAGTGTCTGTCCTTTAGGTTTAGATTTACTGAAGCTTTCTGTAGTTGTTTCATATTGAGTCGGTAAAGAATATTAATGCGTCCTTTAAACAAGAGAACTCTCAGCACTGCAGGGGAATAAATCTAAAGTCGCCTCACAGCTTTATCACGCTTTTGAAGTGATACTTCCTTGTTCCAGAAGTTTCCTTCTCCCTCGTCTCACTTATACGTGTACAGTGTCTCCCCATCAAGCAATGAAAAGGAAGTCATTGACTTTATTTACCCAACAGGGAGACGTAATGTGTGCGGCGGTTCTCGTGATTGTATACATCTTATCGTCTCACTGAGATTCTCCCCCGGCTCTAGTTGTGTTTTTCTTTCCTCTCTTCCCTTCTTCGGCAGCAAGCATGAAAGAGAGAGGGGATTACCACTCCATTCTGCTGGACCCCAGGGGTCCCGTCTCATTCCAAACATTGCTGTGTTTGTGTGTGTGTGGCAGGAAAAGGGGTCGGTTGGGTCCTCTAAAGGGTTCAGTCACTCATCCGCAGAGACTGCAGAGAGAAGAGTACAAATTCCTGACCTTGCATTTTTGTCTTACCTTATCCATTCCTTTTTTATGACTGTATATGTACTTCTGACACACATGGGCATTGTTTTAAAACACATTTAACTTCACCACAGTATGATTTCCTATCCTAAGGGAGGCTAGATCACTCTCTATATTGTGTGTGCTGGGAGGATCGTGTGTCGCACAAAATTGGATTTGGAAATACGGCTGTCATGGAGTGTCTAATCTCTCACACTGTATATGTGTATTTCGGTGTGATTGTTATTATTGACTGTTTTTAACTTATGTGGTACTATATATATATATATATATATATATATACAGAGCTGGGTATATGTAGTATTTTGTTTTTATTAAAAGAAAAAAAAAATCCTGTTTTTCGCACCGCTACATTTTTTTAATTTATTTTTTATTTTTTTTGTAGCTATATGATTTTTTTTTTTTTTGGCCCTCAAACAAAAGTGTCTGTCCTTTACAGTAGATTTAGATTTACTGAAGCTTTCTATAGTTGCTTACCATATTGAGTCGGTAAAGAATATTAATGCGTCCTTTAAACAGTTATTTTAAATTGTAATTTTTCATAATTTTGTTGTTTTTTCAGTATTATTGATCAAATAAATGCAGCCTTGTTGAGCATAAAAAAACTTCTTTCAAAAACATTTTAAAAATCGTACCGTCCCCGTATTGTTATTATATATTGCTTGTTATATATTATATAAAAATGTATTAAAATATATATATATATATATATATATATATAGTAACCATATATATTATTCAGACACTAGATATAATTTTTTTATATTTTTTAACTAGTGGGTGCAGGACACTATAGTTCATTTATGTAAGTGAGGATAGCAAAATAAAGTAAACTGTGACATATTATACCCAAAAATTCTTCATATAGTGAACTACCAGTAAAATTGATAAACATTTGGGACCAAAAATTATTCAGACACCTTGACCTGACCATGTTTTGCTTAAAGGGGTGGATGATTATGATTTCACTTTTTTAACTTTAGTTAGTGTGTAATGTTGCTGTTAGACTATAAACAACATCTACAAAGTTAGGACGCTCAAAGTTCAAAGCAAAGGGAGATCTTTTCTTTTAAAGAATTCTCTGTTTAATCTCAGTCTCTCAATTTCTCAGTTGATTGGGAATTTGAAGGACACAAACAAAAATATAATATTATTCATTAAATAAAATTAATGCCAAATCTGGCATACATGTTAAAAAAAAAAAAAAAAGTATAACATTCATTATATATATAACCTCATATGCCAGCCCTATATGAGTCAATACATTTTGGTGTATTATGGCTCTAGAAAGATTTCAAGTGATGAACTCAAAATAACATTGTATAGAAACTAGAGACTTCCTAATAACTTCTAATGAAACTCTAAGGGTGTCATTATGAGATATAATGAACATTTTATGCAGGGCCAGAGGGCAGCACTAATGTTAATAGTGTTGCTTGTGAAACATTAAACATTAAATTAAAAGAACACAAACCTTTAGGGTAAAGTTTGACTTAAAAAATTGGCAAAATTGCAGATCAGTATTTGTATAACAGTCATAAAGATGATTTTTTTCACATATTTGACATTGCAACACCTCTCTTCCCAGTCTGTCAGTAACGCTCTTTTTAGTTCCTGTCTCTCCTTCTGAAAAGGGCATTGTGCTCTGATTGGTCAGCTGGACCAGTGTGTTGTGACTGGTCAATCACTTCAAACGTGTTTCGAAAATGTCACGCCATGTACCAAAACCACGAGTTTCAACACTAACCCAACTCAACCAGGTTCCGCCCCTTTATTATTATTATTTTTGTGTGTGTGTGTGTGTATGCCTTGAGCAGGAATTATGTAAATGAGTGATATTGTGACATGTTCGTTCCCACAAGAAAATTCAATCAAGGCGTTTCAGGGAGTTCAGAAACAGTGCACACTGATATAGAGAATAACTCCTTTTGGAATGACTTTATGCTTTGTTGCATTGCAGACCTTTTTCGTGCTCGAACAGCAACATGTAAAAAATGTAAATGTAAAAAAAGCATAATAGGACCTCTTTAATATAATATTTCTTTCTTTGTGTCTCTCACCCAGGCCCTTTTGAAAATGGATTGTCAGGGTTTAGTGGCCCGACTCATCATGGACTTTGTGTTGCTGACGACGGCGGTGGAAGTGGCTCCTCGCTGGAGGGAACTCGCCGAAAAACTCGCCCATGTATCCAAGCAACAAATGGAGGCCTATGAGGCTCCACACAGAGACAAAACCGGGATGGTGGATAGTGAGGTGAGGAAACAAAAGCTCCCTTTTCAATATGAAAGAATATAGTTCACATTTGTGAGTTCAATCACAAAATATATCCATTTACATTTATCTCGTAATTTCAGGCCATGTGGAAACCAGCCTACGACTTCCTGTTGACGTGGGCCGCTCAGATTGGGGACAGTTACCGCGATGTCATCCACGAACTGCACATGGGCCTGGACCGGATGAAGAATCCCATCACTAAACGCTGGAAACACCTCACCGGCACCCTTATCCTTGTCAATTGCCTCGACTTGCTTCGAAGCTCTGCCTTTAGTCCTGCCCCTCAGGATGACTTCGCCATTTAGCTCCACCTCCTCACAATCCTTGCAGAATCAGTTTCTGTTTCGACATCACCTCGGATGACTGCTGAACTTTTAATGGATATCCACTTTTCTATTTCACCGTCAGCTGTGAGTTTACCTCAATCCAATAGACGCTAGGATGTCCTGTACCCGCCCACGTCCATATAAGGGCATGCGGAAAGCCAATAAAGCCAAAACACAGAGTGTTTTAATTGTAGCTATTTTTTTGGAGATTTCTGAAGGTGTTTTTATCAGTTTTGTTCTTTGTGATATCTATATTTTTTATATCGGATGGCACAAAGGAAATTTTTACAATCACGTTTTTAAAAAAAAGAAGCAGATTTAATCTTTGTTCGTTACTAAAAACGAAGGTCTATTTTGTGACGTCATATTTACCCGTTTGTCTTGGTCCAGACGTTCTGTAATTTGTTGCCAAATGCTTGAGCCTTCCACATTTGACGTGAGAGGAAGGAGCATATGGTGTGTTAATAAGATGGTAAGTTCTGACTGTGGGTCATGAGTTTTATCCTTTCAAGCTTTTGCAAAATTTGCGAAGTTTGCTTTTGAGTGACCAGATATCGCACCATGTACTAGGTATTAAATTGCAGTGTTGCTTTAGTTTCAATTGTGAGTCATTCATTTAGTGTTTTTGTCGAGAAACAAATGTAGTCAGATGAATGAATAGATCATAGCATGATTTTATTTATGACTGATGATTTTTGTTCTACATTTATATTTTTTGTACCTGATATACAATTTTTCCATTTTTTGACATTTTATGTTCTTGTAAAGCTTTTTTGTTGGTTTATTTGTTTTAAATAATAATCATTTATTTTACATCCTGTACATGTCAAGGAGATTTTGTGCTGTTTATGGTAACAGCATGTAGGGAAAAAGCAAATGTATGTATGTGTGTATATATATTCTGTGATTCAGAGTTCTGTCACATTTATAACTTGTTTTTGTGTTAGCTCTTTGAGAGTAACTGTTTGAAAAGTTATAATTCACACATTGTCTTAGTTGCAGCCAAAAGTTTAGCAAGAAAACAAATTAAACATGCTGTCCCATGTTGTTCCCATGGATTCAATAAAGCAGCTGTAAATTGAGAGAATGTTGTTGTTAGATTTGTCAGCTCTTATTGTGACTATTTCTCATAATTGCACATTTGTCTCACAATTGTGACTTCATTTCTATTTATTGCAACTGGTTATTAATAGTACATCTTTCTCGAAGTGCACTTTATATCTCGTTTCTTGTGATTGTGACTATTTCTTATGATTGCGACAGTATATCTCACAACTGCAACGTCTTTTTGCAATATTGAAACAGCAATCTCACAATAGGGACTTTATTTTGTACTGTTCATAAAACTCATAAAAAAATCATAAATTTGACTGTTTGTCACAAATGCAACAAAATATTGTTATTGTGACTTTCTTATAATTGCGACAGTATAACTCACAATTGTATTTCATTTCTTGTTATTGCGACTATATCTCACAATTGCAACATAATTTTGCAATATTGCAACTATCTCAAAATTGGGACTTTTTCTCGTTACTACAACTGTTCATAAATAAAAATACGACTATTTGTCACAATTGCGACTAAATTTTATGTTATTGTGACTCATAATTGTGACAGTATATCTCACAATTGTGACTTCATTTCCTGTTATTGCGACTGTTTCTTATAATTGTGACTTTATATTACAGTTCCTTTTCCTGTTATTGTGACGTTAGGCTTGTTCGAGATGCATCAGTGCTGCCAGACCGATCGGCGTATGACATTAATGTACTGCAAGAGCGTTTGGAGAGCAAAAGACATATGCTTTTGAATCACTCTTTCTGTACTTTGATGTCATACGCCGATCGGTCTGTGCAGCGCCAATGCATCTCGAACAAGACTTATATCTCATGTTATTGCGTCATTTTGTTCTTTGTGACTTCATTTCCTGTTATTTCCTGTTATTGCGACATTTTGTTTTTTCAACTATCTCACAATTGAGAATTTATTTGTCGTTACTGCAACTGTTACTAACGATTTTCTCGCAATTTAATTTTTTACTCTCTGAGGCAGAAACAGGCTTACATAGTGATATACAGGTTAAAATGTTAAATCAGTAGAAATCAGAAATGCTAATCCTCATAATGGCACTCATAAATTGATAAAGTTTTACTTATATCATCTACCCCTGTTATTACAGCCACTACAATTAGGATTGTCATTTGAGTTTACATGCATTTAAAGAGTCTGTGCCCTTTAGAGAGTGTGTGTGTGTGTGTGTGTGTGTTGCAGTTTTTGTCTGACCTCCGCCCAGTCTGCAAGCAGCTTTCTGCATCCCTAAGCACTTCAATAGAGCTGACTGTGAAAAATCAATTTACACTATATTTAAATTGCTAGATTAATTACAAGCTTTGCAGAAAGTCGAATGGGCACTATAAAATCAAGATTGTTTTATTACGATCATAATTAAAGAAGAAAAGCACAATGACTAGAATCAATGAAGACGTAAATACAGAACAAACATATCAAATCACAGCAGCAAATGCTGTATCCTTTATGAAGAAATGGGTAGATCCAGTCCTGGATGCTGATTGGTCGATACAGTGTTGCAGCTGTGCTAAATTAAACAATATAATAACAGCTATTATGCAAAACACCTGTTCACAATAATGTGTATATCACAGAACCCATAGAGGCAAATTTCAATCTGTTTCTCACAAAGTTATTGTTAGGCTTCTGAAGATATGTTTAAAGGAAGCTTGAGTAATTGTATGATATTGTTATGGTGTTTTTCTCACTTGACATAGCTTGACATACTCTGTCTCATTTTAATAAATGATTGACTAGAATAAATCATCAAAATATCTCATTTGTGTTCCACAGAAGAAAGAAATTCATACTGGAACAACAAGAGTATGAGTAAATTATTATATTTTTGGTTGATGTCAGGTGCAGTATCTTCTAGTTGAAGTATGGCACTTAATTTGCTAAATATTTTAAAGAACATTGATATTTTTAATATTTCTTATAATTTTTAACATTCTTAATATTTTTATTTAGTATGATAGTTTTATAAATAAGTCATCAAATATTGGCAATTACTCTTACATACTCAAAAACCCTTGTTTATTAGACTGGATTCGGCATTGAAGAGTTTCAAAAGACTAAAATGGAAACAAATTAAAAGGAACAAACCTGTAGCCAATATTTAAGTCTTTTCACAGGTGCTTGATTTCATTGTTTGCGATGTCTACAGTTATCATGTCAAGTGTCACTGACAAGAATTGTTATGGCTAGAAACCGTGGAAATTGACAAATATTCCCTTGGGTCTTTCTTTCATCTTCATTGCACATTCTTTGAAGTTAGACAGCATGTGTTGTCTCAAGTTAAAAAGATACTATTTGCCTAAGTTTTTTCTTCACTAAAATACAGGTGAATCTCTCAAGAACAGGCCATGTTTTACTCTGAAATCTAAATAAATAAATAAAATATATTCTGAAAAAAAAAAAAAAAAAAAAATATATATATATATATATATATATATATATATATATATATAGGTATTGTAATAATGTATAATCGTAGTATTTTATACTGCATTAAATGCGGATGTGATGTGGACATGTTTTTGTGAGATTCACTCAAAGCCAAACTTCTATGAGAAAGAAAAAAAATGGCTCTTCTTTAATGAATAAATGAACTGAGGAGTGATTTAAAGGTGCCTTCTATTGAAATATTAGCCTTTAAGTTTTAAAAAAAGGCATTTGATCTGTCATCTAATGGAGTCTTTTCATGTTGGTGGCTTCAAAGCGTGATGACTCTCTGAGGAAAAAAAAACTTCTCGAGAACCAAAAGAGGATGAACCTCCAAAGCACTTCTACACTTTTCTGTTTATTTCATACCCTTCGGTTCTCATTGACTTCAGATCGAGACTGAAATGCAAAACAAGTGGCAGAATGGAGGGTGGGACAGAAAAACCTCAACCAAACAACCAACATTCTTGTTTACTTTAAAACAAAAGCCCCATCATGATGGTTTCGTTTAAAGGCTCTTTTGTCTGAATTATTACTGTTATGCAACACTCTTTTTTATTCACTCCTTTTAATAAGCTTACATTCATGCTAATGATCAAATGAATGCATCATTCTGATGACATAATTGTCTGTCACAGGCGTCCATTGCAAAATTAGGTTAATTAAACGTTCCAGCAATGTGTTACGCATCACAATGGGCAGCTGACACTGAGAGCTTTTGCATATCCACGGCGATGAGGCAAGGCCACACAGTGGGAGATGCAGGGAAACATTCCAGATGGTTGCCAGGATATGAGAGAATGCTTGAGGCTGATTGGCTAAAGGGGAAGAGGTCATTGCCTTGTGAAGAAGCTGAATCTTAAAATGTCAAAATAACATGGACCTGATTAGATGTTTGGTTTAATTGGTTTGCAGTACCAGTTTTGTAGCTATTTTATTTAGCCATGTTAGCCCAGATCTGAACCCACAACAAAGACAGGAGGTGATGGAGCTAATGGATCGTAACAAAGATGTTTTTTCCCAGTCCATACTCAAATTCAGCATGAGGTCCATACTGTCCCAGGGAAAAGTGTACAGCAGCATCCTTACAGAATCCCAGAGGCTAGACGAGAAGCCATCAAGGAAGAAGTGAGGAAAATGCTAGAGTTAGGGGTGATAGAGGAGTGCATGGTCAAGCCCTATAATGATGGTCCCCAAGCCAGATGGCCAGTAAGGTTCTGCAACGACTTTAGGAAGTTAAATGAGATATCAAAGTTTGATGCATACCCTATGCCCCACATTGATGAACTGATTGACAGGCTAGGCAAAGCACGCTTCATTACAACACTAGATCTAACAAAAGGCTATTGGCAAGTTCCGTTATCTCCAGATTCCAAAGAGAAGGCTGTTTTTGCAACACCAGAGGGGCTATACCATTATACTCATTTACCCTTTGGCCTTCATGGTGCTCCGGCCACTTTCCAAAGGCTCATGAACCATGTTCTTCAGCCTCATCAACAGTATGCTGCTGCTTATTTAGATGATATGGTGATCCACAGCTCAGACTGGGAAAGCCATTTTGGATTGGTACAGAAGGTACTGGATTCCCTCAGAGAGGCAGGCTTGACTGCAAACCCCAAAAAATGTAAAATTGCCTACGGCGAAACGGAGTATCTGGGCTACACAATAAGCAGGGGTTTAGTGCAACCTCAAGAAGCCAAAGTTGGGGCAATTCAAAACTGGCCTAGACCACAAACCAAAAGACAAGTAAAGTCCTTCCTTGGCCTAGCCAATTACTATAAGAGATTTGTGCCTAACTTTTCCAGTCTTGTTGCACCCATCACAGAACTAACCACTAACAGACACTCCAGAATGGTAAGATGGAGCAAAGAGGCAGAGGAGGCCTTCTCCGAGTTAAAGAGGATGTTGTGTTCCAGACCGATCTTGAAATCCCCAGACTTCACAAAAGAATTCCTGGTGCAGACTGATGCCTCTGAGGTGGGTCTAGGAGTAATCCTTTCTCAAACATATAAAGGTGAGGAAAATCCTGTACTCTACATCAGCAGGAAACTGGCAAAGCATGAAAAAAATTATGCCACAATTGAGAAAGAGTTCCTGGCTATTAAATGGGCACTAGAGACACTCAAGAACTACTTACTGGGGAGGAAATTTGTACTAATGACAGACCATGCACCACTGCAATGGATGGCCCAGAGTAAGGAGAGCAATAGCAGAATAACTAGATGGTTTTTAAGTCTGCAAGCATTCAACTTCTCTGTTGTCCACAGGCCAGGACGATGCAATGGAAATGATGCCCTCTCGCAAGGATGTCCTCTTCACAGCGGCCTGCCAACCAAGAGCCTCAGAGCAGAGGAGGGGGGTATGTGGCATCATGAGAGGGCATGTTCTAGAGGGCAGATACATTGCTCTAAGATGGCTGGAGCAAGAGGGCATCTTAAGAACTACCACTCCCAGGTCACCACACGAGGAAGCTGGGGGGCAAGATGGTCGTCTATTAAGGACTACAAAAGCCAGGTTGCCAGAGAGAGCAACTGCAGCTAATAAGACCAGCAGCAAGGTCTAATAGAGGGAGTGGGAGAATGGTGAAGTGTGCGTGGCTGGAAAGAGACATGTACCTGTGAAACAAAGAAGGCTAAGTATTTTTGTTGTTAGCTGAAGAGATTTAAGTTGAAAACCTTCTGTTTGATTATTAAACCCACACCTGCATACCAAAAAGACTGGTGTTTACTGGGAAACTACACAAGCTACAGATCCTGAACCTCTCATGCTGTCACACAACTTAAAATATTTGTTTAATAGCATCTTTTTATGAATGAAGGTCAGTATCACTGATACTAATACTGGGACTGATGTCTCTATGAAATTGATTTTTTTTAAACATTAATTATAGACTTTCAACATTACAGCATAACTAAAAGCTATCAATTTCAATATTTATCAGACTTTAAAAAAATAACAACTTTTAATTTAAGTGAACAATCTTCAAATAAACCCATTATAATAAATGTCATATTTACCTGTGGCCTTCGTACCTAACAGGTAGAAAATATGCAGAAATTGAATAAAGTTATTAAACACTTTACAGTCTTCACTGCATAAATTAAATATAAATTAATCCTTATTAAAGCTACAAATTTCTGTTACCTTTGTTCTTTGATTAACATTAATGACAGACATCACAACAACTGGTTTATTAGGCTGCTGTGACTTTTAAAACCTGCCGCTACCTGATGCTGATCTCATGCACATCTCATTTTCTCACAACTCTTTAAGTTCATTTAAGACGTTATTTAACACATTTAAGACTGCTCTTATGAGGATACTCGACAAAATGGGCATTTTGGCAGAATTTTGTGTTGTTGTTTGTTCAAGCGTGAAAGAGAACTCAATAGAGAACTCGCGTCTTTCTGTGCACAAAAGTTGTGTGTATCACACAGACACGTCATTCACAGATTGCGCGTTCTATTTTGTCTTGTGGCGCTTGAATGTTTTAAAAGCATTTGTGTGAATAAGAGCGTGATCATATAATGTAACGCTAGCCAAATTATGATGGAAAAAATGGATGCTGCCTTAATTGTGTTAAATATTTTTAACGTGCTATACTGAAAAAAAAATAATCATGGCTTAACACGTTAATTTTGACAGCACAAATATTTTTATTATTTTTATATTATTTTATTTATTTATTTATTTGCACTATTTTGCACTGGCCTACATGGAAATTGCCTTTGACTACTGGACTAGTCATGTGACTTCAAAATGGCAGCCTATAAAAATAGCCTATCATTTATTAAAATCTTTAAAATACGATTACAATTTTTTTTTTCAAAGTACTATTTACTTCATCAAAGGGTTAGTTCACTCAAAAATGAAATTTCTGTAATTAATTACTCACCCTTATGTTGTTCCAAACCCGCAACACCTTCATTCATCTTCGGAACACAAATTAAGATATTTTTGTTGAAATCCGAGAGGTTTTTTATCTCCCACAGAAAGCAACGAAATTACCAGAGAAGTAGTAAAGACAATAGTCAATGTGACTAGCGGTTCAACCTTAATGTTATGAAGCAACGAGAATTTTGTGCGCAAAAACAAAACAAAAATAATGACTTTATTCTACAATTTCTTCTCTACCCTGGCAGTTGACACAGTGTAGTCAGTGCTTCCATGTTTCCGTCCGAGCGCCGGCTCAGTATTGGCCAACGCTGTTCACGTGAGCAGCACAACGCATGCGTGTGATACTGATGCAAGAGCCGGCCGATACTTTTTATGTGTTTAAATGTGTCTTGATAAAACTTTTTAATTGGTAAGAAAATTACGGAATGCACATTTAAACAGTCAAAGTAGCATTGCGTTAATATGGTAAACTCGCACTTTTCCACCTTTAAACTGTATGTGTTTAGCTTGTAATTTCAACACATAGGAGCATATTTTCTCCGCAATAATCACTTTCTGCACTTTTTCTAATGTGCTGTCTCTATGACAACCATGCAGCTGCTTGTCAGCAGTAGGCAATGTGAGGACGGAGTAACGGTTTACTCTAGACTAGAGAACAAAAGCGCGCGCGCTCGAACACACACATACACAAAGCCTGAGGTAGGGGACGTATTTAAATTTCCTTTCTCCGAATTTAATACCCAGCATCCTGTGAGTCATTAACACCCGTTTGTCTCATAGCAGCAATGAAAGGTGAGTAAACAGCTTGGTTGAGTATCCAATCTTGCAGTAAAACAGCAGAAACGTCTCCTGAGGGACCGACTATATTCATATTCCTGTTCGGACACTTCAGACCTGTGAAGGTGAATGATGTGCAGATGGAAGAAACGGACTCGGAATGGAAAGTTAATATGAAAGAAAGTGAGAGAGCTCGAATTGTCCTTGCTCTTGAAGTAAAGCCCTTTAATTAACATCTCCCCATCCCGCTGAGTGCAGTGGACGGATAATAGTTAGAAGAATAAATCAATATCTCCTCCTACTCCTGCTGCTCATCTGTGGATGAATCTAGCCTAAGTAAAATGTGCAAACATTAACACGAATGAATGAAAACCAAACCGGTCGCTTAAGTTGAAGTCCTTACAACATTAAACAATATTTAAAACCCATTTAAATTCTGCAATATGATTCTAGTATTTACAAGTAAAAAAGATACTCAGCGGTAAATAATGAAGGGCGCAAACTTCATTTTATTCATTTTGAAAAGTACACTAATAAAAAGTAGGTAGCCTAGTGCCACATTTTTTGGACATATGGTTATTTAGGCTAAATACTATGGTACATTAGTATGGCAAACATTCAGTATTGGCATCTTATGTGATTGCTGTATGGTAACTGTAACCTTTTTGCTACAGAAAGTTATTTTTAGATGAATTATGAACATATTTTATAATTATGCACTGGTTAACTGTGCACAATAGGACATTTATATATATATATATAAAAAAAATGAATTTAGCTTGTCTTTAAGAACTTTCAATTCAGTTCACTTTTAACAGTTTTGACCTTTTTGTAATCACAAACTTATTTCAGTGCAATAAAACCCAACAAGCATCTCCCCTCGCTTTTTGGCATTCTTTTGTAACTGAACTCCTATCTCCTAAATCTGTGGCAGGCAAGTAACGCTAACTCATTTCCAATTTCACAAGGTGTCCGACAGAGCTCATTTCCATAATTACACAGTATATGCAAAAGCTTCATACAATGGTATGAAAAGAAATGCACCTCGAAACCTGCATCATTTCATCCATGGGAAAACAACTTTTTGAGATGGAGAAAGACTACCTTTACTCCCTAAGAATAGTGCAATCATGTTGAGGCAAACAGAGAAATCAAAATTTCCATTTCAGCTATAAAATATCAAACAACAAGATATTCTATAGATCTTTTTTATTTGCTTGAAATACATTGTCCTCATGTTAATATGTAGAACCATATTGTAAAGCATTAACAGTTCATCTTTAAAGAATATTGTTTAATTGCTAAATTCACAAACTAATCGAAATCCTGAAGAAACATCCACCAATCAGGGAAGCATTTTGAATGATGTAATCGATTTGGTCTTCTCACACTTTCAATCTTTCTAAATATTTTGCAATCATGACTACAAGGGCAATACATAGCCTAATGATAAAATAACATTTATAATATTAATATATTAAATTACATTTTTTAATATTTTAATTTTAGAATTTTAAATTTTAAAATTTCAGAATAGATATTACAATGCTTTAAATATATTGTTTTATATTTATAATGCATTTAAGTGAATAAATTTGACAATGTACATTTTATAAATAAATATAAAAAATAAAATATATAGTTTTTAATCTATACTTTTATTGACTAAGTCAAGAAAATAAATTTGTATTTTTTAAATAAATATAGAAATATTTAATACTGAGCCGGCATTCGGACATAAACACAGAAGCCCTGAACTGCGTTTTTACTACATCAGCTGCGTATGACAACAGTTCACATTGTTAAATAAAGTCGTTATTTTTGTTTTGTTTTTGCGCACAAAAAGTATTCTCATTGCTTTATAACATTACGCTTGAACCACTGTAGTCACATGGACTATATTAACGATGTCTTTAATACCTTTTTAGACCTCAAAAGGTGCAATGACGTTGCTGTCTATGTGTGGTACAGAAACCCTCGGATTTCATCAAAAATATCTTAATTTGTGTTTCGAAGATGAATGTTATGGGTTTGGGACAACATGAGGGTGAGTACTTAATGACAGAAATTTCATTTTTGGGTGAACTAACCCTTTAATAAAATACATTTGTATTTTTGTATATTGTTTTTATACTTAAAATCAATGACTCTTTATCTTTAAAAGTTTTTGATTTGATTACACCATTTTTAATGCATCATGGAATAAGTAGTTCATTCCCTTATTAAAAATAAAAATAAGTACACAGTCTGTTTTATTTTTTTGCTTCAAATCAAATGTCACAGAGCTTGTTGGTTGATTTAATGCTTAAACCTCTTTATTGATTTTTTTTTTTTTTTTTTTTTAAACAGAACCAAGGTCGCTGAAAAAGTGAGTGGTGACTCTTACGCTCTATTGCAGTAACAAAGAATTCAGTCTCATTTCATTTGCTTTTAATTTTTTGCTTTTCATTTGCTTTTTTTTTTTATTTGAAACACTCCCTAAGGTCAGGTCATAAGGCCGGCAGAACGGTGTAAAAAAATATCTGCAATGGACTCCAAAATTGCTTTCAATTCCCTTGATCTGTGTGAGATAAATGAATCTCTTGTGCCTGCAGTCTGTCACTGAGACAACCCTTTAGGCCACTCACAGATCAGCTGATTAAATATGTATTCCATGCTGGGTTTTGTTCCCGATGGGTTTTGGACTGATGTGACCTGCTTTGATTTGTCAGACGCTGTGGGTAGATGTGGCACAGTAGTGTCCTGTCCTTCAGGGGATGTAGTTTGCGACTTTGTGTGTAGAGACAATTCACAAAGGTCTGAAGCCTGTGTGTGTCAAACAGAGATTGTGATATTTGTCTTTGATCACATGGAAATTGAGTCTGAACAAAAAACTGACCTACAAATTCACTTCAACTAATATTAAAATTTAGACCCCATCTCTAAACGTATTATGTAGTCACAGTTTGCAAAGTAAGTTATTTCTCAATATGAACCATGAAATGCAACATTATTTTAATCTTGTTGCAGTAATTAAAAAGTCATACACTTATTAAATACATTCTGGTAGCAATCCACATTATAATGTAAAAATTATTATCATGAAAATGTTCATATTATAATTTAAATATTATAATGAAAACCCAGTGTTTTACTCTTTCAGTGTTGTCAAACTTTTTACATTACACACACGACTGAAGACCAGTACAAAAATAATCAGATTTTCTGTAAAAATCTATTTTTTCCCCATATAACTTCAGCTATTCAAGGGTTAGTTCACCCCAATATAAAAATCCTGTCATTAATTACTCACCCTCATGTCGTTCCAAACCTGTAAAGCCCGGAACACACCAAGCCGACGCCGACGAACTAGTGGCGACGAAAGCAGACTGTGGGGTTGGCTCACAACGGCAGCATCTGGGTCCAAAGTTGCCCTGACACACCAAACTGATGCTCGGCACCCGACGGCCAAGTAGCACGTCCATTCTGCGCCTGCATAAGAAGAAATGCCTTTCCGTACCAGCAGGTGGCAGTAGCTGAACAGTCAATCAGAATGATCAGATGGCCTGACTTACCGATGAGCTCCGACGCCGATTCAACATGTAGAATCGGCCGAAAAAAAGCTGACGAGGACCAACTTCAGCCGACGGTGCGGAACACACTGAGAAAACTTAGTCGGCCGACGAACAAAAACTTCAAAAAAGTTATAAAGAGATCGGAAAACTAATCCATATGAATCGAGCGGTTTAGTCCAAATTTTCTAAAGAGACTCGATCACTTGTTATGAAGAACAGATTTAATTTTAGCTTTTACTCGCATGTAAACATTGATCAGCGAACATAAGCAGAAGGTCAACCTAACCTGAATAACGCACAAGAGCAAACCTCTTCCGGAAGCTCAGACATGCTGCGTAACACACGAGAATGAACCTCATTGGTTACGCAGCTCGTTTGAGCTTCAGGAAGAGGTCTGTTCTTCTGTTTTATTCAAGTTAGGTTGAGCTTCTGTAAAAACATACATTGTACATACATCATATTATTTCATTCGGATCGAATATAATAATTGGATGAACATTTTATGGTCATATGCCTTCCACAGACGATATCTTTTTATAAAAATACATTTAGACCGTTTAACATAGTGATTGTTATCAGGATATGAGGAGACTTTCAGCCAGTACAACAAAAAAAATGTTTCTGTAGAGAATCACATCTTTAATAAACTATAATCACTGGCTTCCGGCAACAGCTGTTTGCGAGAGTAACAAGTTCTGGCAGAAGGGTGACCTTTTTTGGGATCATTTTTATTTTTGGGTGAACTATTCCTTTAAGTGGGTCCAAAAGTACTTTCGTCTTTCAATTTCATCAAATTTTCATTATATTGCAATTAACAATTCATTCAGTTAACACTGAAGTATATTATTTTCAAGTATATTATTTCCATAAGTAAGTATTCTTTTTTACAGGAGTAGAGGTGCACATGGACAAAAAAAATGGCATTATTTCCTAAGAATCACCCTGTTTTGAATTAGTGCTGCACCGTTGGAGGAAAGTAACAATTATTGCTGAGGTGCTGATGATCTCATTCCAGTTTCATTACAATTTGGCATTGGCAATTAAACATGTTAAACCAAACCTTTATTCAGTTTCAACTTAAAGGTGGGTGCCAAGACAATGAGCGCTGCGTATGCAGAAAATTAATTATGAAGTTAGACATGAAGCAGAGGGAAAATTAGCAAGCTACGTCCCAAGACACCAGACTGTTATAAATCAGATCCAGCTTTTCTGGATGTTGATTAGTCTATACAGCATTATGGGCTTAATAAAATACATAACATCTTTACCTTCCTTTTCCGCATTATGTATTTCAAAGCCCTTTATCTCTATTCACAATACAGAACGGCTTCAAAGGCCTTACTGCATAAAAAGGTTTACTGACTCACATATGAAATGCTTTATAACTTTCAGCACGTCACAAACAAACTTGATTCCATCTGTTTCAAAGGCAGAATAATGAGTTTCAGAGCGACGAGGGGTAGACGGTGTCTCTGGTGCGCACTTGCATCTGTTGTGAAAAACATGAGTTTCCTGCTTGGCCGAGCTTTGTGTATAACAGGTGGACAGTATTACACCTGAGCGAATGCAGAGAGAGAGAGAGAAAACGAGATTATCATGGTGTGGGAGTTGCTGGAAAAGGAAAAAAAAAAAAAAAAAAAGATTGGATACAAGACAAGTGGATGGAATGTCAGTTGTTTCACTTCATCAGGTAACTTTGCGTCAGATGTTGCTCCTATAAATTCTTGAAATAGGAACAAAAAAGTCAATAGTTTTAAAATTAATGTGCAATATATATTACAATTGTATAATAAATTATATTAATATAATATACATAATGTATACATTATCATAATTAGTAATAATAAGAAGAAATTTGGTTGCAAGAACATTTAATATGGAATAGCATGTAGATGCTTGAATGCACAAAATATTCATTTTGACATCAGTGACAATATAAAGTATAAGCTTGCATTTACTTTATGAAAATCAGCAAAGATATCCCAGCAAAAAGGCATCGTGACCAGTGTTGGATGTAATGCATTATTAAGTAATTAATTACTGTAATTTAATTGCATTTCCCTTAAAAAAGTAAAGTAAGGGATTACTTTTAATTTTTCTGTCATTTAATTTGTTAACTCTGATGTAATTGCATTAAATACTATATATAGAACAATTCTATATAAACCAATTTAACAACAAAATTTAAAGTCTAATGTTAAAATGTATGTTTTTCATGTAAAATGTAAAAAGAGCAGGTTCATGTCTATTTTTGTATTGTTCAACTTGTCAAGGCTGATATGGGATTTAGAAAGTAATTACTAAAGTAATGCAATATTTTTTTAGAGTAATTAGTACAATAATCTAATCACACTGAAGTGATTAGCAGCTTGTAATTAATTACTTTTTTAGAGTAGGCTAACTTACCAAACACTGATCGTGACAGAGGCAGACATTTTGGGAATAATATACTTATTTAACCCTTTAAGACCTGAAGGCTTTTTTTTTTCTTTTTTTTTTCTGAGCGACATACACAAAAATAAAGACTCATAACTCCAAAACTGTAGCAAGGAGAGTCAAAAGGTAGGTAGCCTATCATTTGATAGAACACTTTTTAAATTTTTAGAAAATATAAATTACATTACATTTGGACATTTTCATGCTGAGAAACTGCTGATAAAAGACAAAAAAATATATATAATTTTTTTTTTTTATAATTTTTCATTTTTTTTTATTTGACATGGAATAACTCAGGAAGACAATAAGATTGGAGAAAAATTCTTTTTTGGTGATACTCTCCTACATGTAAGCTGCATCTGGTTAAAATTTTGTGGCGATAGCATAAAGTATAGTTGAATAAAGTGTTATTAATTTTTTCGCAGCTAGATGGCGCCCATGGGCGGTAAACTCCGGTTTAGAGGCACTTCTCAGCACTCATTAGGAGTTTTTCAAAATGGTTAGATGCATTAAAAAGCTGAGTTTCTAAGCTTTAAGATGATACCTATTTTGTGTTATTCCACATTGGAAAACGAACATGGATGGGTCCGGGATACACACTGCATACCGGAAAGATGAGAGACATGTTTTTAGCCAAGTATGTTAAATCATTCTGTGAGTAATATCTTGTGATCAGCGCAATATATTATGTTGATTTTGGGTTCATTTTAATCATGAGAATCTGCTTTAAATAATGTGCCATTTTCTATGATCTGTGCATTTTTCATGCAATTATGAGCACGTGAAATCTACATATTTGTATTCAGTTAGCGGCTGTGCTGTTTTTGTTGTAAACGCATATTACTCAGACTCATTAGAGGGTGAAAACAATGCAACAGAAGCATGTTGGAGGCTTGATCTGAACGTGTAAAGTCTCTGGTTTGGTATGCAAAAAGAATTTTTGTGCTACCTATATGGGTTCAGGTTTTATTGGCTCTTAAAGAGAGACACGCAAATGGGAGCGCGGGCGCTCCTTCCGGTTTTAAAGGGTTAATTTTGTGAAGAACATGTAATAATCCACTACAGGGGACAGAAGAGACTGTATACAAAAGATTATCAAATACATACAGCTATTTTATAGAGTACACGCTAAAAAAAGATGGTTCTTTAAAGGTTCTTTACACGTAGTAAAAGAACCTATTTAGAACCGTATGGTCCTGAAGAACCCTTTATGCTGTAAGGTTTATGCATAAACATAGCCAGTAACAAAAAACAAACAAACAAGCATTAAAGCTATCCCATGACTTTATATCACTTTTCCTTTGAACATTGTAAAGGGCTCACTGTCATTTTTTGCTATTTTTGGCCTCCATAAACATAATTATTTTTACATAAACAAATGGAAGAGACAGACTGTAACTCTAAACTTAACTGTGTATTTCAGATGCTGTCACATCCCACAAACTCATCATCTGCAGAGAGAAACCGCCACTCAATTACACCAAAATGATGGACTTAAAGACATCTTCGAGGATTTTGAAGATATTTCACTGGAACTTGGCCTTCATTAGGCATACATCTATTTTCTGTTTCTAATATACTTCCTTGTGTATTTATTCATGCATGTCAATTGTAATTTAATAATGTATTCAGCTAATAACTGTTGTTAGAGCACTGTCACACATTTTTGGCTACAATTTCACGTCAATAAAAAATAAAAGTACATAATTGACACAACAAGCTGTTTTTTAGGTAAACCCTATTAGAGGCTACAAGACATATAAGACCACGCCATTAACAAAAATAAATGATAATAATAAACATATAAAAAATAATATTAATGATACTAATATTAATAATATAAAGATAATAATATACTTATCTTAATGAAAATAAACTATTATTAAAGAGGTTATTTATAACACCATTAAGGTCCTATAGCACTTTCACAGCATGGTTCTTAGTGGAACCTTATAAAAAGGGTTCTATTTAGCACCAAAAAAAGGGTCCTGCTATTGTTACAAGCTGAAGAACCCTAATTTGGTACCGTTTAAAACCATTTTTCATTTAGAGCGTATATATCATACTATAAATAAGTACAATATAAGTACTACAATATATATACTTAAATAAGCAGCCTCAGAGTAGCTTTGCTAACATTGCTTGTAGAAACAATTGAGATACAAAAATATCTAATTTGAGATGGCGGTGGTTCCAGGGGGTTGATCACTCTGATCTGATGTAAGAACGCTGATTGTGTCTTGGTTGATCTTACAGCATCAATGAATACAAAATCGATGAGTCTCACGGGAACAGAAACCAATTAGCAGCACATCCCATTCAGGCCTGTTGCTTGGCTACGCATCCTCTCTGCATGTTAATGCGGCCCCTCATCTACCTGTTCCTCACGCAGGAGCTCTTGTGGGTAAAATAGAAAGGAGATGAGAAGATTCCGCTGACAGCAAATTTGTACGTCAAAACACATTAACGTAAGAGGCCGCTTTGCATTCAAGAGTGAGAGGGTGTCGTAAGGGGGATAAATATGAAATAGTAGGTCTGTTTGCTTGCTGCTTTCTGGAGGAACCTCAAAGGAACTCCCTGAGGAGGTCCTGGTCTCCATAGCGAACAAAGAACACTAGATGTTCTGGAGCAGCTGGAGTTAGATTATCCCTGAGGATTATGTCCCCATGGCACCTGAAAAGCTCTCAAATATTCAGCTTGAAATGTTTGTAAGATCCAAAATCCTTCATGCTAAATTTTGCTTGGAAAGAATGTGAAAAATAGGGCCAATGAAGTTCACTGAGTTAAAGTTTTGGGATTCAGATGCGTGGTTTGATAAAACCTTGTCTGAAAGTGCACAAAAGTTTATAAATTCTCCATTTTGAAGGATTTATAGGCCTTTTGGAGTCTGAAAACTTGATGTTAGATAGATAGATAGATAGATAGATATATAGATAGATATTTTTTGTCTATAGATGATGATGTGTGTGTGTTTGTGTGTGTTGTCCTATTCTCCTGGTCTCTCTCCCCCACTGCTGGCTGCCGGAGCATCTGTCGAAGAGGACAGGAAGGACTAAAGGGCATGGACCTGTTTGAGCTCATTTATTACAAGGTGAAACCTCAGGCAGTTAGTGTCCCGGCATCCTCTGTCTTAAAACATTTCCTCATTACTTCACTTCCTGTAGGAGCCAATACTTCCTGTGAGGAACGGATAATAAATACCTGTGAAATATTGTGCCATGACATTTTTAAGGTATGAGAGGCTGTGCTATATTGTGTAAAATGTTGTGTTAGATACTGTATTAGAACACCTCAAGTACCTTATGGCTTTTATGACAGTTTCTAATATTTAAGGATTTTCATTAAAATGTTATTTTATTAAGCTAATTCTGCTAAAAATGTCATCTTTGACATCTATCTATCTATCTATCTATCTATCTATCTATCTATCTATCTATCTATCTGTCAATCTATGTTTTTCTGTCTGTAGATTAGTTAGCATAACTGTCTGTTTTAAAATGTACAGAAACATACCGAATGTAGTCCATACTGTATATTCTATAACTTTGTGAGTTAAAGCCTGCTACAACTATTCAATAACACGTTAGCATGTTGCTAAGCTAATGTGGTAGTAAAAAGATAAATACATACCACACACAAATACTGGGTAAAGCCTCTCTAAACTTCAGTCTGACATTTTGGAGTTTTTCCCCACTAAACTCAATTACAATGCAGTGCACATACCTAAGATACCATAAAATGCTGTCTAGGTAGGCAGCATGCTAGATTTCGGAACAGCTTAGCTAGTATGTATGTAGGATTTTACTAAGGCACCATTTTTGAAGTCTCACTCTTCTTTGAGGCCCATGTGATTATAAAGCACTTTGATCTGGATTTAATTGTTTGGCCACAATAAACCATTTCAGTTCCTCTGTAAGAGCCACATACTCCTTCCTGAGCCCTTTCCTTCCTCTCGGAGGACTGTCAGAATGGCAGGAACTCACTATTTTTTTCTTCTCTAAATCCTTTTTGTATTGACATTCTTACACACATGCTTTCTTCTCAGACAGACTGAATCCAGTCGGGTTAATGCCTTCTTGTGCTAGCTGACATTTGTGAAAAACAATCCACTAAAAATATCATGTCTGAAATGACAGAACTATGAACATCAAGCTTAATAAGAATACATAAAAATAGGGATGAAAGTAACATTTTTACACAGAGCAAAAATAAATAAATTGTAAAAGAAAAAAAAAAGTTTTTAAAGTTGTAAATTGTATTTTATACTGACACCTACTGATGTGGATGCAAATGATTTTGTTCATTCGTTTTTTGGTCAAAACATTATGCCTTAATTTACTAAAGGAATTGATGTTCACTTACTCAGGCAAGGATCCTATTTTGTAAACTTCTGCAATCCTGACATCTAGTGATAGAAAGGCAACATTACATTTTTGGCAATCCTGAGTAAACACTTAGGCCCTGTTTACAACTGGTATTAAGATGCAGTTTGGTCGATCGGATAACAAGTGCAATACACTAAATACAGGTTAAAAACTGGGTGTAAAACGTTTTGAGCTTGTCCACTTTCGGATTAAAACACCAGGTGTAAACGAGAATGTGTCTCCCTCATACTTGTGATCCGATCGACCAAACGCATTTTAATACCAGGTGTAAACAGGGCCTTAGATTCACAAAAAAATAAAAATAATATTCAAAATATTCAAAAATGAATGCAATTAAATATTGTTACAAGGTTTTAATGGGGGTTTTTTTTCATCTTTTTTTTCCACCATAATCATCATCATCATCATCATCATCATTATTAATAATCACATTTGGGTTGTTAAAAATCACAACTACAAATGTACACACACACACATGGAAAGTCCCCGGAATAAAAAAAAAAAAAAAAACATCTATGAGTGTGTGTGTATTTCATCAGTCATGTTATTTTCATGACAGGATTTTACAGCTTTTTTATTCACTTTGGTATTATTTTCACAAGTAAAGTTTCAAAACACTTAGTACAAAAATCCAAACTGATCACACTTGTAACACAGCTAGTCATTCTTTCAAAACCTAATCCCATGATTTCATTACAGTCATATACATTTTCAGTCCACATAATCATTGTTTTACAGTTTTTCTCAGTTGTTTTGGCACATTTCTCGAATCATCCTTAAAATTTGCAAAACAGTATGTTCATTTCTCAAAACAATTTGTACAAACAGCACAACATATTGGATTACCTGCAAAAGCCTGTAACCTGCTCAAAATCCTTAGTTCATCTCTCAAAAGCAAGTATTTATGTCAATGAACATATCAGTGCCATCAGAATGGCAAGTTGTGTCATTGTTCTCGAACAAGATAGTCAAAATGCTTAGCCATGTTGTCAATATAACAGTGACGAATATTTCAGATTTATACTATGGCTACAGTTTTTATGACAGTGATTGAAACTGCACAAGACTGCACTTTGTCTGTATGGCATGTATCAATTTTAACAGTACAAATGGACACATTACTGTATATGGGAGATTGATTGCAAAAGACTGGACAGGATTCAGAGTTTTGTATTTACTGTTGGTCTGTCAACAAATTACTGTAAATGTCCTTGTGACAAATGAAAAAGACAAGAATATATACATACATTGTATATATGTATTCATGTGTATGTGTGTGATAGTGTGATAGTATGTATCTGTATAAAGCTCATTTAGCCTACTATACTGTAAGTGTAAAGCAAGTGTAATACACTCCTGTAAGTGTAAAAATGCTACTGTAATATTAAGAATATAGCAATCATACCATATTAGAGTGCAGTGCACATTGCTGAAATACATACCTGTTATGTCTATGAAATACTTGAATGAGGAAAAGGTTTTTCTCCAAACATTCAGCTGCACCTTTAGATCCGCATAAGCCATTGTAAGGTCATGATTGAGAACACTGTTTACAATAGTGGTCCTTATTTCACCAGAAACGTGCCTACGCCCCCTTTGCTTTATCTACCTCTTCGTCTGTTTTGCCTCCCTACCCTTCTACCACATATCCTTACTCCTCTTCCTCTTTCCAGCTGTTGATCCTTTTTGTTTCCATGATGTTATCAGAAATTGTAACGCTTGTGTTGTACTCTGTCTATATATGCTTTCCAGCTGAAGATTCATGACATGCATCTTTGAGCTGTTTTAGAGAACTGGTTGGGTCATTGGTTGATCTAATGCTTTACATTCCCCTGAATACATTAGTGAAATTCAGGATTCGCCTGCAAAATTCATCAATTCAGGACACATTTACAAAAGTCTAATAGAAATGTATAGATAATATACTTGTATATACACATTGTGATAACTAGGTCAACCATTTTGCATTTAATGACTTGTGCGATGAACTAATGACTAGATGTTTTGAGGAGTAAGACTATTCAACAGAGAACCATATAATACATTTTGAGCAACATGATATTAGCAATTGATAATGTAGGAAATAGCAGACAGTTGTACATAATCAATCACAAGATTATTGTAAAATGTAATGAGAGCATTTGGTTTAAGCACCAAAACACAACAGTATGACCTTCTTTCAATTTAGTAATTTTAACAATCAGTTCATTCAATAGCAAACAATGCAATATACATGTTTCAAATCACCCTTGTTGCTGAAATAATTACAGTGACACAGACTACAGATGCCACACTAGAAAATACACTTACCTAACTATGCAACATAAAATCTATTTGTAATACAGTTTTTTTTTTTTTTTTTTTTTTTTTTTTTGGTACTTTGTACTTAGTACTTTGGTACTAATTTCACAAGTAAGCTTTACATTGTCAAAACTCTTAGTACAAAAGTCCAAACTGATCACACTTCTAACACAGCTAGTCATTCTTTTAAAACCTGATCTCATGCTTTCATTCTAGTTGTAAGATTTTCATTCTACATAATCACTGTTTCAAAACACAAGATCATTGTGATATGTAATGAGAACATTTGGTTTAATCACAGAAACACAACAGTATGATCTTCTTTCAGTTTAGTACTTTTAAAAATCAGTTCATTCAATAACAAACAATGCAAGATACATGTTTCAAATCACCCTTGTTACTGAAATAATTACACAGGCTACAGATGCCACCTTAGAAAATACACTTACATTACCTAAATTACATAACTGACATAAAATCGTTAATATTTGTAATAGTATTTATTCAGTGTGTTATCAAATGGTGTGTTGAAGTATGACACAGTCATGAGGTTTTGTGTAGAACAGAGTTTGCTGCCAATACAGTAAATGTTCTCACTGTACCATGTGACTGAATCTATACTGTAGTTGACCTTTATAATGGTGAGTTACAGTAATGTGGCAGTCTCTACCATGGTAATACCTCTGTTTACAGTATCACATGGCATACTATAATGTAAAATGATGCCATCTGTCTCCCTTCTTCTGATGCGTCTTTGATCAATCTGATGTTATACTGTACAGATCAAAAGATTCCTTTTCCCTTGTACTCTGTCCTCCTCTGTTCACAAATTTCAAATCCCTCTGTATCTCTCTCTCTCTCTCTCTCTCTCTCTCTCTCTCTCTCTCTCTCTCTCACACACACACACACACACACACACACACACACACACACACACACACACACACACACACACACACACACACACACACACGTTTTATGGGGACTTTCCATAGACATAATGATTTTTATACTGTATAAACGGTATATTCTATCCCCTACCCCTAAACCTACCCATCACAGAAAACTTTCTGCATTTTTACATTTTATAAAAATATAATTTTGTGTAATTTATAAGCTGTTTTCCTAATGGGGACCAAAAAAAATGCCCAAACAAGGTCTAAAATGACTGTTATTACCATCCTTGTTGGGACATATGGTTCACAACACAGTGTTTACCAGGAACACACAAACACACACACACACACACACACACACACACACACACACACTTTGAAAATTGTGGTTATCATCTAAGATAATTGCTTATAATGTAAAAAGAATTAATTACATTTGGTTATCCATATCAGAAATGGCAAATAAGTTCTATAGAAATTATGCCTATAGAATCAATATATATAGACAAATATATTAAACTGAATGACAAGAGATGCAAATCAAAAGTTTGATAGTAATAGCATTATGAAAGGCAGTTACTGTGAATGAAACATTTAGATGAAACACTTATTTTGCGTAGTGAGAAGGATACTTTGTGATTTTATGTATTGTACTAACACAATTGAAAATATGCTGAAATGTTTGAAAAAAGTGCACTTTTGATGATATGTTGTGATATTAGTACTAAGAGTTTTGAAAATGTACCAATTGCTTGTGAAAATTGCACCATAGCAATAAAAAAAAAAAAAAAACTGTAATCTAAGATAAATCACTTATAATGTAAAATAAAAATTCATTACTTTTGATTATCTGTATCGGAAATTGCAAAAAAAGTAGAAGCTATATCTATACAATCTGTATCTGTATAGATGTTCCAAATGATTCATTGATTAACCATTAAGATCAGTTGGATTAAATAATAGACAAAATTTAACTGAATGAAAAGAGATGCAAATGAAAAGTTTGATAGCAATAGCATTATGAAAGGCAGTTACTGTGAATGAAACATTTATATAGATGAAACACTTATTTTGTGTAGTGAAAAGGATACTTTGTTTTTTTGTGTATTGTACTTACACAATTGAAAATATGCTAAAATGTTTGAAAAAAGTGCACTTTTGATGATCTGTTGTGATATTAGTACTAAGAGTTTTGAAAATGTACCAATTGGTTCTGAAAATTGAGCCAAGCAATAATAAAAAAACAAAACAAACAAACAAACAAAAAAAAAAAAAACGAGTATCTAATCAGTGTGTTATCTAAAGATGTGATGAAGTATGACAAGGCCATGGTGTTCTGTGCTAGAACAGAGTATGCTGGCAATACAGTAAATGTTCTCAATGTACCATATGACTGATACTGTACTATACTGTAGTTGACCTTTATAAGGGTGAGTTACTGTAATGTGGCAGTCTCTACCATGGTAATCTGTTACAGTATCACATGGCAATCATACTGTAATGTAAAATGCTGTATTTGATGCCATCTCTCTCTCTTCTTCTGAGGTATCTCTGATCAATCTGATATCTGATGTTGTACTCCATTGTACTCTATCCTGCTCTATGTTCACAAATTGCAAATCTCTCTCTGTCACACACACACACACACACACACACACACACATCTAAGATAAATCGCTTATAATGTAAAAATAATTCATTACATTTGGTTATCTGTATCAGGAATAATAAACAATATAGAAACTATATCTATATAATCTGTATCTATACAAATCATTAGGTGTACCAAACGATTCATTGATTAACCATTAAGATCAGTTGGATTAAAGGTGCAGTATGTAAGAATTCTTTCCGCTAGAGGTCGCTAGAGGCTTATTCAAAACAAAGGCGTACCTCGATGACGCCAAGTTTGAGCGCGGAATCTTGGGACATGTGGTCTTCACCTCAACAGACGGTGCAAAAGAATAGGGATAGGACTCGGGAAGAAATCATGTTCATGGATGCGATTATTAACGTTACTGTAGTATGAAGCAAATCAGGACTGAGTGTTGTGGGAGCTGAACGAGGCCGCTGGAGCGATTGCGCAACACACGCCTCACGAGCAGCGGAACTTTTATTATGCCACAGTAGCCGGCGCCGCTTCCGCTTTTCCGGTCATGAGTATGAGGTAACGCAGCTCTGTTTATTATATTAGATAAATTTGAGAGTGTTGAAAATGATGTTATAACGTTACTCTGAGCGTTCGCTCAGCAGCTGCTGTGAGACATTTGTTGCACACTGCAGTAAGCTAGATCGATTTTAGAATATCATATTAAATGCTGGATGGCTTGTGTTGATAAATGGCATGCAATTAATTTTAAAACGTATTGTATGATGGAGAAAATGCTGTATTATTGTTACTAAAAATAAAGCTGCATTTGATTATGCTATGTTAGCTATTTGACAAAATAATGTTTTTCTCTGAGGCATGGTAAAGCAAAAAAAATCAAGAAAATTAGATTTAAACAATAAGACTAAACGTGTTGAGCTATATAACAATAATTAGTTTTCTGTCTATAAATATACAAAGACTATAGAATAACACAAGACGTGTCACTCGTATTGTTTTGAATGGGAGAAAGTGTAACGCGCAATATGGCGGAATAAGTCCCGCCTTCAAAATAAGAGCCAATCGCCGACTGGTAAAGTCATCGCGTCACTGCAGCGGCTGTTAAAAGCACCGGTTTCTATAGAAACAGTCAGACGCGCGCCTCCGAAACGAGGCACAAGAGACGCGCATTTAGGTCTGCGCATGCGCATTAGCTTGATCAAGCCTAAAAAATACAGTTTTTTTTGTCATGATTGGAGCATTTGGAAAAAAAAAAATTATGAGACAGTTGTTGTCAGATTTCATTGGTGATTTCAAATATGAAATTTAATCGAAAGCTTGGCAAACAGCTTTGGAGAATTTGATGTTTCCCCATTCAAAGAGATAGGAGTTGCACTTGCATGCCTGAGAGGCGTTTCAAAGATGGCCGCCGAGTGAAATGACTTGTCTTAAAGGGACTTTGAAATATATCATCACAGTTGTTCCCTTGTCTAGTAAAACGTGTAATATATTAAAGCGTCTTTGGTGTTTCCATGGTTTCTACAAAATAAAACCAGAAACCGAGGGTAACGGAGCCTTGGTTAAAATTGCAATTTTTTTCACAATTTACAAATAGTTGGAAACATTTGGGATATTGTAAGTACTCAAGTGAACAAAATATATAACACTGGCCTAGTGGTTTTTGGATGTTTTACTGCAAAATTCTTACATATTGCACCTTTAAATAAAAGACAAATGTATTTAACTTAATGAAAAGATATACAAATCAAAAGTTTGATAGTAATAGCATTATGAAAGGCAGTTACTGTGAATGAAACATTTATATAGATGAAACACTTATTTTGTGTTGTAAGGATACTTTGTGATTGAAACAATTGAAAACATGCTGAAATGTTTGAAAAAAGTGCACTTTTGATGATATGTTGTGATATTTATTTTAAAGAGACTGTTATACATATATTTTACACCAGGTGTCAGCAGACTCCCAAAGTAAAATCTTAAAGAGACACAACTGCACTGTCTTTTTAAAATTAATAATCCTTCATTTGTTTTCTTTTTGTTGTTGTTGTTTTTTGTTTGTTTTTTAAACAATCTATTCACTCGATATGGGGAAAAAAAACATATCACTGTAATAATTATAATAAAATACATTGTACAATTTTACATTTAAATACATCAAATTTGAGATTTTAAAATCACAACTATGACAAAAATGCTTAAGCACCTTTTTTTTCACTGTGTCTCATGATGTACATGGGGTGGCTTTGCAAGCAGTGTTGTGATGTGACTTTCTGAACTGGTGTCTCCGTGCTTCTGCTTGCCTGTGTGGGAGGAGTTCACACAGATTTGTATTCCTCATGCACACGCACAGACAGCAGCAGCAGTGCTTCAGTGTGAGGCAGTGCACAGTGGGGAAACCTCCATCTACTCTCACTGTCGGCTTGTTTTTATCACCACTGAGGAAACGCCTCGCTCCCTGACCTTACTGTCTCGGATTTATGCTGTGTGGGGAAGAAATCTGATCGGGCTATTCGTAAACTCTTCATAGTGAGAAGATAAACGGAGGCCAGCAGTCTGCAGTACAACATATCATCAGAAAACAGGAGGAGAACCCAACGCCCTTCCCAGACCGACCATGCTTACCTGCCTGGGTTGATGTGCAGTGGAGATCTAGGATGCTTTTATGGGTTTGCATGGATAAGTATGCACCATTGACATGCTGAGGTGCCTCTCCTGTGTGTCGTGTGGCCGGTGTTTTATGGATCGCTTTATGGGATCATAACCTGGTGTTTTTTCCTTCAAACCTCAAAGTCATCTCAGTTTGGAAGCTAAATAACCAATGAATCGGAAGCCTGGATGCCTCAACATTGAAGAGGCAAGATAGGCGAAGTTGCTATGTGATTTATTGGTTGTTATATATTTATCATAAGATGGGGAACGGTTTCTCCAACATTGCAGCATTCCAGTCCCTGCACATTGTGATGCTAGGCTTGGATTCGGCCGGTAAAACCACAGTACTGTATCGGTTAAAGTTCAACGAATTCGTCAACACTGTTCCCACCATCGGCTTCAACACTGAGAAGATCAAACTCAGCAATGGCACCGCCAAAGGGATCAGCTGTCACTTCTGGGACGTCGGCGGGCAGGAGAAGTTAAGACCCCTATGGAAATCCTACAGCCGTTGCACGGATGGTATTATTTACGTTGTGGACTCCGTAGATGTTGACCGGCTTGAGGAAGCCAAGACGGAACTGCATAAAGTCACTAAATTCGCAGAGAACCAAGGAACTCCTCTGCTGGTGATCGCCAATAAGCAGGACCTCCCCAAATCCCTGACAGTAACCGAAATCGAGAAGCACCTGGCTCTTCATGAACTGAGTCCTTCCACCACGTACCACGTCCAACCGGCCTGCGCCATCATTGGCGAGGGTCTCCATGAAGGAATGGACAAACTATATGAGATGATCGTCAAACGAAGGAAATCTCTCAAACAGAAGAAGAAACGATAGACAATTGCAGACTTGTAGAGACATTTAAAGGGATAGTTCACACAAAAACGACAATTCTGCCTTATGTTCCAAACCTGTATACCATGTTCATTTTGAACCCCACTGAATTTTATTGTGCAACACAGACATTTTTCAAAATATCTCCTTTTTGTGTTTTGCAGAATAAGACATACAGATTTAGAATGACAAGAGGGTATAGGATGATATAATTGTCATTTTTGTGTGAACTAAATGTTGCCATGAACAATATGACGGGTTTTGCCTTGGTGTGCAAGATTCGGTAGCACTTTATAGTGACTTTCATTAATAATATATATTGCAACAGATATTTTGTTAATGTACATTCATACTGTCTGAAATGCTTATGTTTGCATAAATATCCATATTTGAATCAACATGAACTCTTGATCTGATAACTGTGATATATTGAAATATTTATTACAGTAAGTAGTAAAATAAATTAAAAAAAGACATAAGACATTAAAATATTTACAGCTTATTTGAACAATATAGCATCTTTGCCTCAACCAATGGCATGAGTTTGGGGCAGGACAATCTGTTTGTCCGAACCAAGTCAGATATGTTTGGAAACAATCAATTTTACAATTCAGTTTTGGTGCTGTTGTGCAGAAATTGCACACTTTAAGCATGTTTCTTACTGGCTTATTAGTGAAAGTTATTATAAAGTGTTACAGAAAAAAACAAAAAAACAAAAAAACAAAAACAGAGGTGGTAAATAATATGCTTGCGTATAGAACCAAAAACTACTTAAATAGCGAGAAAATATGTAACTAGCCAATCATTTAAAATGCATAAAAATAAGAGAGAGAGAGAGAGAGAGCGAAAAAAAAAAAAAAAAAATGGGCCGGACCCATGTTGCTGCTTGATATTAACTCTATAAATATTGCTAATAAACGGTAGCCTGTGCTTTGAAAAAATATAAATATATGAAGAGTACTTTTGTTACAAAATTATTCCTTAAATAAACTGAATGCCCACATGCACCTATACGTAAATTCAAATGATTATTTTGTACATTTTATGTACATTTTCTTGCATAGCAGCACATTGAATCATATAGTTCCTCCGATGCAGTTTTTCCTTTTTTCCCCATCTGTCTTTCTTTTTCAAATTTGGCTGAAGTGCCCTACACAGACAAGATACATTTGTTTTGCTGAAATGCTACTTTGTACTACAATCAGAGGTTGTTGTATTATGAAACCATGTAGTGAATGAAGACTGTTTATGCACATGATGCCAAAAATAAATTATACTGAAATATACGCAACACGTGTAGCATTTTGTTGGTTTGCAACCTGACCTAAACACTTCACAAAAGTCTGCATTCAGCATTATCACGGGCAGCGAGCCTGTTTTCTGTAATTAAAGTTGCCGTTCGGTACAACAGCAATCACCCATATTTCCCAGAGCTGTCAGATCTACATGATTTCACAGCGCTGGACGACGTAAATCCCTTTGATTTAGCTCCAGGCTGGCCGAGGCCCACACGTGCTCGAGTTTGAGCGTGGCACACTCTTGGGACCGGGATAATGACCTTTTAGTGCTCAGCGAGATTGAAAATGGATATTAATAGGAGAACTCACCCATTGTGTAATTAGAATAAGCCACAGCGGGCAGGAAAAATCCCTCTGATGGGAGTGTGACTGGGGCCTAGAGGCGTGCAACACAACACCTGCTGGGTGGGCAAACACACAGATGTATACACAGGGCAACATAGTGTGATTTTAAATAAAATGTACTTTTACTACACTCTTAAAAACAAAGGTTCTTTATTGGCATTGATGGTTCCGAACCTTTAACATCCATGAAACCTTTCTATTCCACAAAAGGCTCTTTATAGTTGAAAAATTAAAGGCTCTTCAGGTTATTAAAGGGCACATATAATGCCACTTTTACAAGATGTAAAATAAGTCTCTGATGGCCCCTAGAGTGTGTATGTGAAGTTTCACCTCAAAATACCCCACAGATAATTTTTTAAAGCATGTTAAATTTGTCACTTTTTGATGAGCAAAAACGCTCAATTTTTGTGCGAGTCCCTTTAAATGCAAATGAGCTGCTGCTCTCAAGAAGAGGGCGGAGTTTCAAGAGCTCCTGTTAGCACTGCAGCACCGGTTACCTCACGCAGAGCCAGAGAATATATGCTGCATGAAGACAGAACAGGTATAGTTTAGTTTAATTACGGTTATATGCTGTCATCTTGCTTTTATGACATGCTATTGCATTTGTTACGTACTGTAATGCAGTAACATGGCCTCACCCCTTTGTTACGTGTTCTCGGGGGCAGGGTTTATGTAAATTTTAGGGTTAGTGATGTCACCAACCCGGGAAGAAGCTTGTTGTAGTCCCTACCAGCCGTTTGTTGTAGTCCTTAAACAGAGAATTCTTTAAAAGAAAATATCTCCTTTTGCATTGAACTTTGAGCGTCCTAACTTTGTAGATGTTGTTTATACTCTAACAGCAAAATTACACACTAACTAAAGTAAAAAAGTGAAATCATAACCAACCACCCCTTTAAAATGTTCTCCACACTAAGAAAAAATGGTTTGATTAAGAACTGTTCACTGAAGGTTCTTTGAGGACCAAAAATGGTTCTTCTATGGCATCATATATATATCATATATATATATATATATATATATATATATATATATATATTAGTGGTGTCAAATCAATTAATCGCATCAAATTTTATCATTGATAAAAGTGTCCAATACCCATATATATACAGTGGGTACGGAAAGTATTCAGACCCCCTTAAATTTTTCACTCTTTGTTATATTGCAGCCATTTGCAAAAATCATTTAAGTTCATTTTTTTCCTCATTAATGTACACACAGCACCCCATATTGACAGAAAAACACAGAATTGTTGACATTTTTGCAGATTTATTAAAAAAGAAAAACTGAAATATCACATGGTCCTAAGTATTCAGACCCTTTGCTGTGACACTCATATATTTAACTCAGGTGCTGTCCATTTCTTCTGATCATCCTTGAGATGGTTCTACACCTTCATTTGAGTCCAGCTGTGTTTGATTATACTGATTGGACTTGATTAGGAAAGCCACACACCTGTCTATATAAGAGCTTACAGCTCACAGTGCATGTCAGAGCAAATGAGAATCATAAGGTCAAAGGAACTGCCTGAAGAGCTCAGAGACAGAATTGTGGCAAGGCACAGATCTGGCCAAGGTTACAAAAAAATTTCTGCTGCACTTAAGGTTCCTAAGAGCACAGTGGCCTCCATAATCCTTAAATGGAAGACGTTTGGGATGATCAGAACCCTTCCTAGAGCTGGCCGTCCAGCCAAACTGAGCTATCGGGGGAGAAGAGCCTTGTTGAGAGAGGTAAAGAAGAACCCAAAGATCACTGTGGCTGAGCTCCAGAGATGCAGTCGGGAGATGGGAGAAAGTTGTAGAAAGTCAACCATCACTGCAGCCCTCCACTAGTCGGGGCTTTATGGCAGAGTGGCCCGACGGAAGCCTCTCCTCAGTGCAAGACACATGAAAGCCCGCATGGAGTTTGCTAAAGATGGTGAGAAATAAGATTCTCTGGTCTGATGAGACCAAGATAGAACTTTTTGGCCTTAATTCTAAGCGGTATGTGTGGAGAAAACCAGGCACTGCTCATCACCTGTCCAATACAGTCCCAACAGTGAAGCATGGTGGTGGCAGCATCATGCTGTGGGGGTGCTTTTCAGCTGCAGGGACAGGACGACTGGTTGCAATCGAGGGAAAGATGAATGCGGCCAAGTACAGGGATATCCTGGACGAAAACCTTCTCCAGAGTGCTCAGGACCTCAGACTGGGCCGAAGGTTTACCTTCCAACAAGACAATGACCCTAAGCACACAGATAAAATAACGAAGGAGTGGCTTCACAACAACTCCGTGACTGTTCTTGAATGGCCCAGCCAGAGGCCTGACTTAAACCCAATTGAGCATCTCTGGAGAGACCTAAAAATGGCTGTCCACCAACGTTTACCATCCAACCTGACAGAACTGGAGAGGATCTGCAAGGAGGAATGGCAGAGAATCCCCAAATCCAGGTGTGAAAAACTTGTTGCATCTTTCCCAAAAAGACTCATGGCTGTATTAGATCAAAAGGGTGCTTCTACTAAATACTAAGCAAAGGGTCTGAATACTTAGGACCATGTGATATTTCAGTTTTTCTTTTTTAATAAATCTGCAAAAATGTCAACAATTCTGTGTTTTTCTGTCAATATGGGGTGCTGTGTGTACATTAATGAGGAAAAAAAATGAACTTAAATGATTTTAGCAAATGGCTGCAATATAACAAAGAGTGAAAAATTTAAGGGGGTCTGAATACTTTCCGTACCTACTGTATATGGGTATTGGTCAATTTAAAGAACTGTTTTCAATTTTAATATATTTTAAATGTAATTTATTTCTGTGATGCAAAGATGCAAAGCTGGATATTCAGTTGCTGTTACTTCAGTTTTTAGTGTGACATGGTCCTTCAGAAATCATTATAATATGTTGATTTGCTGCTCAATTATTAATGGTTATTATTTATCAGTGCTGAAAATTTTTTGCTGCTTAATAATTTTTGTGGAAACCAGGATGGATTTTTTTGGGGTTCTTCGATGAATAGAAAGTTCAAAAGAACAGCCTTTATTTGAAATGGAAATCTTCTGTAATGTTATAAATGTCTTTACTGTCACTTTTGATCAATTTAATGCATCCTTGCTAAATAAAAAGTATTAATTTCTTTTATAAAATCTTTTGTATCCCAAACTTTTGAATGGTATCACATTTTTTCACAAAAATATTAACCAGCAAAACATTTTCAATGTTAAGCACAAAATCAGCATATTAGAATGATTTCTGCAGGATCATGTACAAACAAACAAACGAAAAAAGTTAATTATTCCAAACTTTTGACCGGTAGTGTATATGAAAAAATAAAAATGAATGTAATAGTAAATATCATGATATTTGTATAAAAATACATTTTTTGACCTTTAAATACAATGAAAAAAATATAATTGTATTTTCAAAAATGAATGAAACCAACCAACCTCAATGCAACATGATTATGAACTAGGCTTTTAAAAAGTCTCCTTTTTATCATCCAAGACATTCTCATTTGCCACTGACCCATAAACCAATATAGCTAAGATCTTCTGCTATATTTGTACTGCTTCCACGTATGCCTGTTTCATGATCGCAGTAGGTGTGCACCATAATATCAGCCACATTAATTACCCATCATCCCAATGAACCCATGGCCTTGAGCGTAAAATTCTGTTAAGTTTGGAAAGGTACGTCACGAGATGAGAGACTGGCTCTGAATAATCCAGAAACCCACAGAGGCGACAGGAAAGATGATATAGATAATTCATCTCAACATCCACCTATCTAAAAACTCGAGCAGTGGGAATGACAGGCTTTTTTTTTTTTTTTTTTTTGGAGCAGCAGGTAATGGGGTCCTATAAATAGACCTTAATAATTAATGTGGCACCCACTGGAAATCCTACAAAAAGGCCAGAAATAGGGATCTTAGCAATGATCGAGCTAGACAGTCAATGTGATCCAATGCGTGATTTTAATTTTCCCAATGAATTTACTGTGAATTGCTCATATATTGTTGTCTTATCATATTTGAAGGCAGGGATTACTCATATAGTTATTTATGGAAATGCAGATATCAGAGTATTTCAGTTCCCAGGGAAACTATCTGATTTTATTTAACACTCAAACAAGACTCATGACAGACCGTTACCAGCAACTACCAGACAAATACAAAAATAAAACAATTATGTAAAACATAAAAAAAATGTAAAACATTATTTTGATGTATTTTTACCATGATAACCATAGTTCTCAGTATAATATTTCTAACAAATAAACACACACACACACACACACACACAGTACATAAAATATAATGGAATGGAATACAAATAAAATTACAATGAAAAAAAAAAAATGCAAGAATTAAATATTTATTTTTACACACCAAAGTGAAATATTACAGACAGAAAGGCATCCATTTTGCCTTAGCAAGTACCACTAATAACAAACTACAATATAAACAAGCTAGTAAAAAAACCTTCCTTCGTTCATGCGTTCATTGTTCCTGATTTCTTTAATTATACACTATGCATGTTAAAAATGTTGTACAATTACAACCATTGTCAGGTTGAAGGATTTATTGCTATTGGAACTCTCTCCCCATACAAACAAGTTATTAAAATGTCATTTGTTACTCTATACATGCAGTCAGTGTTTTGTTTTGCTGTCTGTAATGAGTTGTTTGTATAACTGCAAGCAAATTGTATGTTTTTGTGGACCAGTGTGAAATAATTCATAAATTAGACACAGAGAAGGCCCTATTTTGAACTCCTAAGAGTAAAACTCAAAATGGCCATGAAGGGGCAGGGAAAATGGTTTCTGCATCTATTTGGGTCATATCGAAGGATTTGTCTATTAATATACCCCTTTCCCGTACGCCTCCATCCTGGTTTTCTGGGTGAATTCATGAAGCTTTGAAAACACACCTGGATCTTTGTGACTGAAATATTTGGGTGTTTGTTGCCCGTTGTGACATGCCTACTCGTGTTGCTTGTCTTTTTGTATGACACTGTTGTGTCTTGTACAGATGGATTAGACACATGAAGTATGATGAAGTAGGATACTTTTTAATAGTCCCATGCAACAGCACAGCCATGTATACACTCTACCTCAACACTGCTTCACTGGTTCCTCTTTTCGTTTTCTAACCCCTTAGTGACACCTAGTGTCAAAACAACATAACATATTCCCCTTTTACTCAAGGACACTTTCACTTAGAAATTACCATAAGAACACATATATCTGTAACTCAGTTTCTTTTCTTTGCAAATCACTTCCTTTACTTTGAATGCACTACTAAATATGGAATTCAAGAAATATCCAACATAACAGCAGGCTTTAAATACAAAATAATTTTTTTTTTTTTTCTTTTAGTGCACAAAGTCTTTCAACCACCTTGGAGAGTATCTCACATGCTGAGGATGAGTTAAAACACACTCATCAGGCCCAGATCTGGGTACATGGACCTGCTCCTGAGGTGATTGCGTAAGCCAATCAGCCACATCGGCTCGGGTCGATCCACTAGGAAAAAATGCCAGTTTTGAAGCATGCCATTTCTAACCTTCTGAAAGAATAGAAGTGTTCTTCCCCACTTGATCTCTGATTTCTTTTGGCTCTGAAAATCTTGGGTGTCCTTTTGGTACGTGCCAAGGAAGCTTAACACGCACTTTGTCTCCTTGTTTTAGAAGAGTATGACGTGCTCTGCGCTTCGTGTCAAACCACTGCTTCATTTTAGCTTGTTGTGCCGGCACTCGCTCGCGCACAACATCAGTAGGCGCTCCCGAAGTTAGAGAGGGCAAGACATCAAGGTGAGTGCGCATTTTTCTTCCATGCAACAATTCAAAAGGAGTCACGCCAGTAGTGGAATGAGGAGTTGTTCTATAGACGTGGAGAAATTCTGTGACAGTTGTTTTCCATGGTTTCGACTGAATTATTGCAGACTGAATGCAACTCTTGAGCACTCTATAGAAGTGCTCAATTGCTCTGTTGGCAGCTGGATGGTATACCGGAGTGCGCACATGAGCAATGTCCCTCGCTTCAAGAATGGCAGAGAATTCCGCAGCTGTAAATTGAGGTCCGTTATCCGTTATCCGTCCCAGCACTCCAGGTTCCCATGACGACTAAACACAGAGGTGAGGAAATGAATCACTTGCTTTGCACTCACTGAAGACATGAACGCAACTTCATGCCATTTACTATGATAGTCCATAAGAGTAAGGGCATAGCGGCAATCCCAGGTAGCCGACTCGAATGGGCCCACTACATCCATTGCTAGTTTTCTCCATGGCTCAGCAGGAAAGGGCACAGGCTGAAGTGGGGCAGAATGTACTTTAGCGGTTTTGTCTGAAGCCTGACACAGGTGGCATGATGAGATAAAGCACATAACCGACTCATCCATCCGCAGCCACCAGTATAGATCGCGCAGTCGTTGCTTAGTGCGCACGATGCCCTGGTGTCCCTCATGCGCGAGCATCACTAACCTATGACGTAATGACACAGGTGCAATGAGACGTGATCCCCTAAGGATGAAGTCATCCGTTGCAGCAAGTTCATGTCTCAATTTGTAGAATGGCAGCAGGAGGGGGTCAACGTGTGAAGAAGAGTGCGGCCAGCCTTGCTGTATCTGTGCACGCCACTTACACATCTCAGGGCAGGAGGAAGAAGCAGCTGCAAATTCTTTTGGGTTCACAGCGGTCAATGCAGAGGTAAGCAAAGCTTCTTGTTCAGGCTCAGTGTCCGAATCACTTTCCATTCAGAAGGCAAAGGAAGACGTGACAGACAGTCGGCAGTGAAGTTATGACAACCTAGTCGGTAGATCACTTCATAATAGAAACGCAGCAAGCGCGCAACCCAGCGCGCGATACGCATTCCTGCATGGTCCCCTCCTTTCGTAGTGAGTAGAGTGGTTAATGCCTGATGGTCTGTACGCAATTTGATCGTCCGACCCCACAAGTATGTCCTCCATTTCTCGACCGCCTAAACACAAGTGAGGGCTTCCTTTTCTACAGTCGAATATTTGCGTTCGGCCGGTGTGTGGGTTCTTGACGCGAAGGCCACGGTGCGTTCAGAGTTATCAGGGTGTATCTGAGAGAAAACAGTCCCGAGGCCATAATCAGATGCGTCAGTTGAGATAAGCGTGGGCAGATCAGGGTTATAAAGGGCCAAAGCAGGACTGTCAACAAGTAGCTGTTTGACTTCTGAAAAACTGTTCTGTGCTTCTTCCAACCAGGAAAACTCTGCATCCTTCCGCAAACGGGTGCGTAATGGCTCAACCACAGAAGCGAAATTCTGAATGAATTTACTGTACCACGACAGCAGGCCGAGGAAAGAGCACAATGGAGGCCCTGTCCCAAATGGCACACTTCATGTGCACTTTCGGTCTTGTGGACTTACAATGCCCTCTGCGTGCGTGTGTCCGTTAAGTCCACAAGACCGTAGGGTGTCCCATTCGTCATTTAAGCTTAAAGAAGGGTGCTCGTGAGCGCCCCCTTTGCAGCTGCTATATGCCCTCGATGCGCACTTCTGCTGAGCCCGCAAGACTGTGAGCTACGCAGAGGACTTTACCTGGCAGTCAAAGCGGCATTACGTCGTGAAAGTGCAGACTCAAAGAAGACCTTGAGGGTTTAGGGTGCCATTTGGGACAGGGCCTTAACAGCATCTGTTGGAGCCGGGGCCTGTAGAATTGCAGCCAGGTGTTGCTTGTCAGGCTTGATACCCTGCGCTGTAACTGTGTGACCCAGGAACTGTAAGCTGGTTTGTCTGAAGTGACATTTTGCAGCATTCGTTTTTAGTCCTGTATCATGCAGACGTTGCAGAACAGTTTTCAGTGAGCGTTCATGCTCCTCAGCAGTGAGTCCCCATAAAATAATATCATCCAAGTAATTTGCCACGTTCGGTAAGTCATGGCCGAAGCGGTCAATGCAGAGGTAAGCAAAGCTTCTTGTTCAGGCTCAGTGTCCGCATCACTTTCCATTCAGAAGGCAAAGGAAGACGTGACAGACAGTCGGCAGTGAAGTTATGACAACCTAGTCGGTAGATCACTTCATAATTGAAACACAGCAAGCGCGCAACCCAGCGCGCGATACGCATTCCTGCATGGTCCCCTCCTTTCGTAGTAAGTAGAGTGGTTAATGCCTGATGGTCTGCAATTTGAACGTCCGACCCCACAAGTATGACCTCCATTTCTCGACCGCCCAAACACAAGTGAGGGCTTCCTTTTCTACAGTCGAATATTTGCGTTCGGCCGGAGTGAGGGTTCTTGACGCGAAGGCCACGGTGCGTTCAGGGTTATCAGGGTGTATCTGAGAGAAAACAGTCCCGACGCCATAATCAGACGTGTCAGTTGAGATAAGCGTGGGCAGATCAGGGTTATAAAGGGCCAAAGCAGGACTGTCAACAAGTAGCTGTTTGACTTCTGAAAAACTGTTCTGTGCTTCTTCCAACCAGGAAAACTCTGCATCCTTCCGCAAACGGGCGCGTAATGGCTCAACCACAGAAGCGAAATTCTGAATGAATTTACTGTACCACGACAGCAGGCCGAGGAAAGAGCACAATGGAGGCCCTGTCCCAAATGGCACACTTCATGTGCACTTTCGGTCTTGTGGACTTACAATGCCCTCTGCGTGCGTGTGTCCGTTAAGTCCACAAGACCGTAGGGTGTCCCATTCGTCATTTAAGCTTAAAGAAGGGTGCTCGTGAGCGCCCCCTTTGCAGCTGCTATATGCCCTCGATGCGCACTTCTGCTGAGCCCGCAAGACTGTGAGCTACGCAGAGGACTTTACCTGGCAGTCAAAGCGGCATTACGTCGTGAAAGTGCAGACTCAAAGAAGACCTTGAGGGTTTAGGGTGGCATTTGGGACAGGGCCTTAACAGCATCTGTTGGAGCCGGGGCCTGTAGAATTGCAGCCAGGTGTTGCTTGTCAGGCTTGATACCCTGCGCTGTAACTGTGTGACCCAGGAACTGTAAGCTGGTTTGTCTGAAGTGACATTTTGCAGCATTCGTTTTTAGTCCTGTATCATGCAGACGTTGCAGAACAGTTTTCAGTGAGCGTTCATGCTCCTCAGCAGTGAGTCCCCATATAATAATATCATCTAAGTAATTTGCCACGTTCGGTAAGTCATGGCCGAAGCGGTCAATGCAGAGGTAAGCAAAGCTTCTTGTTCAGGCTCAGTGTCCGCATCACTTTCCATTCAGAAGGCAAAGGAAGACGTGACAGACAGTCGGCAGTGAAGTTATGACAACCTAGTCGGTAGATCACTTCATAATTGAAACACAGCAAGCGCGCAACCCAGTGCGCGATACCCATTCCTGCATGGTCCCCTCCTTTCGTAGTGAGTAGAGTGGTTAATGCCTGATGGTCTGCAATTTGAACGTCCGACCCCACAAGTATGACCTCCATTTCTCGACCGCCCAAACACAAGTGAGGGCTTCCTTTTCTACAGTCGAATATTTGCGTTCGGCCGGAGTGAGGGTTCTTGACGCGAAGGCCACGGTGCGTTCAGGGTTATCAGGGTGTATCTGAGAGAAAACAGTCCCGACGCCATAATCAGACGTGTCAGTTGAGATAAGCGTGGGCAGATCAGGGTTATAAAGGGCCAAAGCAGGACTGTCAACAAGTAGCTGTTTGACTTCTGAAAAACTGTTCTGTGCTTCTTCCAACCAGGAAAACTCTGCATCCTTCCGCAAATGGGCGCGTAATGGCTCAACCACAGAAGCGAAATTCTGAATGAATTTACTGTACCACGACAGCAGGCCGAGGAAAGAGAGCAATGGAGGCCCTGTCCCAAATGGCACACTTCATGTGCACTTTCGGTCTTGTGGACTTACAATGCCCTCTGCGTGCGTGTGTCCGTTAAGTCCACAAGACCGTAGGGTGTCCCATTCGTCATTTAAGCACTTCTGCTGAGCCCGCAAGACTGTGAGCTACGCAGAGGACTTTACCTGGCAGTCAAAGCGGCATTACGTCGTGAAAGTGCAGACTCAGAGGAAGACCTTGAGGGTTTAGGTTGCCATTTGGGACAGGGCCTTAACAGCATCTATTGGAGCCGGGGCCTGTAGAATTGCAGCCAGGTGTTGCTTGTCAGGCTTGATACCCTGCGCTGTAACTGTGTGACCCAGGAACTGTAAGCTGGTTTGTCTGAAGTGACATTTTGCAGCATTAATTTTTAGTCCTGTATCATGCAGACGTTGCAGAACAGTTTTCAGTGAGCGTTCATGCTCCTCAGCAGTGATTCCCCATATAATAATATCATCCAAGTAATTTGCCACGTTCGGTAAGTCATGGCCGAAGCCAACCCGTATGGGACTCGGCAGAAACGGAAACAGCAGAGCGCACAGACAGCAGTAAACGATGCAGTTTTTGATGGACCGAAGCAACATTCTCTGAAAGCTTCACTTTGTGAACAAAGCCTTTTGCGCATCCCAGTGTACTCAAAGGTGTGGGTGGGTTTGAATGGCACATTACAGGTGCAGTAGGGGCCTGAGATCCAGTAAGAGAAAGAGGGGGAAGCAAGCAATGACCCTCGAAGCGCAAGCATAATCCTTTTATTAGATCCATGCCCAGCAATGTAGTTCCAGAAACTATGAAGAATTTCGCAGAACATGTGACCGTATCTCTAGACACAATGACGGGCAAGCAACCCAATACACGGATTGGTGCACGTGAGTATGTGACCAGGTGAGCATTAGGTGGCTGAAGGGACACGGAACTAAAGTTGGCATCGTATACTGTATGGACTTTGGTAAAATGGAGATGGGTGAGCCAGTATCCACCATCAACTCAGCTTCTAGGGTAGCAGCGGAAGCCTTTATAGTGACAGGACAAACAAGCTTATTTGTGGTCGCTTGGTCATGCATGTAAAGAACAGTATACTCAGGCAGTTCAATTTCGTGTGTCAGCCGATCGACACACTTGGGCAAAATGTCCCGTTTTCTGGCAATTTTTACATTTTGCATGGGCAGCGGGACAGTTTTGAGTGTTGGCCAAATGTTTTTTAGACCCACAGCAGTAGCATGTGCAGGATGATGATGTGAGTGGTACAGGTCCATATGAAGAAGAATAGGAGGGCTTGCATGATGGTTTATGACGCCTCCGACCTGAAGCATCACGTGACCGCGACTGTACGGCTTGCACAGGTACGACCTGGTCCCCTGTGATACTCTTTGCATGTTCACTCAGCCTCAATCTGAGTAGCAATTGAAATTGCCTTTGACAAAGTCAATTCAGTTTCGAGCAGCAGTCTTTCGCGTATGTGGTGACTTGCAACATGTTGAATTAGCTGATCTCTGATAATGTCATCTGTATTCGCACCAAACTCGCATTTGGAAACTAAGTCTCTTAACGCTGCAACGTAATGTAACGTAATTGCCGAGTCGAGTGTGTCACCTGTATCGGGAAGTGTGTAGAAAATTCGTTGCGCCTCAGTTCCAAGACAGTGGAGTAGAAGAGCTCTTTTTCTTGCTTGGGGCCACTCCTCACTGGCTGCATTGATTACTAGAAGATAGTTGTGAAACATTTTTTCCCACGTTGTAAATGGTATAGCCGTCTCCCCCGGGCATGGAAGGAAGGGGCTTGGAAATGGAGCATTTACCGCAGACATCCTACTTCAATTTTTAAGCATAGGCATTCAGCATCCTCGTCGCCAAATTTGTTGTGTCTTGTACAGATGGATTAGACACAGGAAGTATGATGAAGTAGGATAGTTTTTAATAGTCCCATGCAACAGCACAGCCGTTTATACACTCTACCTCTACACACTGGTTCCTCTTTCTTTTTCTAACCCCTTAATAACACCTAGTGTCAAAACAACATAACAGACACCTGTTTATCCCTCTTTCCCTTCCACTTTTCATCTCTCTGTAACTTTTTGTTCTCTTCTCCAAGCTTTCTTTGCTTTTAGACTCGTCATTCTGCAGCTAACCATATTGGAATGAGTGGAGACATCTAAGGTAGCAGAACAGATGCTCTCAGAAAAGAGGTAAAAGCATTAAATTACCATCTCTCTCTCTCTCTCTCTCTCTCTCTCTCTCTCTCTCTCTCACACACACACACACACACACACACACACACACACACACACACACACACACTACGGCAGGTCACATGGGAAAACTGATGGTTCACTGGTCAAATGAACTAAAATGTGGCCTAGTATTAGTAAAGCCTTCAGCAAATGGTGCAATCCATGAATCCATTTGGTGAGCTAAACATTCTGTTTTTGTTGTTTGTAATGAGAAATTTTGTTTGATTAAAAATGATAGTAATGATATTATATTAAATATTTCTGGTCTTACTGTGCATGATTCATCAATGTGCATTATTCTAAAAAAAAAAAAAAAAAAGTTTTTCATAATCTTTCATCAAAACGTAATAACTTTCTAAGTCTCTGAAACAACAACTTTTTCTTTTTCTGCTGATATAACCAAGGGCATTTTGAAGATAGCAGTGTAATATCAAATAATATAATATGCCCACTTTTCACCGTTCATTCCAACATATTGTCTTTTTACTGCTTTGGCTTTTCTTTCACCTTTTGTTGCTGAAACCGATATCTTCCATCTAAACAGAAATCTATCATTCTCCCTCCTGTTTCTGTGCCCTACTTTTTCACAACTTCTTCACCCACCCACCCCCTCTCACCTTCCTGTCATCTTTTTCTGTCTTCCTTTTTCAGCATATGCATCATTCATTTCTGCGCTCATGGATATGGAAGACGTTGCTTTGCCGCCGTGTTTGTTTACTGCATATTGTTGAGAACTGATTAATCCTGCTTAGTAGTTCAGTGCTATCAAGTCTCTCTCTCTTATGTTTATCTTCTCATCCTGTGTGGGCGTTTTTGCATTTGGGCCATTTAAATCACACCGTCTGGATTAAGTCTATGGGAATGTGCTGTATATGCTAACATCAGTGCTGTCTTAAAAATACAATAAAGCTTTCATGTTTTGTTGTCAGTGCTGAGCTTCCAGGGGATTTGTGTTTTGTTTATGGCATACTATGCTGTGCCTTAGGCCTTTGTGCTGAAAAAGTCAAATCAAAGAGCTTTGATTGGTGACAGGGTCATAATATGACGCTCACATTCGTACCACTATGCCAACAATCCAATGTCAGAAACCACAGTCACAAACTATTTACAACTTATATACAGACATTCAGCCAAATGGATGGATAGATGGATGAATAAGTAAACAGACAGACAGACAGACCGGCAGGCAAACAGAATGTTAGATAGACATTCAGAATGATAAAGAATGACAGATAGACCGTCAGAATGATAGACAGACAGAATGATAGAGAGATAGAAAAAATGATAGACAGATATATTGATAGATAGACTGCCAGTCAGACAGAAAGAATGATAGATATACAATCAGATAGAATGATAGACAGAATGGTAGACAGACAGATAGACAAACAGAATTAGACAGATAGACAGCCAGACAGAATGATACATATAAACAAACAGACAAACAGTCACAATGATAGATAGATAGATAGATAGATAGATAGATAGATAGAATGATAGATATACAATCAGACAGAATGATAGACAGAATGGTAGACAGACAGATAGACAAACAGAATTATACAGATAGACAGCCAGACAGAATGATACATATAAACAAACAGACAAACAGTCACAATGATAGATAGATAGATAGACAGACAGACAGACAGACAGACAGACAGATAGATAGATAGATAGATAGATAGAGATAGATAGATAGATAGATAGATAGATAGATAGATAGATAGATAGATTGAGTTTCTGTTGATTAAACCAATTGCCTTCATTGTATTAACTCAAATTTTTAATTTCAATGAACTCAATTTTAAGGCAACGAGGTAACTTGCTTTTTTTAAGTTAAACCAACAATTCTTTTTTACAGTGTAGACCGACAGACAGACAGACAGACTGAAGTTTAAAATGCAGCTAGTTCTTGTAGTCTCATAATTCCACATATGTTCAGCTTTAGCACATTACTCAAGTCTTAGATTTTGTGAATCGGGAGGTTTAACACTGTGACTTCTGACCTGTAATACCCTCCCTCAATAGACCCCAACTCGGCGGGAGGGAAAGGGATTAACCGTTAACGCCAGTTTAACATCGGAGTCATTTCAGCTGTTTGCCAAGGCTTAAATAAAGTCTTAACTCCCAACACAAGTGTCAGGACAGGAATGGAGTACTCACAGGGAGGTAAAAACTCACCATATGGACATCACTGGACACCACTGTGTCTGTAAAACTGTTAATCTACAACAGGGAAGCTGTTTTAAAAGGTGGGTAAGACGACAGTTAACATAACACTGAATAAACAAGACATTCTGTGTTCCTGTCAGTGAGGGGACACTGTTTTTATGGTGCCCCGACGGGTCTCGGTCAACCCTATTATTGAGACAGGCTGTTAAACTGAGAGCTCTTTGTTACGTAACATACTTGCGACAGGCTGTAGTTCACTGCTGTCCTACAAGGTCACTGACAGTTTGTTCTCGGCAGTACTGTGTGAAAGAATTTCTACAATTTGTAGCGAAACAACCCTGTATTGTCTTTTTCTAAAGGCTAACAATCCCAAACTGTGATATTTGCTGAGAATGAGAAGGTTACCCTTAAAAAATGTCAAGCTAGTCACAGTTTATGCCTCAGTGTTTTTTTTTTTTTCTGCTAATTTATGTTGCTTTGCTATTAGATGTACCATCCAAAACATGTATTTCAAGCCACTTAATAAAGTGCTCAGAATGCGCTGTCAATTACAGCTCAACTTTTCTTCATTTCTCGCCATTTTACTTTCCTGCTCCTTCGCACAAGTGCTTGTAAGAGCGTGTTCAGACAGCATAGAGAGTTCAGAGATTGGTTAATCCCTCCTTCCCAGGTGTGTGTCTCCACATGTGTGTGCCCCACTCAGCTGTTCTCTCGGTAGTTTTGAGCATGTTTCTGCAGAAACATGTTTTATTTGCGTCAGAACGAGAGCCTCATCTGAATACTGGAGCTTTCCGGTGCATTTCATTATCACTTTAAATGGGAGAGCAAATAAATCATTTGCTGTGCTGTGGTAGGGGAAGATGCCATGATCCAAGTCTCCATTTCATTACCATTTCATCTCATCACTAACTAGAAGAAACAACTGAGATATTAAAAAGAACTTATTTGCAATTTCTCATTCCTATATGTGGGGGGAAAAACATTTTCGTATATATATATATATATATATATATATATATATTCAAAATACATTAAGTACATTTGGTAAGAAACTATATGTTCAATTTGAAAATATATATTTTCTTAAGCCAAACTGTTTAAAACATTTGAAAGATTTTTTTTTTTTTTTTGTATGAGTATGAAGATATCTGAATGACTTATCAGAATGAACTAGAATGGTAGTCTAGTTAATCTGAGTGAAATTAGGATGCAGCTTTGTCATTTAAACATTTGATTATGTCTGCAAAGAACATGAACCACTTTTATTACAAAAGAGCATATTTTCCATGAAATTGCCCCTTTTAAGGCAGCAACAAATCAGGGGAAGGTGCAGTACTAAAGAAGGTGCATGAGACACACTCAGCCCTGCCAACTACTGATGTATAATTTGTCCGATGCATCATCAAAGCCAATAGCGTTGCATAACGTCAGCAATTTGTGAACATGTTCCTCCGGTCTCAATTTGTAGTTGCATGTTATACTCAAGGATCCTCAGAGCAGCTTTGGTGGTAAATTCCGGGAAAACGGTGGGGACGTGCAGCTGTTGTTTCTGATGTGGGTTTGTTCATGCTAGTTCCTGGCTGAGTGTCTGAAAAGGTTTGGCGCTGGTGCCAGCACCCATGTGGTGACCATATTCACAGATTAAACAAATATACATACTTTTAAAAGCATGCATTAAAAAGTGTTAAACGCACATAACCACACACATATATGCATTTTAAACAAATTTACACAGTTAATTACCGTTTTTTTATTGACACAGCAATGCATTCTGGGTAATATTTATCATTTTAAGAAAAGAGGCCTATAAGCTACTTTCTCGAAAACGACAAATAATATTACCCAGAATGCATTCAACATACAATATATTACTGTGTCAATGGAAAATGGTATTTTACTGTGTAAATTAGTTTTTTTTTTTTACAGTTATTTTTTATATGGTGAATAATGGATCTCATTTCTGAAGGTCAGTGAGTTTGAAAGTATTTTACTATACTTCCTGTCAAACAAATATGACAGCTCTTTCCAGCTGCTAGTTCAGTATTAGCCTGGTGACTTATGTTGGGCTTCCTGGAAGTTGTTGAAACGCGAAGCTCTTCGCTTGAAGGCGAAAGAGATTTTTAGCTGTAGTCTGGATGTGTGCCATTTCATTTACTCAACGGACTCTGGGAGAGCCCAACAACACTGTTCTTGTTGGATAACAAAACTTTCTCTCTGGGCCTGTTCAGTAAAGGTCAGGGCCCAGTTGCAACAAACCTCTTAGGTTAAGTAAACCCTGTTATTATTGGAAGGGTATTATGATGGGTAAGGTTATTTAAGGGTTTTCTTAACTAAAGGGATTTGTTGCCTCACCAACCAGACCCTTAGTGAGAAGTCTGCTGGAGATGGAAGAGTGTACTGCTCTCTATATATTTGTGTGCATCTTTCTGTGGGGTATTTTACTGGTTTTATGCATCATCCACATTAGCCATTTTGCTTAGTCTGTGTAAAGTCTAGTCTAGCTTATTCTGACCAAGAATTATCCACTTAGACAGAAAGGGTTTGCCTGACCAAGATGTAAATTTGACATTTTGTGATTTTAGGTGCATGTGAAATCAGATATAACCCTGAGAGAAAAGATAACTTGCTTACTTGTGTGACAGAGGCAAGCTAGTAAACCTCACTCACCTGGCCTTGTGATGTGCACTAGTGACTGATGCAAGAGACTGCAGCCTTTAGTGTCCTTGTTAGTGCGTCTGCCTCCCATGCCGGAGACGTTGGTTCGAGTAGGAGTTGGAGGCAGTTGTGGCCTAATGGTTAGAAAGTCGGACTTGTAACCCGAAGGTCATAGGTGAGGGGAGTGAATGGACAGCGCTGTCTTCCACTCTCATTACCCACAACTGAGGTGCCCTTGATCAAGGCACCTAACCCCCAATCGCTCCCGGGCGCCGCAGCAAAAATGGCCACTGCTGCGGGTGTGTGTTCATGGTGTGTGTGTGTTCAATATTCACTGCTTTGTATGTGCGCACTCGGATGGGTGAAATGCAGAGCAAAAATTCAGAGTATGGGACACCATACTTGGCTACACGTCACGTCAGTTTCACTTTCTTTACATGCCTGCCTCCCATGCTGGAGACGCCAGATCGAATCCTACTCTGAGCGGGTCGAGTAGGACCAGTTAAACTTGCTACTAAGGTGGCTTTCACTCTGTAAGTTTTGGTGTAGATTCCAGCAGTTTTATATACCATGTGAGTCGAGCTGAAAGATCTGGAATACAGTTCATGTGGACTGCAGTATTGTTTGCAACTGGTGTGAAAGTTATCAGGATTAACTTGTAGAAGTGGAGAGGTGTGTAATCGATCTTCGATTCAGACCAAGTGACTGAACAATGTGTGAAAATCACCGAAAGGTGCGTTTAGACTGACAGCGATTGAACCTTGCTGTTGGTTTCTATAAAGCATTCCTACTTGACTGCAGTATCAAAGTGCATTCCTGTTGGTTGTTGCCACATCTTGTAAAAAGAAATCACTGGGAATCACTGTCATTGTGAAAATACACAGAGAATCTCAAACAAAATTGATGCAAAAATACCTTGCAAACTTTGTAAAATCAGTCAACTAGATCTTTGTGCTTGCCTGAGAACTTCTATTACTTTATTTCCTAATGAAATGAGGAAAACCCACTACTTGGCTACCAGAAATTGATTATAGCTAGCCAATCAGATTGGAGCTTACCTTTCAAGAAAGTTCTCAGCCTTTTTTGTGTGCAGTATGCATAAGGGTGTACATTAAGGTAAAGGTCTTAAGGTTGAATCATCAAGGCTTGCAAACATTACTTTCCTTTTCCTCACCCTTCAAATCAGTGTTCTCGGATCATAAAATGAAGGGTGACAACTTTTGACTGGTAGAATGAAGAAAGACTTAAACTGCTTACTTTTATGAAAGGGAGCAGAGCCAAACACAGGAATTTATGGCATCAGTGATAGGGAAAAATGTTGACTTAGCCTGAAAAGAAGCATTCCATTTGATCATAGCAAGACCAACAGACCACAGATCCAAAGGAAGGACACTTCTGTGAATCTGTGGTGTCTAAGAAAAGATCTAAAGTAGCTCTTTAAACTTCAGATGTCCATATATTAACTGTCAGTGTGTTTCAATGTACCATTCCATGAGGTACGGACAGCACCAGGTGGATCACACATTTACAAGGATTTGAGCTGATAAAATGAGACAATATGTCTTTCACTGGCCAGGGAATGACGGAACAGTCGATCATCTGTTTGGAATGTGTGTGTGTGTGTGTGTGTGTGTGTGTGTGTGTGTGTGTGTGTGTGTGTCAATGGTACATTATAGACTATCCCAGGTGAGGTCAGGAGAGACTGTAGTGTCTCACTTTCTGGAATGTAGAGGGGCAGGATGGTCTTAGTGAACAAGAGAAATCAAGTAATCTCTCAAAGAAAGTAACTTTTATGCAAGTAGCATTAATGTTTCACTGTGATATAAGTCAAACCTGTCAGGCTGTGTTTACACCTGGTATTAAGATGTGTTTTTGTCAATCCAATCACAAGCTGATGACGCTAAATACAGGTGTAAACAGGGTCTAAAAACGTTTTGAGCTTGTCCACTTTCGACAATTTCCAGAGGTAGTCGCAAAATGCATTCGACCAGATTGCTTTCATAGTGTAAATTCTCATGTGGTCGAATGTGTTCGAACAACCACAAAAGACTGCCTACTCCCTGTCTACTGAGCTAATGTGTAAACATTATGAAGGTGCTGCTCTTTGTATGTTTTTACGTTGTCTCTGATCGTGTTCATATGTAAATTGCGCGAGCTTATTTCGTCTGTTAGACTGAAAGATCTGATTAAAAAAAAACATGCATTTACCCATCCCATAGACTCTCCCCTCGAAGATATCAGGACAGAAGTGGTCAAAAATGGACAAAAGAGACTAATTAAAACACCGGGTGTAAACGGGAATGTGTCTCCCTCATCTGCTTGTGATCCGATCAACCAAAACGCATCTAAATGCAGGGGTAAACAGGGCCTTATATCAAACATACAGACAGATCCTAACAGTTTCAACTACTGCAGTACAGAAATTAGACCACTAATGCTACAGGCCAAATGTAGCATATCATGTTTTATACCCCATTATTTTTAGTTAACTTGCACGGCATTGCCAAATCAGCCTTTCTTTTAAATCAAGACATACACTGATATTTTTCCTGTTGATAGTAATGAAACAGTCAAATTTGTTCAGTTAGCCATCCATGAAACGTGAGCACACTGCAAAAAAAATGACTTCTTCATTTTTAATTAATCTGTTTTGACATGTTTTCAAGTGAAATATCTAAAAATTCTCAAAACAAGATAAATTAGCTTGAGAAGCAACACTACATAAGATATAAACACTTAATATCTCAGAGTGTATCTTTAATTTAAGTGTATTAAGTTGCTTCTCAAGTACAGTACATTTTATCTTGCTTCATGGATTTTGAAATATTTTAACTGGAAATATTCATTAAAGGGATAGTTCACCCAAAAATGAAAATGATCCCATGGTCTCACCCTCAAGCCATCCTAGGTGTGTATGTATATCTTCTTTCAGACGAACACAATCAGAGTTATATTAATAAATATCCCTGCTCTTCCAAGCTTTATAATGGTAGTGAAGGAGGCGTGAGATTTTGAAGCCCAAAAAAGTGCATCCATCCATAATAAAAGTACTCCACACGGCCCCAGGGGGTTAATAAAGGCCTTCTAAAGTGAAGCGGTGGGTTTTTGTAAAAAAAAAAAAAATTCCATATTTAAAACTTTATTAACTATAATAACTGGCTTCCAACAGACAGCTGTACGCATTAATTTACGTTGATAGAGTAACCCCTGACCTGACACATGACGCAATGACGAACACAGAAGGGCAGAGGTTAGAGCAAAACAAAACACGAGTTAGAAGTCTAAAACGAGAATTTTTAAAGAGAAATGTTGAAGGATTTCCTCTTCATACTATTATCAAGCTTGGAAGAGCCAGGATATATTTGAATATAACTCTGATTGTGTTTGTCTGAAAGAAGACAGTCATGTACACCTAGAATTGCTTGAGGGTGAGTAAATCATGGGATCATTTTCATTTTTGGGTGAACTATCTCTTTAAGGGGGAAACTTTTTATGTTTTTTGGCCGTTCATTTACACGACAACTGCGTTTTGGGGGCCTGAAAATGCAAACTTTGAAAATGGGTTTCAAAGTGGAAGTTTTTGAAAATAATACCATTGTGGTCTCTGTAAAGAACAAAAACACTAATTTGTGAAACAGTGACGTCATGCGCATGCGTATTACATGTTCAGTCTATAGGTGTGTAATGTTTCTTTACAAAGTGACATCGCCAGCTACTGGCCTGGCATGAATAATACAGCATTTTTAGTCGTTTTCATAGATCCGTGTTAACAGGGATTGTTTTGACAATGTTGCCACCTGTACTCAAAACTTTTGAAAAATGCAAAGAAAATACTTTTCCGTGGTAAACGTACCCTAATAATAAGATTTTTTGCTGTGCAGAAGTTGCAATAAGTAAAATCATTACATTTTCCCATGGAATGGAATGCAATAATTTTTAAACAAATTCTTTCTGCTCTTGTTTCATTAATAATGCCTATTGTACAACAAAATTATTTACATAATTACGTAAGCAGTTCTTATTTGTGTGCCAATTTATGTAAGAATGGTTTTACAAAATGTACACATTAATACTTGCGTTTCATGAATTAGGCCTGTAGTATGATAGAATTACATTAACTTGGGTAAATCTGAAAAAGCAAATTATACTGTAGCTTTTTAAGAATTTTTTCCCATGATCATTCACTTCCAAAACAATGTAATTTTGTTGCGTTGCATTTCGGGTGTTCACTTGCAGTTATAGGGAAAGCATCTATGTTTGTAAAGATATTACAGAAAAGTATTACATCAGGCATTATGTTATCAATGGTAACATCATTTTGTTGCTTCAAAAAAGTAACATAATGCTACTTTTCTAATGTTATATTAACATTACCCTAACTAAACATCAGATCTACGGCAGAAAGTGATTATAGATTCCCTGAGGAAGTTCATTGCTTTATAACTGGTCTGTAGGTACAAGAATAAATATGGCATGTCAAGCTTCCCCTCTGTTCTTTGGCCAAAAAAAAAAAAATAAAATAGGCCTAGAACAGCTAAAAAGCTATTGCTCCTGGCATCTGTTCCTTCCTTTTCGCACATTCACAGATGCCACCATATCTCCCACCATGACAAATCACACCGAACGGAAACAACCAGCAGATCGCAAAGCTTAGATATGTCAATTACCACGGAACCCTGTTTTCCCCTTGTTTATCTCTCTGTTTTTCTTACTATCTCTGTCTCTCCATCCCTGTCAATTATTTCTGATATGAGACCCGGGAAAGAGGCCAATGAAAGGAAGGAGAAGAGATTTGGCATGCTGATGCCGACAGAATTCAGTGGCGCTCTGAAGAAGTGATCTCTACGTTGAGATGACAGGAAATGTACAAAAATAAAAGCTTTAACTGAATTGAACTCTGCAAGAATTTAAGTTTCTCCGACAAGATCTCGCAACGGAGATGTCTGAAAAACATTACCATTTTCACTTGGTGCTCTACATCTAAAATATCACCAAAATAACATAAAATTGTGATAGAGTCAGGCTCGACTTAGCCATTCACAAGAGCTGTACCTGTTAGCATCAAAGCATGCATATCTCCACAAGCTAACTGACTAGTTATTAAGATGATACTTGGGCAGTGAGATTACATGTTGCCAATCTATGCAGTCCAGTCAACCAGACACAGTTCTGACCACCAATTAGCTAATCAGAGGAGACAGGGTTATGGTCCAGAGGTTCCCTTTGAACCTCAGCAGGACCAGTTAGTGTCCAGAGCCTTCGTTGCCAGAGCCTTCATCTCTGGTAGAGTAAATATTAAAAAGACAAGAAATCCAGCAGAGATCAGAAAGGCAAATAGGGCGTTTGGTCTGTCTTACCGTGAGGGGCTGAATTTAATTCGACAGATGGTCTAATTTCTTCAAAGTGGATTAGTTCAGGCAAGAAATCGCAAGTTGCCTTCATCCCAGTGGGTATTTTTTGGGCCAAATTTTCTTGTAATGAAATTTGAAATAATTCAATGGAATTTTGATTTGACTTCGATCCCAATGTGCTAATGCTGCATTCATGTCAGAATTACTGTAATTATAAGATGACATCTTGAAAACAACTTGATTATTGCCAATAAGGAACAACTTTAAATGTTAGCCATGAGCTAAAGTATATGCTAAAGTTGGCCATCAAGTTAACACACCTCTAAAACCTTATTCCTAATGAGTATTTTTTCATTTTCTTTCACAAGATAACTTTATTTAAGAAGCAACACTGTATAAGATAATAAGACTTGTTTTCATATGGAATATAAATGTACACATAAATGACAGATTTTTTCACATGTTTTGCACTTGTTTATCCTTAAAATAAGAGAAAAATCTGCCAGTGCAGTAAGACAAAATGAACCTTCATTACATACACATTAGAACTACGCAAACACATTACCATAGTTCTAGAACCTTCAATATCAAGTATTAAAGTTGTTGAAATGTTCTAAAGCATTTATGGAATCCAAGGCTACGTCTCATTATCTAGATAGCTTAAGCAAATACAGCACACTATTTGAAGGATTGTTCCTAACAAAAGTGAGCATCTGAATTCCTTCATGAAGGTTCCTTCCACAAGGCTCTTAACAAAGGATAAAAATGATGGCCACTTGAAGGAACTAAGTTTTGCCTTTTGTGAAGACACTAATCCAGGGTGGCTAATAATTGGCCGGAAATATTCCTTCATGATAAGTACCCAATTTAAAATAATGTTTTCATAAAAGAACCCTAGGCAATCTTCTACTTCTTAAAAGTCATATCTCCGATGCCAGTGTTGAGTCCTAAGCAGCTGAAACCTCTGTTTCTACCTCAGTTTCTGATTGCGAACATGGTGATGTGACACTGGTTCTGTTCCCAGCGTTGTTGCGTAAAGAGCTCCAATTTGGCTTTTGGAAAGTGGCCTGGGGTCACAACAGTAGGTGATCTGCGTCATTCAGAAAATATGACACATCACACTGACGTTACAAAATTATGTTGATGTGCCCTTTGGGTGCATGAGCACATTTCAAGAAATCATATTCATAAGTATTTTTGTCTTATTTTCCAGTTACAAAATCGAAGTCCTTGGAACAGGATAAATTCACTTGAGAAGCAACACTGCATATAAAACTTGTTTTCATAGATTGTATCTTTAATTCAAGTGTATTACTGTCATTTTTACTTTTAATTATACAGTTAAAAACAAGTGAAAATTGGATGTTCAAGATACGGTAGTTAGATATTTGTACCAGAAAACTAATATATATATATTTTTTTTTTTTACTGTGCAAAATAGTGTATCCCACAATGCAATGCACTTCACCTTCTGTTTCCTTTTAATGAATAATCTGGAACTAATGTAGTACACAGTCTTCTTTTCTTGACCCTTTTGACATTTTTTTTCTTGATTTTTTTACACAAAATTTAACAAAACAATGCAAAATAGCAGTATTTATTTTCAAACTAGACACTATTCACTAAATTAAACTTCATTAACACATTGTTACGAGACCTCATTAATTTGCATGTTTATCGTTGCACTGTTTCACATGCTGTATTTTTAAATAGTAGGCAGTATACAGTGTATATTGTGAAATAAGCATCGTGCTAGTATTCCAAATATAGCCTCTGTGTTTGTTTCCTCAGAAAGATTTACATGAATTCTAGTTAATTTCCAGAGGAAAGGCAGTAACTCAAAGATCATTAAAAAGAGCATATGCATTCGTTGTTGTCATGTTCTGACTTGTGTGAAGTGAACTGAATTACAGGTAGCTGCACCTATAGCATGCTAATCAGAGTACACTAGTATTTCTCCCTAATGAAGCCCTCAGGTTAGAGTGCTAGCGAGAGAATAAAGAAGTAATTCCTCCTGTCTGCACATAATGTATGTGCCCAGACACACTGTCATGTGGAATGTGTTCCCTGCAGCACAATAATGCTAGAGACTAGAAAATAGAACAGCAAAACTATAGCGCTACAGCATTACTGCACCATAAGACCGTGTGTGACGGTGTCTTCATTTTCACCCATGAAATTATTTTAATCGCAACCCTGCCAGATAACTGCTGGCAAAGCGCTATCTTTTTCCCACGCTCAGAGCTTAATCTACTCCATCCATTACATCTATTGAGCTACATGGTGGTTTAGCATATTGGCATGTTGCAATCGAAGAGTTTATCTTTGTCCTGAGTACTTAAAAATGTGCTTTAGCTTTACACTGTGTAAGTACTCAAGCGATAGAATTTCCTTCAAATATTTGTGCCATTAATCTGGTATTTTTATTAATATAGCTAGCTATATAGGGTAAATGAACAAAATAATTACCAAAATAATTAAAAATTCATTCCCACAACTTAATTGTGGCCACAATTTAACTAAGGGGTCGTTTACACGACACTGTTTTCAACTAAAAACGTAAAACTTTTAATGCTTTTATGGCTGTTTGTTTACACAATGGTGTTTTGGGTGCCTGAAAACACAAGCTTTTGAAAAAGGGTTTCAAAGTGAATGAATCTGTGGAAACGATGATGTCATGCACATGTGTATTACATGTTCAGTCTATAGTGTTTCATCGCCATCTAATGGCCTGCCAGCAGAATACAGCATTTTAGTCATTTTCGTGGATCCGTGTGAATGGGGATAATTTTGACAATGGTGTCGTCGCAGAAAACTCAAAGGAAAAACTTCTCAGTTTTAAGCATTTCGGTGTTGTGTAAACGTACCCTAAAATAATAAAGGGGAACTAATTAGTACAATGTGTGACGATTTAACTAGAACGAAGGAGCAAATTAGTACAACATGGCCACAAATTAAGTTAAAGGGTTTTGGTTACCCAAAAATGAAAATTCTGTCATTAATTACTCACACTCATGTCGTTCTACAGCCGTAAGACCTTCATTCATCTTTGGAACACAAATTAAGATATTTTTGATGAAATCCGATGGCTCAGTGAGGCCTGCATTCAAAGCAATGACATTTCCTCTCTCAAGATCCATAAAGGTACTAAAAACATATTTAAAACAGTTCATGTGAGTATGGTGGTTCTACCTTAGTATTATAAAGTGACGAGAATACTTTTTGTGCGTCAAAAAAACAAAATAACGACTTTTCAACAATATCTACTGATGGGCGATTTCAAAACAGTGTTTCGGAGCTTTACGAATCGAATCAGTGGTTCGGAGTGCCAAAGTCATGTGATTTAAGCAGTTTAGCCGTTTGATAGGAGATCCGAATCACTTATTCGAAACAAAAGATTCGTAAAGCTCCGAAGCAGTGTTTTGAAATCGGCCATCACGAGATGTTGTTGAAAAGTTGTTATTTTGTTTTTTTGGTGCACAAAAAGTATTCTTGTCGCTTTATAATATTAAGGTAGAATCGCTGAACTCACATGAACTGTTTTAAAATATGTTTTTAGTACCTTTATGGATCTTGAGAGGTTCAGTGGCTTTGTTCTCAATAGTGGCCTCACTGAGCCATCGGATTTCATCAAAAATATCTTAATTTGTGTTCCGGAGATGAACGAAGGTCTTACGGGTGTAGAATGAAGTAATAAATTACATAATTTTTTATTTTTGGGTGAACTGACCCTTTAAGTAAAACAAAGGAATTAAATACTGGACACGGACACGATTTACCTTAATTAAAATGAAGGAATGAATCAGTACAACATGCATGATTTAACTTTAATTAACGAAGGAACAAATTTGAACAAATCACAATCACTACAGAGAGGGTCGTAAGATTCTCTTCAAATTTTTGCTATGCCACGACTGTAGTTCACCTGAAAGAGAAGATCATTTGCGTTAATGCTTACTACTGTGCCACTTGTGGCAACACTGAGAATGCAACAAATAATTAAACTATTATTTAAAAAAAACAGACATCCTCACCCACTATTATGTATTCTAAAATGGTTGCTACTTCATAAATCCCATCTGTTGTCTTCAAAAAAGAAAATCAGAGACAATAGAAACCCAAGATGGGCCATATCCTGATTAGCAGAGTCTTTCTCAGGTGGCACTGACTAGATTAAAGGGGAACATAGCTTGTCATTTTCCCAGAAAGACACACAACACGCCCCTGTGTTAACCTCGGTTTTGGTGAATGCTGACTGTGACTAAATCACAGGCAATGCTAATGCTGCGAAACATGTCAATGCTGCCAAGTACATGAACATGCTTAGGCATCTCCTAAAGTTTGAAAGGTACAACTGAGTTACATACATAAAAAAATAACAACAACAGGGTCAAATATTCTGTTAGAGGCAGAGTTGAAACATCTACAGTAAACATGTACTGCCCTGCTCTTGTTGTTTGTGAAGAATTTATTGCGCTTAATGACAGACATCAGCGCAGGCTGTTGATGCAGTTGTATAAGCCAAGCATATCATTTGGCTGCTTCAGGAGGCGGGAGCCGCAAGAGTTTCCTGATGTGAAGTCCCACCAGAGTGAAGTTGGGACTCAGATCTTTCTCCCTCTTGGGGGAGGAGAGCAGACGATTGAGAGACTGGGCGTGAAATGAGAAGGGCTTCTCTCTGCTGTAGCTGTAGAGAGAATGAAAGAGTGAAAGACAAAGAAAACAAGAATGCTAGTCTTTAGCATCCTTGTTAGCGCATCCGCCTCCCATGCCGGAGACGATGGTTCGAATCCCACTGGAAGCGGTTTGAGTAGGATTGGTTACATTTGCTGCCATGACCCGGATGGGAGTGAGGTTTACACGCACAGCTCGTACTAGCTTTCCTCCGTTACAATTGGTCAGAAAGATGTTGATTGTGAAGCAGGCTTGGGGAATATAGTGCGAGCTGTGTACACACTACTTTAGACACACACACATAGAGCAAAATCCTGACATCCCTCATTCAATGAGCCACCTGGTTGCTAGGCAACTGAGTTCAGCCAGCCACCAGTGCCAAGAACTCCCAATTCTGCTGTGAGCTTGTATGTGTGCAAATTCCTGTAAGTCTGTGAGCATAGCTAGATGCTGAATTATAAAATCGTCAGCAGGACTGTCCCATGTACGTCTTTAGCTGGTTTTAAATGCTTTGCAGAGGAACCACCAAAAAAACACATACACATTAAAGGTCTGAATATTGGCAAGTGTCACAGCCTTAGGCTGAAAGAGGACATTTTTCATGCTTCAGCACTCTGAGTTTCTCTTCTCTGGCACACTAATGTGTTCAGTAACTGTCGCCTGATCATTCTACCATTGACAAACTGTTAATTGAAACCAACCAATTGAAAACACACCACATTCACACAATATAGCTCTGTTTAAAATTAGTACAAATTACCAGTCCAATTCAAAGCTATTCAACCTTCCTTACCTGTCTTTTCTTTAAAAACCTATTTCATTAAGACACTGTTTCACTTTTAGCTGTTTTAGATATGGATTCCAACAATTTTAGATACAATTATTCCTTATGGAAATGTCTGCACAAAGTTGTTTGGTAAGTTTTTCTGTTGGCATTTTCAGAGCAAAACCAGTTCACACAAAACAAAACAGGGGGGGGTTCTGAAAACAGCTGAGCGCCTGGAGGCGTGCCGTGTGAGCGGAGCTAAAGAGTGACGAGCACGCGCAGCTTTTGCGTAGCGATCAGATGTTGAATGTCATCTTTATGCTGATGATACAGTCATCTATACATCTGCTAAGTCATCTGCCAAGGTTGCTGCAATCTTAAATGAACAAATGGAAAGGATATCTATATGGCTCCAGGAAAATCATATTACTTTAAATGTTGAGAAAGCAAAAAGTGAAAGTAAAAATTAGGGTTCATAAGGAAGAAATAGAAGAGATAGATGAGTTTAATTTCTAGGTGTTGTTTTAGACTCACAACTTAAATTTTATAAGCATAAAAAAACTTTCAAAAATGGTAAGGATTAACCTCAGTTGTTTTAAACTTATTAGACAATATATAACAGTGGAGGCAGCTCAGCTTTTTATGCATGAAATTATCTTGTCCCGCATTTCATACTGTATTACAGTTTGGACTCAAACAAGTGATTGCTTAATCAAAAAACTTGAGATGTTTTATAATCGGGCTCTAAAAATAATGGCTAAAAAGCCATTTTAAAAAAATGGAATATGCTTAGTTTTACAAATTTAAAAGATTTGTCATATATAAAATTAATTTTATATATGACAATAAATGTTTGCACAATAAGGCACCATCTGTTCTATGTAAATTGATAAAAAGACAAGATGTCATAGGTAGAACAGGGGGTGGAAACTGTAGGATTGATTTTCGCAGAACCACACAAGGGCAAAGAGCCTTTTCTGTAAAGGGCTCCCAACTCTGGAAAATGTTGCCAAATGAGTTTAAAATAGTACATGATTTTAAGCCTTTTACATTGATGGTAAAATTCTGGTTTAAAACTAACCAGAGCTGTACACATATTTAAATGAAACTATTGTTGTAGTTATTCATGTTAACAGGGTTGGAAGTAGCCCTAATATAGGTATAGGTTATTTTGATGTTGTTAGATTTATTTTATGATTAACAATTAAAAAAAAAAAAAAAAAAGGGGCCCGAGATGCAAATTAGCTTATGCTATACTCTCGATGTACAATACATATTTTCCAGTGTTGACTGGAATCATGCTTCTTTGTATTGTATTGTGTTTAAATAAACTTATAAATAAATAAATAAATAAATAAAATAAATATTAATTCAATATACTATGAGTCAAGGATTTGAAAAGATTTCTAAAGTTGTAAAAATAAATAACTAATAACCAAATAACTTTTAACCAATTAAAAATCCACCTGAACAAATGTATTGTGAAGCACTGATCAACTGGAAACTAACGTAAAGGCACAATATGTAAGATTTTTGGATTAAAATATTCAAAAACCACTAGAACAACATTATATATTTTGTTGACTTGTGTACTTACATTATCCCAAATGTTTCCAAGAATGTTTAATCCAGAGAAATAAGCAATTTTAACCAGGACACGGAGTGTGTCTGTGTGTCGCCTATCAATGACATCATACCTGCGTTACCCTTGGTTTCCAGTTTTATTTAGTAGAAACCATGAAAACACCAAAGACGCTTTAGTATATTATGTGTTTTATTAGACAGGTGAGCAACTGTTTGGATGGATACATTAATCGACAGAAAACTAATCATGTTATATAGCTCAACGCAGTAAGTCACAGTAAGCCAAGCCCAATATCGATCTAGCTTACTGCAGTGTGCAACATGTGTCTCATAGCAACTGCCGAGTGAATGCAGAGTAGCACTATAACAACTTTCAAAACACAAATGTAACTAATATGATAAAACAGCACTGCTTTACCCCACATACGTTTGACCGGAAGAAGCGGAAGTGACGACTGCGCTGAGTTCCGCTGCTCTCGAGACGTGTGTCAACAGCACTTGGCCCTGCTCTGCTTCATACTACAGTAATGTTAATAATCTCATCCATGAACATGATTTCTGCCCGAGTCCCGTCCCGATTCTTTTCCACCGGCTATAGACGTGAAGACAACACCTCCCATGTTTCCGCGAAATCAAGGCATCATCAAGCTACGCCTTTGTTTTGAATATTGTTTTGAAAATTTCATGGCCCCCAAAATATCTTGTATGAACATCTGAACATGCAATATATCAAAAGAAAGAACAGACCCTATGCTTTAAAAAAAATTGTTTTATTCTAGATTCATGCTTTTTTTTTTTTTTTTATCAACAGTTGAATATGGGTAAGTTTCATTAAAAAAAGGCAAGATTTTAAGGCAAAAATCATAGATGGAGTAGATCGAGTCCATCAACACCCCTAATGCTTTCACAGTCCTGTAGCTCATCCTGGGTCGACATTTCATTCAGTAACATTAGGCAGTTTTGATTTATATGCTGTTTAATGTTGGTGATCGCGTTATTTTACATATACATATTTTGCATATGATTATATATGATATAATTTGTTTCTGCATCTTCTTCGCATGTGTTTTGATCAGGACATTCAGTACTCTTTCAGAAGATGTATCATAGCACCCCCTAGTGTATAACAGTGAAAACACGGAAAGCTGGAAAATTTCTGTCAAATAGCGGGAAGCGCTTTCGCACAAATGACGGAAATATCCGTCAATGGAGGGGAAAGAGTTAACTATGGCATTAATAATATTAAATATTAATTGCACTATATGCCAAGGAAGCACACAGGTCTTATCAACTTTTGCTAGGATAAGAACATTGTTGGTTGAAACACTCAAACAAACAGCTGAATCTAGAAAACAGCTCCATGTGGACATGTTTTTCTTTCTCCAATTCAAACTGTGACTGGACTTCTTTTAAATACCTCGGTGATAAAACCTACATATCTCTATAAACAGTACATCTGGACTGTGAATGTTCAGCAGATGACCTCAGTGTTCACCCCTCACCACAAAGGGCTCACCCTCCTTGGCTTTGCAAACACCAGGAACACCTGGAGCTGTGGATCAGACCGTTACATCAGTGGGTGGAGGTACACACAAACATCTTGTAAGGCAAAGACATTTGCGCCCATATTGGATGGAGTATACACTGATCTCCAGGGTTTGATGAGGTCAAACAAATTCATCACATGCCAACAACGGCTTCTCATAAATCAATCGCACCACAAGCTAACAGCTGCAAAAAACCTATTAAAATGTATTGTACAGCATTTAACCTGAAATTATTTTTTTAATAACTTAAGTTTTGCATAGAAACAGGATAACTTCTACAGACAATATACCGAATAAGAATCGTACCATGAGCTAACAGCTGCAAAAAACCTATTAAAATGTATTGTACAGCATTTAACCTGAAATTATTTTTTTAATAACTTAAGTTTTGCATAGAAACAGGATAACTTCTACAGACAATATACCGAATAAGAATCGTACCATGAGCTAACAGCTAACTTTTTTTTTTTATTAAAGTACCCAGCTAACATGAAACGTTATGGCATAGTTTTTTAAAAAAACGTTCTTCCAGTAACGTTAATGGAACATTCTTTCAAAATCCGGTCTTTAATATTGTTCTCAAAGCGTTAGCACAAAAACATTATTTATACATAATTCCAGGAACGCTTTTTCTAAAACGTTTTAGTTGGATGATCATCTAACATGTTTTAAACGTTGTTGCTTGTAATGTTCCCATAATGTTTGCAAAATGATAAATGGAATGTTCCCCTAATGTTCGAAAAAAAAAAAAACATTCAGACATTCAGGTACAGTTACGCTACAACGATTTACTAAAAAAGTTTTTCCTTTGTGTTTTCTACGTACAGACGACAACGTTTTCAAAAAAAAAAAAAAAAAAAGGATCCCCGTTCACATGGATCTGTGAAAATGACTAAAAATGCTGTATTATGCTGCCAGGCCAGTAGTTGGCGATGTCACTTTGTAAAGAAGCACTACCTAGCCTAACGAGTTATGATTAATTATTCATATTTCCCTTTTGAGCTAATTTGTTACAGTTGAAAACGGTGTCGTGTAAACACCCTCAGAGAACATTGAGGAAAAAAAAAAAAAGGTTTGCTTTAGGTTAGGTTACACTCAAGGTCGATAGGTTAACATTTGTTAAATATTTACAGCGCTGTCTGGAACTTTTAAGTTCTGCTCCCAAGAACGAGACAAAGTTGATTTAGTGACCACGTTTATTTGAGTAGATTAGCTAGTCAGTATAATCCTCGTTCAGATGCCAGACTCTTGGTGGAGACCAGCAGATTGGACTCAAGGTTCATGTGCGTTTGCTGATTTTGACACATTCCATAACTTTACCAAAACATTTTTATTATTATCACCGCCTTGTTAGAATGCTTTCAAAACAACATCTTCAAATAATAATAGTTTTCACTTTTGGACAATACTGTTTGTCCTTGTACGCAAACTCCAAATGGAGCAACATCATTTAATCCTAGATTAAATGTTTAACAAGAGTGGGTCTTGACCTTGAGGTTAACTGGGACCATTTTTACGAGAACTTGCCTGAGAGTCAATCAGGTGATTCATGACTACAAAACAAGTTGTACAATTTGTCTTTTGAAGTCTCAGAGAGTCACCATGAACTGTTCCCATTCAGGTCCGAACAGGAGAAAAAAAAATGCATGCGACACTGATTTCCAAAAATGAGCTGTTATATTAAAGGAATGCTTCGCGTTCAAGTTTTAAGTTCTAACGACAGAATCTTTGACATTCTGTCGATTAGCATAGAAAATAAATTTCATCTCTTGGTTTATAAAAACAAGCAAAAATCCTATTTACAGAATTGCATGTACAATGTAACATGATAAACGTTAAAAACAAAGATTTAAACGTGTTCAATTTGTACGTATTTACTTTTAATTTGCTTTCTTTCTCTAGAATGCAGTGCCTCATAGACTTTCATTGTAAATGCAGGCACACATTTTGCCTTTTTTTACAAACTGACAGACAAGACAACTATTGTTTAGCGAAATCAAGTGCATGCCACAAATGATATTGATAAAAAAAAAAAAAAAAAAAAAAACCTTCTATTGAATGCACAACATTCCTTCTGAACCGAATTGTGGAAGAGCCTGTAAAATTTACAAAAGAGACTGAACAATAGAATTATGCATCAAAGCGCTTGCAAATATTTTATCAGTGAAGTGTTTTATCACAACCACAAGATCCAGAGCATCTCAGTATGAATATAAGAGTGTGAGCGCAAGCATGTGTGTGTTTACGATGTTGACTGGGGTGCGCCATGCTTTGATCGTGGACTATTGAGCTCTGTGTTTGCTTATAGCGTTTGATCTTTAAAACACTGTCGCGTCAACAGCAGTCTGGCCTCTCAGGCGTACTTAAACCACACATACGCTGCAGAAGACAGCCGTTATATTTTCCAGGCTTACGATCTCAATTATAAAATGACTTCCTGCTGATCAAAGGTGCTCTTTCGTGCACTCTGTATCATATCCACTTTTCTCTCTCGTGAATTGATTGTGATTTGAAGAAACTCCTAACCTTACGTTTTAAACTTTGGTGCGTAGTTTGCTCTATACATGGCCTATGGTACATACATTAATGAGACATTAAATCATGTCTCTTTTTTGAGGAGAGGTATGTTATTAGTTTAAGTTATATAAACTACAATTTTCATTTGGTGTGATAATGCAGGAAAAAATACAATAAACTTACATTTAAGGAAGAATCTGATCCATATCTCAAGACCAGATTGTCATAGAGACTCTTTTGACACGGAAACACCCTAGCAACCACCTAGAAACATGATAGTGACTTTTGCACAGGCAAGTTTAATTCACATTAACAAAAAAAAAAAAAAAAAAAAACTTTTTTGGGCCTAGCTAGCTACAATTTCTAGCTAGCTAAGTTCTAGCTAGCTGTTGCTAGCTCCAAACATGTCAGGCTCTTAATTATCTACAATATCACACCTCGTGAGTCACAGTCTGAATCTTTAAAAAAGCAAACTCTTTTGATCCAGAACGCTTTGCAACACTCTAGCAACAGGCAAGTTTCATTTAGATTCACAAAAAAATACATTTTTGGATCTAGATAGCTACAATTTCTAGCTAAGTTCTAGCTAGCTGCTGCTAGTTCCAAACACATCAGGCTCTTAAATACAATATCACACATTGCACAAGTCAGTCTTAATCTTTAAAAGAAGGAACTCTTTTGACCCAGAACACCTTAGCAACACCCTAACAACCACCCAGCAACATGGCAGTGTCTTCTGCACAGGCAAGTATCATTCACATTAACAAAAAAACATATTTTTTTGGGGTCTAGCTAACTACAATTTCAAGCAAGCTAAATTCTAGCTAGCTACTGCTAGTTCCAAACATGTCAGGCTCTTAAATACACCATCACACTGTGCATAATTCACTGCATAAGTCTGAATCTTTAAAAGAGCATGGCTAACAGAATGGGGTGTTTGGACCAACAGAAAGAGTTAGTTATGTATCCATAAAATCACAGTCGGTTGAACCCATATGATTCTTATCTTCTGTAATGACAACCACAGTGCAGACAGAATTAGGTGAAACACACTCACACACACATATTACACACTCATATAAAACCCTAGTCTCAGCTTTGACCTATTTCTGAGCCGTACAGAGCGGCTCTATAGATTAACGAGTCTGCCAGGAAGCACATACATTGAGTTCCCCAGAAGAGCTACGCTTTGGGGCTTCACATGTACACGGTTCTTCAGAGCAACTCGTAACAGGCTTTACTCTGGGTGCTTCATTCTTCTGACCTAAATAAATGCAAGAAAAAGAGCAAAGTGTTTTCCAATGTGCGTCTGCATGCGCAGGTGGGTGTATGCATGTCTTTGAGGGTTATAGGGTCAACAATATTAAATGATTAATATTTTAAATTAAAAATAAATTATGTTTTTATTATATGTATAAAACACGTTTATATTACAATAAATATTACATTTTAAAAATATATTTGAAACAATTTTTCCATATTTAATATTATTTACATAAATACAAAATTTGATTTGAAAATATCAGGGAATGTGAATTCTAAGGCTATAAATGTATTATTCAAAAGGTGTGGGAACTAATGTTTACATTTATGCATTTGGCAGATGTTTTTATTCCAAGAAACCTTATATTCAAGGTATACATTTTATCAGTTCATGCTTTCCCTGGGAATCAAACCCATAACCTTAGCATTGCTAACATGCGCTCTACTGTTTGAGCTATACATATGTTTAAAACCACTAACTCCACACACCAACAAACAAAAGTTCAATCATTTACTAGCACAACAAAGCACTTTAATGGTGACCTACAAATCTTATCAAGCCATCAGCCTAACTGCACTAAAACACATAAAGGTTTCCTTTCGCAAGCCATAAAATCAGAACACTTCCCTCCACCTAGAAAAGGGCATGAAGTACTTTCAACCCTTTTCTTGATAAAAGTGACGTATTATACCTAGAAGGCGCCCCTGAGTACATTTATGCAACATTGAAGTGCATTACGCTCTCTCAGGAAAGTAATGAAAGCTAAGTGTCCCCCTAGCGATCCTCTCTTTCATTAGCTAAAGAGAAATCTCTCTCTGCAGGACCTCTCAAAGGCTACTGCAAATGTTAGCTCCCTCAGGGCAGTCCCGAGCCTGCCGTTTGCCGCACTGCTGACAATGGCCAAGAGCCCTCATTTGCTTACTGAAGTAAACAAGCTCAGTTTGACTGAAAGTTTCTGACAAAGACTAGCAATGCTAACATCTTTTAATTGGTGTTTGCTAAGTTAAACATTTATGTGGTTGCTAATACTTAGGGTTAGAGATCTGTACAAACCCTTAAACTGAGACATTAATCTTTGGGTTGACTTGTCAGCACCCTTTGTGCTTCAGATTTTTTGAAGTAAGGCATGCTATTAGCGATCGCACCTACAATTTTCACCTGGTGCATGATAAAATGGCTGAAAACTTACATAGAGACTTGGGGATGAGCTAAACTTCCTAGCAACCATCCATAATACCATAAAACCTGCGTAGCAATGCATTAAATGCTGTAAACAACCACCGAGAACTAGCATAATTTTAGCATATGTTAAAATCGAGTTTCTACTATATTGTTTACTCATGAAAACAACATGTAATATTACAAGCTAGTAAATGTAGAAGTGATTTAGTTTAAAATTAGAATTCTCCAACGCTGCCTTTGAAATCGCATGAATAGGTACTACACTTGAATTTGAATTTACTTAGCAACTGTAAAAAAAAAAGTAAGTTCTATGTATGTGGGGGTAGTATGAATGAAATTCGGACATACTACATACACCATGTTATTACTGTCATGTGACTTTTCAGCGCTTAACTGCCATTCATAAATCCACTCCTGTGGCCTCATGGGATAGTAAAGTGTCCATTGAATGCGCACTTCAGAATCTCGGCAGAAGTAGCAGGTCATCCGGGGACTTTTCGCCTACTGTTTTTTGAATACTGTGTTTTCGGACATACTACTCTTTTGGCGTACTGTTTTTCGTGTACTATATAGTACGGAAGTATTCAATTTCGGACGCAACGCAATTTTGTTTCACTGTCCTGACCATCTTTATACTTTATACTGACACCTACAGATGTGGATGTAGCATCACACAAAAGCATTTACTGTTACCAATTCCAGTGTAGAAAAAGGCATATTTGTCACATGACTAATTACTTGAAATAAAATAAACTTTATCTGTAATAAAATAAAATATAAAATGTATTAATTTTATTTCAAGCTAGTTGCCAACAAAACAAAATTACTCAAACTTTAACTAAAATTAAAATGAAAACAGGAAATCTGAAAATAAAAACTAATTTGAAATATTAATAAAACTATAATATTACCTCAGTGCTACTAAATGTGTATATATAGCCTATTGATTAAATGGTTTTCCAATGATTTATCGTGGATGAGCATGCATGGCCTTTATGAGTCTATTTTAAATGCCACTTGTTGGATGTTTCGGCAGAGCAAAACGCCTGCATGTCGAATTGATCGGCCTATAAACAGAACTTCTTTGTTTCGCTCCATCATGACTAATAGGCAGCTGTATCTCGGATAATAACGGACAGAAGCATGTGGTTGTAAATGCAGTGAAAAATGTTTTGTGAAAAACAGATAACTAAAGTTAAAGTGTTCAGTTTATGTGCTACAAGCGGTACCACATGAACTGCAGACTGTTTGACATCCGGACTGGGCCGGAAAAAGCAAAAAATTAGCTCAACCAAACGTGATTTTGGAGAAGATCCACCTGTTTGGCAAAACAATGGAAGATGGTACAGTACATTCAACCCAACCAAATTACATATCACTATCAGAAGACTGGTGGAGAGGTTATTCCTATATCTACAGAATCCACTGTAACTGTGTTCACAAAAGTCCTATGCTAGACTGTGATTAGCGAGAGAGAGAGATACTTTACATAAAAACTAAGCTAACAAGCTCACAGTTAACTGATCCAGAGTTGTAATTACAGAAGTTACTGGGTTCACTTCAAGCAGAAAGAGATTATAGGAAATATGATGAACAAAGAGCAAGAGGTAAAGAAGATAGATAGTGAAGAAACTGGATAGAGATGAAAGAAGTATGACACAAAACAAAAGAGAGAGGGAGTCACGGTTGTAAAGGTGTGATGGAAAGCAGATGTGTGTCTTTCTTTTCATAAAAGAGGGGGATGGGATGAAGAAAAACAAAGAGGAGGAACAGTACATGGACACATTTAACATCCTACACCTACAAACACATCTAGGCGTTGGCCAAATGTGGATTTAAAAAAAAAAAAAAAAAAAAAATGCATATGAGAATAAAACTCATTTTCACATAACAAAAATATATGTATTTATATATAGTTTTATTTAAGCATAAACTTAAAAACAATCTGACAGCAGGTTTTTTTGTTTGTTTGTTTTTTAAATCTGAATATTTTCCATATATTTTATCTTAATACATTTTGCTTTTTAAGTGAGTTGTACACGTTATTGTGGTGCATTGTGGGATTGAATGAGTGCACTCGATATCGTCCACTATGGTTTTGGACACCACTACAAATGGCTGTCTTCTCAAATAGTGCCCTATTTAAAGGTATAGGGGGGCGATTTCTGACACAGCCTTTGTTTTCCCTGCTGAAAGAAAACAGCATATGTTAGGTATGTTTTGAAGCATGGCAGCTGGTTTGAGCTGGTTTATGCTGGTCCTTAGTTGGTCATGAGCTCGTTTAAACTGGTCTTTAGTTGGTCCTTAGCTGATCATGAGCTAGTAGCTCCAACTAGCTCCAGCTCAGGACCAACTTAAACCATCTCAAACCAGCTGCCTTGCTTCAAAACATACCTAAACAGCATATGCTGTTTTTTTCAACAGGGTTGTCATGTGAAAAATATGATTAGGTTTAAACTGTTGCTTCGGATGCTGTTTCAGAGACATATTTTAGCGAGGTTAGCTGTACTAGCTAGGTGGCGTTGTGCAGCAGCTAAAGCTAAAGCTAGTACAGTTTTCTGAAGTGAGCCATTTGACGTGATCGGTAAGAAATCGAAGACTCTTGGTCATGTCGAGTGAAAGTAAACATTACATTACCATTATTTGCAATGTGTAACCTTGTGTCTAGCTTAACCTTTGCCACTGTCCCTCAAAATTCACCAGCTGAAGTCAATGCCCTAGTACAAAACTACTCATTAACTGATTTAGACTGATACAACACAAACGACACATTCACTCACTCATTCATATTAGTAAAATATCTCTTAAAGGGGTAGTTCACCCAGAAATGAAAATTCTGTCATCATTTACTCAACCTCAAGTTGGACTTATAACCCAAAGGTCACAGGTTCGAGTCTCAGTACTGGCAGGAAATGTAGGTGGGGGTTGTGAATGAATAGCACTCTCTTCCACTCTTGATACCCACAACTGAGGCGCCTTTGAGCAAGGCCCCTAACCCTCAATTGCTCCCTTTGCACCGCAGCAAAAAACAAAACATAAACAAAACAATGGCTGCCCATTGTTTCGGTTGTGTGTTCACGGTGTGTGTGTGTGTGTGTGTGTGTGTTCACTACTCACTGCTGTGTGTGCACTTGGATGGGTGAAATGCAGAGCACAAATTCCGAGTATGGGACACCATACTTGACTATAAGTCACATCACTTTAAAAGTGAAGTGAAGTCACTTTCACTTTTAAGTCAATGAGGTCCATCAACTGTTTGGTTACTCATATTCTTCAACTGAAGAAAGAAATTCATATAGGTTTGGAACAACTTGAGGGTGAGTAAATAATTACAGAATTTTCATTTTTGGGTGAACTATCCCTTTAAATATATTCCCACTCATATTAACATTTTTAACACACCAGGAACATGTGACTAGGAACATGAAATTGTCCAGCCAGAGCTTCATGTTTCACAGGAGTATAAATATGAGGTAACACAAAGGTCAAATTGAACAGCTGTTTTTTTTGTTTTGTTTTGTTTTTGCGAGATTTATAGAGAGTTGGCAATATATGGGTGTGGACCTTCACTTAACATGAGCGTCCTCTAGTGTTTAAACTGCAAACTGCATGTGTGTGACTAATACAATTTCGCATTTAACACCTTTGTGTGTGTTAAGTGGTTGAGTTTATTGACATGTTTTTCTCAGCGTGGTCTCTTGCACGTAAGTGCATATGTGCATGTTTTGTATGTGCGTTAGCGTGTTAGCTAATCCTAAAATGCCTGTAGGCAGAGATTTCTAACTGTGTAGGGTATTAACTTGCTATAATCTCGGTTGGGGTTCCCTGATCACACTTCACAGGGGGTCACAGCAGGGTTTCTCTGTGTGTTTTTTTCTATTTCAACAGCTCCAGGAGACACAGACGGTGGGCAAACACAATTTATTGACATGTTTTCAGCTCTTAGAGACTCATTAACAGTGAAAATACATTTCTGTCTATAGTCCTGAAGGGAAATTGCTGTAATATGTGTAACTAGTGTGTTTTCGTACAGTTTAAAGTAGGAACATTTCTGATTAACTAAAAATGTGGAGCCTACTAGTGGAAAAATCCACATTGAAACATTGTATTAGTGTCTTTTGTTTAATCAAATGTATGGATGATTCTGGAGGTGATACATTTATTCTTATTTAGTCTTTTGCTCTTGTTTCTATCGTCACCTTGTGGTCAGATGGGTTAATTACGCCATGGCGTCTGGCGCCATCTCGTGGTCGGATTTAGTTGTTACATTTATGTCTCTGGCTCCATCTGGTGGTAAATATACAAAAATAAAGCTCAATACTACCATCTACACCAATTTTGTCTTTTAAAATCAGGTCACATAGGACAAAACGAAACTAAAACAGAAATTCAGGTAGAGAGAAATATGTAAAAACTCTGAAAAGTGCTTAACGAAGCGTTTTGAGTTGCATTCAAATCTCAGAACAGGTTTTGTCTTAGGTATTTTTGTACTAAAACGTATCATAGTTTTAATCTAAATTAACGAATTGGTACCTGATTTGTAAACAAAACCAGTAATGTAAGCAATCTCTATAATTAAAAAAAAAAAAAAAAAAAAAACGCTTATTCAGTAATCACAAACTGCTGTTATTGGTTTAATCAGTCAGCGCTGAGAAAAGTAACAATAGCGTAATAAATATACTGGGACACCTTAATAGCATCGAATTACAAAAATACACAAAGAAGAGTTTAGACTTGACTCATTATTTAAACTCATCGTATTTAATAAGATAAATGATAACTTAAATACCTTCCATAAGATAAGCTCCGCCTTTGCTAACCTTTCTAGTTTTCTGTTTCTATACTTCGCAGTTTGCAGAAAACTCGAGCGATTACACTTGCATTCAGAGTGTTGGAGATACAGCACGCAGATCTGCTCCATTTGCTTTGTATTTGGTGAAAACTTTGAGGAAATGGCTGAACAAACCAGGAACGATGGTTTGATTTTCTATGTCAACGGGAAAAAGGTGCTTCTTGCTTATGCATATCCTAAACGTATTGAGGGAGAATTTCTGGTCATGTGTTTATTGGTTGTAAATACTTGTTTGCTTGTGAACATATTGTCAAGTTCAATCCTTATAGTAATGCATAGAACATTTAAAGACAAAGATAATCCGAATAAAGGCATTGAATCTAATATGAATATAGACTGCGATTAGAATCTGTTTAAAGACATTTGAAATATTCTGCATGAAGACAGTGAATATGCATAAATTACATGTAATCTGCGTGTTTATGCTTCTTGTTGACAGATAATGGAGAAGAACCCAGACCCTGAGACTATGTTGCTGTCTTATCTGAGGCAGAAATGTATTTTTACACGTTTGAATAAATATGCATATTATTATTGTTGTTGTTATTATTATAAATTATTCATATTTTCTATTATGCTTTTTATTAATTTGATTATTTATATAATAAGTTATATTTCTGTAATAGGTTTGTTGATGTTAATTATGAAGTGATACGGTGGATCAATTTTAGAGGAGATTATGCAAATCTGTGATATTTTAACTTTGTTTAGTTTTGCACTCTTTGTGTGTGTTCAGTGCTGTTAACAGGCAGTAAGTATGGCTGTGGTGGAGGTGGATGTGGAGCCTGTACCGTCATGGTGTCCAGATACGACCCTCAGACCAAGAGCATCAAGTATTTAACTCTCTCTCTCTACTTTTCTCTTTTTATCTCACCATTTTACAAATGTGTCTGACCCATGATGGTACTCTTTTCCCCCACCTTTCACAATTGTAAATTAAGATTCAACCACAAACTCAGGCTGTTTTTAGTCAGATTCCTTTGTATTTCTCAAGGAATATAGGCCTACTGCTAGTATATGTATGCTTTTAGATATAAATTAGTTTTTGTTACACAAACTTCATAATAGCTATTTTTTTTTCTTCACTGGCCAGTCATTCTTCGGTCAATGCTTGCCTGCTTCCTGTGTGCCAACTTCATGGAGCGGCAGTGACGACTGTTGAAGGCATCGGAAGCACCAAAACCAAACTACACCCGGTCCAGGTATTGGATTCACATTATAATCTATATTATACACAATCCAGATTGTGAGATCCAGATCATGAGATTAGTATGCAGACAGATTATTATCTAGATTAATATATTAGATTACTGCCGGTTCAAATATCATCTTACAATATAGATACACTCATTGCCGATTATAAGATTAAATTACAGACAGTTTAGATATCATCTGATTGTAACTTCATTTTCATCCTTGATTATATGACACTTAATTTTTTCTCATTAAAAAAAATCCCATAAAACATTAAAATGCAAATGCATTTAATGATTTAAACTAACCTCTTGTTTTTTTGTTCTTAATTTATTAGAATTAAAATTGTGCATTATAATGAAGTATATGTATATATGTGTGCATTTGTACTTATTATATTATTATTATATTATTAAAATTATTTTGTGTATATATAAATATATATATATATATATATATATATATATATATATGTAAAAAAATATTTATATAAACACACACATATATATATATATATATATATATATATATATAAAAAGTACAAATGCACACATATATACAAATACTTCATTATAATACATATATATATATATATATTATTTCTTAATATTATATAAGCAATTACTTTGATTAATGTAATTATTAAATTAAATAATGTGATTAAATATATATTATATTTTATTACAGGGTATATAGTCAACATGATATGATCGTGGACACTTTAATATATCATTGACAGTATGTGTGTTTTGTTCATCAGGAGCGTGTTGCAAAGGCTCATGGGTCTCAGTGTGGGTTCTGTACTCCTGGGATGGTGATGTCCATGTACTCATTACTGAGAAACAACCCAAAGCCCACTTTGGAAGACATAACGGAGGGTCTCGCTGGTACAGTGACACAAACACGATCTTAAATCTACAAAAACCTTAATAACACTTTGACCAATCATGAATGTTCCCATTGCAGGTAATTTATGCAGGTGCACGGGGTACCGCCCCATCGTTGATGGCTACAGAACCTTCTGTGAGGTAAACAGTGCTGATGTCCAGATTCATCCTTTATTTGATTCATTTCAGCAGCTGAATCATGTGGCACTCATGTGGCATGACATTCCAGATCCTTTATGGATTTGTTCCCAGCTGCTCAACCGTTCGCGTTTCTGTCCGTGTCTAATATTCTTGATTCATCTCAAAGTGACCCATTATGATTCAGCATTTTTTGATGTCTTTTATGTTTCTTTTTTGAAACATTTTGGTCAATGGTTGACATTTAGTGTTAAGCATTCTGGTAATGTTAACTGCATGTTTGTCATAAATTAAAATGTGACTTTTTCAATGTGACAGTCAGTTAATATTTTTTTTTTCTCACTTGAAGTATAACTGACATTTGCATGTTGCATTTTATGTGCATTTACGATTCTTAAAGAAACACATAATTTTTCCCCGTTATTTTTATAGAGTGAAAACTGTTGTCAGTTAAATGGCACCGCATGCAGTTTGGCCAATGGAAATGGATCTGTGGAGCCTATAGAGAATGTGAGTATTTTCATCTTGACCAAAACTATATACATACACATATATACACGTTACCTGAAATAAAATATAAAAAACTTTATTTCAGCTAGTTGCCAGCATTTCACATTTTAATTTAGTTTGACTTGATTTACTAAAACAACTACAACTAAAACTGAAATAAGAAATTAATAAAAAACTATATACATTAAGAAAAATACTAAAAATGACAAAAACACAACAAAATTGCTAAAGCTAAAATTAAAATTAAGATGGAAAATATAAAAAACCTAATTGAAAATATTAATAAAAACTACAATAGTATCTCAATGATACTAAAATAACACTGATCTTGACTATTGCACTCACTTTTGTCCTATTTTATTTTACTGCTGCACTTTGACTTTTTACTTTTTAGTTGCTGTAAAAACATACAGTCCAATGTCCTCAGATAAAATATAACTGGGCCCATTCATTATATCTAGCCTTGACTTGTATAATTCTTTTGTTAATGTTTCATTTGGCCCAAAAACTGACTGTTGCTACTAAAATTAAACTTGCATAAATAAACTAGTTGTAGATCAATATAGGTTTTTTTTTACAACTGATGCCAATAACTAGAGAAGAGTGCTGATATATATATATATATATATATATATATATATATATATATACACATAATGTATAATTACTACTTGCAATATTTATTAACTTTACAGAAAATGTAAAGTGCCCCTATTATGATTTTTTGGGATATTACATTCCATGCAGTGTGTAATATAGCTGTTTGTGAATGTAAATGAATGCAAAGTTTCAAAGATCAAAGTGCACAGTAAATGTTATTGTTTCACAAAAGAAAGAATCAATTCTCAGCTCCCAAAACGAGTCTCACTTCCTGTTACATAATTGCGTAACAATGTAACACATTTGCATAATGCCAGCCTATGGTTTTCATTGGATGCCCTCGAAACGACATCTACTTTGACCCACCCTTAAACACTGTAGTTGAAGCTGAGGCCTGAAAGAGTTTGATTCATGATGTCAACATGTTGAGAAGATGCTGTTTTTTAGCACTAAAAGGATGTGGACCCAAGATCAAACTGATACAGTAAAACCGACACCACCGTTATTGTCTGTGTCACTGTGTATCAAGCGCCAAGAAAGATCCGGAGCTGAAATTCAGATATGGTAATGGGCGTTTAGTTTCTGACACGCACTGCGGTAGGACCAATCACAACAGACTGGGCCATCTGACCAATCAGAGCAGAGTAGGCTCTCTGAAAGGAGGGGTTTAGAGAGACCAAATCCTTTATCATGCTGAGAAAAAGAAGTGAGAAAATTAAATTAGTGTTTTTTGATCTTGGATGCATTTAAATCTATTGTAGAAATAAAATAAAATAAAATAAATAAACACTTGCACAGTGGATTGAATGATGTAATAGTAATTTTTGTGTTTAATAGGGTCAGCCAGAGCTGTTTCATAAAGAGGATCTGCTCCCCCTCGACCCCACCCAGGATCTGATCTTCCCTCCTGAGCTCATGGTTTGTCAGACTTGTTCAAAAATGTTCATTCGTCTTCACTGTAGAGTAGGTTATGTAACCATGACTAAAAGGTTTATGTAGAATGTTAGTTTAATGTTTAAGCTTATTATCAACCAAACAACACATTTTAAGCATGAATGCCAAAAATTCAAGGTCTATTTTGTGTTTAGAGAATGGCAGAGATCAAGGACCAAAACAGTCAGAAGTTTTGTGGGGAGAGAATGACCTGGATCAGCCCTGGATCTCTAGATGAGCTGCTCCAGCTGAAGGCTGATTACCCACAAGCCCCTCTTGTCATGGGCAACACCAACATAGGTTGCATATGGGCAAATTGTGGTCGCACCTAATGTATTTTTGTTTGCTAATTCAGCATTATCAGGTCACTGTGACATTTCCCCCCATTCTATTCTATTCTATTCTTCTATTCTATTCTATTCTATTCAGGTCTGGACATGAAGTTCAAGGGAATCTTCCATCCCATAATAATATCACCAACACGAGTGCCTGAACTATTCAAAGTTACCCAGAGATCAGAGGGTATGTGTGTTTTAGTACTTCAGCTTAACCTTATTTCAGTTAGTTTTATTAGTAACACTTATTTCAATAAACAAAATGTATTTTTAATAGTTTTAGTGGTCACGCTTTATATTGGGTGTCTCATACTATGCACTTACATCAAAAAAAGTTAGTTACAATGTACTTATTGTGTTCATATTGAATTGCAAAACACTTTTGCTGCTTTTGAGGTGCGATACGGGTAAGGTTAGGGACAGGATTGGTGGTATGGGTAGGTTTAAGGGTGGATTAATGTGTAAGGGAAGTTCAACATTGTAATTATAGATGCAATTACAGAAATTATTTACAGCTGTAATTACATGCAGGTATTTTTAAAATATAAGTACAATGTAAAAACATGTACACAGTAAGTGCATTGTATCAAATCATTTATTTAAATGTTAGTAATTAGTTGTTAAAGACACTTGATATAAAGTGGGAAGAAATGAAAGCTTCCCCTCACTTTTATATCTCTGACCTCAAAGGCTGAAGCCTCTGTCCTTTTACCATATTAGGAACATGTTTACCACTTCAGTGTTTTTCCCCCTGTCACCTTAAGTCACCCAAGGAATGCATACTTAAACAATTCTGAGAAAAACAAAATCATTTAACCATAAACATATAAGTAAAATCACATGGAAATTATACAGAAACCAAAATTTCCCCAGCACTCCGTCTCCCATAATTTGCGTAAAGTGTTACGAGTCCCGGGCGTGGAACACGTAAACAGATTTAAACCTTGAATTATCAGGAGAAATGAATGCAAGAAAACTTAAGTCGCTTTCCTCAAACGCAGCTTGTAGCGTCTCTTTATTAACATCATATCATTTTGACTTTATAATTAACAATGTCACAAAATACACTATATTCACACATCTGTTGTCTTAACTGTTATATTAGTATCTTTTAAAATGAAACTGTTTTACTGTACAAAATGATCACTGTCACTCTCAAACACATACACTACTCTAAGTCTGAACAAATATACAAATACACTTTCTGAGTCATTTTTTATATTGGTAAATTAGCAAATACTGACATAAAATTTATTATTTACATATGAATTGACCACAATCACCCTGTAATTAGCCTACTTTCATCCTGACATCTAACATTTAACACAAACAAGTTATTCGGTTTAAACACATAGGAAATGTAAACTGACATATCTTATAAATTACCAATGGCACATATTTTCATTTTTTATGAATATATACCCGAATTATCAGGAGAAATAATTGTAAGAAAACGTTAGTGGCTTTCCTCAAACGCAGCTTGTAGCGTCTGAAGTAAACACAACGCGCATCACCACACGGACTCCCTCTAGTGGCAACAGTTGTATTTTTTTTTTAAACCTCAATCTTTAGTGGTGATAATTAATGACTCAGTGTACAATAAACTCTTTTTGTCACATAAATAAAGAAATAAATACATAAATAATTAAATAAATGCATAAATAAATAAAAGAAACATTACCTTGTGACTACACATAGGTGTATCACAAAAGCGTCATGGGTCATAGAAAAAAGGTGGATGGGTTAAGGTGGAAAAAGATTGTCAGATCTGAGCGGGCCGCCTGATGCCTCAATGAATGTTTTGTATTTGTAGGTGTGTGTGTTGGAGCTGGGTGCAGTATGTCTGTTTTGAAGAGTGTGTTGGAGAGAAGTATAAATGATTTCCTGCCAGAAAACACGCACTTGTTTCGGGCTCTTCTGCAGCAGATAAACCTTGTGGGCGGACAGCAGATCCGAAACGTGGCTGTAAGTGTAAACAGACCCTAAATGCATAACGTCACTCTTGCTACACTCACAAATATTTCTCAGTCTCTTATGCTCTTTTCAAAAACTTTATTTTGGCCTCATTTAAATTCTGAGGCAGCAGTTCATGTATCCTTTGCAGAGAAGGTCAATTTTGTGCAAAATGAAAATATTTGAACAGTGAATCAAAAATTTAAGGTAGAATCAACATAAAGCACAATAATTTGATTTATTATTTTTAAATAAATTTTTAATTATTAAAAAATAATGTTTTATTTGATGAAAATGAACTTTTTTTTTTTTTTTTTGTATTTATTTATTTATTTTTATGTTTGTTGAAATATATAGACACTGGGCGGCAATATTGCAAGCGCATATCCAAACTCCGACCTGACCCCCGTTTTAGCTGCTGGGAGATGCACTCTAGTGGCGCTTTCTAAAGGTGACCCAACTTCCTAAATAATTTAAAAGTGGTAAAGTGTAAGGTAACACATTATTGCTGACTATAAGTAACTTTGTAACTAAATGTCAACTACAAGTCATTAGATTATTAGTAGACTGTTTGCTTAATTTCTGCTAACACTTTATTTTGATGGTCCTCTGTAACGAAGGTAAAGGCTCAGGGAAGCAGGCAGTGGGAACCAGCAAACATTCAACATAACTTTAATAATAAAATAAACATAAACGACAAAACAAAAGTAAAGCGGCAGCCCCTCAAAGACGACTCCTGCATAAACTAAAACAAAACATCAATGTAAAGTACAAGCATGGTCCTCACTCATCCTTCACTGTCATCACTCCTCGTTTTATCCTTCCTGAGCTCATCCGTGGGACTCGAGACCGGTGTGGCACACAGGTGACGCTCATCAACACTGTTGTAACGGAGGCCAGCTAGTAAGAGCTGTGCGAGTAAACCTCACTCCCTTAGCCTCAAGAGGCGCACTAGCAACTGACGCTAGAGGCTGCGGTCTTTAGCGTCCTTGTTAGTGTGCCCGTCTCCCATGCTGAAGACACCAGTTTGAATCCCGCTCGGAGTGGTTCGAGTTGGGCTTGTTACATTCGCGCTACTGGCCACGCTCCGTTCCCATGGCTCTCGGCCTCACCCTGCTTGCCACATCCGCCAACAGACATTCTACTGTCTAGAAGTAACTTTGCAAATACGTCAACTTATTCTACTAACCCTAACCCTATTCTAACACTCTACTAATACTCTAATGAGAGTTAGTTGACATGTAGTTGCAAAGTTACTTATAGTTAGTAGAATGTCTAATGTGGACTATCGAAATAAAGTGTAAACAAGTGTAATTTTGTTTTAATCAGTACTAGATGATATCTAATATTTCACATTAATTCTGAAGTAATTATCTTCCTCAAGGAGTTATTTTGTCATGCGTCTCAGTTCTCTACCAAATATCGATTACAGATGGACGAAGGAGGGTGCCTATCGATAAAGATTTTTTCCTGGGATTTGCAAAGACGGCTCTGAAGCCAAATGAGATAGTGTTGTCCGTTTTCATTCCAGCTACAAGACAGGTAAGAAATTAACTATCGGCTAGTTTTTTTTTGTGTGCATTGTTTGCTAAAGGATCATGATTTTTCGGCAGAATGAGATCATCCATGCCTTCCGACATGCCCCGCGTAAGGAGAACGCGCTAGCTACGGTGAACGCTGGGATGCGTGTTTGGTTCAACGAGAACTCCAATGTAGTGAAGGAGATCAGTATTTATTACGGAGGAGTGGGAGCCACCATCCTCAGCGCTGACCACGCGTGTAAACAGATTGTTGGAAGGTAGGACACAAATTTACATCTTTTTGAGTTGCATTTCTTCTGGGATGGGACTAAAAATTAAAGGGGACCTTTTATGCTTTTTTTCAAAGTCTTGTTTTTTTTGGGGGGGGGGTTACTAGAATACATTTTTTTTTAACAACTTTTTTGATGTTGTTGCAGCACCTCTCTTTCCAGTCTGTCAGTAATGCTCTGTTTAGTTCCTGTCTCTATGAAGCCCCTCTTTCTGAAAAGCGCAATGTGTTCTGATTGGTCGGGTGGACCAGTGTGTTGTGATTGGTTAAGAGCGTGTTTGGGAAATATCACACTCTTTACCATAACCAAGAGTTTCGACACACTACTAAAGCAACTCAACCAGGCCTTGCCCCCTTTTTTTGTATATGCCTTTGGTTGGAATTATTTAATTGAGGAATATTGTGACTTGTTCATTCCCAGTAGAAAACTCAAGACTACAATCAAGGTGTTTCAGGGAGTTCAGAAACCATGCGCACTGATATAGAGAATAACTCCTTTTGGAGTGACTTTTTAATGCTCAAACAGCAGCATTACACACTAAAGAAGACTGAAAATGTAAAAAGCATAATAGACCTCTTTAAGTTGCCTACTACTTTGCACTGTTTCTTTGCAAGGCCTTGGGAGGAGGCAACGTTAAGTGATGCGTACAGCACACTGGTTGATGAGATCAAACTTGGGCCGTCGGCTCCAGGCGGGAAGGTGGATTTCCGCAGATCCCTGACCTTGAGTTTGCTTTTTAAATTCCACCTGCTCGTCCTCCATTACCTGAAGGAAAAGGTATGAATGACTTTTGAAGATGGTTATCAAATGAACATAATTTTTACGCCTTTTGTGTGTCTTTTTATTTTTTTTCAGGATGTGACTCAGAGGGAAATACCTCAAGAGATGCAAAGTGCAATTCAGCCTCTTCCTAAACACATTCAACCTGGCTACCAAGAGTTTCAGGTAATGCTATATGTTCCTCCGATGTGCGTTTTTATAGAGATTAATATTTATTGTCATAAATATTAAAAGAAAGCTTATTATTAAAAGAAGTTTTCATACAACCACTGGTGTTTACTTCCCAAAATTTGGCAAATATGCTAGTCAGATCAGATCAGATTAAATGACAAAAAAGCATACATACACAGCAAAATCTCCAGAGTTAAATCAACTCTGCTTAGAGTACATATGGTCGCTCTCTAAATAGTGTTAAAATAACACTGAAGCAGAGTTAAAGTTAATGAGATAATTAAGCAATTAATTAAGTAATGATTGCGCATTAGTGATGAACACCTGCTGTTAACAAGCAGAATCACTGAAGAAAAGAGAAACACAAGAACTACAACTGACTTCAGTCACAGCCTTATTAATTGCTTAATTATCTCATTAACTTTAACTCTGCTTCAGTGTGACTTTAATACTATTTCAAGAGGGACCATATGTACTCTGAGCAGACTCTGGGGATTTTACTGTGTACAAGGTTGTTTTCCATGTCGAAATTGTACATCATGTTCTTCAGTATTGCAATGCAAAAATTTTACATTCCTCCACACAAAAAAATGTATTATATTAAATCTTGTATTACATGTTCCTCGAAAAATGTAATTTATTTACTTTAATGCCCATTTAAATGTATAGGTATTGAGAAAGTGATGAATTCTTGCCGTGGTGGAGACATTGATAATAAACTTTTACAGAGAAAGGGCATTTTGGATGTTTCAGTTAAAAACTATGTCTCCTTCAGGTTTAAATGAAGATTTTGATTTATCATGTTTTTTTGGTTGTTTTTTTTCTTCCTCCCTTTGGGCGCAATATGTATGAATGGCACATATTGCCTGATGTGTTATTGTTCTCATTGTACTTACCTGTTGTTTCAAATGAAGTTGAACTGGATTCTGTTAATTAATCAGTTAAACTATTTGCTAATTGATAATTTGATAATTATAACCTGATGATCTTCAGTGTTTTTAATATAAAGACTGAGTAAAATGTGAATTGTTACGCTGACGAAGGCAGACCAGCCGAAATGCTTGCCCTTGTATCTCCTATTTTAAATCAATAACATTTATTTTAGAGTGCAGACCTTTTGCATTGTTGTCATAAATATAGCCTTTGATGCTGATATGGCATTAGATATTTATTTTTGTGTTGTCATAAATATAACCTTTGATGTTAATATGGCAATTCATATTTATTTATTTTCATAAATATAGCCTTTGAAGCTAATATGGCAATGCATATTTAATTTTTTATTGTCAGAAATAACACTAGGTAATGTTATACGATCTTCAAATATGTTTGGGTTTTTTTTTTTTTTTTTTTTGTAGTGATGAATATTTATTTAAGTATTTAGTGTCATAAATTTAGCTTTTGATGCCGATATGGCAATGGAAATTTATTTATTAATTGTCATAAATATAACACTTGATGCTAATATGTCAATGGATATTTATTTATTGTTTGTTTGCCATAAATATACCCCTTTGATGCTAATATGGCAGTGAATCTTTAATTGTTTATTGTCATAAATAACGCTAGGTATGGTAACACTTACACTATATGATTTTCTGATGTGTGATTTTATTGTAGCTGGTATCATGGTCTCATGGTGCTCATATGGGAAATTTGTGTTCGAATCCAGCTTGCAACATTCCTGTTCCTGTTTCCTTTTTCTCTACACATCATTTATTGTCTTAAATGTTCACTTTTTTCAGTTAAAAAGCAAAAGCACTGGACTTATAGAAGATGAACAACAGACTGTGTTTTTTATGTGGACAGAATGTCTTAGATGGTCAGCCAGCTCAAGATCCGGTGGGCCGACCCATGATGCACCGGTCGGCGTTGAGTCAGGCTACTGGAGAGGCCGTGTACTGTGATGACCTACCGCACACTGATGGTGAACTTTTCCTCACAATTGTGACAAGCTCCAGACCACATGCCAAAATCACGTAAGATGGATGCAGACAGTTTGCACTGTCTGGAAACCCCATACAAAAAAACTGAATTATTCGAACAATATAGAAAACAGTTAAAAATCCATGTGTACAATCATTTGTGCAATCATTTGAATGAATGAATATTCATTTCCATATTAGCAAATGAATATGGTGATAAATATTGTTATTATTATTATAGCCTTTGAAGCTGAAATGTCAATGAGTTTTTATTTATTGCTGTAAATATAGCCTTTGATGCTGATATGGCAATTGATATTTATTTCTTTGTTTGTTTCATTCATTCATTCATCCTTTGATACTGAGATGGCAATGGATATTTCAGTAAAAATGAGTACACAACACTTCACATCTAAATTATTGTTTTGTCTTACCATCGCAGTCATATTGACTTTAGTGAAGCTCTAAAGCTTCCTGGTGTGGTGGATGTAATAACAGCTAAAGACATACCAGGGAAAAAGTTCAGAACCTTCACAGGCATTGATGAAGAACTGCTGGCTGAAGATGAGGTCTGTGTATTATTATTTTTTTTTTATGTAAAGCATTTCTTTGAAGTATGAATTTTAATTATGTACTAAAGTTACCCAAAATAAGACAAAATTTGGAATCTTACACTCCTCTGTGTCCTCAGGTGACCTGTGTGGGTCAGATGGTTTGTGCTGTGGTCGCAGATTCCAAAGCACATGCTAAACGTGGGGCGGCAGCGGTGAAGATCGGTTATGAAGATCTGCAGGAACGCATCTTCACTGTGGAGGTGAGAAGAAATAACCTGCTCATTTTTATTCCTGTCTAACAACATCCATTCTTATAGAGCTGCTCTTGGATCTCCATGTTTTCAGGAGGCCATCGAGAAAGAGTCTTTCTTTCTACCTAAAAGAAAGATTGAGCGAGGAGATGTGGAAAAAGGCTTGAGAGAGGCCGAACAAGTGTATGAAGGTTAGATTGTGCTGCCATATCCATGATCAAGCACACTTCCTCTCTGATCACCTGATTAATGTTTTATAACATGCTTCTTCATGTTTCATAGGAGAGATTCGGATTGGAGGACAGGAGCATTTCTACATGGAAACACAAAGTTTTCTGGTCATTCCAGTTGGGGAAGAGAAGGAGATGAAAGTTTATTTGTCCACTCAGCATCCTGCATTTACGCAAGTATGTAATATATGATCAATAGGGCTGCCCTCGACTAAAGATTTTTCTGGTCGACAAGTAGTCGTTCATTTTAAGTGATTAGTTGACTAATCGCACGTTTATTAATAAACCATATAAATCATAATAAAGAGCCTTTAATGCCTACATAGCCTAATCAGCGCTCAAGTGCATGCAGAAAGCTTGCCACAGCACACCGGCAGAAGTAGGGCTAATGATTATGAATGCATTGGGGAAAAACAGCAAGGACATTGCTTTAACATTTTAATAATTAATTGATAAACTAGTGTTTTCTGTATTTTCAGCTGCAGTGATGAAGTTGACAATGCTGACTCATTTTACTTTCATTATTTTACAAAAGCATGTTTTGTTGTTACTGTGAATGCACACAAATAAAAGTAGACTCTTCACAGATTCAAAAGATGTATTACTCTTATCTGTATGACAAAAAATGACAGAATATTTTAAGTGAAAGTGATCGCACCGGCGCCTCCATGTTAGCTGTCATGCAGTAAGTGCGCTACTATTCAGCTTTCACACTCCACACAAACACTTGAATAGCACACATTTTTCTAGGTTAACGTTAAAGTGAGCGGCCATACTACTTACATGTTTCAGATGATAAGCCATATTTCAGGTTGATGAATGATAGAGCGTTTGGATGTCCTGCCCGATGTACTGTATTTACCACACAGACCAGCTGTTAACGATCTGTCTGTCACAAACTGCGTGACTTCGCCACTTCCTGTGGATTTTTTTATTCCCTGAGACTAAGCGATTAATAAAATTTTGGTCGACTAAGCCTGTTCTTGTCGACTAATGGTTAGTCGACTATTAGGGGGCAGCCCTAATGATCAATTACATATAGAAATGATTATGTCATATCATGATTAAGTCAGTAGCTGAGACTTTATTTTTTATATTATATTATATTTTTATTTTGCTTTATTTATTTTCACAGACCAGGAAGATAAAAATGTACAAGAAAGTTTGTTTGTTCCAATTCGTTGTAGGAGTCAGTAGCTGAGACTTTGGGAATCCCATCCAATCGTGTTTCTTGTCACATTAAGCGTCTGGGTGGAGCTTTCGGAGGCAAGGTCACTAAAACTGCCATTTTGGCCTCTATCACTGCTGTTGCTGCTTGGAAGTGAGTCAAAATACTTTGAAACCCAAACATCAGAATGAAAGCTTTATCATAATTATTTAAATTAGATATTGAATATTAATTATATATAAATGAGTATTTACCATATGAATAATTTTGATATGTAGGAGTTTGGCAAGTATAACTTTCTCTCTCTCTCCAGGACTGGACAACCAGTACGATGTGTTTTAGAGAGAGGAGAGGATATGCTGATAACTGGAGGGCGCCACCCGGTGTGGGGAAAGTATAAGGCTAGTAGTTTTCCTAACACTTAATTATAAAATTACTGTGAATGTTTAGTAGCAGTTATAATTATATTTATTAGCTAGTCTTTATTTATGTAATTTATTTGCATGTTGGCATGTTTCTGACTTTGATTCCAACAGGTGGGATTTCTGAAGAACGGGAGGATAACAGCAGCTGATTTCCAGTACTACACCAACTCCGGAAACACAGTAGATGAGTCCGTACTGGTGAGATGACTTCCTGCTGAAGATCAAAATAGTGGCTTAATAGGGGAAGCTACATGTTCAGGGTCACTCCAGACAGCTTTGTAAAAAACATTGGAGAATATATATTACGGAATTTATACCTTATCATTATTCTTACATTTTACTCTGCCAGGTCGCCGAGAAGATCCTCCTACATCTTGATAACGCCTATAACATTCCAAACCTGCGCGGTCGAGCGGCAGCCTGCAAGACCAACCTGCCCTCCAATACTGCATTCCGAGGGTTTGGTGTGCCACAGTGCATGCTGGTCATTGAGAGTATGATCGATGATGTTGCTCTTAAACTCGGCCGTCTACCTGAGGAGGTCAGTGTCATGCAGTCACAAAAAGATGTTTTGCTTTTAGCCTGTTTACATCATTATACATCATAAATTACTATTGATAGAGCTAATGAACTTTTGGTATTTAAGGGAATATATATTTTTAGTTTTTTTCTAATATTTATATGTATATTTTCTTTTTACTGGCATGAAAATAGCCTTTGATTCTGATACGGCAATGAATGTTTATTTATGTACTTAATGTCTGTCATAAATATAGCCTATGATGCTGATATTGTAATGAATATTTATGTATTTGTTCATACAGTTAGTGGAATGAAAATAGCCTTTGCTTAAATGACAATGATTATATATTTAGTTAATTTATTGATTCGTTGTCATCAATATAGCCTTTGCTGATAGGACAAATAGCCTTTGATGATATGGAAACTATTTTTTTTTTTTTATCTTATCATTTTATTGTTGCAGATCAGGGAGATAAACATGTACAAGGAAGTTTCCTTCACTCACTACAAGATGGAGTTTGACCCAGAGAATCTCGTCCGCTGCTGGAATGAGTGTATGGAAAAAGCTGACTTCAGGCAGCGACGGCAGGCCATTGATCTCTTTAACCAGCAGAACCAGTTCAAAAAGAGAGGAATCGCCATTATACCCATTAAATATGGCATTGGGTTTGCAGAGGCGTTCCTCAACCAGGTTACTGTTACCTAAAACATGCTGCTGAGACTTTAATTTATTTTAAATTAACTCCAAATGATCTTTTGGTATTTTTGTGTGTTTATAACAAAGGCTGCAGCTCTCGTGCATATTTATAAGGATGGATCTGTGCTTGTGAGCCACGGTGGGGCAGAAATGGGTCAAGGCATACACACTAAAGTCCAACAGGTACCACTTCCAACTTTCTGCACAGATCTGCAACAATTTAAGAGTTTTTTTGCTGATCTCATCTGTTTTCTCTCAGGTGGCAAGTCGGGAGCTGAATATTCCTGCTTCTTTGATCCACATCTCTGAAACCAGCACACAATGCGTCCCGAATACCTGCCCGTCTGCTGCGTCATTTGGTACCGACGCCAACGGAATGGCTGTGCAGGTATCGAACACCAGATTTTAAAACACCAGATCAGATTGAAGAACAACACTGAAGAAATGACACTTTGCTACAATGTAAAGTAGTAAGTGTACAGCTTGTATAACAGTGTAAATTTGCTCTCCCCTCAAAATAACTCAATACGCAGCCATTAATGTCTAAACCGCTGTGTTTGGGAAATAGACGTATGAGTGCTGCCAGCATTGCTGCAGAGGTTGAAGGGGTGGGGGTTCAGCCTGTCAGTGCTCAGACCATACGCCGCACACTGCATCAAAATGGTCTGCATGGCTGTCATCTCAGAAGGAAGCCTTTTCCAAAGATGATGCACAAGAAAGCCCGCAAACAGTTTGCTTAAGACAAGCAGACTGAGGAACCGTGTCCTGTGGTCTGATGAGACCAAGATAAACTTATTTGGTTCAGATGGTGACAAGCGTGTGTGGCGGCAACCAGGTGAGGAGTACAAAGACAAGTGTGTCTTGCCTACAGTCAAGCATGGTGGTGGGAGTGTCATGGTCTGGGGCTGTATGAGTGCTGCTGGCACTGGGGAGCTACAATTCATTGAGAGAACCATGAATGCCAACAGAGCATGATCCCCTCCCTTCGGAGACTGGGCCGCAGGGCAGTATTCCAACATGATAACGACCCCAAACACACCTCCAAGATGACCACTTTGCTAAAGAAGCTGAGGGTAAAGGTGATGGACTGGCCAAGCATGTCTCCAGACCTAAACCCTATTGAGCATCTGTGGTGCACCCTCAAATGGAAGGTGGAGGAGCACAAGGTCTCTAACATCCACCAGCTCCGTGATGTCGTCATGGAGGAGTGGAAGAGGACTCCAGTGGAAACCTGTGAAGCTCTGGTGAACTCCATGCCCAAGAGGGTTAAGGCAGTGCTGGAAAATAATGGTGGCCACACAAAATATTGACACTTTGGGCCCAATTTGGACATTTTCACTTAGGGGTGTACTCACTTTTGTGGCCAGCGGTTCAGACATTAATGGCTGTGTGTTGAGTTATTTTGAGGGGACAGCAAATTTACACTGTTACACAAGCTGTACACTCACTACTTTACATTGTAGCAAAGTGTCATTTCTTCAGTGTTGTCACATGAAAAGATATAATAAAATATTTACAAAAATGTGAGGGGTGTACTCACTTCTGTGAGATACTGTATATCATAAAATGTATGCATTTTGGGAGATTGGCCAATTTATGCTTTTAATGTCTGTTTTTGGATTCTTAAAATCCTCCTTTTTTTTTAGGATGCCTGCCAAATACTGTACAAGAGACTAGAGCCAATCAGAAAAAAGAATCCTGAGGGAACATGGCAGAACTGGGTAAAGTTGACAAACTATTAAAATTACAAGTTTTTGCAAAATAAAAATGGCTACAGTAATTAATGTTACATTGTCATGTATGGATAGTGTGGCTAGTATACATCCACATAGATTCACATAGAAAATCTGAATCAGTCACTTTCAAAGGTGTTGTGAAATAGCCTATAACCTCAGTTGATTTATAATAATGCAAAAATCTTTATTTAATATTCATCTATATTTATAAATATCATCTATGGTTAATGAACTATATTATTTGGTGGGTGATTTTTTTTTATTTTGATTATTATTTAATGACTAATAAATACATTTCATATTTGTGTTAATATATTTTTTAATGTAATGCATTTTTTTTTACTTCTTAATTATTAAATATTGGTGTATTTAATCATATTACTGTTGCTGCTGTTATACAAAAGCCACTCAAAGTCATGTTATAAGGATTTTGCCATGCTAAATTACTATTTTGTATACAAGTTTAATACTATTTTATTGCTTTATTATTTTATTGCCATCACTCTTTTTTATATTAGTGTATTATATTTTATATTTTTGTATTCATTTGTTTTAAATTATGTCTTTAAAGATAACAACAGCATTTTTGGAGAAAATCAGTCTGTCAGCCACAGGATACTACAGGTAAATCATCCAGATTTTTGAGTGTTTTTGTTTTTTAAATGTACTTTAAGACAAAAGTGCTAGCTGAGAGTGTTTTTCACACGCTTTCACACTCAGAACAAAAGCTGAAAATTAGACAAAACATGGAGGTTTTGTTTGATGCTTTAGCGTTTTGTCTGTTTTCAGAGGTCATGATCTAGACATGGACTGGGAGAAGCAGGAAGGCAAGCCGTACGCTTACTTCACGTATGCGGTGTGCTGCAGTGAGGTTGAGCTGGACTGTTTGACCGGAGAGTACAGGGTAAATCCAGATATGATGCAGAAGATTTGAGGCATATACATTTTCTGCTGTTTGTTTAATCACTGTAAAACTCATCTGACATACTGCATCTTTTCCTCATAGACCTTAAGAACTGATATTGTTGTTGATATCGGGAGAAGTATAAATCCATCCATTGACATCGGTCAGGTAAGATGCTCTTTACGGTGTTCCATTGCTTACTAGAAATGAACCTTTATTAAATACCAAAATATATAATTTAAACATTAGTGGTTAATAGATATATCTAGAATAGATATATTCTAGTAACTAGAATAACAGAAGCGTTAGCTCCCAGGTCTAAGAGTAAATTTTGAGGGGAAAAAAAAAAAAAAATTATATATACACATATATTTTAATCATTTTAATAATTTAGTTAATAAATATCATCAGTTATCAAATTTAAATATTTTAATAATTTGCTTCATTTATTATTAGTGCAAGTTATTATATTATATTATATCATAGAATCTATATGTAGGCAATTTTTTTAATTAAAAAAAAAAAATGTATCACAGCTTCCACTAAAATATGAAGCTGTTTTAAACTGATAATAATGTTTCTTGAGCACCAAATCAGCATATTAGAATGCTTTCTGAAGGATCTTGTGACACTGAAAACTGGAGTAATGATGCTGAAAATTTCAGCTTTGCCATCGCAGGAATGAATTACATTTTAAAATATATTCAAATAGAAAACAGCTATTTTAAATTGTAATATTTTACAATATTACTGTTTTTACTGTATTCTTGATCAAATAAATGCAGCCTTGGTGAGCAAAAGAGACTAATACTAGAATATATATGTGTTTATTCATATAATATGTATGTGTGTGTTAGATTGAGGGAGCGTTCATGCAGGGTCTTGGTCTCTACACCATGGAGGAGCTCAAGTTTTCTCCATCTGGTGTTCTGTATACACGTGGACCAGGCCAGTACAAGATCCCGGCCTTTTGTGACGTCCCTCTTAAGTTTAACGTCTACCTTTTAGCCGGCTCATCCAACCCTCATGCCATCTATTCATCAAAGGTGATTCACTCTCACTCATACTTATTATGGATGTCTGTACTTCCCAGGTTTACTTTACTTCAAAGTCAATTTATTTTGATTTTGTGGAGCCATTTTGTCACTTGACGTACAAGTGCATTCGAACCTGATACAGCATCCTAATTTTTGTGTGATTTCTTACTAATTTTTAGTGGTTCTTTAGTGGTTGCTTTTCTAGATCCGGTCCAGATTAACATCATTGCAAACTAAAGCTTTCTGATTGTGGTGCAATATCTTGTTATAGGGGATCGGAGAACCGACGTTGTTCCTGGGCAGTTCTGTATTCTTCGCTATTAAAGGCGCTGTGACTGCAGCCCGAAAAGATGCAGGTCTAACCGGCCCCTTCCAGCTAAACAGCCCTGCCACCCCAGAGCGGGCATGTCTGGCCTGCGCCACACACTTCACAAAGATGGTATGAAAATTACAGTAATGCATTTGTGCTCAAGTGTCCAAATCCATATTACACAGATCCTTAAAGATAAATATTTTAAAAAATCCTTTAAATCTGATGTAAATTAATATAGTTTTGTTTTCGGTAGGTTGCACAACCTGGATCAACTTCTGGACCAGCTCAGCCATGGGCTCTGGACATATGAAAACAACATTATCCTATTATTATACTTTATCTTACTCAAAGCTGTTGTGTTGCTCTTATCAAATCACAAGACATTTATGACTTCACAGTCACCTGATTTAACATCCATCTATTATCAGCTGTTTGCCAACACTAATCTACTAAAAATCAGACAAAAGATGCTCTGCATGCGATCACGTCTCAAGACCAATTTATTGTTACTCATGTTTATTATTAACACATCTTAATTTCATCCCACATAAATCAATTAATAAGATTTTCAACATCTTAAGTTTAATAAATGTGAATTATATTATTCTGCATCCTACTATTGAATATTTAAACAAGTTACTTATTGATTTTATAAAATATTAACTGCACAATAAAATATATACTTCCTGACATGTTATCTAAGGTTAATAGTTTGACTCGATAACCAGTTTATGAGGTCAAAGTCTCCAACAATGAAAAGGAAGTGACAGCTTGTTTAGATGAAGCATTAAAAGCTGTTTTTCTTCACACGTTAATAGCCCAGGGTTTGATTTTTACTTTCTTGCCCAGTTGATTCTGTGAAAAAAAAGTGATATTTAAGATTATTATCAAGAGCTGAAACATATAAACCTGAAATATATTAAATGTATCAGATAACAATTATTTTTTTTTATCAAGTATAAAGTAAATTATATAATATTAATATATTATAGAAAGAAAAAAAATATTTGTAACTTTTTTTTTTTAATTATTAATATGAATTTATCCACACTGTTCACCCACCATCCTGGTAAAGCAGTCTTCACAGGCCATGCGTATCTTTTCTGCAGTAGCAGGAGAAGAGAAAGGGAAAGTGTCGCTCAGGCCTCTCTCCCTCCGTGCAGCCGCAATCGCTTCTTTAATGGCAAAGAACAAAGTGCAGCCGAAAAACACAGGAGGCTCCCCGATCCCCTAAATATTTAAAAACAAACTTTTCAACCAATATTTCAACAATAATTAAAATTTCCACTCTGCATAAATATCCTGTTTCGCTCGGAAATATGTCAGATTACAGAAGTATAATAGGTTGGTTGCAAACGTTGTTTTATCTGTTTAAATGATTGAAGTCTGTTGTGAACCAGCTTGACCTGAAGAGTTTTGCCATCACAGAAGCCTAGACACAACTTTTGGTGTTTGTTTTGTCTGCACTTATCACTGAGGTAAATATTACTACTTGCCATTTATATATATTTAAACGACTTTGATTTTGTTTCAACAACATATTGTGTTGACATTCAGGTTGTTTTTTTGTCTTACCTTAGAGGAGTAGATGGCGTGAGGATTGTCTGCGTTGCTCAGCAGATGCACATTAAGCTGAGGAGGGACGTCACACAGAGCTGGGATTTTATACTGAGAGGGACCCCTGGTCAACAACACCCCCTCAGGAGAAAAATTTAGCTCTTCTATAGTGTAGAGCCCAATTCCCTGGACGAAACCACCCTCGACCTGTAAACACACACAGTTTTATCTTACTATGTTTGCATCTAAGGTACAATAGAAAAAACAGATCTTTCGTACCTGTCCAACATCCAGAGCAGGGTTTATGCTCCGACCAACATCCATCACAATGTCAGTCCTAATGTTCTGTAAAATATAATTTCACAGCCCACAAAATTTTGATATTCAAATTGAGTGTATGCACACATAACCTGAAAAATTGCAGGCTTAAGAATCTAGGCCACTGACACATAACAGCTTATCTATCTTTACTAATAAAAAGTATCACAATGCATTCCATAACCAAATTATAATGATATTTATAAATATAGATGATTAAAAGAAGACAAGCACCTTGTGATCGCCTGTCAAGCAGTCAATTTCCACCTCTGAGCAACAGGCACCGAAAGTAAAGTAATAGTATGCGTTGCCCTCACTCTTCTCCCAGTCAACACTGGTGTGGGGGCCCCTGTTATAAGTATATAATTTATTTATGTTATATATTATTTATTTTATATTTACAATCAATTCTCTATCAAAATATCACATCGCTATTTTTTTGGATGCTCAAACATTTTACCATGAGGCTACGTTTTGCTACCACAAGGTAGAACACTTACATAAAGAAACCTGTTGCTGACAAACTGATCTTCTGGCAATATGCTTCCACCACCTGGAAACATGACAGCAGGTAAGTGATTCTCATTTGGCTGTCATTGTAACATCTTTAATTCACTTTTTATTATACAATTGAGTATTTGAATGTCACTCTTACTAACCAGTTGCTGCCAGGTGTATTTGGGATGTTTCTTAATGAGTGGCTCCAGACGTCTCATTAGTTTCTCACAACCATTCTACGTGGAAAATATTACATTTCCAGTCGTGAAAAAAACACATGTAAATACTTGTAAAACACTTGTAAAAGGATGTCACTATACCTTGACCGCCATTCCGACAGCATCCGTGCCAAAGGACGCAGCGGATGGTGCAGCATTGGGCACGTTTCCTGTACAGGTCTCCTTGATGTGGATTGAAGACATTGGAACCTTCAAAATGCGACTGGCAATCTACGATTTGACATGAAGATTAACATTATCTTGTAACTGGCATATTTCATGTGATGTATGTATTTAGATCTATTATTCAACATTTGAGACTCAACATACCTGTATGGCTTTTGTGTTGATACCTTGACCCATCTCGGTTCCCCCATGAGAGATGAGAACCGATCCATCTTTGTAGATGTTCACCAATGCTGCTCCCTGAAGAAAATACCAAGAAAATTTTCCAAGATTGGACGGTCTTCATAGTCGTGTTGACTAATACCAAGTTAGAACCTTTTAAAGTGATTTTGTGAAGCTTCAAACCAGACTGCAAACTCTATTTTATGTGCAATCTCACAAGTTTTCACCCACCTGGTTATAAAAGCCCTTGGAGAATCCGATTCCAAACTTAAGTGGGACAATGGAGATCCCTCGCTTCTTCCAGTGGTTGTGGGCGTTAAACTGCTCGATGGACAGGCATCGACGGGTATAGTCGGATTTCTCCAGACACTCGTTCCAGCACCGCACCATGTCATTGGGGGAAAAGAGCTGCTTATGATGGGTGTAGCATTTCTCATCCTTGTACAAGTTGATGTCTCTCACCTGTGAAGCAGATTTTTATTTTTTTTTTATTTTTGCTTTGCCTTTTCAGAGAGCTGGGAAGAAGGCCCATCGCGGTCCAGAATAATCTCACTTTAGCAAATTCATGATAGCAAAAACTGACACTTATTACAAGGACTATCCCTCAGAAGCAACCTCAACAACTCAACATCACAAATCAACACTTGAACATACAATCTTTGGTTACCAGCTCAGATTTCTAACCATTAAAACACTGTTTGAAGTCTGTTTAACTAAATTGTTCTGTCCAAAAATGATCCACCTGATGTGCAGACAAGCCACACTTCACAGCTACTTCGTGTAGCACGCTTTCAATGATGGTCAACCCTTGAGGTCCACCAAAGCCACGGAAGGCTGTATATGAGGGTAAGTAGGTCTTGCACACCAGTCCACGTCCACGTAGATTAGGGATCTTGTAGCCGTTATCCATGTGAAGGAGAGCTTTCTCCATGATCTGGTCGAAAATTACAAAAAGTTAAACGGTATGTGACTCGAAGACTGACCTACATGGGAATTCAAGGTAAACTTAGATCCATGACCGTGTATCTCTTTGCAAGACTTGCTAACAGATCCTTATCAGGATTAACTCAGAGATTGCCCATTTATAAATGTTAAATTTGACTGAAAAAGTCTGAACAAGCAACATACAAAAGAGGATTCATCCAGAGTGCATCCTCCATTACTGTAGTATGTGATGTCAGCAGCAAGGATTGTTCCATCATTCATGTATCCAACCTGTTGGAAAAAAAGTGGGACTTAAGCTGCTGTGATGCACAGTTGTCCAGTGATGTCAAAAATACTATTACCCATGATGCCAAAATACCTTGTACTTCCCCAAGAAAGGGGACCTGCCACTGGTAATGAGCATGTCATCTCCACGTTCTAGTACACATCGCACAGCACGGCCAGTCCTGTGGATTGATTTTGAGTGTACAGTCATTACTTAGCATTGTTTTTGAAGTCTGCTTTTTATTTTACAAAACAAAATAAGTAATGACACTTATGATGATATGAATCAGAAATGTTTTGTCTTTGCATTTGGCATTACATTTTTTCTTTTTTTTTTGTAAGAAATCTACTACTGTAATGTGTGCGAGCTCCTCTCCTCGTTGAACATACAAAAATAAGTAAACAACATACCTAAATATAAGCAATAAAAGCAAATATACATAAGCACATGCCATTCTAAAAAAGTTACCCAAATTAAAAATAGTTTAATTTTGCCATACTTGTAAGCGGCCGTAGCAGCGATGGCGGATAATGATGCAATCTTCATGACTTTACCACCAAATCCACCTCCCAGCCTCTTCACATGACATGTGATCTTATTGGAGTCAATGCCAAGAGTAATGCCCACCACTTCCTGTTGTTTAAAAAAGTAAATCATGCCAATACTTGAGTAAGAGTATGTAAATAGCACAGTCTGTTGTGTTTTTATTAACTTATTTCATGTTTCACTCTCTTTTTTAAAAAAAAAAGTTAATTTGGTTGATTTAAGCAGATTTACATGAAAATATATATATCTTTATACTGAATCATATTCATCAATGTACAGAATGTCCATGGGGTAATACAGACCTGAGTATAAGCTGCATGCTGACTGGCAACAAAGAGCTCCATTTCACTTGCCTCTCCCTTAGGAATTGCAATCAACCCCTGAGTTTCCATGTAGAAGTGTTCCTGGCCACCCATATATTGCTCACCTGTGACATTTTATAAAATAATTATTATTCGCATTGCATTGAAAAATTTCAAAGAACAGTTTAAAAAAAAAAATAATTCTGTATGAAGAGATTTGAAATGGTTTCAAATCAAGGATTCATATTTAATTGTACACACCCTCCAATATGTGGTCTGCTTTCTCAAATCCTTCTTCCACATTTCCTCTTTCCAGTTTTCTCTTGGGGTCAAAAAATGACTGGTGTTCTATGGCCTCCTTAATAAAAATGTTGTGGTGTTGTGATTAGCAGGATAAGGTATGAGTGCTCATAAACCTTTTTTTAGCACTCCAATATGAAGTGTTTTATTACAGTTTTTCTCTATCGCTTTGGCTCAATTCTCGAACGAGACTTTTTTTCCTGAAAACAATAAGTTCAGGTCTCTGAACAATTAGTTTCTTGTTCACATCAGATTTGGATTTCTTATTGATTTTAGCAATTTGCATGCGTTTTGGCACGTATATTCCATATATGACATGACCTATGACATGGAATATTTGTAAAGTCTGCTGAATTGGCAAATGGCCTGCCATTCTAATGAAATAGGAATCACAATCTTATCAATCAACCAATCCAGTTTGGAAGCATACAGTATGCTATATGGAGTTTGCCCAGCACAATCACTACCATTTTTGAACATGCGGGAATGTCTAAATCCCTAAACAGCAACAACAGTTTATTTTATGGAAATGTGTTATATATAAACTGAAAATACACAGTTGCTTGTTGTGGAAAAGCAATAGGAAGATATGTAAGAATGTGTGGTGTTAGGGGAAGACATACTGAAATAGAATGACACCTACAGTAATATAAAGTGTGACCAAATGGCTATTTTCTTTTTGTGTACTACAGTATTGATTTTTCCTAGTATTTTTTTTTTTTTTTTTTTTTTTTTTTTACTTGCTGCTGAAATCTTTACCTAAAAACTCAGTGTGAGACACAAGAGCATTAAGCTAGACAAAACTGACATTCTTGTATAGTGTAGAAAACAGACAGTGTTAACTAAAACGTATGCAATTTGTATATAACAAATATTTCTTTAGTAAAAAAAAAAAACCCAAAAAAACATGTAAACAATTTGACCAGTGTGGCTCACACAATGACAAAAACACTTTTTATTTTGGTGGCATTGGTCAGTTTACTGATACTATAACTAGGTTTTGAAGCATGAATTAAATGTTTTGGGTGAGTAACTACATTTTGCAGACATGCAATAGAGTTCGGGGGCCTCATTTATAAAATGTTGCGCAGAAACCGTCACAAATTTGATCTTAAGTTCATTTCTCCGATGTGCGTACATGCGATACATAGAATGAACGTACACACAGAAAACGAGCATACGCCTCTCTTTCAGATGTGAAATCTATAAATCGCAAATGATCTTAAACTTGCGCACAGCTGAATGGCTTCAGTTCTCCGCGTTTTAAACGACACCTACTTAATGTCATTTACATATTAAAGATCACCAGTCATCGTCCAAATCCTTGGCGAGCTGCAAAAACAGCTTAGATTTCCAAAAACCTGCAGTAATCTGACAAGGAAATGTGTGTACGTATGCTCAGACACTGTCGTGGCTCTAAGCACTTTTCCACGTCAAAGATCGTTTTTATAAAAATGAGCGTTGGCATGGATTTAAACGTACACACACTCTAAGATCAAATCTGTGCTTACGTACGCTTTATAAATGAGGCTCCTGATGTTCCAGCGAACAGTTGTAACAATTGCACTTACAGTTTTAAAGAATGTTTAGGCTGTTTTGAAAAATGTGCCAAAGCGATTGAGAAAACCTGTAATGTAATTTTAGAATTACCTCTATAGTGAAAAAGACAGGTCGGATGTCCTGGTAAGTAATGGCCACCTGCTCAGCTGCTCGTTTGGCTTGTTCTCTTGTCTCAGCCACAATAGCTCCAATAATCTGCCCCACACAGATGACCTGGAAAGAGCAGATAGACATGAAATGCAAATGCAAAAAAACATTCCTAAGTAGTAACAACTGTTGATTTATATTAAAGCTTGAAGACATCTCATCTGAGGTAGGAATCATTTAGTATTCAGATGTTTCTCTAAACCAGAGAATATTTATTGCGGTACCTCCTCTTGTGCAAAAAGCTCCTCTGGGTTGTTGAACCAGAGTCTTCGATTCTGACCAGGAACATCCTTAGCAGAGATGAAGGCAACCACTCCAGGCATGGCCAGAGCCACTGATGCATCTATAGAACTGAGAGATTTGGATTACTCCCCAAAATTAAAAATTTGAAGAAGCCCATCCACCTGATGAATGAATTAGTTAAACAAGCTTGTGTACCATCCTTAATTCTGAAAGGATTTGGACTCCATACAGAGTGCACTCCCTTTAGTTAAACACATTAGTTTCTAGACACTAAGACACTACCCATAATCCCCCAGTACACCCACCTACTCAGGTGAATATAAAGTCCAGACAGAACAGCTCACAGACATCAGACCTCAGCACAGGAGCATCCTGAACATCTCTACACACTGAGGCAACATGGACACAAGAGCCTCCCTCTCCATTCTGCTGCTGCTGTTTGGCGTCTCCCAGGCATCTCCTCTCATGGTAAGATCCTGTCTAGTCTCTCCCTTACAACAGTTCTCAAATGAGGTGTTTTAAACATCTCTGTTTTTACCACCAGGAGCAGAGGTTTGAAGGAGTGTTTGTATCAGAGCCTGAAACTATGGACATCACTACAAGGATTTTAGACACCAACAATGGTCAGGCACCTTTTAGATTTCTATAAAGCCAGCAATGGGTCACATTTCTAAAAAGTGATCAGGGTTTATAAATATAGTGTTGGTTCATCAATCTGTTTCTCTTTAAATGCAGGATCTTCTGAAGTCTTGATTGAAGGAGATCTGGTGTTTCCCAAAACCAGAAATGCTCTCTTCTGCTTTAACAACAACTGTTTCTGGAAGAAAAACTCTAACAACATAGTGGAGGTCCCGTACATAGTGAGCGCTGAATTCTGTACGTGAAACTCCTTCATTCACTGAACATATTTATGATCCGTGAAGATGTTATTTTGAACCTGTGGAACCTTTTGTTTGCAGCCTATTATGACAGATCAGTGATTGCGAACGCCATGTCCACCTTTCATGCCAAAACCTGCATCCGCTTTGTGGCCAGATCATCTCAGACTGACTACATCAGTATTGAGAACAAAGATGGGTGAGAACAATCATACAATATAAATAGGACTCTCTTTTACAACAAAAACATTAAATCAGATATTTAACCCCTTAATTTCCTCTCTCCTCTCAGGTGCTACTCTTCTCTAGGTAGAACTGGTGGCAAACAGGTGGTCTCCCTCAACAGGTACGGCTGTGTGTACAATGGCATCGTTCAACATGAGCTGAATCATGCCCTGGGCTTCTACCACGAGCAAACCAGGAGCGATCGTGACCAGTACGTCAAAATCAACTGGGAGAACATCTCTCCTGATATGGCCTACAACTTCCAGAAACAGAACACCAACAACCAAAACACTCCATACGATTACGGCTCCATCATGCACTATGGAAAAACAGCCTTCTCCACCCAGCCCGGGCTGGAAACCATCACTCCCATTCCTGATGCGTCGGTGGAAATCGGACAAAGGCAGGGACTGTCCAACATCGACATCCTGAGGATCAACAAGCTGTATGGATGCTGAAGATGAGACTTGTACACATAATAATATAGTTCATGTGTCTGTAGATGAATAGTGGTTTGAGGTTATGTTTTGTCTTTTGATGGTGTTGAATTTCTGAAATGTGTGATTGTGTTGAGTTGTGAAAAATAAAGCTAAACTGCAAGACAAACTTATACTTCATTTGTAATTCAATGTCAGGTTTAAGAAAGTGGTTGACTGTAGCAGTAAATGAATCATAGTATTGAGCTTCACCTGCAACCAAATTAAAGCCACCTGGTTTAACCTTAGGAAAACTGGAGGACTGGGAAGATTATATGATTTATTCAATTCAACAGGGTTTCTTTTCTTTTTTTTTTTTTCTCAAAATGCAATAATGTAGATTTTGAAAGATTTTTGAGATTTGCTGGTATAATCATGTGTTCACAGCTGAAAAGAAAGGTTTTCCATTTTGATGCCTCAATTTTAAAGACCTTTATTGTGTCAAGACCCTGTACTGGAGTCGATCACTTTTGCATCCTCTAGTACAACAAATTCAACTTTCAAATTCACCAAAGACTGAGAAAGTCCCCAGGAGAAATGTGTGATCACCTGAAGAACAATGTGAGCCAAAGATGCACTTCTAGACAGGGTGTGAAGTTCTGGTGAAAATAAGGGCTGTGTTCACAATGGACTTTGGTTCCGGAAAAATGTCAGAGAGCATTCTGTGTGAATGCAAGCCAGAGCCAGAATGCTGGAAAATTTGGTCCTTGTACAAGACCCTAGTAACATTACCGGGATAAATCTTGGAAAATATCAGTGTGAAAAGAGCCAGAGCCAATGCTGTGTGGGGTGTGTGTTGCATTGATGACAATAGTTATCGTACAACAGTTTGACTTGCAGATGGACAAAGATACAAGAAAGAAAATAACAATTGCTGCAAACGAGAGATCAGGGATCTACTTCCCTTTCATGGAGGTGACAAAATGTACCAGCAGTTGAATGATACCATACACAATGTTATTGTTTGTGGAAAGATACAAAAAATTAAAAGAGCTGGACTTTTCAGCCCGTACATTACATGTCAGAAGGGAACACTCTGACCGTGTAAATGAACAAAATCACACAATGCAAGAGCAGTTACCAGAATACTTTTTTTTTTCTCCACCCCCCACCCCAGAATCTCAATCTAAATGAAAATAAGAACATCTTACCTGTGATGTTAGGATCAAAACATTTAGAGGAATTATTCTGCTGCATTGCAAAAACTGAATATAACATTTGGACTAGAGTATAAAATACACAACTTCTTTAAAATTGAATTTGAAACTTTTTCGATCAAAACTTAAAATCACAAAGAGATGAAATGTGACTCATATTTAACTGGTAATGGTGTACAGTTGAATGTGTGAAATGCAGTAGCATTGCTATGCGTAGTTAAACTATTAAACAACTTTACTAAGTAGCAAGGTGGTTTTGTCATTGTTTGAAATCATGTTGCTTTTCAGTAACAAAACAATTAAATCAATTAAGAAGTTGTGTAGTGCTATGAAATACTATATTATTACAATTCTCTTTTAGCAATACACAATAATTGTCCAATTTTCCCTGTTTAATCAGAAGCTTTCAATTTAGCTAAGCTATTTTTTTCTATAAAGTAGCTATAGTTGTCCATCTTCCTAATATTTTTTGAGTCATTTACTAATGTCTATAGTAAACTGAGATATTGTCACAAATAAGGATTCATTGGGAATCTACCTATAGAGCACATTTAAAATTCTGGACCATCCCTGTATAACACTGTGCTGGAGTAGGTGATGAGGTCCAAAAGCTACAGCACGTCCATTATAGTGAATTAGTTAAATAAACTGAGATATATTCTATGTTTGTGCAATTTGTTGGACCAACAAGTGGAATCAGAGTTTCCTCCCTTTAGGTACACATTTTAGACTCTGGACACTAAGACCCTACCCATAATCCCCCAGTCGATCCACCTACTCAGGTGAATATAAAGTCCAGACAGAACAGCTCACAGACATCAGACCTCAGCACAGGAGCATCCTGAACATCTCTACACACTGAGGCAACATGGACACAAGAGCCTCCCTCTCCATTCTGCTGCTGCTGTTTGGCGTCTCCCAGGCATCTCCTCTCATGGTAAGATCCTGTCTAGTCTCTCCCTTACAACAGTTCTCAAATGAGGTGTTTTAAACATCTCTGTTTTTACCACCAGGAGCAGAGGTTTGAAGGAGTGTTTGTATCAGAGCCTGAAACTATGGACATCACTACAAGGATTTTAGACACCAACAATGGTCAGGCACCTTTTAGATTTCTATAAAGCCAGCAATGGGTCACATTTCTAAAAAGTGATCAGGGTTTATAAATATAGTGTTGGTTTATCAATATGTTTCTCTTTAAATACAGGATCTTCTGAAGTCTTGATTGAAGGAGATCTGGTGTTTCCCAAAACCAGAAATGCTCTCTTCTGCTTTAACAACAACTGTTTCTGGAAGAAAAACTCTAACAACATAGTGGAGGTCCCTTACATAGTGAGCGCTGAATTCTGTACGTGAATCTCCTTCATTCATTGAACATATTTATGATCCGTGAAGATGTTATTTTGAACCTGTGGAACCTTTTGTTTGCAGCCTATTATGACAGATCAGTGATTGCAAACGCCATGTCCACCTTTCATGCCAAAACCTGCATCCGCTTTGTGGCCAGATCATCTCAGACTGACTACATCAGTATTGAGAACAAAGATGGGTGAGAACAATCATACAATATAAACAGGACTCTCTTTTACAACAAAAACATTAAATCAGATATTTAACCCCTTAATTTCCTCTCTCCTCTCAGGTGCTACTCTTCTCTAGGTAGAACTGGTGGCAAACAGGTGGTCTCCCTCAACAGGTACGGCTGTGTGTACAATGGCATCGTTCAACATGAGCTGAACCATGCCCTGGGCTTCTACCACGAGCAAACCAGGAGCGATCGTGACCAGTACGTCAAAATCAACTGGGAGAACATCTCTCCTGATATGGCCTACAACTTCCAGAAACAGAACACCAACAACCAAAACACTCCATACGATTACGGCTCCATCATGCACTATGGAAAAACGGCCTTCTCCACCCAGCCCGGGCTGGAAACCATCACTCCCATTCCTGATGCGTCGGTGGAAATCGGACAGAGGCAGGGACTGTCCAACATCGACATCCTGAGGATCAACAAGCTGTATGGATGCTGAAGATGAGGCTTGTACACATAATAATATAGTTCATGTGTCTGTAGATGAATAGCGGTTTGAGGTTATGTTTTGTCTCTTGATGGTGTTGAATTTCTGAAATGTGTGATTGTGTTGAGTTGTGAAAAATAAAGCTAAACTGCAAGACAAACTTATACTTCATTTGTAATTCAATGTCAGGTTTAAGAAAGTGGTTGACTGTAGCAGTAAAGGAGTCATAGTATTGAGCTTCACCTGAAACCAAATTAAAGCCACCTGGTTTAACCTTAGGAAAACTGGAGGACTGGGCAGATTATATGATTTATTCAATTCAACAGGGTTTCTTTTTTTCTTCTTTTCTTTTTTTTCCCCCCTTAAAATGCAATAATGTAGATTTTGAAAGATTTTTGAGATTTACTGGTATAATCATGTGTTCACCAGCTGAAAAGAAAGGTTTTCCATTTTGATGCCTCAATTTTAAAGACCTTCATTGTGTCAAGACCCTGTACTGGAGTCGATCACTTTTGCATCCTCTAGTACAACAAATTCAACTTTCAAATTCACCAAAGACTGAGAAAGTCCCCCAGGAGAAATAAGTGTGATCACCTGAAGAACAATGCGAGCCAAAGATGCACTTCTAGACATGGTGTGAAGTTCTGGTGAAAATAAGGGCTGTGTTCACAATGGACTTTGGTTCCGGAAAAATGTCAGAGAGCATTCTGTGTGAATGCAAGCCAGAGCCAGAATGCTGGAAAATTTGGTCCTTGTACAAGACCCTAGTAACATTACCGGGATAAATCTTGGAAAATATCAGTGTGAAAAGAGCCAGAGCCAATGCTGTGTGGGGTGTGTGTTGCATTGATGACAATAGTTATCGTACAACAGTTTGACTTGCAGATGGACAAAGATACAAGAAAGAAAATAACAATTGCTGCAAACGAGAGATCAGGGATCTACTTCCCTTTCATGGAGGTGACAAAATGTACCAGCAGTTGAATGATATCATACACAATGTTATTGTTTGTGGAAAGATACAAAAAATTAAAAGAGCTGGACTTTTCAACCCGTACATTACATGTCAGAAGGGAACACTCTGACCGTGTAAATGAACAAAATCACACAATGCAAGAGCAGTTACCAGAATACTTTTTTTTTTCTCCACCCCCCACCCCAGAATCTCAATCTAAATGAAAATAAGAACATCTTACCTGTGATGTTAGGATCAAAACATTTAGAGGAATTATTCTGCTGCATTGCAAAAACTGAATATAACATTTGGACTAGAGTATAAAATACACAACTTCTTTAAAATTGAATTTGAAACTTTTTCGATCAAAACTTAAAATCACAAAGAGATGAAATGTGACTCATCTTTAACTGGTAATGGTGTACAGTTGAATGTGTGAAATGCAGTAGCATTGCTATGCGTAGTTAAACTATTAAACAACTTTACTAAGTAGCAAGGTGGTTTTGTCACTGTTTGAAATCATGTTGCTTTTCAGTAACAAAACAATTAAATCAATTAAGAAGTTGTGTAGTGCTATGAAATACTATATTATTACAATTCTCTTTTAGCAATACACAATAATTGTCCAATTTTCCCTGTTTAATCAGAAGCTTTCAATTTAGCTAGGCTAATTTTCTGTAAAGTAGCTATAGTTGTCCATCTTGCTAATATTTTTTGAGTCATTTACTAATGTCTATAGTAAACTGAGATATTGTCACAAATAAGGATTCATTGGGAATCTACTTATAGAGCACATTTAAAATTCTGGACCATCCCTGTATAACACTGTGCTGGAGTAGGTGATGAGGTCCAAAAGCTACAGCACGTCCATTATAGTGAATTAGTTAAATAAACTGAGATATATTCTATGTTTGTGTAATGTGTTGAACCAAGAAGTGGAATCAGAGTTTCCTCCCTTTAGGCACACATTTTAGACTCTGGACACTAAGACCCTACCCATAATTCCCCAGTAGAGCCACCTACTTAGGTGAATATAAAGTCCAGATAGAACAGCTCACAGACATCAGACCTCAGCACAGGAGCATCCTGAACATCTCTACACACTGAGGCAACATGGACACAAGAGCCTCCCTCTCCGTTCTGCTGCTGCTGTTTGGCGTCTCCCAGGCGTCTCCTCTCATGGTAAGGTCCTGTCTAGTCTCTCCCTTACATGATTAATGTTCAAATGAGTCATTTTGAACATCTCTCTTTTTACCATCAGGAGCAGAGGTTTGAAAGAGTGTTTGTATCAGAGCCTGAAACTATGGACATCACTACAAGGATTTTAGACACCAACAATGGTGAGGCACCTTGTAGATTTCGATAAAGCCAGCAATAGGTTTCACGAAATAGTGGTGAAATATGGTCAAGATGTATAAATATGTTCTGGAATTTCATTAGTATGTTTCTTTTTAAATACAGGATCTTCTGAAGTCTTGATTGAAGGAGATCTGGTCTTTCCCAAAACCAGAAATGCTCTCTTCTGCTTTAACAACAACTGTTTGTGGAAGAAAAACTCTAACAACATAGTGGAGGTCCCGTACATAGTGAGCGCTGAATTCTGTATGTGAATCTCCTTCATTCATTGAACGTAACTATGATTCAATTAGATGCCATTTTAAACCTGTGGAACCTTTTGTTTGCAGCCTATTATGACAGATCAGTGATTGCGAACGCCATGTCGGCCTTTCATGCCAAAACCTGCATCCGCTTTGTGGCCAGATCATCTCAGACTGATTACATCAGTATTGAGAACAAAGATGGGTGAGAACAATCATAAAATATAGATAGAACTCTCTTTTACAACAAAAGCATTAAATCAGATATGTAACCCCTTTATTTCCTCTCTCCTCTCAGGTGCTACTCTTCTCTAGGTAGAACTGGTGGCAAACAGGTGGTCTCCCTCAACAGGTACGGTTGTGTGTACAATGGCATCGTTCAACATGAGCTGAATCATGCCCTGGGCTTCTACCACGAGCAAACCAGGAGCGATCGTGACCAGTACGTCAAAATCAACTGGGAGAACATCTCTCCTGATATGGCCTACAACTTCCAGAAACAGAACACCAACAACCAAAACACTCCATACGATTACGGCTCCATCATGCACTATGGAAAAACAGCCTTCTCCACCCAGCCCGGGCTGGAAACCATCACTCCCATTCCTGATGCGTCGGTGGAAATCGGACAAAGGCAGGGACTGTCCAACATCGACATCCTGAGGATCAACAAGCTTTATGGATGCTGAAGATGAGGCTTGTACACATAATTTAATATAGTTCATGTGTCTCTAGATGAATAGTGGTATGAGGTTATGTTTTGTCTTTTGATGGTGTTGAATTTCTGAAATATGTAATTGTGTTGGTTTGTGAAAAATAAAGCTAAACTGCAAGACAAACTTATACTTCATTTGTAATTCAATGTCAAGTTTAAGAAGTTGACATTGTTGACTGTAGCAGTAAAGGTGTCATAGTATTGAGCTTCTCCTGCAACCTAATTAAAGCCATCTGGTTTAACCTTAGGAAAACTGGAGGACTGGGGGGAGCTTACAATTAGTGTTTAGGTTGAATCTATCTTCAAAATACGAAAGGAAAGGCCTCCAGACTTTAAAAAATCTGTTGCCAGAGCCTTGCGTGGAATGCTTCAGTTTCTCTAACTTTAAATATGCCATGACACTTTCTACCCACTTAATATGTGTTGGTGGTTTATTTGACTTCCATTTTAGAAGTATAAGCCGTCGGGCCAACAAAGAAGAGAAAGCCAGTGCATCCGACTGACCTGGTGGTAGTTAGGGGTTCTCAGATGCCACACCAAATATTGCTATTATGGGGTCTGGTTTTATCTCCTTTCCACACATATATGAAAATGTCTCAAGCACAGCAGACCAGAATGGTCCTAGAATTGGGCATGTCCAAAACATATGACCCAAAGTGGCCTCATATCTGTGACATCTAGAACATGTCGGGTCTGTTTCTGGGAATATTCTTGCCAGTTTACTTCTAGAAAAGTGTAGCCTATGGATTATCTTAAATTGCAGTAGTCCATGTCTGACACAAATAGATGTTGAATGAATTCGCTTAATGGCTGACTGCCAGACTGTTTCTGCTACTACACTTCCCAAATCCTCTTCCCACTGTTTCTTTAAAAAATCTAAAGATGGAGAGGTCGCTCTTTGAATCAGACTGTACACTGTTGATATCAAACCTCGCTCAGATATACTCAAGTCAAAGAGCTCCTCAATCCAACTATTAGGAGGAGGGGCCAAAAGGGTATTAAAATATTTTTTGACTAGACTTCACACCTGCAGATATCTATAAAAATTAGATTTACGAATATCAAATGCTTTAATCATATGTTCAAAGGAGACAAAACTACCGCCTTGAAAATAATCCCTTACACACCTGAGTCCCTTTCTAAACCATGCCTGAAATGCATGATCAATTAAGGATGGTGGAAACAATGCATTGGAAGTAATGGGTAACAAGGAAAGTGCTTGTTTTTGCTTAAAGTGTGACCTAAACTGAGCCCATATTTTTAGAGAGCTAGTCACCAATGGGTTGCTTATCAAATACTTCCTGTTGAGTGGTAGTGGGGCACGAAGCATTGAGAATAGAGAGACTGGACCACAAGATGTCTGTTCCATCTCCACCCAAACTGGTTTGTTCTCCTGATTCAAATGTTCTGCCCAATAGATAACTTTATCAATATTACATGACCAATAATAATACATAAAGTTGGGCAATGCCAGTCCCCCTTCATTTTTCTGTCTTTCTAAAAATGTTTTCCTGATTCTTGGAATGCTTTTATTCCATATGAAGGAAGATATTTTTCTATAAAGTAGCTAGTTGTTCATCATGCTAATATTTTTGGAGTCATTTACTAATGTCTTTAATAAACTGAGATGTTGCCACAAATAAAAATTCATTGGGAATCTACCTATAGAGCACATTTAAAGTGCCCCTATTATGGATTTTTGAAAATTACCTTTCATGTAGTGTGTAACATAGTTCTAAGTGAATGAAAACATCCTGCAAAGTTTTAAATCTGAAAGTGCACCGTATATTAAGTTATTGTCTCTCAAAAGTAAGAGTCAACTCTGAATCAATTAAACGAGTCGTTTGTAAAACGAATCTTAAGCCGTTTCGTTGTGACGTCACAACGATACATTAGCATATTGTCCACCCACTTATTGCGTGTGCAGATGCCAGAGAAAACTTGAAACCTGAACCTTGTGCTGTGTGTTCCTGTCATTTTACTGACGACTGCTTCGTCAACCTAAATGCATTCAAGGAGGGATTCGCTGGCCGGTTGTTATTGAAGGATGGGTCAGAACCCAGTTTATTTGGACCAGCTCTTTCCTCCTCCGAATCACAACCTGTAAGTATGATTAATAATTGTTGCCACGTTTGACAGACTGAATGTTTTGTAGGAAAGAATGTAATTATAATTCTCACAGTGAAAATAATTTAAATTAGTTAAGTTTTTAAGGAGCCAAGATATAAAACTGACTCCAAACAAATAGACTCACCTGTTCTGATGTGCAATCCAACTGAAACAGCACAAGTCTATATGTCCTCTAAGTAAAAAAAAAAAAAAAAAAAAAAAATCTTCTAGACAAATATGCGATTAGCAAGGACTAAAATCCAGTGTCTAACATCCACACAGTTCTGAGTTTCAGTTCAATGGCCTAACGTTACTCGACTGAAACCTATATACGGTTCAGTCCGAACATGTCAGTGACGTCTCTGTGTCCAAATTCCGAGTCAGAATCACCACATTCTCTGTAGTATGCACAAATACGTATTTAGCCTGTGTGTGTTGTGTACGCTCCTCGCAGCTTGTAGGTCTCCAGCTAACCAGCTAACAGCAATATGTGTTCGCTCACAATTGTCTAGAAATGTGTCAAAAGTTTTTCGTTGTTATTACTTGGAGTTATGATAAAGAATAGAGCAATACATTGGCGTACAACCGCAGTGCTTTATCAATAAGTTTGTGCATTGGGCTAACACCACTGTTTGGGTGTTTACCACCAGCTGTGGGCTAGGTTCGCTAACATAAACACAAAACAACTTAATTCCTCTCTGAGTCTTTATTTTTAGAACAGAGCGGAGCACCATCATTACAGAAGTCATCTGACCAATCACCGCAGATTAGCGTCACGCAAACAAGGGGTTCGGCAAAATGAATCGTTGAGCGAATGGTTTGGGAGTCGTTGAGCAAATAAGGTAAAAATAAATGCATATTATAAGACAATAAAGTGTTTTTTGACCTTGCATGCTTTTAAACCTGTTTTTGGGGACTTCCAAAACAAAAATAGGAACCTTTCAAATGCCATAATAGGGGCACTTTAATATTCTGGACCATCCCTGTATATCACTGTGTTAGGGCACATGATTAAGTCCAAAAGCTACAGCACGTCCATTATAGTGAATTAGTTAAACTAACTGAGGTATATTCTATGATTGTGAAATGTTTTGGACTAAAAGGTGGGGTCAGAGTTTCCTCCCTTTAGGTACACATTTTGGACTCTGGACACTAAGACCCTACCCATAATTTCCCAGTAGAGCCACCTACTCAGGTGAATATAAAGTCCAGACAGAACAGCTCACAGACATCAGACCTCAGCACAGGAGCATCCTGAACATCTCTACACACTGAGGCAACATGGACACAAGAGCCTCCCTCTCCGTTCTGCTGCTGCTCTTTGGCATCTCCCAGGCGTCTCCTCTCATGGTAAGATCCTGTCTAGTCTCTCCCTTACATGATTAATGTTCAAATGAGTCATTTTGAACATCTCTGTTTTTACCACCAGGAGCAGAGGTTTGAAGGTGTATTTGTATCAGAGCCTGAAACTATGGACATCACTACAAGGATTTTAGACACCAACAATGGTGAGGCACCTTGTAGATTTCGATAAAGCCAGCAATAGGTTTCACGAAATAGTGGTGAAATATGGTCAAGATGTATAAATATGTTCTGGAATTTCATCAGTTTCTTTTTAAATACAGGATCTTCTGAAGTCTTGATTGAAGGAGATCTGGTGTTTCCCAAAACTAGAAATGCTCTCTTCTGCTTTAACAACAACTGTTTCTGGAAGAAAAACTCTAACAACATAGTGGAGGTCCCGTACATAGTGAGCGCTGAATTCTGTACGTAAATCACCTTCATTCATTGAACATAACTATGATTCATTTAGATGCCATTTTAAACCTGTGGAAACTTTTGTTTGCAGCCTATTACGACAGATCAGTGATTGCGAACGCCATGTCGGCCTTTCATGCCAAAACCTGCATCCGCTTTGTGTCCAGATCTTCTCAGACTGACTACATCAGTATTGAGAACAAAGATGGGTGAGAACAATCATACAATATAAACAGGACTCTCTTTTACAACAAAAACATTAAATCAGATATTTAACCCCTTAATTTTCCTCTCTCCTCTCAGGTGCTACTCTTCTCTAGGTAGAACTGGTGGCAAACAGGTGGTCTCCCTCAACAGGTACGGCTGTGTGTACAATGGCATCGTTCAACATGAGCTGAATCATGCCCTGGGCTTCTACCACGAGCAAACCAGGAGCGATCGTGACCAGTACGTCAAAATCAACTGGGAGAACATCTCTCCTGATATGGCCTACAACTTCCAGAAACAGAACACCAACAACCAAAACACTCCATACGATTACGGCTCCATCATGCACTATGGAAAAACGGCCTTCTCCACCCAGCCAGGGCTGGAAACCATCACTCCCATTCCTGATGCGACGGTGGAAATTGGACAAAGGCAGGGACTGTCCAACATCGACATCCTGAGGATCAACAAGCTGTATGGATGCTGAAGATGAGTTTGTACGTGGTGTGTCAGATTATCTAATGTACTTTATGTTCGTTAAATAAATAATAGAATGATGTGATCTTTGTCTTTTAATTGTGTTAAATTTCTGTAATATGTGGTTGAGTAGGAAGAAAATCAAAATAATAAAAATACTGAACAAACAGTAAAATGTGGATATTTTTATCTTTAACTGTTTCCTCACCATTAACTGAATTTTCCATCATTTATGAGACAACGCTGCCCTGCCATTGACAGAATTTACCGGCTTTCCGTGTTTTCATTGTTAAATGGTAGAGTGCTTTATTACGCATCTTTTGTAAGAGTACTGAATCTCCTGATCAAAACAGGTGAAAAAGAAGCAGAAACAAGCGATAGCATACGTAAGCAGATGCATATGTAAAATAAAATGATTATCAACATTAAACAGCATATAAATCAAAACCGCCTAACGTCACTAATAAAATGTCGACCCAGAATGAGCTATAGGACAGCCCTAGTGAAAAATAAATATACTTAATTATATTTTAAATACATTTGTTTCATAATAAGTATTCTAAAAAATACATTGACATGTCTATATACTAACTAAAAAAAAACACACTGTAAATGTAGTTATTTCTTAGTACTCTATAAATTAATTTGTAAAGTAGTATACCTTTCACAAATGCATTTGGGGAAGGATGAAATATATATTCAAGAAAGTACACTGGCTAGGTTCTTAATCCCATCTACAACATGTTTGAAACTTGTTAAATGTGATTACCATGATGTTCTCTGAGCACAAAAAATACTATAAATAAGAACTACAAATGCTCACACACACACACACACTCACACACACACACACACACACACACACACACACACACACACATCTATATATAATATATATCCACCCATTTTATATAAACTAACAGGACGAAACCTTTGAAAGAGGATGCCCATTACATAACCCCAATGACATGTTCATGCTCTCTCAGCCCAAACCAGTCTCTGTAAGGGATAAATGAGGCAACTCATCTTAAGATCCTATAGATGTATGAAGGCCATATTAATGTTTGTCTATGGGGATTGTTTGTATGTTGTCATATCATTAAAGTAAACAAGGCCGCTGTATGAGGCCGCTGTATCACCTAAGACTATGGCACAAGAGATAACATCACATTCTGTGTATTGATATTTGTTTGTTCCCTTAAAGTATCCATCTGAAGTATTGTAAAAATATGATTTTAACATGTTTTAGTGCATGCACAAGAATAAAACTAATGTTATGCCAATTTATGCAATTGCTTCCTGCAGAATTAATGACAGATCATGTCAGTTAAAAGGGAAGCAAAACATTCTGCAGATTACATTTAATGTTGTGTCTGCTGGCTTTATTTCTTCAACACCTTCAAGTTTAATGCACGTTCATGTTCTATACATGCTGTTTCGCGTTTATTTTCACGCACCACTTACTGCGCCTATATTGAGACTTTTCTCTGTGATTTGCAGTCTTTAAATTAATATAATTTGTGCTGTCATTGATGGAAATAGTATTTGCTTATAGTATTACTCGTAACAGTATAAAAAGAACACAAAATAACCCAGGTGTTGCATTGTGTATATCTGCATGGTGGCGCAACTGGTAAACTGAGTGCGCTTGTGTGGCAGTGACCTGGATTTGAATCAGTCCGTAGTGTTTCCTACATTCAATGTACATATATCTGTTCCCAGTGTCTCACTGATGTTCTCCAGATAAGTGAGTTACAGGTATGAGGGTATCTGTAAAATATCAGTAAGCTGTGCCATTATTTATAAAGATTACTTTAGTGTATTTGAAGCAAAATAATGATCCCATTAGCACACTTCAAGTTTACTTAGAATGCCATTGCGATGTGTTTTAAAAATGACTAAAAGTAAAGGATAGTATGACCTCAGTTTGTTATCAGTATAATATTAATGTATGTTCAACACTCTTACAGTGTAATTGAACTGCAATTGTAACGTCACCAAAATACTTTAGAAGTTTATGCTGACTATATTCTGCATTTCAAAACTTAAATACAAGACTAGGTATTTAAAGTGTACTTAAGTATACTTGGAATAGTTCCACTTCAGCACAAACAAGTATATTTAATACAACTTTAGTTGAACTTCAGCATCGCTTTTAGACAACTAAAAAACATTTAGTACAAAATTAGTTGTTCTAGTTTAACAGACTTTAAGTATACCAATTTATAGTGTGCCACAAATACATTTAGTTATACTAAAGTAAATACGAATAAATCGTTGTGAATCCGAACCGAACATAGTCTTTGACATATTCTGGGGGCCATGAAACTTTTGTGATAATGATCAAAAATGCTGGCACTGGCTGGCAACTTTAAAAAAAAAAAAAAAAAAAAACGCTGGCAGGGAAAGAGTTAAAATAAAATAATTTCATAAATTATCAAAAGACACCATCTTTCTTACCCTTACGCCTCCTCACATAGTTTGGATGCAATGACACATGCTAGCCTGAAAAGGTGTATGCTGATTGACATAATAAAAGCAAAGCTTATAACAGATTGTCAAATGTAAGCTCCAGGGCAGAGCAAATCCTCGCCTACTCTTGGTCAACACCCAAATTCTCTTATTTTGTTACAAATAACAAGTACAACTGGATTCTACTAAATCACTTAATTTTCCCCCTCCATTTTAACAGTATTATGAAGTTTTTAATATATAAACCTCAGAGTGGGCTGAGAGAAAACTGTCTGCACGTCACTGAGCATGACACACTCTCTAGACATAAAATACCCATCACATTCATGCATACATCAACCTGTAGGTGTCTGTAAATAGATAGGAAAGTCATGAATGTTACTATTTTGCAAAAGTAACTTCGATATTATAGTGAAAGTTTACCAAGAAATGGGCTACTGTATTCGTGTCTGGAAAAGAAAAAATAAAGTTGTTATAGAACTAAAGAAATATTGGGCACAATTAATTGGTCCTATGAAATGAAATGCACTTAAATGAATTTTAAAGAAAATTCAAAATCATGATGAGCTAGACTATGACCTCTACTCCACAATTTATGATGACACACATGCTTTTGTTGTTGTTTGTGTTGATCTGTCTCAAGAAAGCATTTAAAGTGTTTGGGACACTCCTTGTATAATATAGTTTTGGGGCTCTTAATGCAATCCAAAAATTGCATTTGTTTATTTCAGTGGATTAGTGAAACAATCTGTAAATTCTCTGGTTGTGCAAGGTTTTGGATTAACAGATGAGTTTCTTAGTTACCTCCCTTTGGACACTAAGTCTCAACCCCTGGTTGACCCACCTACACAAGTGAATATAAAGTTCAGGTTCAACACCTTGCAGACACCAAATTTCAGCACAGGAGCATCCTGAACATCTCTACACTGAGGCAACATGGACCCAAAAGTCTCCCTCTCCATTCTGCTACTTCTTTTTGGCATTTCCCAGGCGTCTCCTGTCAGGGTAAGACTCTTTCTAGTCTCTCAATGCACTTATATGAAGAACTTTTCTCACAAGAGTAATATTTAACTTTTCTTTTTTTCATAATCAGAAGACTAGCCATCACAATGGGTTCTCACCCATACCTGGAAATGTGGACATCACAACAAAGATTTTGGAGTCCAACAATGGTCAGGCAACTTGTAGATTCCTGTAAAGCCAGCAATGGGTTTCATAAAATAGGGGAATATATCGAAATTATGGTTGAACGTGCACATTCTGAGAAATTTCATCAAAATATTTTTCTTTAAATACAGGATCAACTGAACACCTGATGGAAGGAGATCTGCTGTTTCCCAAAACCAAAAATGCTCTCTACTGCTACAACAACAACTGTTTCTGGAAAAAAAACTCTAGCAACCTAGTGGAGGTTCCTTATATAGTGAGCAGTGAATACTGTAAGTGGATCATCTTCATTCTTTTAGCATATGTATGTATGTATGTAAATTGTATTTAAAAACTTGTGGTACTTTTTGTTTGCAGCCTCTAGTGACATCTCAATTATTCAGAACGCCATGTCCACCTTTCACAACAAAACTTGCATCCGCTTTGTGGCCAGATCATCTCAGACTGACTACATCAGTATTGAGAACAAAGATGGGTGAGAATACTCATATAATATAACAAAACATACAATATAAGAAACATTTAACTCTTTTACAATGTGTAAGTTTTTTTTTTTTACAGATTGATGATATATAAATTCTCTTTTTCTATCAGGTGCTACTCTTATCTTGGTAGAATTGGTGGCAAACAGGTGATCTCCCTCAAAAGAACCGGTTGTGTGTATCATGGCATCGTTCAACATGAGCTGAATCATGCCCTGGGCTTCTACCATGAGCAATCCAGGAGTGATCGTGATAAATATGTCAAGATCAACTGGGAGTACATCCCTACCAATCAGGCCTCCAACTTCCAAATACAGAAAACTAACAATCAAAACACCACATATGACTACGGCTCCATCATGCATTATGGAAGAACAGCCTTCACCAACCAGACCGGGAAGGAAACCATCACTCCCATTCCTGATGCGACTGTGGAAATTGGACAGAGGCAGGATATGTCTAACATTGACATCCTGAGGATCAACAAGCTGTATGGATGTGCTGTTTGAGATAATTTAATATGGTTTATCCATCCTTAGATGAATAATGTAATGAGGTGATGGTCTTTGTCTTTTGATGGTTTTAAATTTCCAAAATGTTTGACCTTGTGGGGGAAAATAAAGCTAATTAAACTTCAAGATGAAACATGGGCCTCATACTTGTAATTGTTATTTTATCAAAGAATGAAATTTTCTAAAAGTTTGAATTTTAAGTGATTTAGTTACAATAACTAAGATTAGAGCCAATATATCTGCAAAGTGCAGAAACTGCAAACCCTGTGTGTGTGTGTGTGTGTGTGTGTGTGTGTGTGTGTGTGTGTGTGTGTGTGTGTGCGTGCGTTTGTAGGTCATATTTAAAGTATTTATTGTGCTCAGAGAACATCATGATAATCACGTTTAACAAGTTTCAAACATGTTGTAGATGGGATTAAGGCATACTTTCTTAAAGATGAATATATATTTCATCCTTCCCCAATTGCATTTGTAAAAGGTATACTACTTCACAAATTAATTTAGTGTACTAAGTTTGTGCTTGATGGAAGCATGAAATAGCTACATTTACAGTGTATTTTCAGTTAGTACATAGACATGTCAGTGTATTTTTAGTATTTACTTATTATGAAATAAATATATTTTAAATGCAGTGAAGTATATTTATTTTTCACTATAGGGTAATCACGACTACCTAGAACGAATGGTAGAACTGTGATACACCTCCCTACTCTTGTGTTCCTTCTAAGTTTTGTATCCTAGTCTGCCAGACAGAAACTAATAATCATTGACTGCAATGTACATAAGGCAGCAGCATAAGAAAATACAACTAGCACATTGGATTTTGCTACATTGTTGGCTTGTAGAAAAAAAAAAAAAATAATAATAATAATATATATATTTTTTTTTTCTTTTTCTTTTTAATTTATATCCCAAGTCTTTGTTATTTTAAGTAGGCCTACTACAGTTTACAGTCTTTTCTCGCTCTCTTTTTTTTTTAACATGGAGTATTTCCATTAGTATTTCTGACTAAAGATGGAAGCGTTACCTCAATGAACATAGCTTTACAATTTTGAAATCAGAGTAATCAAATATGACTTCTTCTCAACTAATGATGATGCACATTTTGGATGTCAAATGATATGATCTCACAAATAAGCATTGTTTGAAAATCTGTCTTAAAAAACACTCAAAGTGTTGTGGACACTCTCTGTAAACCACTATCTTGGGACATGAATGAAAGTCAAGAATCGCAGCATGTCTAGTTCAGTGGATTACAATCTTAGGTACCTTTTTTGATTCTGCAAAGTTGTGTAGACTAAAAGGTGAGATCAGAGTTTCCTCCCTTTAGGCACATAGATACCCATAATCCCCCAGTAGAGCCACCTACTCAGGTGAATATAAAGTCCAGACAGAACAGCTCACAGACATCAGACCTCAGCACAGGAGCATCCTGAACATCTCTACACACTGAGGCAACATGGACACAAGAGCCTCCCTCTCCGTTCTGCTGCTGCTGTTTGGCGTCTCCCAGGCGTCTCCTCTCATGGTAAGATCCTGTCTAGTCTCTCCACGGATTCAAAAGATAAACTTCTCTCACAAGTAACATGTAATTGTTCTACTTCCATAAACAGGAGCCAAGCCATGAAGATGTGTTCATAACTCTGCCAGAAAACGTGGACATCACTACACAGATTTTGGACTCAAACAATGGTGAGGCACCAAGTAGTTTCCTGTAAACCCAACAGTTGCTATTAAAAAACTGGAAATTTCTTAGATGTTTCTTTTTAAATACAGGATCTACTGAAGTCTTGATTGAAGGAGATCTGGTCTTTCCCAAAACCAGAAATGCTCTCTTTTGTTTTTTCAACAACTGTTTCTGGAGGAAAAACACTAACAACATAGTGGAGGTCCCGTACATAGTGAGCGCTGAATTCTGTATGTGAATCTCCTTCATTCTATGAACATAACTATGATTTATTTAGATGCCATTTTAAACCTGTGGAAACTTTTGTTTGCAGCCTATTATGACAGATCAGTGATTGCGAACGCCATGTCCACCTTTCATGCCAAAACCTGCATCCGCTTTGTGTCCAGATCATCTCAGACTGACTACATCAGTATTGAGAACAAAGATGGGTGAGAACAATCATACAATATAAACAAGACTCTCTTTTACAACAAAAGCATTAAATCAGATATTTAACCCCTTTATTTCCTCTCTCCTCTCAGGTGCTACTCTTCTCTAGGTAGAACTGGTGGCAAACAGGTGGTCTCCCTCAACAGGTACGGCTGTGTGTACAATAGCATCGTTCAACATGAGCTGAATCATGCCCTGGGCTTCTACCACGAGCAAACCAGGAGCGATCGTGACCAGTACGTCAAAATCAACTGGGAGAACATCTCTCCTGATATGGCCTACAACTTCCAGAAACAGAACACCAACAACCAAAACACTCCATACGATTACGGCTCCATCATGCATTATGGAAAAACAGCCTTCTCCACCCAACCCGGGCTGGAAACCATCACTCCCATTCCTGATGCGACGGTGGAAATCGGACAGAGGCAGGGACTGTCCAACATCGACATCCTGAGGATCAACAAGCTGTATGGATGCTGAAGATGAGGCATAATTAAATAGGCTATATCATGTCTCTAGATGATAGTGATGATGGTCTTTGCTTGGCGGTTCTGAAATGTTCTTAAATGTGTGATTGTGTTAAAAAATAAAGAAAGTCAAAGTACAAAACCAATTACGTTTATATTGTTTGCAGTTTTATGTCTAATCATAAATAATAAAAGACTGAGGTTTTCCCAGAATGATCAGGGCTTAACAGATTTTCCTACTGGACAGGCCAAATACAGAATTTAACTTGCCCTTCCAAAAAATTGATTTGAGCAATTTCTATATGTGACAGTAAAAAAAAAAAAAAAACAAACAAACAAAAAAAACAAAACAGAAGTTATTCAAAATGTGTCTATAAAAATATGTAATAATTCCATGAAAGCTACAGTACATTAAACACTGTTTAACTGGAAAAAGGCAAAAATTGTAAGAGGGAGCAGGAGAATCCCCTAGTTCTCAAATCTTAGCTGTCAACATTAAAATACTGTGTTGACGATAGACACGAGAACCAATGAGGATGAAATGCAGGTTCTTTATTGCCTTATATGGTGTGAAGCACGCTCAATGCGCTGCGCTTCTATAACGTTTCCGCGTGCGCGGTGCGCCAGTTTCGAATTGAGAAGGACAAGATTCTGAGGGAATACGAATTAAGTAATGGTCTGTTTTTCAAAGCAATCAAATTAATTCAGAAGACATGAAATAACACACATAATTCACAAAATTGACTATGTGTTTTGGAGATGTACAGTCAATATCACCATCCTCTCATCCTTGTGTTTCATGGATGAAAACGTCATACCATTCTTGAGAGACTTGATGGTGAGAAATGTCAGTATTTTTTTTTTTTTTTTTTTACTTTTAGGTGAGCTATGCCTTTTATGTAATTATAAATACCCATATAACCAGTGTCACTAGGATTCATTTATATTTAGGGAACAGAGCCATATTTGTATACTTTCTTTCTGTATTTTTGCAACACAGAAACCTGAGTACTTACTGTCCCACAGTGATTTGAGGCAGCGAAACATCCTTATTTCTGAGCCATGATGGGTTCACTTTGGTACCTCAGTTTTAATATTATTCTGATGCCAAAAGACTGAAAATTTTAAAACTATTCTCATAGTATATTATGCAGCATGTAGAAAAGGCTATTATTTAGACGGCTCTCATATTGAATATAATGGAAGACTACCTTAAGAAACATAACTTTTTAAAAGACTAAATGATCAGAGTATTTGGTTTAGATCAAGTAGATCTACACTAGACATAAGGGTGATCATATGAAGAACAGCTAGAGCCAAAGATGAGATCTTTCAATGTTTAGTGCAACTATTTGGCAGCATCACAGAAACTGACTATAACACTTGGACTTCACAGCAAAGTGTACTGCAGTTCTTAATGAATGGAAACAGTTTTTTTTAAAAACACTTAAAATTCTGTGGACACTCCCTGTATAGACTGTTTTGGGGCACTTAATATAAACAAGAATTGCAGTATGTCTACTTTAGGGTTAAACCAAAAAAGTTACTTAAACTTAAGTGTATTGTCTGTTTCTGCAAGATTTTAGACTAACGGGTGAGGTCAGTGTTCCCTCCCTGTAGGTACACATTTTAGACTCTGGACACTAAGACCCTACCCATAATCCCCCAGTAGAGCCACCTACTCAGGTGAATATAAAGTCCAGACAGAACAGCTCACAGACATCAGACCTCAGCACAGGAGCATCCTGAACATCTCTACACACTGAGGCAACATGGACACAAGAGCCTCCCTCTCCGTTCTGCTGCTGCTGTTTGGCGTCTCCCAGGCGTCTCCTCTCATTGTAAGATCCTGTCTAGTCTCTCTCTTAAATGATTAACACTCATCAAATGAGTTGTTTTAAAAACCTCTATTTCTACCACCAGGAGCAGACGTTTGAAGGAGTATTTGTATCAGAGCCTGAAACTATGGACATCACTACAAGAATTTTGGACACCAATAATGGTCAGGCACCTTCTAGATTTCGATAAAGCCAATAATTGGTCACATTTCCAAAAATTGATTGAGAATTATAAATATATTGTGTTATTTCATCAATATGTTTCTCTTTAAATACAGGATCTTCTGAAGTCTTGATTGAAGGAGATCTGGTGTTTCCCAAAACCAGAAATGCTCTCTTCTGCTTTAACAACAACTGTTTCTGGAAGAAAAACTCTAACAACATAGTGGAGGTCCCGTACATAGTGAGCGCTGAATTCTGTACGTGAATCACCTTCATTCATTGAACATAACTATGATTCATTTAGATGCCATTTTAAACCCGTGGCCCCTTTTGTTTGCAGCCTATTATGACAGATCAGTGATTGCGAACGCCATGTCGACCTTTCATGCCAAAACCTGCATCCGCTTTGTGGCCAGATCATCTCAGACTGACTACATCAGTATTGAGAACAAAGATGGGTGAGAACAATCATACAATATAAACAAGACTCTCTTTTACAACAAAAACATTAAATCAGATATTTAACCCCTTTATTTCCTCTCTCCTCTCAGGTGCTACTCTTCTCTAGGTAGAACTGGTGGCAAACAGGTGGTCTCCCTCAACAGGTACGGCTGTGTGTACAATGGCATCGTTCAACATGAGCTGAATCATGCCCTGGGCTTCTACCACGAGCAAACCAGGAGCGATCGTGACCAGTACGTCAAAATCAACTGGGAGAACATCTCTCCTGATATGGCCTACAACTTCCAGAAACAGAACACCAACAACCAAAACACTCCATACGATTACGGCTCCATCATGCATTATGGAAAAACAGGCCTTCTCCACCCAACCCGGGCTGGAAACCATCACTCCCATTCCTGATGCGACGGTGGAAATCGGACAGAGGCAGGGACTGTCCAACATCGACATCCTGAGGATCAACAAGCTGTATGGATGCTGAAGATGAGGCATAATTAAATAGGCTATATCATGTCTCTAGATGATAGTGATGATGGTCTTTGCTTGGCGGTTCTGAAATGTTCTTAAATGTGTGATTGTGTTAAAAAATAAAGAAAGTCAAAGTACAAAACCAATTACGTTTATATTGTTTGCAGTTTTATGTCTAATCATAAATAATAAAAGACTGAGGTTTTCCCAGAATGATCAGGGCTTAACAGATTTTCCTACTGGACAGGCCAAATACAGAATTTAACTTGCCCTTCCAAAAAATTGATTTGAGCAATTTCTATATGTGACAGTAAAAAAAAAAAAACAAACAAACAAAAAAAAAACAACAGAAGTTATTCAAAATGTGTCTATAAAAATATGTAATTTGCAATAACAGTTGGAAAATATACAGCTCTAATAATTCCATGAAAGCTACAGTACATTAAACACTGTTTAACTGGAAAAAGACAAAAATTGTAAGAGGGAGCAGGAGAATCCCCTAGTTCTCAAATCTTAGTTGTCAACATTAAAATATACTGTGTTGACGATAGACACGAGAACCAATGAGGATGAAATGCAGGTTCTTTATTGCCTTATATGGTGTGAAGCACGCTCAATGCGCTGCGCTTCTATAACGTTTCCGCGTGCGCGGTGCGCCAGTTTCGAATTGAGAAGGACAAGATTCTGAGGGAATACGAATTAAGTAATGGTCTGTTTTTCAAAGCAATCAAATTAATTCAGAAGACATAGAATAACACACATAATTCACAAAATTGACTATGTGTTTTGGAGATGTACAGTCAATATCACCATCCTCTCATCCTTGTGTTTCATGGATGAAAACGTCATACCATTCTTGAGAGACTTGATGGTGAGAAATGTCAGTATTTTTTTTTTTTTTTTTTTACTTTTAGGTGAGCTATGCCTTTTATGTAATTATAAATACCCATATAACCAGTGTCACTAGGATTCATTTATATTTAGGGAACAGAGCCATATTTGTATACTTTCTTTCTGTATTTTTGCAACACAGAAACCTGAGCACTTACTGTCCCACAGTGATTTGAGGCAGCGAAACATCCTTATTTCTGAGCCATGATGGGTTCACTTTGGTACCTCAGTTTTAATATTATTCTGATGCCAAAAGACTGAAAATTTTAAAACTATTCTCATAGTATATTATGCAGCATGTAGAAAAGGCTATTATTTAGACGGCTCTCATATTGAATATAATGGAAGACTACCTTAAGAAACATAACTTTTTAAAAGACTAAATTGTAAGGAACCCTGCATCGGCCCAAAAACGGAATCCGACGGCCCGGGCGAAGGTTAACGCGTGTATGCCTTTTCAGCGCATCTGTGAAGTTCACTTAATTTCACTCGTTTAATCTGACTCCAATTTTAAATGATTATTATTCTCAGGTTTAGTTCCCAATTGGAAATTAATCATTTGTTATGTATTAATTTTGATTTTTGATTATTCTGGGTATCTCATAATTTCAATTATTCGTTCATTATGGTCTCATCATCGCTTAGAGAAATTCACATCGGCCGACTGCGTTCTCACGGACATAAATTCGCCAGTTTATGATCTAGTCAGAGGATGCAGAGTTAACTAATGCATTTGAGTCGAACCGCCACATGCTTGTTCATACAAAAATACAGTTTTCTTAGTCACGATACTGCAACTTGCTAATTCAATAACAGACAAACTCAAAAAGTCCCATGATGTGCCAATATGCTCCTTTCATGGGGCTCTCTGGCTTGACCTGCCCTGACGCAGATTTACGGAAATGACGGACTCCATAATCTACTGGTCATAATGATTTCAGAAGAATCCAGAGTAAATCAAATATAACATTTTATTTGTCAAGTAAAAATGTATCATGTCAATTACATTACAGTTAGACAATTAGAAGCCAATTCAGAAATAATAAATGCATAACATCAACTGAAATGCACATGCACACAGTGGTGGATTAGTGTTTGAAGACACTTGTCCATTACTGTGTGGGGGCTTCTGGCTACAGAAAATCCCCCCTGACTGCTTTGCACTTTACCTTATATACCAAGACCAGAACAAAAGGATTGTAAATTTTTATTACACCAACACCTGTTTTGGGGGGAGAGGAGTGGGTTTTCACAAGTGACACCACCCAAAAGGAGGACAGAATTCTCCTTAGTTTTCAGTCTTCTTCATAATACCAGTGACTGCTGTGAAATTGAGACCATTTTACCAATCGCACCAAGACATTTAAAATGATACCAAACATGAAAGGAATAAACAATAGATACACCAGATACATTATACTTCTTGGAGAACTTTCAGTGACTTGAGTCAGGGGGAAAGGAAGGAGGGTGTGTGTTTTGGGGGGAGGGCTATTGCATCCTGTAGATGTGTGAGGGCAAGGTGTTGTCCTATGCTATTTCTTTGAGATCTTCTCTCCAGATAAGCTTTATTGCTTTATTGCAGGGTGCTTGATCTCAGTTTTTGTCTTAGCAGGAAAATCAAGTCTTACAAAATGATCAGAGTATTTGGTTTAGATCAAGTAGATCTACACTAGACATAAGGGTGATCATATGAAGAACAGCTAGAGCCAAAGATGAGATCTTTCAATGTTTAGTGCAACTATTTGGCAGCATCACAGAAACTGACTATAACACTTGGACTTCACAGCAAAGTGTACTGCAGTTCTTAATGAATGGAAACAGTTTTTTTAAAAAAACACTTAAAATTCTGTGGACACTCCCTGTATAGACTGTTTTGGGGCACTTAATATAAACAAGAATTGCAGTATGTCTACTTTAGGGTTAAACCAAAAAAGTTACTTAAACTTAAGTGTATTGTCTGTTTCTGCAAGATTTTAGACTAACGGGTGAGGTCAGTGTTCCCTCCCTGTAGGTACACATTTTAGACTCTGGACACTAAGACCCTACCCATAATCCCCCAGTAGAGCCACCTACTCAGGTGAATATAAAGTCCAGACAGAACAGCTCACAGACATCAGACCTCAGCACAGGAGCATCCTGAACATCTCTACACACTGAGGCAACATGGACACAAGAGCCTCCCTCTCCGTTCTGCTGCTGCTGTTTGGCGTCTCCCAGGCGTCTCCTCTCATGGTAAGATCCTGTCTAGTCTCTCTCTTAAATGATTAACACTCATCAAATGAGTTGTTTTAAAAACCTCTATTTCTACCACCAGGAGCAGACGTTTGAAGGAGTATTTGTATCAGAGCCTGAAACTATGGACATCACTACAAGAATTTTGGACACCAATAATGGTCAGGCACCTTCTAGATTTCGATAAAGCCAATAATTGGTCACATTTCCAAAAATTGATTGAGAATTATAAATATATTGTGTTATTTCATCAATATGTTTCTCTTTAAATACAGGATCTTCTGAAGTCTTAATTGAAGGAGATCTGGTGTTTCCCAAAACCAGAAATGCTCTCTTCTGCTTTAACAACAACTGTTTCTGGAAGAAAAACTCTAACAACATAGTGGAGGTCCCGTACATAGTGAGCGCTGAATTCTGTACGTGAATCACCTTCATTCATTGAACATAACTATGATTCATTTAGATGCCATTTTAAACCCGTGGCCCCTTTTGTTTGCAGCCTATTATGACAGATCAGTGATTGCGAACGCCATGTCGACCTTTCATGCCAAAACCTGCATCCGCTTTGTGGCCAGATCATCTCAGACTGACTACATCAGTATTGAGAACAAAGATGGGTGAGAACAATCATACAATATAAACAAGACTCTCTTTTACAACAAAAACATTAAATCAGATATTTAACCCCTTTATTTCCTCTCTCCTCTCAGGTGCTACTCTTCTCTAGGTAGAACTGGTGGCAAACAGGTGGTCTCCCTCAACAGGTACGGCTGTGTGTACAATGGCATCGTTCAACATGAGCTGAATCATGCCCTGGGCTTCTACCACGAGCAAACCAGGAGCGATCGTGACCAGTACGTCAAAATCAACTGGGAGAACATCTCTCCTGATATGGCCTACAACTTCCAGAAACAGAACACCAACAACCAAAACACTCCATACGACTACGGCTCCATCATGCACTATGGAAAAATGGCCTTCTCCACCCAGCCCGGGCTGGAAACCATCACTCCCATTCCTGATGCGACGGTGGAAATCGGACAGAGGCAGGGACTGTCCAACATCGACATCCTGAGGATCAACAAGCTGTATGGATGCTGAAGATGAGGCATAATTAAATAGGCTATATCATGTCTCTAGATGATAGTGATGATGGTCTTTGCTTGGTGGTTCTGAAATGTTTTTAAATGTGTGATTGTGTTAAAAAATAAAGAAAGTCAAAGTACAAAACCAATTAAGTTTATATTGTTTGTTTTATGTCTAATCATAAATAATAAAAGATTGAGGTTTTCCCAGAATGATCAGGGCTTAACACATTTTTCTGCTGGACAGGCCAAATACATATAGAATTTAACTTGCCGTTCCAAAAATTGATTTGAGCAATTTCTATAAGTGGCAGCAAATAAACATTAAAATTTATTCAAAATTTGTCTATAAAAATATGTTCTCAAATCTTAGCTGTCAACATTAAAATATACCGTGTTGACGATAGACACGAGAACCAATGAGGATTAAATGCAGGTTCTTTATTGTCTTATATGGTGTGAAGCACGCTCAATGCGCTGCGCTTCTATAATGTTTCCACGTGCGCGGCGCACCAGTTTCGAATTGAGAAGGACAAGATTCTGAGGGAATACGAATTAAGTAATGGTCTGTTTTTCAAAGCAATCAAATTAATTCAGAAGACATGAAATAACACACATAATTCACAAATTGACTATGTTTTGGAGCTTGACAGTCAATATCACCATCCTCTCATCCTTGTGTTTCATGGATGAAAACGTCATACCATTCTTGAGAGACTTGATGGTGAGAAATGTCAGTATTTTTTTTTTTTTTTTTTTACTTTTAGGTGAGCTATGCCTTTTATGTAATTATAAATACCCATATAACCAGTATCACTTAGGATTCATTTATATTTAGGGAACAGAGCCATATTTGTATACTTTCTTTCTGTGTTTTTGCAACACAGAAACCTGAGTACTTACTGTCCCACAGTGACTTTAGGTCAGTGAAACATCCTTATTTCTGAGCCATGATGGGTTCACTTTGGTATCTCAATTTTAATATTATTCTGATGCCAAAAACTGAAAATTTTAAAACTATTCTCCTAGTACATTATGCAGCATGTAGAAAAGGCTATTATTTAGACGGCTCTCGTGCAATTGACTATAATGGAAGACTACCTCAAGAAAGATAACTTTTTAAAAGACTAAATGATCAGAGTATTTGGTTTAGATCAAGTAAATCTACACTAGACATAAGGGTGATCATATGAAGAACAGCTAGAGCCAAAGATGAGATCTTTCAATGTTTAGTGCAACTATTTGGCAGCATCACAGAAACTGACTATAACACTTGGACTTCACAGCAAAGTGTACTGCAGTTCTTAATGAATGGAAACAGTTTTTTAAAAAACACTTAAAATTCTGTGGACACTCCCTGTATAGACTGTTTTGGGGCACTTAATATAAACAAGAATTGCAGTATGTCTACTTTAGGGTTAAACCAAAAAAGTTACTTAAACTTAAGTGTATTGTCTGTTTCTGCAAGATTTTAGACTAACGGGTGAGGTCAGTGTTCCCTCCCTGTAGGTACACATTTTAGACTCTGGACACTAAGACCCTACCCATAATTCCCCAGTAGAGCCACCTACTCAGGTGAATATAAAGTCCAGACAGAACAGCTCACAGACATCAGACCTCAGCACAGGAGCATCCTGAACATCTCTACACACTGAGGCAACATGGACACAAGAGCCTCCCTCTCCGTTCTGCTGCTGCTGTTTGGCATCTCCCAGGCGTCTCCTCTCATGGTAAGATCCTGTCTAGTCTCTCTCTTAAATGATTAACACTCATCAAATGAGTTGTTTTAAAAACCTCTATTTCTACCACCAGGAGCAGACGTTTGAAGGAGTATTTGTATCAGAGCCTGAAACTATGGACATCACTACAAGAATTTTGGACACCAATAATGGTCAGGCACCTTGTAGATTTCGATAAAGCCAATAATTGGTCACATTTCCAAAAATTGATTGAGAATTATAAATATATTGTGTTATTTCATCAATATGTTTCTCTTTAAATGCAGGATCTTCTGAAGTCTTGATTGAAGGAGATCTGGTGTTTCCCAAAACCAGAAATGCTCTCTTCTGCTTTAACAACAACTGTTTCTGGAAGAAAAACTCTAACAACATAGTGGAGGTCCCGTACATAGTGAGCGCTGAATTCTGTACGTGAATCACCTTCATTCATTGAACATAACTATGATTCATTTAGATGCCATTTTAAACCCGTGGCCCCTTTTGTTTGCAGCCTATTATGACAGATCAGTGATTGCGAACGCCATGTCGACCTTTCATGCCAAAACCTGCATCCGCTTTGTGGCCAGATCATCTCAGACTGACTACATCAGTATTGAGAACAAAGATGGGTGAGAACAATCATACAATATAAACAAGACTCTCTTTTACAACAAAAACATTAAATCAGATATTTAACCCCTTTATTTCCTCTCTCCTCTCAGGTGCTACTCTTCTCTAGGTAGAACTGGTGGCAAACAGGTGGTCTCCCTCAACAGGTACGGCTGTGTGTACAATGGCATCGTTCAACATGAGCTGAATCATGCCCTGGGCTTCTACCACGAGCAAACCAGGAGCGATCGTGACCAGTACGTCAAAATCAACTGGGAGAACATCTCTCCTGATATGGCCTACAACTTCCAGAAACAGAACACCAACAACCAAAACACTCCATACGACTACGGCTCCATCATGCATTATGGAAAAATGGCCTTCTCCACCCAACCCGGCCTGGAAACCATCACTCCCATTCCTGATGCGACGGTGGAAATCGGACAGAGGCAGGGACTGTCCAACATCGACATCCTGAGGATCAACAAGCTGTATGGATGCTGAAGATGAGGCATAATTAAATAGGCTATATCATGTCTCTAGATGATAGTGATGATGGTCTTTGCTTGGTGGTTCTGAAATGTTCTTAAATGTGTGATTGTGTTAAAAAATAAAGAAAGTCAAAGTACAAAACCAATTAAGTTTATATTGTTTGTTTTATGTCTAATCATAAATAATAAAAGATTGAGGTTTTCCCAGAATGATCAGGGCTTAACACATTTTTCTGCTGGACAGGCCAAATACATATAGAATTTAACTTGCCGTTCCAAAAATTGATTTGAGCAATTTCTATAAGTGGCAGTAAATAAACATTAAAATTTATTCAAAATTTGTCTATAAAAATATGTTCTCAAATCTTAGCTGTCAACATTAAAATATACCATGTTGACGATAGACACGAGAACCAATGAGGATTAAATGCAGGTTCTTTATTGTCTTATATGGTGTGAAGCACGCTCAATGCGCTGCGCTTCTATAATGTTTCCACGTGCGCGGCGCACCAGTTTCGAATTGAGAAGGACAAGATTCTGAGGGAATACGAATTAAGTAATGGTCTGTTTTTCAAAGCAATCAAATTAATTCAGAAGACATGAAATAACACACATAATTCACAAATTGACTATGTTTTGGAGCTTGACAGTCAATATCACCATCCTCTCATCCTTGTGTTTCATGGATGAAAACGTCATACCATTCTTGAGAGACTTGATGGTGAGAAATGTCAGTATTTTTTTTTTTTTTTTTTTACTTTTAGGTGAGCTATGCCTTTTATGTAATTATAAATACCCATATAACCAGTATCACTTAGGATTCATTTATATTTAGGGAACAGAGCCATATTTGTATACTTTCTTTCTGTGTTTTTGCAACACAGAAACCTGAGTACTTACTGTCCCACAGTGACTTTAGGTCAGTGAAACATCCTTATTTCTGAGCCATGATGGGTTCACTTTGGTATCTCAATTTTAATATTATTCTGATGCCAAAAACTGAAAATTTTAAAACTATTCTCCTAGTACATTATGCAGCATGTAGAAAAGGCTATTATTTAGACGGCTCTCGTGCAATTGACTATAATGGAAGACTACCTCAAGAAAGATAACTTTTTAAAAGACTAAATGATCAGAGTATTTGGTTTAGATCAAGTAAATCTACACTAGACATAAGGGTGATCATATGAAGAACAGCTAGAGCCAAAGATGAGATCTTTCAATGTTTAGTGCAACTATTTGGCAGCATCACAGAAACTGACTATAACACTTGGACTTCACAGCAAAGTGTACTGCAGTTCTTAATGAATGGAAACAGTTTTTTTAAAAAACACTTAAAATTCTGTGGACACTCCCTGTATAGACTGTTTTGGGGCACTTAATATAAACAAGAATTGCAGTATGTCTACTTTAGGGTTAAACCAAAAAAGTTACTTAAACTTAAGTGTATTGTCTGTTTCTGCAAGATTTTAGACTAACGGGTGAGGTCAGTGTTCCCTCCCTGTAGGTACACATTTTAGACTCTGGACACTAAGACCCTACCCATAATCCCCCAGTAGAGCCACCTACTCAGGTGAATATAAAGTCCAGACAGAACAGCTCACAGACATCAGACCTCAGCACAGGAGGATCCTGAACATCTCTACACACTGAGGCAACATGGACACAAGAGCCTCCCTCTCCGTTCTGCTGCTGCTGTTTGGCATCTCCCAGGCGTCTCCTCTCATGGTAAGATCCTGTCTAATCTCTCTCTTAAATGATTAACACTCATCAAATGAGTTGTTTTAAACACCTCTATTTCTACCACCAGGAGCAGACGTTTGAAGGAGTATTTGTATCAGAGCCTGAAACTATGGACATCACTACAAGAATTTTGGACACCAATAATGGTCAGGCACCTTCTAGATTTCGATAAAGCCAATAATTGGTCACATTTCCAAAAACTGATTGAGAATTATAAATATATTGTGTTATTTCATCAATATGTTTCTCTTTAAATACAGGATCTTCTGAAGTCTTGATTGAAGGAGATCTGGTGTTTCCCAAAACCAGAAATGCTCTCTTCTGCTTTAACAACAACTGTTTCTGGAAGAAAAACTCTAACAACATAGTGGAGGTCCCGTACATAGTGAGCGCTGAATTCTGTACGTGAATCACCTTCATTCATTGAACATAACTATGATTCATTTAGATGCCATTTTAAACCCGTGGCCCCTTTTGTTTGCAGCCTATTATGACAGATCAGTGATTGCGAACGCCATGTCGACCTTTCATGCCAAAACCTGCATCCGCTTTGTGGCCAGATCATCTCAGACTGACTACATCAGTATTGAGAACAAAGATGGGTGAGAACAATCATACAATATAAACAGGACTCTCTTTTACAACAAAAACATTAAATCAGATATTTAACCCCTTTATTTCCTCTCTCCTCTCAGGTGCTACTCTTCTCTAGGTAGAACTGGTGGCAAACAGGTGGTCTCCCTCAACAGGTACGGCTGTGTGTACAATGGCATCGTTCAACATGAGCTGAATCATGCCCTGGGCTTCTACCACGAGCAAACCAGGAGCGATCGTGACCAGTACGTCAAAATCAACTGGGAGAACATCTCTCCTGATATGGCCTACAACTTCCAGAAACAGAACACCAACAACCAAAACACTCCATACGACTACGGCTCCATCATGCACTATGGAAAAACGGCCTTCTCCACCCAGCCCGGGCTGGAAACCATCACTCCCATTCCTGATGCGACGGTGGAAATCGGACAGAGGCAGGGACTGTCCAACATTGACATCCTGAGGATCAACAAGGTGTACGGATGCTGAAGATGAGGCTTGTACACATAATTTAATATAGTTAATTTGTCTGTAGATTAATAATAGAATGAGGTGATATTTTTTGTCTTGTGATGGTGTTCAATTTCTGAAATGTGTGATTGTGTCAGAAAAAATAAAATTAATGTAACTGATTGAAATTTTGGTTTTAAATTTATTACTTCATAAATAATAAATGAATTTCCTTCCACTTACATGATCTTTGCATGAGCCCTGGTGCTGGTTACCATGAAAGCAAACAGTTCTCCTTTAACAGACGGGATATCATCATAATACACAGCTTCTCCTGTAGCCTGTTGAAAGGCGGCCTGGTGTACATTGGGACGTCCCACTGGGTCACTAGAAGACTGAGTCTCTGGTACAAGCTGTAATTTAAATTGTAATGAGAATGTTTTTGTGATCAGCCTGACTTGATTTGACAACTCAAGCTTGACTCACCTGGAAAGAGTGGTTTCCTTGTGGTACCTCATTTTTGAAGGGTTTTAGTGCACTGAGATACTCTAATGGCAAATCATTCACAGCAACCTCCTTTAGCCACAAGAGAAACAACAACAACAAAACAATTTAAGCATGAATTAAGTAAATTGTCCCACTTTTAAACTAAAAATTAGCATAATCCTACCCTTTGTTGAAGTTCCAGCAGCACTTGCATGTAAAACTTGAAAAAGAAGCTGAGTACTAGAGCCTTGCGATACTCCTCCCGTCCACCAGGGGCAGTAGGGGGCACAGAGATTTCTTCTTCTAAGAGCTGTGTTCCCTCTACCAGAAGTTTCTCATCCCATTTTCTGGCAAACAAACAAACAAAAAAATAATGTTTATTGAATGGAATGTATACAATGCAACTAAGACTTTGCATTTCTTTAAAGGAACACTCTACTTTTTTTGAAAATAGGCTCATTTTCCAACTCCCCTAGAGTTAAACAGTTGAGTTTTACCGTTTTCGAATCCATTCAGCAGATCTCCGGGTCTGGCGGTACCACTTTTAGCATAGCTTAGCATAGTTCATTGAATCTGATTAGACCGTTAGCATCTCGCTCAAAAATGACCAAAGAGTTTCGGTATTTTTCCTATTTAAAACTTGTCTCTTTTGTAGTTACATCGTGTACTAAGACCGACGGAAAATGAAAAGTTGCGATTTTCTAGGCCGATATGGCTAGGAACTATACTTTCATTCCGGCGTAATAATCAAGGAACTTCGCTGCCGTACCATGGGTGCAGCAGGCGCAATGATATTACGCAGCGCCTGTGACCCCCTCCTTGCACAGGGAGCGTGCCTTGCAACCATGGAGACATTTTTGAGAGACGCTGCGTATGTACCCATTTGTATTTGATACCTTCAATAATACACTGTATAGTCTGTTCTCTCATATACAAGATTCTCGGAAATTAATTATTTAGGCCTTGAGATGGCTGTACCTTCCCATCAGCTCTTTACAGGTACGTCTGGCTTTTACCAGAGTCGGCCCCACACCTCCATAAAAAATATCTAGATGCTCCACCACATTTGAGTCATGACTGAACGCCACCCTCATGCCAGCATTCACTATGGAAAAGGCAAACTCTCTGCGCTGTGCCTGCCGAAATGCTGTCACAAACTCCAACTGAAAAACACAGGGATTAGTAATTAGCTTTTCAAAATGGCAAGTGAATTCATAGTGCATTTGTGGTTTTAAAAGTATGACAATGGAATTAGAAAAGACTAATAGTCTTTTAGGGCAGCGTTTATTTGTTGAAACTTGACATAGTTTTGTAATATTAAGTAGGCTTCCTCTATTTTAAAGTATGTACCATTGTCGAGTGAGGAATCTCAATAGCCAGCAGAACCTCATCTGGTCTTAGAGCTGTTTTACCAAAGTCTGTGAAAAACTCCTCACTCAGACAAATCTCTCGAGCACCATCTATATTTAAGAACAAAGGAACAAAAATGTAATTCTCATTAAAAAAAAAAAATACCACTTTCCATGTTTAATATATTGGCAACTGAGAAATAATACAAAAAGGCAGTTAGGCCGTGTGTCCACCAAAGCATTTTTTTTTTCCAGAGGTATTTTTTCACGAGGTATTTTCCCAATTGTTTTCAATGGGAGTGCCACGTTTTTTAAAAAACCAGCAGCATGACGAGGCACTGAGTGTCTATTTCACACTGAGCACAATTTTTTTTCGGTCGCCGAGAGTTGAAGAATGTTCAACTTTGGGTAAAACACAGCGCTCATCACTTTCACTTTTTACCCAGCCGTCAAGTCACAGTGGAGGAGGGACGGGACAAATACCACAGCAACCAACCACCACATCCTGCTGGGAAATCTGATACTAACATTTCCACGCATATTTACACGTATATAGTGCATATAGTGTCTCAACTGAAAAAAATGCTGCGCCGCCAAAACGCTGTCAAGCGCCTGCATCAAAGCATATTCAGAAGAGCGCTGGTGTTTTCAGCTGGCTCAAAACACTTTGGTGGACACACAGTCTTACAGAAAATTATGTAAATGCAACATTTACAAACAAAGTCCAAATATACTGGCATTACCATTGGAAACAATGTGTAGCGTACACTCTGCTGCTGCGAGAATGCTGTTCAGGTCATATTTGGGGTTGGCGCTCAGGATATTTCCACCGATGGTCTTGAAATTTCAACATAAACAAAACTGTAACATGTAGACAACTGTTCTTCTTAATTCCTCACAGTGATTCGTTTTTGTTACTCACAGCCATGTTGCGTATTTGTTTGCCGGCCAAGCACTGTAGAGTCTGAACGAGGGCCTGGTAAACCCTGCTCTTTTCTGGGCCAAGTTCCTCAATTCCTCGCAGGAGGACGTCCTTCAAAACAGACAAACTGCATCCTGCCCCTACAGTTACGCCTAAATAAAACAGTGTTGTTGAATTTACTTTGGGCTTCAATAATTACTAATTAACCATGAAATGGGGATGTATTGTTTGTATGTGATTTACTATTGTTTTGCCATTTGATAGCTCGAAGTTCTGGAATGCTTCCACCATAGATCACCAAAGGATTGAAGGTTCCCTTCAGATTCATCTTCGGCCCTATAAGACAATAAAATCAGATAGGTTGGTAGGTCGGTGGGTGGGTGGGTGGGTGAGAATATAGGTAGATAGGTAGGTAGGTGACCTTCCTCTTGAAACCAACCTATGGTTGTGTTTCCAACCAACAGAGGTGCATTGGGGTATTCAGCTTTAAGCCTGATTAAATCTTTCAGATCCACTGGGGAAATCCACCTGACTTTTTTGCCCTGGAAACAAAGTTGTTCAGCTTTTTCCTTTCCCATAATCTGATAGAAAGAAGGGATATAACAAAAATTAGTGTCCTGATCTTTTTAGCTACCACAAGAACACAAATGGTTTGCTTACCAGTAACTCTGGGGGAAAGATCAAATCCTGAGTTGGGTCGAGTGGTAAGACATTATCCATGCTGAAAAGATTTCCAGATATCTACCAAAAATACCAGTAGCAGAAGAATTACTATAATTATGTGAGCTACTCTAATTAGTGTTTAAAAGGGTGTTCTGTTGTGCTTTTGCACTTATAAAAAGTCATATTTAATATGTATAGGCAATTGAATGCATTTCTGTGTCTCATAATGACTTACGTCAGATTCGTTGTTGTGGGAATTGCTGCTTTCCATGCAACAATTTCCATTTCCTTCACCATTCTGGCAAGATATTGGAGTCTGGAAAAATATGGATCACATTGTTAGCACATGTTTGTTTCCTTCAGTTGAAGACAAAAGTTTTACAAATTTTCACATGTACTGATTTTTACTTATTTAATTTTTTTATTTTGTATTAAAAGTTAAAAGTCATTACATCACAGAATGTTTTAAATCCATCAATTATTGGTCGATATCCAGTACAACGACACAGGTTCCCTTAGAAGAGAGAAAACAGAATGTTAAATGTATTTATCACATTTTCAAAAGTTAAATTAAATTTGTGAGTATTTTTTTTTACCTCCCAGTGTCTCTCGAATGTCCTCCATGGTGGGATGTGGGTTGTTTCTAAGTAATGTGTACATGGACATCACCATCCCAGGAGTACAGAACCCACATTGAGACCCATGCGCCTTTGCTATACGCTCCTGATGAAAAAATTAAAAATCGACATGGGTTGTTCTTGACTACCTATTTAAAGAAACTTTGCAAGCTGATTTGTAGTTTGTCTCTGATGGAGAATCAAGTACCTGAACAGGATGTAGCTTAGTCTTAGTACTTCCAATGCCCTCAACGGTCACCACCGCCGCACCATGCAGAGCACAAATGGGCTGCAAACACGCATTTACCGACCAGTGACTGAACAACAGGTTAAAGGTTATGAAACATCAAATTATTGATGACTTTTTAATTAAAAAAAAAAACTCTATAGTGTAAACAGTGCTGGGTAGATTACTTACAAATTGTATTCTGTTACTGATTCCAAATTACACTACAAGAATTGCAGTTAGTAACGTAATCCATTACATTACACATTTTAGGTAATATAATCTGACTACTTTTTGATTACTTTTATATTACTTTTGACCTAACTCATTTATCACATTGAATTGAATAAGATAATATTGTATCATGTTAAAGTACAAAGAGAAAGAAAAGATAATCAATTCTGTTTTCAACAAGTGCATTAAAGGTGCGGTAAGTAGATTTTGAACAACACTGTTGGGCATTGTTGATATTTGAAATCAACCCAAACAAACCCACCCCTCTCTTCATTGCTCTGCCTCCAAAACTCACACTCCAATCCTAACCACCCTGCTCTGAGTCAGTTTCAAACCCCGGCCCATCTGCTGCTAGCATGCGAGGCAAATGCACTACCAATGACGCTAAACACCACATTCTCTAGCGGTCGTCAGTGTGCAGTAGTTTACCTGCGCAACTCTCACTTTCTGGCCACTGTTACACACGCAATGCGAGTGGATGTCTGTTTATCACAGCTGACACGCAACAAAATGCTTCACAAAAAATAAAGCACAGTTGATGAACAAACGACAAGGAAGCACAAAAAATGAACGTACAGTACACACAAGTAAATACAAAGTGTTCATTGTTAGTCGCAAACAGCACAGCAGCTCCAGACAATCAAAACCCAGTGCTACTCACATGAGAAGCGAGATCAAAGCAGCCTCCTCGTCTGTTTTCAGGCCTTCCCGCTTAGCTGTCTCCAGCGCTGGAAAGCTTTTCTAATATAAACGCGGGTCCTAAAGCGCTTGTACAGTCATAAACCTTCATTCTAGTGATATTCTTTTGAGCTCTTTTGTATTGTGTCCCATCTCTCGTTCTGCAGTTTTTTTCTTATTTTCAAATCTCCCTCTTGCTCATTCTCTCTCCTCAACCGACATACGGCCCCTAATGCTGATTGGTTAGACGTTTGTTGTTGGTGTCGGCCTGACTAACTTCCAAACAGTGTAGTTGAAAAAATACATACCCCACCTTTAAACATTACATTACATCAGGGTTTCCCAAACTGGGGTTCATGAAGGAACTGCAGGGGGTTTGTAAGTTTAATGAAAAGCTAATAATTAAATCTGCAGTATGTAACTTTTGGCACTTTAGCAGTTAATATACAAAACTGCATGCGTCTTGTTGAAAAATATTGTAGCTGGAGCTACTTCTCTCTGTTTATGTCTATGACGAGTCACACAGGCACTGGGCTACTCTGCAGTGGTGGCGACCCAACCGGTCTAAAATAGTCCAAATATAAACGCTCCCTATGTCCGAAATCACCCCCTATACCCTTAGGGGGTATTTTTTAGAACACTATTTAAGGACACAGCCATTTTCAGTGGTGTCCTAAACCTTGGCATTATCGAGTGAATTAACAATGAATTAACTATAAACTAATAGTTTGCAAATGATTTGTATGTACTTTATTACTGTATGCTTATTATAAAGTGTTACCCATGTGATCAGTAACTACCCAGCACTGAGTGTAAATTAAATTGTACGTTCATGCAAATTGAAACACTGATTTAAAGCTGCAAATGAAAGTTCCTTTTGTTTGTTTGTTTCATATAAAGGTTTTATACTGCTATTTATATTATATGAGTAAAAGATACACCACAGTTTTCTGAATAGGGTCGTATCTGGACAGCATCACAGTGCAGGCCCCACATCCTCCTCCACCACAGCCATACTTTGTGCCCGTCAGACCCACTGAACACAAAAAAAACATCATAATGCCTTTCCAGTAAGAAAGCAACTATATTTTTGATCAAATAAATGCAGCCTTGCTGTGTGTGTGTGTGTGTGTGTGTGTGTGTGTGTGTGTGTGTGTGTAGGCCTATACTGTATTATTTTGAGAAAGTTTGTCATATGGCAGATACCATACCTTTCCGTCGCAGGTAAGCCAATAACATCTCTTCTGGATCAGCATTCTTCTCTACTATCTTTACATAAAAATAGCAAAAACATAAACTGACTGCCATTGCTCAAATATCAAGTTATAACTATCAAGCCGAACACTTTTACACACAGTTTATATCCTGCAATTCTGACTTTATTACTCGCAATTGCAAGTTTATATCTTGCAATTCTGAGAAAAAAAGGCAGAATTGTGAGATGTAAACTCACAATTGTGAAAAAAATAAGAATTGTGAGATAAAGAGTTGCAATTATCTTTTAAATCGTTTTATTCCATGGCAGAAACAAGCTTTCATATAGAATAGAAAAGTGTATGTGTGTGTGAGAGGGACAAACACTTGATGGACTATGTGTAGCATAGAAAATCATTTTCATGGCATCAAACATGAGAGGAATAAAGATTTTGTTTGGCTGCCCGCTGACTGTCATGTGCCACCACTTCAGACATGCATGTTTAGTCACACCATTTCCTGTTGGTTATGTTCAAGTTGGTTATGTAGACCTACTTTGAATGTGAGAAAACTCATAATAAAATTTGTAATATTCTAACATATATTCTGATATTTATTATTATAAGTAATAATAATACCAGATGTATCACAGCTTTCCTTCTTTTGTGATAGTAGCAACTTGAAAGCTAATTTCATATTGTACACTTATTTATGAACTAACACAACATAAAAGCCATATATTATTAATAATTATGAGCCAAAAACCATTAAGACAATGAGAAGTAAGTCATTTTAAGAACATTTTTTTTCATTTTAAAAACATCTATGCCTTACATTTTCAGATCTGTAAACATTTAAAATCAGTATCTGTAATAATCATACCTTCTTGCCATTAACGTAGAAGACAAGCTCGCTGTTCATGAATAGAGATGACATGATGAGTTGAGAAGGATCGTAGTGCTCTGTCACTGGAGATGCTCCTGGTTTTACTGACCATCAGCTGAATGAGCGACTGACTGACTGACTGACATCACATGTTAAAGGCTTTGCCCTGCCTTTCATTGTTAAAATGCAGGAATGCATGAAGAAGACATGTATGCAGTTTGTCTTTCTTCCATTGTTATATATTTATTTATTGCTTAGGAAATTCTTTCCTTCATTAATTCATTATTTCACTTCCTGCTATCAATATATGAGAACAAAAATTATTAAATGTAAAGACAGTTCAAAAAAGGTTCACATTTGTTAAATGTTTAATTAAAATTTTCCTGACACAATCACACAGAAATTCAACACCATAACCTCATTCCATTATTCATCTACACACATGAGCCTCATCTTCAGCATCCATACAGCTTGTTGATCCTCAGGATGTCGATGTTGGACAGTCCCTGCCTCTGTCCGATTTCCACCGTCGCATCAGGAATGGGAGTGATGGTTTCCAGCCCGGGCTGGGTGGAGAAGGCCGTTTTTCCATAGTGCATGATGGAGCCGTAGTCGTATGGAGTGTTTTGGTTGTTGGTGTTCTGTTTCTGGAAGTTGTAGGCCATATCAGGAGAGATGTTCTCCCAGTTGATTTTGACGTACTGGTCACGATCGCTCCTGGTTTGCTCGTGGTAGAAGCCCAGGGCATGATTCAGCTCATGTTGAACGATGCCATTGTACACACAGCCGTACCTGTTGAGGGAGACCACCTGTTTGCCACCAGTTCTACCTAGAGAAGAGTAGCACCTGAGAGGAGAGAGAAAATTAAGGGGTTAAATATCTGATTTAATGTTTTTGTTGTAAAAGAGAGTCTTGTTTATATTGTATGATTGTTCTCACCCATCTTTGTTCTCAATACTGATGTAGTCAGTCTGAGATGATCTGGACACAAAGCGGATGCAGGTTTTGGCATGAAAGGTGGACATGGCGTTCGCAATCACTGATCTGTCGTAATAGGCTGCAAACAAAAGGGACCACAGGTTTAAAATGGCATCTAAATAAATCATAGTTATGTTCAATGAATGATGGAGATTCACGTACAGAATTAAGCGCTCACTATGTACGGGACCTCCACTATGTTGTTAGTGTTTTTCTTCCAGAAACAGTTGATGTTAAAGCAGTAGAGAGCATTTCTGGTTTTGGGAAACACCAGATCTCCTTCAATCAAGACTTCAGAAGATCCTGTATTTAAAGAGAAACATATTGATGAAATAACACAATATATTTATAAATCACATTTTGCAAATGTGACCAATTACTGGCTTTATAGAAATCTACATAGTGCCTGACCATTGTTGGTGTCTAAAATTTTTGTAGTGATGTCCATAGTTTCAGGCTCTGATACAAATACTCCTTCAAACCTCTGCTCCTGGTGGTAGAAATAGAGATGTTTAAAACAACTCATTTGAGGACTGTTAATGATTTAAGAGAGAGACTAGACAGGATCTTACAATGAGAGGAAACGCCTGGGAGACGCCAAACAGCAGCAACAGAACGGAGAGGGAGGCTCTTGTGTCCATGTTGCCTCAGTGTGTAGAGATGTTCAGGATGCTCCTGTGCTGAGGTCTGATGTCTGTGAGCTGTTCTGTCTGGACTTTATATTCACCTGAGTAGGTGGGTGTACTGGGGAATTATGGGTAGGGTCTTAGTGTCCAGAGTCCAAAATGTGTACCTAAAGGGAGGAAACTCTGACCCCACCTGTTAGTCCAAAACATTTCACAATCATAGAATATACCTCAGTTACTTTAACTAATTCACTATAATGGACGTGCTGTAGCATTTGGACTTCACCACATGCCCTAACACAGTGGTATAGAGGGATAGTCCACAAAAGGGAGGGCTCTGAACTCAGAATTTAGCCCGAATCCACATGTTCCCCCCAAACTTAAAGGGTTAGTTCACCCAAAAATGAAAATTCTGTCATTAATTACTCACCCTCATGTTGTTCCACACCCGTAAGACCTTCATTCATCTTCGGAACACAAATTAAGAGATTTTTGATGAAATCCGAGAGGTATATGACTCGTCCATAGACAGCAATATAATCAACAATATCAAGGTCCAGAAAGGTATTAAAGACATCATTAAAACAGTCAACGTGACTGCAATGGTTCAAACTTAATTTTATGAAGTGATGAGAATATTTTTTGTGTGCAAAAACAAAACAAAAATAACGACTTTATTCAACAATCTCTTCTATTTACTGTTATTATCCTTACGCAGGTGACGCAGTAAGCACAGTGAAGGCTTCCGTGTTTACTTCCGAATTCAGGCTCAGTATTGGCCAAAGCTGCACACGTGAGCAGCACAACGCATGCGTGTGATGCTGATGCAGGAGCCGGCCAATAATGAGTCAGTGTTCTGATGTAGAACCTGGAAGCGCTGGATGTAAACAACAAATGAGAATGACACAGAAGAGAAGATATTGTTGAATAAAGTCATTATTTTTGTTTTGTTTTTGCACAAAAAGTATTCTCATCGCTTCATAAAATTAGGTTTGAACCACTGCAGTCACGTCGACGGTTTTAACGATGTCTTTAGTACCTTTCTGGACCTTGAAAGTGTTGATTATATTGCTGTTTATGGACGAGTCATATACCTCTCGGATTTCATCAAAAATATCTTAATTTGTGTTCCAAAGATGAACAAAGGTCTTACGGGTGTGGAACGACATGAGGGTGAGTAATTAATGACACAATTTTCATTTTTGGGTGAACCCTTCAATATCATATTGTGTATGGTATCATTAAACTGCTGGTTAATTTCTCCATCAAAGGGAAGTAGATCCCTGATCTCTTGTTTGCAGCAATTGTTATTTTCTTTCTTTCATCTTTTTCCATCTGCAAGTCAAACTGTTGCACGATAACTAACTCCATCACTGCAACACACCCCACACAGCATTGGCTCTGGTTCTTTCCACACTGATATTTTCCAAGATTTATTCCATTAATGTTACTAGGATCTTGTACAAGGACCACATTTTCCAGTATTCTGGCTCTGGTTTGCATTCACACAGAAAGCTCTAATAATTTTCCGGAACCAAAGTCCATTGTGAACACAGCTGTTATTTTCACCAGAACTTCACACCATGTCTAGAACTGCATCTTTGGCTCGCATTGTTCTTCAGGTGATCACACTTGTGTCTTTGGTGACTTTGAAAGTTGAATTCGTTGTACTAGAGGATGCAAAAGTGATTGACTCCAGTACAGGGTCTTGACACCGTAAAGGTCATTAAAATGGAGATATCAAAATGGAAAACCTTTCTTTTCAGCTGTGAACACATGATTATACCAGTAAATCTCAAACATCTTTCAAAATCTATGTCATTGAATTTTGAAAAAAAAAAAAAAAAAAGAAACCCTGTTGAACTGAATAAATCATCTAATCTGCCCAGTCCTCCAGTTTTATTAAGGTTAAACCAGGTGGCTTTAATTAGGTTCCAGGAGAAGCTCAATACTATGAGACCTTTACTGCTACAGTCAACCATTTTCTTAAACTTGACATTGAATTACAAATAAAGTATAAGTTTGTCTTGCAGTTTAGCTTTATTTTTCACAACCCAACACAATTACATATTTCAGAAATTCAACACCATCAAAAGACAAAAACATAACCTCATCATACCACTATTCATCTAGAGACACATGAACTATATTAAATTATGTGTACAAGCCTCATCTTTAGCATCCATAAAGCTTGTTGATCCTCAGGATGTCGATGTTGGACAGTCCCTGCCTCTGTCCAATTTCCACTGTCGCATCAGGAATGGGAGTGATTGTTTCCAGCCCGGGTTGGGTGGAGAAGGCCGTTTTTCCATAGTGCATGATGGAGCCGTAGTCGTATGGAGTGTTTTGGTTGTTGGTGTTCTGTTTCTGGAAGTTGTAGGCCATATCAGGAGAGATGTTCTCCCAGTTGATTTTGACGTACTGGTCACGATCGCTCCTGGTTTGCTCGTGGTAGAAGCCCAGGGCATGATTCAGCTCATGTTGAACGATGCCATTGTACACACAGCCGTACCTGTTGAGGGAGACCACCTGTTTGCCACCAGTTCTACCTAGAGAAGAGTAGCACCTGAGAGGAGAGAGGAAATTAAGGGGTTAAATATCTGATTTAATGTTTTTGTTGTAAAAGAGAGTCCTGTTTGTATTGTATGATTGTTCTCACCCATCTTTGTTCTCAATACTGATGTAGTCAGTCTGAGATGATCTGGCCACAAAGCGGATGCAGGTTTTGGCATGAAAGGTCGACATGGCGTTCGCAATCACTGATCTGTCATAATAGGCTGCAAACAAAAGGTTCCACAGGTTCAAAATAACATCTTCACGGATCATAAATATGTTCAGTGAATGAAGGAGTTTCACGTACAGAATTCAGCGCTCACTATGTAAGGGACCTCCACTATGTTGTTAGAGTTTTTCTTCCAGAAACAGTTGTTGTTAAAGCAAAAGAGAGCATTTCTGGTTTTGGGAAACACCAGATCTCCTTCAATCAAGACTTCAGTAGATCCTGTATTTAAAGAAAAACATATTGATGAAATAACACAATATTTTTAAAAATCACGTTTTGCAAATGTGTACAATTACTGGCTTTATAGAAATCTACATGGTGCCTGACCATTGTTGGTGTCTAAAATTCTTGTAGTGATGTCCATAGTTTCAGGCTCTGATACAAATACTCCTTCAAACCTCTGCTCCTGGTGGTAGAAATAGAGATGTTTAAAACAACTCATTTGAGGAGTGTTAATCATTTAAGAGAGAGACTAGACAGGATCTTACAATGAGAGGAGACGCCTGGGAGACGCCAAACAGCAGCAGCAGAATGGAGAGGGAGGCTCTTGTGTCCATGTTGCCTCAGTGTGTAGAGATGTTCAGGATGCTCCTGTGCTGAGGTCTGATGTCTGTGAGCTGTTCTGTCTGGACTTTATATTCACCTGAGTAGGTGGCTCTACTGGGGAATTATGGGTAGGGTCTTAGTGTCCAGAGTCTAAAATGTGTGCTTAAAGGGAGGAAACTCTGACCCCACCTGTTGGTCCAAATCTTTGCACAATCATAGAATATACCTCAGTTTGTTTAACTAATTCCTTATAATGGACGTGCTGTAGCTTTTGGACTTCACCACATGCCCTAAGACAGTGGTATAGAGGGATAGTCCACAATAGGGAGGGCTCTGAACTCAGAATTTAGCCCAAATCCAGAGTACTCCCTCTGTAAGTCTGATTAGGATAGTAACCAGGTGATTGTGAGGAGACGGGGTGGTGGAGGGATGCAGAAAACTATTGAGAAACATATGTGAGTCGGCTATGTATATATATAGGCCTTCCCTCGTGCTGATTGGATAGGCAATTTGAACGTGTTCCCCCCAAACTTAAAGGGTTAGTTCACCCAAAAAATGAAAATTGTGTCATTAATTACTCACCCTCATGTTGTTCCATACCCGTAAAACCTTCATTCATCTTCGGAACACAAATTAAGAGATTTTTGATGAAATCCGAGAGGTATATGACTCGTCCATAGAAAGCAATATAATCAACAATATCAAGGTCCAGAAAGGTACTAAAGACATCATTAAAACAGTCGATGTGACTGCAATGGTTCAAACTTAATTTTATGAAGTGATGAGAATATTTTTTGTGTGCAAAAACAAAACAAAAATAACGACTTTATTCAACAATCTCTTCTATTTACTGTCATTATTCTTACGCAGGTGACGCAGTAAGCACAGTGAAGGCTTCCGTGTTTACTTCCGAATTCAGGCTCAGTATTGGCCAAAGCTGCACACGTGAGCAGCACAACGCATGCGTGTGATGCTGATGCAGGAGCCGGCCAATAATAAGTCAGTGTTCTGATGTAGAACCTGGAAGCGCTGGATGTAAACAACAAATGAGAATGACACAGAAGAGAAGATATTGTTGAATAATGTCATTATTTTTGTTTTATTTTTGCACACAAAAAGTATTCTCATTGTTTCATAAATTAGGTTTGAACCACTGCAGTCACTTCGACGGTTTTAACGATTTCTTTAGTACCTTTCTGGACCCTGAAAGTGTTGATTATATTGCTGTTTATGGACGAGTCATATACCTCTCGGATTTCATCAAAAATATCTTAATTTGTGTTCCAAAGATGAACAAAGGTCTTACGGGTGTGGAACGACATGAGGGTGAGTAATTAATGACAGCATTTTCATTTTTGGGTGAACCCTTCAATATCATATTGTGTATGGTATCATTAAACTGCTGGTTCATTTCTCCATCAAAGGGAAGTAGATCCCTGATCTCTTGTTTGCAGCAATTGTTATTTTCTTTCTTTCATCTTTTTCCATCTGCAAGTCAAACTGTTGCACGATAACTAACTCCATCACTGCAACACACCCCACACAGCATTGGCTCTGGTTCTTTCCACACTGATATTTTCCAAGATTTATTCCATTAATGTTACTAGGATCTTGTACAAGGACCACATTTTCCAGTATTCTGGCTCTGGTTTGCATTCACACAGAAAGCTCTAATAATTTTCCGGAACCAAAGTCCATTGTGAACACAGCTGTTATTTTCACCAGAACTTCACACCATGTCTAGAACTGCATCTTTGGCTCGCATTGTTCTTCAGGTGATCACACTTGTGTCTGCTGGGGACTTTCTCAGTCTTTGGTGACTTTGAAAGTTGAATTCGTTGTACTAGAGGATGCAAAAGTGATCGACTCCAGTACAGGGTCTTGACACCGTAAAGGTCATTAAAATGGAGATATCAAAATGGAAAACCTTTCTTTTCAGCTGTGAACACATGATTATACCAGTAAATCTCAAACATCTTTCAAAATCTATGTCATTGAATTTTGAAAAAAAAAAAAAAAAAGAAACCCTGTTGAACTGAATAAATCATCTAATCTGCCCAGTCCTCCAGTTTTATTAAGGTTAAACCAGGTGGCTTTAATTAGGTTCCAGGAGAAGCTCAATACTATGAGACCTTTACTGCTACAGTCAACCATTTTCTTAAACTTGACATTGAATTACAAATAAAGTATAAGTTTGTCTTGCAGTTTAGCTTTATTTTTCACAACCCAACACAATTACATATTTCAGAAATTCAACACCATCAAAAGACAAAAACATAACCTCATCATACCACTATTCATCTACAGACATATAAACTTAAATTATGTGTACAAGCCTCATCTTTAGCATCCATAAAGCTTGTTGATCCTCAGGATGTCGATGTTGGACAGTCCCTGCCTCTGTCCAATTTCAACTGTCGCATCAGGAATGGGAGTGATGGTTTCCAGCCCGGGCTGGGTGGAGAAGGCCGTTTTTCCATAGTGCATGATGGAGCCGTAGTCGTATGGAGTGTTTTGGTTGTTGGTGTTCTGTTTCTGGAAGTTGTAGGCCATATCAGGAGAGATGTTCTCCCAGTTGATTTTGACGTACTGGTCACGATCGCTCCTGGTTTGCTCGTGGTAGAAGCCCAGGGCATGATTCAGCTCATGTTGAACGATGCCATTGTACACACAGCCGTACCTGTTGAGGGAGACCACCTGTTTGCCACCAGTTCTACCTAGAGAAGAGTAGCACCTGAGAGGAGAGAGGAAATTAAGGGGTTAAATATCTGATTTAATGTTTTTGTTGTAAAAAAGAGTCCTGTTTATATTGTATGAGTATCCTCACCCATCTTTGTTCTCAATACTGATGTAGTCAGTCTGAGATGATCTGGCCACAAAGCGGATGCAGGTTTTGGCATGAAAGGTGGACATGGCGTTCGCAATCACTGATCTGTCGTAATAGGCTGCAAACAAAAGGTTCCACAGGTTTAAAATGGCATCTAAATGAATCATAGTTATGTTCAATGAATGATGGAGATTTACGTACAGAATTCAGCACTCACTATGTAAGGGACCTCCACTATGTTGTTAGAGTTTTTCTTCCAGAAACAGTTGTTGTTAAAGCAGAAGAGAGCATTTCTGGTTTTGGGAAACACCAGATCTCCTTCAATCAAGATTTCAGTAGATCCTGCATTTAAAGAGAAACATATTGATGAAATAACACAATATATTTATAATCCTCAATCACTTTTTGGAAATGTGACCAATTACTGGCTTTATAGAAATCTAGAAGGCGCCTGACCATTGTTGGTGTCCAAAATTCTTGTAGTGATGTCCATAGTTTCAGGCTCTGATACAAATACGCCTTCAAACCTCTTCTCCTGGTGGTAGAAATAAAGGTGTTTAAAACACCTCATTCGATGAGTGTTAATCATTTAAGAGAGAGACTAGACAGGACCTTACCATGAGAGGAGACGCCTGGGAGACGCCAAACAGCAGCAGCAGAACGGAGAGGGAGGCTCTTGTGTCCATGTTGCCTCAGTGTGTAGAGATGTTCAGGATGCTCCTGTGCTGAGGTCTGATGTCTGTGAGCTGTTCTGTCTGGACTTTATATTCACCTGAGTAGGTGGCTCTACTGGGGGATTATGGGTAGGATCTTAGTGTCCAGAGTCTAAAATGTGTGCCTAAAGGGAGGAAACTCTGACCCCACCTGTTGGTCCAAATCTTTGCACAATCAGAATACTCCTCAGTTTGTTTAACTAATTCACTATAATGGACGTGCTGTAGCTTTTGGACTTCACCACATGCCCTAACACAGTGGTATAGAGGGATAGTCCACAGTACATTAAATGTGCTCTGTAGGTAGATTTAGTAGGTAGATTACCAGTGAATCCTTATTTATGAGAACATCTCAATTTACTACAGAGATTAGAAAATGACTCCAAAAATATTAGCAAGATGGGCAACTAGCTACTTAAATTAGCTTAGCTAAGCTGAAAGCTTCTGATTTAATGGAAAATCAGACACAATTACTGTGTATTGCTAAAATATTGTCAGGAGAAATGTAATAATATATACCGGAAGTATTTCATAGCACTACACAACTTCTTAATTGATACAATTGTTTAGTTACAAAAAAGCAACATGATTTCAAACAATGACAAAACCACCTTGCTACTTAGTAAAGTTGTGTAATAGTTTAACAACGCATAGCAGTGCTACTGCATTTCACACATTCAACTGTACACCATTACCAGTTAAAGATGAGTCAGTTTCATCTCTTTGTGATTTTAAGTTATGATCGAAAAAGTTTTTAATTTGCTTTTATAGAAGTTGTGTATTTTATTCTGCAGTCCAGATGTTATATTAAGTTTCTGCAATGCAGCAGAAAAAAAATTGCTCTAAACATTATTTTGATGCTAACATCACAGGTAGGATGTTCTTAGTCTCATTTACATGGAGATTCTGGAAAAAAAAAATCTGGTAAAGGCTCTTGCATTGTTTGATTTTGTTCATTTACACTGCCAGAGCGTTCCCTTCTGACATGTAATGTACTTCACGAGTTCACACGTACATGAAATCAAATAGTAATTTATATAGTAATTTATGCATATTTGGCGTGCTGTTTAGGGGAGGGCTCTGAGCTCGGAATTTGGCCCGAACCCAGAGTACTCCCTTTCTTTGACTGGGATAGAAACCAGCCATAAGCAAGGTGATGTGGTGGTGGAGGGATGCTGTGAAACTTATCACAAGATCGAGGTGAGAGACAGCTTTATATACAGGCTTCCCCTTGCACTAATTGGTTGATTACCTGAACGTGCTCCTCCTGAATTTTGTTGAATAAAACTTCATGTGTTGAAAAGTCCTCCATTTAATTTTGTTATCCTCCCACAAACAGTAATTTCATGAGTTCACACTTACAAATAATCAGATAGAGTAAAAAGTATGCGTATTTGTCTTGCTGTCCGAAGGGAGGGCTCCGAACTTGGAATTTAGCTCGAATCAAGAGTACTCCCTCTGTATGTCTGATTAGGATAGTAACCAGGTGATTTTGAGGAGACGGGGTGGTGGAGGGATGCAGAAAACTATTGAAGAACATATGTGAGTCGGCTATGTATATATATAGGCCTCCCCTCGTGCTGTTTGGATAGGCAATTTAAACATGTTCTCCCCAAACTTAAAGGGTTAGTTCACCCAAAAATGAAAATTCTGTCATTTATTACTCACCCTCATGTCGTTCCACACCCGTAAGACCTTCATTCATCTTCGGAACACAAATTAGGAGATTCTTGATGAAATCCGAGAGGTATATGACTTGTCCATAGACAGCAATATAATCAACACTGTCAAGGTCCAGAAAGGTACTAAAGACATCATTAAAACAGTCGACATGACTGCAGTGGTTCAAACTTAATTTTATGAAGTGATGAGAATACTTTTTGTGTGCAAAAACAAAACAATCTCTTCTCTTTCCTGTCATTATCCTTACGCAGGTGACGCAGTAAGCACAGTGAAGGCCAAAGCTGCACACGTGAGCAGCACAACGCATGCGTGTGATGCTGATGCAGGAGCCGGCCAATAATGAGTCAGTGTTCTGATGTAGAACCTGGAAGCGCTGGATGTAAACAACAAATGAGAATGACACAGAAGAGAAGATATTGTTGAATAAAGTCATTATTTTTGTTTTGTTTTTGCGCACAAAAAGTATTCTCATCGCTTCATAAAATTAAGTTAGTCACATTGACTGTTTTATTGATGTCTTTAGTACCTTTCTGGACCTTGAAAGTGTTGATTATATTGCTGTTTATGGATGAGTCATATACCTCTCGGATTTCATCAAAAATATCTTAATTTGTGTTCCAAAGATGAACAAAGGTCTTACGGGTATGGAACGACATGAGGGTGAGTAATTAATGACACAATTTTCATTTTTTTGGGTGAACCCTTTAATAAAACATCATATTGTGTATGGTATCATTAAACTGCTGGTTCATTTCTCCATCAAAGGGAAGTAGATCCCTGATCTCTTGTTTGCAGCAATTGTTATTTTCTTTCTTGCATCTTTTTCCATCTGCAAGTCAAACTGTTGCACGATAACTAACTCCATCACTCAACACACCCCACACGGCATTGGCTCTGGCTCTTTTCACACTGATATTTTTCCAAGATTTATCCCATTAATGTTACTAGGATCTTGTACAAGTACCACATTTTCCAGTATTCTGGCTCTGGTTTGCATTCACACAGAAAGCTCTAATAAATTTCCGGAATCAAAGTCCATTATTTTCCAAAGCTGTTATTTTCACCAGAACTTCACACCATGTCTAGAACTGCATCTTTGGCTCACATTATTTTTCAGGTGATCACACTTGTGTCTGCTGGGGACTTTCTCAGTCTTTGGTGTCTTTGAAAGTTGAGTTTTGTTGATGCAAAAGTGATTGACTCCAATACAGGGTCTTGACACAATAAAAGTCATTAAAATTGAGGTATCACAATGGAAAACCTTTCTTTTCAGCTGTGAACATATGATTATACCAGTAAATCTCAAACATCTTTCAAAATCTGCGTTATTGCATTTTGACAAAAAAAAAAAAAAAAAACCCTGTTGAACTGAATAAATCATATAATCTTCCCAGTCCTCCAGTTTTCCTAAGGTTAAACCAGGTGGCTTTAATTAGGTTCCAGGAGAAGCTCAATACTATGACTCCTTTACTGCTACAGTCAACCATTTTCTTAAACTTGGCATTGAATTACAAATAAAGTATAAGTTTGTCTTGCAGTTTAGCTTTATTTTTCACAACTCAACACAATCACACATTTCAGAAATTCAACACCATCAAAAGACAAAAACATAACCTCAAACCACTATTCATCTACAGACACATGAACTATATTATTATGTGTACAAGCCTCATCTTCAGCATCCATAAAGCTTGTTGATCCTCAGGATGTCAATGTTGGACAGTCCCTGCCTCTGTCCGATTTCCACCGTTGCATCAGGAATGGGAGTGATGGTTTCCAGCCCGGGCTGGGTGGAGAAGGCTATTTTGTCATATGGAGTGTTTTGGTTGTTGGTGTTCTGTTTCTGGAAGTTGTAGGCCATATCAGGAGAGATGTTCTCCCAGTTGATTTTGACGTACTGGTCACGATCACTCCTGGTTTGCTCGTGGTAGAAGCCCAGGGCATGATTCAGCTCATGTTGAACGATGCCATTGTACACACAACCGTCCCTGTTGAGGGAGACCACCTGTTTGCCACCAGTTCTACCTAGAGAAGAGTAGCACCTGAGAGGAGAGAGGAAATCGAGGGGTTAAATATCTGATTTAATGTTTTTGTTGTAAAAGAGAGTCCTGTTTATATTGTATGATTGTTCTCACCTATCTTTGTTCTCCATACTGATCTGGCCACAAAGCGGATGCAGGTTTTGGCATGAAAGGTCAACATGGCGTTCGCAATCACTGATCTGTCATAATAGGCTGCAAACAAAAGGTTCCACGGGTTTAAAATGGCATCTAATTGAATCATAGTTATGTTCAATGAATGAAGGAGATTTCACTGCTCACTATGTAAGGGACCTCCACTATTTTTTTCTTCCAGAAATAGTTGTTGTTAAAGCAGAAGAGAGCATTTCTGATTTTGGGAAAGACCAGATCTCCTTCAATCAGGACTTCAGAAGATCCTGTATTTTAAAAGAAACATACTGATGAAATTACAGAACATATTTATACATCTTGACCATATTTCACCACTATTTAGTGAAAACCATTGCTGGCTTTATAGAAATCTACAAGGTGCCTCACCATTATTGGTGTCTAAAATCCTTGCAGTGATGTGCATAGTTTCAGGCTCTGATACAAATACGCCTTCAAACCTCTGCTCCTAGTAGAAATAGAGGTGTTTAAAACAACTCATTTGAGGAGTGTTAATCATTTAAGAGAGAGACTAGACAGGATCTTACCATGAGAGGAGACGCCTGGGAGACGCCAAACAGCAGCAGCAGAATGGAAAGGGAGGCTCTTGTGTCCATGTTGCCTCAGTGTGTAGAGATGTTCAGGATGCTCCTGTGCTGAGGTTTCTGTCCTAACTAGGTTTTATACTTATCGGTGTAGGTGATTCCCATTGAGGATTTTGGGTAGGGTCTTAGTGTCTAGAATGTAATGTGTGTAACTAAAGGGAGGAAACTCTGACTTCGCCTGTTAGTCTGAAAAGTTACAGAAATAGAGAAGGTTCTTAAATCTGTTGAACTAATCCACTGAAATGGATATGGATTTCAAGTGCCTCACAACAGTGCTGTCCACACCTGACACCGATATTTTAACACTTAGGCTATTCATGAAAAATATCTATGGTAATATGTAAGATGGGCACTATCATCAGGCATGGATGAAAAGTTGAAATTTTGATAATATTTCAAATGTTTCAAATGTCATAAAAATATTTATATATTTTTTTTTCATTGAAAATAAATAGTTTGTATTAGTGAGCTGGTATTCATTACAACATAATGGGGTTTATTCTGCAATAATGACAGGTAGACTTTTATTTAATTATCTCACATAGTCAACACTGTCGAAGAAATAAATGGACATGAAACTCTTATTTGATTTATGAATCAAATATCAGTGTGAAAATCTTTCATGTTTAGCATACAATCTAAAATATAAATTACAATATTCAAATCAAAGCTTTGTGTGCTGACCCCATTGAACTGAATGCTTTTTATGGTTTGCCCTTGGCGATAAAGAAATCACACCCCTCATTACAATGGTATGACCAGCATTGGGCTTACGAATCACTGTCAGCTGGCCTAGGAGGGGTGATGTTTTTATGAACTTTCACATATATAGTAACGCGAGTATATTTTTCACTCTACGAAAATTTTTATGATATTTTACTTTTAAATGACAAAACAATAGTTTTAAATGTACAATTTGCATTATTTTATCAATAAACCACCTCTCTAACCCCCCACACTCCCCTGTAATGGACGGATCCATTGTTTTTCTCCCGTTCTTCTTCTGCGCAGGCGCAGCAGCCTCTTGCCATCCGGGAGGGTTTTGTGTGTTGAGTTTGGACCTGCTATTGTCTTGCTTTGTTCTTGGGTTCAAAAAGCCGTTTTTTATCTGAATTCATTTCGGTAAGCCTACCATATATTTTATATACGTACAATAAGTGTATACAGTTTGATCTTGAGGTGTTGTATATTTGTGTTTTAAAAGGATGGCTGTTTTTTGGGGGGCTCACGTTTGTGATCAGCTGTTTAAATCATGATGGCGGAGCTCGCGACATGATAGCAATTAAATATAAACAATAATACCTCTTAGTAGTTTCAGTTTTTTATGTTAGTTTTGTAAAATATTGGCATTGCTCTCGTTTAGATCTGAGATATTTGTAAATAGTGACTATAAGTGGCTCTTAAACAATGATTGGAGCGGTTAGGCCTCATTTTAGCCGGTTAGCTTTAGCGTGAGACCGGCGCGTGAGTTATAGTTCGTGCAGCCCTGAATAATTATACATAAACGCTGTTTAATACTTTTATACAGCAACATATCCATATACAAGTATGAATTGAATTGTATCGGTGTAATAATAAACTGTATAATTTGCTCACGAGACAACACAACTCAAGCTTACACGTTGTATTAATTACTTCAGGTTTAACTGGAACTAAATACACTAGTTTATTATTAAAGGTTTAAATCGCTTATAGAGTATTAACGGTATTAGCGCATTTTCTATTGGAATCTTATTGATGGCTTTGGAAATGTCTTGCCACATGTACATGCGGTTTCTTTGCGCTCTTCATTGAAATTTTCTCTAATATTATTGTTGTTGTTTTCATAGGTGTCTTTTATGAATAATCAAAAGCAGCAAAAGCCAACGCTTACCGGCCAGCGTTTTAAAACTAGGAAAAGAGGTAAGTAGCCTACGACCAGGAGCTTTCAAACTGGGGTCCGGGGTGGGGGGCAATGATGGAGTACTAAGCAGACCATAGAAAAATTCAGAGAAAAACGGTGTAAATTATTTTTTTTACTAATAAGATAAAATATTTTAATGAGATTTAACTAACTAAATATTTTGTAGTTAAAAAAAAAGTGATTTAATTAAGTTGAGTTAGAGGCAGCAGTTTACACAACACCGTTTTCAACTAAAAACTGCGTTTTGGCCATTCATGTACACAACAATTTTCAACAGGGTATTTGTGTATAGCTGCCTTTTAAATTTTAGGATGGGGTTTCCTTCGCAAGAAGATCATATTTGGGGGTCCATGGCATCGAATAGATTTAAAACCCCTGGCCTAAGGAGCTTCCTTGTTTAAAAAAAAACAAACGCACACAAAGTGCCACCCATTTTAAAACTCTCGTTTCCCCGCAGATGAAAAGGAGAGATTTGACCCTACTCAGTTTCAAGAAAGTATTGTTCAAGGCTTGAACCAAACTGGCACTGATTTGGAAGCGGTTGCAAAGTTCCTTGATGCCTCTGGCGCCAAGCTCGACTACCGCCGGTATGCTGAGACGCTCTTCGACATCCTGGTGGCTGGAGGAATGCTGGGTGAGCAATCATTTATGACTATTTCAATGGGCTGGAATTGAGATAAACAATCTTCCTTCAATCTCATATCCTTTTTTTTTTTTTTTTTTTTTTTTTCCCCCCCAGCCCCAGGAGGGACTCTGTCTGATGACTTGACCCGTACCGAGTACTGCCTCTTCACGGCAAGTGAAGACCTGGAGACCATGCAGGCGTACGCTCAGGTATTTAGATAAATACTGCCTGACTGGCAAATAGTCTCATGTTTCAGAGCTTGTTCTGAATTAATATCACCTTGACGGATATAAATGGTACTTTTTGGCTGCTTCTTTACATGTTTCAACACATTCATCTTGTGTCATAGGTTTTTAACAAGCTGATCAGGCGTTACAAGTACCTGGAGAAAGGGTTTGAAGAGGAGATTAAGAAGGTAAGCAAAATTGTTTGACTAACAAATACGCTATAATCCTTAGTTCAACAAAGACGGCATCACTGTGCATCTGGAAAGTCCCATAATGTCTCTTTTCTTTTCACAGCTGCTGCTGTTTTTAAAAGGGTTCACCGAGTCTGAGAGGAATAAATTGGCCATGCTTACCGGAATCCTGCTGGCCAATGGCAATATATCAGCCTCCATCCTGAGCAGCCTCTTTAATGAGAACTTGGTCAAGGAAGGTAATGACACTTTTTAACGGCAGCATTTTCTGAGTGAAGAATTTGTAAACTAACTCGTGGTCTGGATTTTATTGCAGGTGTGTCTGCCGCCTTCGCTGTGAAACTCTTCAAATCTTGGATCAACGAAAAAGACATCAACTCAGTTGCTGCTAGCCTGCGTAAAGTTGGCATGGACAACAGGCTGATGGTAAATATCTGCAGGCTCAACTTGTAATGCAACACTAAAATTCACGGAAAAGGAGTAATTTAATTTACAAATGTATAAATTTAAATTGTATATATTATGGTAACACTTTACAATAAGGTTCATTAGTTAACATTACTTAACTACTTTAGTTAACATGAAGTAATAATGAACTGCACTTATACAGCATTTATTAATCTTTGTTAATGTTAATTTCAACATTTACTAATACATTATTAAAATCTTGTTAACATTAGTTAATGCACTGTGAACTAACATGAACAATGAACAACTATTTTCATTAACGTTAACGAAGATTAGTAAATACAGTAACAAATGTATTGCTCATGCTTAGTTCATGTTAATACATTAACTAATGTTTAACTAATGAACCTTTATTGTAAAGTGTTTTATATACATTTATAGTGGGTTTTTTTTTTTTTTTAAACAACTTTTCCACATTAAATTGGCTGCCCTTTTTTGTGTGCTGATGATACTAGGTCTTCTTGGGTCCTAAAATCTGTACCTGACCCAAATCACTTCTTACTCAAGATGGACGTGCATAAATTAACAAAAAAAAAAAAAACATGGCCTGAGACACTTGATAAAATTACTCATTCCTTATTTGTAGATTAAATTCATGCTCCAATCCTTTTATGTTGGCTACGTTTGTTAGCCCATATGTTGCCAGACAAATCAGCACATACTTTGTGCGTTAAATGTAAAAGATGTTTTACAAGGATTTTCACAAATTTTGTTTGAGAAAACATGAAAATATACAGTTATGGTTTAGTTTATTGGATTATAGTTAATTTTGGCATCAACTGCATTTAGATGGGTTTTCTGTAATCAATATCTGGCAACATCTATTTTTTTTTTTTTTTTTTTTTTTTTCCTCCTGCTTGGGCAAGCAATTCCAGTAGATAAACGGCTCATAAGCTTTGTTGCACCTCAAATGGCAAAGAAATTGATAATTGATAATATTAAAAAGCAAATCCCTCATGGAGCGCGTGCCGCTGCTGCACCAGTATCCTGGAGGGTTTGGTAATTTCCACATAAGCACGGATTGACATAATTATGGGGATAACTTTGTCATAGGATTATTTAAAAGGGTGGTTGATTATGATTTCACTTAACTTTAGTTAGTGTGTAATGTTGCTGTTAGAGCATAAACAACATCTGCATCTGGAGACATTTTCTTTTAAAGAATTAAGCAGTCCCTCCAGGTTTTCGCGATTATTTATTTATTTTTTTTGGCAATCAAAATGACTGATTTTTATGAAATTTGCAATGTGTTTTTTTTTTTTTTTTTTTTTAATTAGAAATACCACATTTACCATGTATTATGTTAGATGCACAATAGTCATACATGGCAATAGAACAAACAAAATGCCCAAATCTTGTTTATTGTGGCCAATTGCTTTTATTGTGCCTTGCCAAAAAGAGGCTAGTCCAGTGGTGTACTAGGCTATCTAGCTTTAATAACATGATCGCTTACGGTGGGAAATGTGACCCAAATCTTACAGGTAAGCCGCAGCAATAAGCAAATGCCTAATAATATAAGTTTAAAAAGTTCTCAAGTAAACAGTCAGCAATAAAATAAGAATAAATAAATTACAGTAGGACAAATAAATACAACATAAAGATACAGATACAAACAGTGCTTTAAGTTTAAGTACTGTTTGGTTTCCCGGTTGTTGTTTGATTTAATATTAACGACACAGACATATATATATTAGGTTGCTTTCACTTTAAGACCTACTGTAATGAGCGGATCCAACACTGACACACGTCCCAAACTTGTTCACTCAAGACATAACCGCCAAGATGGACATTTAGGCATAATTATGTGTATTTGACCGTTCAAGGGCAATAAGCCTAGAATTATAACACGTTTCGGTATGCACGCGTGAGCGCTGATTAGCGGCAAACACATGCACGGAATCTGCAGCCAGTCGGTCAGTGTGTCAGAACCGAATTGAGTTTGTGTAGCCTATACAGCGCTTCAATCGCTTTCACACAGACTATGCACAGACCACATAGCCTACTGTGCATGCACATTGTACGAAGGTCTGTAGGCTATCCTTGTGAAAATAATGCATTGCAGCTTTTAGGGATTATGAATTAGGGATAATTCAATTAGATATTATATTTGTGATTAAAATTTTTTTTTTTTTTGTGAATATTTTGTGGTGAAGTGACGAATTATGCAGGATCGCAAAAAAATGTTGATTTTTGCGTTGTATTCAGCGATCGTGGAATCGTGAAACTGGAGGGACTTTTTAAGGACTACAACAAACTGCTGGTAGGGACTACAACGAGCTTCTTCCCGGGTTGGTGACATCACTAACCGTAAAATTTACATAAACCCTGCCCCCGAGAACACGCAACAAAGGGGGCGAGGCCATGTTGTGCTGCTTTAGAGAAGAGGAAGAATTGTTGTAGTAGAGTGTTGTTACCATGCCGTTGTTGCCATGCCGTCATTTTACGTCGGACTGCTTCACAAACAAGGGTGAATTCAACACTGGATTTGCACAAAATATTAACATGACACATGCTAGTTGATGAGTTGAATCAACTCCACAGCAACTACATAAATTTATCTACTAACCGTTCAGAAACGTGCAGATGCATTCTAAAAATTGTAAATTCTCTCATCAGTGTCTGACTCCGGTTTGAACAATATAAGGCTAAACACCGTTACTGACACTCGTCATTTTGGCTGCGTGAGATTCTCCAGCTTTGTTGTTGAGCAACCGAAGAGCGAGCTATTGAGCTCCGCCCTCTTCCCTTCTGGAAAGTGTCTGGGAGCAGCAGCTCGTTTGCATTTAAAGGGACACACAAAAACGGTGTTTTTGCTCACGCTCAAATAGGAGCAAATTTGATAAGCTATATTTAATGATCTGTGGGGTGTTTTGAGCTGAAACTTCAAACACATTCTGGGGACACCAGAGAATTGTATTACATCTTGTAAAAATGTTTAATATGTTTTTGTTTTAAATAATAAAAAAAAATTGTTCAATGCCTGAAACAAAATGGAAGTTGGCACATATTAAAAGAATTTGGGTCGTCTTGGGTCCATTCGGTTAAAGCGTTTATTTTAAGTTACCTGAGACCCGAAGCTACTAATATCAGACCCGTGTCCGAAGATGGACCTCGGGTTTCAAATCCAAGTGGACCTGTGAAGACCTCTAGTTGATGCTGTTTGTTTTAACCTATCCTCCTCTTGCCCAAAACAGGAGCTGTTCCCTGCCAACAAACGTAGCTGCGAACACTTCTCAAAATATTTCACCGATGCCGGGCTGAAGGAGCTCTCGGACTTCGCTCGCAACCAGCAGTCCATTGGAGCACGGAAAGAGCTTCAGAAAGAACTGCAAGAACAGATGTCCCGTGGCGAGACCCTCAAAGACGTGAGTTTGTACCATGTAGACAGCTGGGCTACTTTCCCAATTTAATTTATAGATGTAAAATTGAAGCGCTTTTTTTTTTTTTTTTTTTTTTTATTTTATTTTATTTATTTTTTTTTTTTTTTTATAAAAGCATCAATATTATGATTTTAAAATAAGTTGACTTTGGTTAACATTATCGTCCATACTTTGGCTATGGAGGTTTATTGTGCCTGTATTCGGCTAATGTGTTTTGTTCCCCAGATCATTGCCTACGTTCGTGAGGAGATGAAGAAAACGAGCATCTCTGAGCAGACAATGATCGGCATCGTGTGGACCAGTGTCATGAGCGCCGTCGAGTGGAATAAAAAGGAGGAACTCGTCACAGAGCAAGCCATCAAACACTTGAAGGTATCTACGCCGCTCATGGAAACGGCATTACTTTCTTATACTGAATATTACCAGTAGTAATATTTTCTGCTAACTTTGCAGCAATACAGCCCACTGCTGAAGGCCTTCACTTCCCAAGGCCTGTCTGAGCTCACCCTCCTGCTGAAGATCCAGGAGTACTGCTACGACAATATCCACTTCATGAAGGCCTTCCAGAAGATCGTGGTGCTTCTTTACAAAGGTGTGTCTTCCATACTTGATCCTTTTAAAACTATGCACTTAAGCCCAAGGCTTGGTACATGATGGTACTTTTGTATAAAAATGTTACCTAGCTAGTGGAATACTGTACAGAGGTTATCTGTGTGTTGAAGCTTTTTTTTTCTTGACTGCCTGTAGCTGATGTTTTGAGTGAGGAGGTTATTCTGAAGTGGTACGCAGAAGCCCATGTGGCCAAAGGAAAGAGTGTCTTCCTGGAGCAGATGAAGAAGTTTGTAGAATGGCTGAAAAATGCTGAGGAGGGTAAGCAGGGTTTTTTTTTCCTTCTCTGAAACTTGGAGCTTAAAATGGCTGCAGTGATATTATTGTTTTACCTGTTGTCTTTCAGAGTCTGAATCTGAGGAAGAGGAGGGAGACTAAAACACAATGTCAGCAGAATGTTTTGTTACAGAAGTGCTTGTCTTTCTATTTTATTTCTTTTTCCCTTTTTTTTTTTTTTTTTTTTTTTTTTTTCGATTCTACCTCCTGTTTTTCAAACCATAACATTTAGATGTCATTTAAGGGCTTTATAACAAGTGGTTAATTTTAACAGATTTTTCTAATAAGGTTTACACTTAAAATAGCACAAAAGTTGTGGTCAACCTTTGTAATTATTTACTCACTCAAGGAACTTTTAAGTGTTGACACAGTTTGGACATCTTAAATTATTGTTATGATTCCTTTATGAATTGACATTCCATTTAATTAGATCAGGCTGCCTTGTTTGCTTTTAAGACGCCCTTTTCTATATGGTATTGATGCCTTCATGCCCCGTAATGATCAGTGTCCACAAAGGGAAAAACGATCAGCTTCTCATTGTGATGTTATTGCCAAAGGGTTGAGTCCTTCTCCCATAACATCCATCAGCGTTTTGTTCCCTGCCTATGAAACTGTACAGCGCTGAAAACAAAATTGCTGATCACCCTGTAAAGACCCTTAAATGACTCCCAACCACTTCTATGATATCTCCATCTTATGTCACCAATTTCTTTAATCGGAATAACTAATTGACTTTTTTTAAAGAAATAAAGACCTAGAAGTATATGCTTTGTGTGTGGTTCTTGCCTTGTTTTAAAGGGTTATTCACCCAAAAATGAAAATTCTGTCATTAATTACTCACCCTCATGTCGTTCCAAACCCGTAAGACCTTCGTTCATCTTCAGAACACAAATTAAGATATTTTTGAAATCCGAGAGGAATGAGAGGAAGGTCCAGAAAGGTACTAAAGATGTTATTAAAATAAGTCGATGTTACGTTAGACGTGACTGCAGTGGTTCAACCTTAATTTTATTAAGCAACTAGAATACTTTTTGTGCGCCAAAACAAAAATACTTTAGTCAATAACGACTTTATTCAACAATTTTTTTTTTTTGTCTTCCCTGTCAGTTTGTTACGCATTGCAGAGCTTACGTGGCTGCGTCCGAATGCCGGCTCAGTATTGGCAGAGGCTGTGTTCGTGTGAACAGTGCGACGCAGGAACTGGCCAATAAGGAGTCGGTGTTCTGATGTAGAATCTGGAAGTGCTAAACATTTAAAAAAAAAAAAAAAAAAAACACGATAGAAAAGATATTGTTGAATACAGTCGTTATTTTTGTTTTGTTTTTTGCGCAGTATTCTTGTGGCTTCCTAAAATTAAGGTTGAACCACTGCAGTCATGTCAACTTTGTTTTTTGTTTTTTTTAACAATCTCTTTAGTGCCTTTCTGGACCTCGAAATTGGCAATTATATTGCCTGTCTATGGACGAGTCATATTCCTGATGAACGAAGGTCTTACGAGTGTGGAACGACGTGAGGGTGGTTAATGACAGAATTTTTTTTTGTGTGAACTGACCCTTTAACATACTGGTTTTTGAATGTGCAATGTCTTCCACCAGGGGGCACTGCAGAACCCAGGATGAACTACATTCAGAGCATGTTTTTCAAAAATAATTTAATGGTTTGAAAAAGTCACAAGTACAGACTGTTTTTCTTGTACAAAAATATTTGATAATTAAATAGCAGCTTGTTTGATGTTTGGCATGTGCAAAGGACCACTTTTAGAAGAAGACAATTCAAGTATTAGAATATGACAGGCTAGTGTTTAAAGTGTTTTAGAGGTAGGCCATATTGGTATAATGCATTTTGACCTTTACATTTTTGGGGGGGGGGAGAATACTACTACAAACAACTGACAAAAGCCTTGTCACAGTATTTCCAGTACAATATGTGGTACTTTCATTGCACTTATTTTTTGTTGTGCACATCTTTAGTGAAAGGAAAAAAAGATAGAAAAAAAAAAAATGTAGAAAAAGTCATTATGCACGGTCTCCAGAGACTCAAAATAACAAGCTGAAGTTCTGACTTGTGCAAGACACGCAGGTAAACATTTTGGATAGAAATGGCTATGCTCTACATCTTGATGCTTTTACAGAAGTAAAACTGCCTTTAAATGTGTTCAAATCACAGGTGCAAAATCTGAAAAGAAAAAAAAAAAAAAATGTAATCACAGTAAGTGTTAGGCTCAAATTTGTGATTCCTTTTCTGTTAATGTAAACAATACAACAAAAGTTTCAGCACATGTGAGGATTCAGTGGTGTACTGGAGCCTAGTGCATGCTACAAGCCAGAAAATTGTTGACCTTTTCCCCCAAACCATTGTCAAATTAAAGCATGTGCCAACTTGTGGGACATTTTCTGAAATTAAACTGCCACTTCTTAAGTCGTGGGAAGGGCCAAGGGCCTCATTTATAAAACGTTGCATAGAAACCATCCTACCTTTGATCGTATTATAATTTCTCCAATGTGTGTATGTGTGATTCAGAGAACTGACGTACACAAAAAAATAAATGTGTGCACGCCTCTCTTCCAGATGTGAAATTTCAAAATTCAAATAATCTTGAAATTTTGCGTGGCTGACTGGTTTCAGATCTCCACCTTGTAAATGCCAGTCGATGTCCAAATCCTTTACATGAGAACAGTGAGTGGCAAGAATTACTTAGAGTTCCAGATACCTGCAGTACTCCGACTCTATGCCACAAGGAAAAGTGCGTACGTCTGCTTAGAACCTGCCGTGGCACTAAGCACTTTTCCAGGTCAAAAGACTGTTTTTTTTTTTTTTTTTTTTTTTTTTTTTTATAAATATGAACGTTGGTGTGGATTTTAGATTGTGCACTCAAAGTTCAAATCTGCGCATGCACACATTTTACAAATGAGGCCCCAAGTGTGCACTATAACATCAACAACAACAACAGTCTTAAAGATTTGAAATGCATGCAAATGCAACAATCTTCTGTCTTGTAGCGTGCCCAAGATGTTGATGCTTGTGATTTGGACTTGTGGTCACATGGCCTTCCCTCATGCAATTTCAATGAAATCCACAAGAATTTGGTGTTTTATGATTCAGAAGCACAAGCATCTCCTTTGTGGTCGCAGTGTGAAATTGTTGTCATTACAGCCGCATTTCCACCGAAATTACCCAGAACAATTTGTCCCAGGAACTTTTTTCCCCCTAAACCTATTGCTAGCTGCTTTTCCATAGCGGTCTAAAGTACCGTGAAGATAGTACGGTTGACGTAGGACTGCGCACAACTTTCTAGTCTCCGCTTATAAGCTTAATAAAGCCTGAACCTCATTGTCAGTCCATCGGTCGTATTTTTTAAACTCCATTGTTGATTCGAATAGCAAACAACTCTTACTGCACGCACCGCAACATACTTTTGAAAAAATATGGTTAAAATAAAATGCTGCGTGGAGTCAACCAATCAAAATGCTGCATGAACTCAACCAATCAGCATGTTCAGTGCCCAAGTCCCACCCCTGAAAGTTCCGGAACTTTGAAAAGGGGGGGGGATTTTTTTTACCCAGAACTTCATTTAGACCCTGGCTCCTGCGGTCGAAACAGTACCACCCCAAAGTTCCTAGTTCCTGAGGTAAGTTCATGTGGTGAAAATGCGGCTTACGTCACCAAAGAGTGACTCAAAGAAAGACAGCAAGGACTGAGGGTAGCATTTGAGACAAGGCTATATAACATTTGGGGTCAGGGTCATGACCCAGGGCTCATGTTAGGGGCCATGTACCTTGTTCCCGAGACACGAAAGATTATGTTCTCGTTATGAAATACTTCCACCTTTAGCATTCAGTCATGTGCTACTTGAACTTTCTAATAAATATTTAGGATGCTTTGCCCAACCCAATTTCTTGTGCTGAGGTTAGAATCTTGTGTACAGTCTCTTGAGAGCCATGTTGGGATTGGGGTCCCAGCTTAGATGTGGAGACAAGAGGGAGGGGATGAGTTTTTGCCTGCTGTTGTACTGACAGCGACCACTGCAAACCGCAAGGTTTCAATTACCATCATGTGACGTGCAGGAGGCAGACACAAGACTGTTTTTTAAGGCAAGGGATGGTGTAGCTTACTATATCTGATACTGAAATAGCCACCCACCAGGTGCAACTTTACACATATTCTCCGGTTACATTAACGAAAACACAGTCGATAAGGTGGCCACACATGCGGAGGCAACACGTTTATAGGAAACGCAGAAAAAGTGCAGATCTCTCTTCTTGTCACTCATTTTGTATGTCCTCAGAGCTTTAAAAAAAAAAAAAAAAAACATATACAGCAGAATGTCTTGTCTCTGTGCAAGGCGATGTCTCTTTACATGTAAACATTCAGAAGTTGAGAGCTCGTACGCAGCAGTAGTCAGTCAGAGAACTTCTGCTGTCACGCAGTTGTGTGCTTTTCCCCATCTCTAAGCTGCAGAAGTAGATGATAATTGAAGGGTGTTAGAATTTACACCTGCATAATTTTTATCTTATCAGTTTACAATACGCAGGCATGAACTTAAGCAGCTAAGAGAACAATTCAAGAAAAGGTAGTTGCACTACTGGTGGAAAGTAGTCCAATATAGTTTGGCATGCAAATATATTACCAAATACATCACAATTTCTGGACATTTTCAGGCAAGTCCAACCTTCATAAACTCAACAGGTAGAAGTTGATAGTTTTGTCATCTTCAAGGACTCACCATTTTCCTTTGGTTACTCAGGCAGAAAGTGCAGATGGGTCGTACTGGTGGGGTTTTGAGATTGGTGTTGCTTTGTAAGATGTTTTGATATTTCAGACACGGTTGCCCGTCCCTGCAGTCCTCCCCTAGCAGAAGCACATTGGCCAGGTGTGAAATGTAGCTCGATGCCAATCGCAGAGTCTCGATTTTCGACAACTTCCTGTCCGCCGGTTCCGTGGGGATGAGGGTGCGTAGAGCCGTGAAGGCAGTGTTGACACTGTGCGTGCGGTCTCGCTCCCGAGCGTTAGCTGCCTGCCGTTGTTTACTCACCCCTGAGAGTCTACGGCCCCCTCTGTGTCTCCCCGCCTCCCTGTGGCCCCGTGCGGGGCTCCCTGCTCCAGTGGATTTCTCCGAACTGTCACTGCCACTGTCGAGCTCATCAGGATCGGAGGGCAAGCTCTGGGTATCGTGTGCAGGATGTGCATGAACTAGCCCTTGCTCGCCTGTGGTAGACTTCATGGCGTGCAGAGACAGACTGGTTGTTGTGGGTAGTCCATGGCGTAGATGCTGGCTGCCCATGGTGCTTTAAGCTGAGTGAAAATAGCAGCCGGGGGGCAGCTGCGTCTGATCCGGTGTCCAGAGATCTTCCGTGGCCCCGTGGCACTTCAGCATGCCATTTCTTGAATGACTGATCCCTTTCTGGATTTGTCCGCCACCATGTGGCTGTGGAAAAGGATGGACAGGTGGAGCTGGGAGGCACCTGTCATGGCCCAAAGAAGGAGGACGTTTGAAGATATATAAATAAATGCACGCGCTAACACACATACAGGGATTTGAGTGTTTGTTACACCTTTGGGCTGTAATATTTGGGTACTGGGTCCTCTGGGTGACCTTGTGCAGGTCAACAGAAAGCCAGGACAGTAATGCTCTACTTTCCCAGAGAAGACCCACCTCTGTTTTTGTCCCTTCATTCTAGTCCATTCATCTCTTGCTCCTGATATTGTTTGCTTAATATTTCATGTTCTCTATGGCTTAGAAATGGCTTTGCATGCTATGTAATATGTATGCAATAGCTAAGCAACCTTGTTGTTTGACCCAGCGCTAAATTTAGCTCAGAAAAGTTTACAGACAGAGACTGTTGTCGTTGCCTGTAAAATTCGTATCACATGGGCAGTGGGTCACTTCAGGTCCAAAAGGGGAGACACAGTTGGGATTTAACTGCACATAGGGGGCAGTGTTTCAAATTTGACAGAATGTAATTCAGAACACCTGTTTGACATGCTAGCAATGAGACGGACTGAAGAAAGTTCTTGGAGAGCTTTGTACTCAAATTAAGTTTTGTGTTACTCTCAATGTAGCTGCAATCATTTGCTTACTTTTAGGTGTAATGAACATTAGTGTTCTGAAAGTTAAAAAAAATCCCTACTTTGCCAGAAGTTTTAACATCTACACCAACAACACCACAATAACCATGTAAGTGATATTCAAACCATTTAACTAAGGGGACATTTACACAACACCATTTTCAACTAAAAATGTAAAACGTTTTACGTGTTTACATGATGATGCATTTTGGGGGCCTGAAAATGCAAACATTTGAAAGCAGGTGACGTCATGCTCGTGCGTATTATGTGTTCAGTCTATAGGCACGTAGTGTTTCTTTACAAAGTGACATAGCCAACAACTTGCCTGGCATGCAGAATACAGCGTTTTTAGTCGTTTTCCAGGACCCATGTGAACGGGGATCATTTTGACAATGGTGTCGTCTGTATACGGAAAATGTAAAGGAAAAACTTTTCCATTTTTAGTACATCATTGTTGTGTAAATGTACCCTAAAAGTCTTTTCTGTAGTAGCTGCAGGTAGTGTTAGCATGTAACTCACAAAATTAGCACTGTATAAGGGTTCTCTCTTGAATGCTGTCATCCTATTTCACTTTAATGCCCTGTCTGACTGAACAGCCCAGGTGTGTCCCTGTCTCTCGCAAGCACGTACTGTGTTCCATCTTTAGAGGCAGTAAAAATAAACAGTTAGTGTTCATCATAACTTTAATGCATTGCTGCTTTTTTGTATGCTAGTTTAGGCAGTGGTTTGCTTGCACTCTGTTATGAAAACATTTTGCTTGATGATCATTTTATTTTTAGTCATATTCTATGGTTTAGTTCAGTTGTTCCTGGAGGGCCACTGTCCTGCAGAGTTTAGCTCCAGCTTGCCTCAACACACCTGCCTGGAAGCTTCTAGTATCTTTAGTAAGACCTTGATTAGCTGGTTCAAGTGTGTTTAATTGGGGTTGGAGCTAAACTCTGTAGGACAGTAGCCCTCCAGGAGCATGACTGGACACCCCTGGTTTAGTTAGACTCAATACTAGGCCAGGGGTGTCCAATCCTGCTTCTGGAAGGCCACTGTCCTGCAGTTTAGCTCTAACTGGCCTCACACCTGCCTGGAAGGTTCTAGTATGCCTAGTAAGACCATATTTAGCTGGTTCAGATGTGTTTAATTGGGGTTGGAGCTGAACTCTGCAGATCAGTGACCCTCCAGGAGCAGGATTGGACACTCCTGGTTTAGCTAGACTCAGTAGTAAGACACTAGGCTCATATTTTTATGTAATCACCACTAGATGTCAGTAGCACACCACTAGAGATTGTTATACCAGCTTTTTAAGGCAAGAAGCACAAGTAGTGTGTACATGTTAATGTTTAAGAATTGACAAGAATATAAGCGAACTAATGGGTCATGAAAACAAAAATTCTAGTGTGTTGTTGCTACATCACAGTTTTAAAGTTCTAGTATGGAAATTGTTTTATGAACACTCAAATCTTAATGTATGGAACTTGTCAGGCTTCATTTAAATCTTCATTTAATGGCTGATCCTTCAACCATTTGGTAAGTTTGTCCAAATTAGTTAACTGTTAAATCTTTACTCTTATCCATTCACATGACAACTCTTTACTAATTTGTTTGACCGTTTAAGCTCTTCTTGCGGACCTAAATTACAATATTCTCCCAATGTTCATGTGCGCATGCTAACACAATACGTGTGTTGCATCCTCAATGAGCCGCCCGTGGCCCAAAACATGCGTTCCGACTGGGTTGTCATTTATCCTGACAGCATGACAGCATCGCCTCTAATCTTTAAGAGTGCCTGCTGGGATGCAAAACAAAGATACGCCATTATAATCTCTGAGAGTTTGCATGGCACTTAAATTTGCAGGTGAAAGCTCCTGGTAAGTTGCAGAAGTCAGGCTTATAGCAATGGTTTCCTGGATACCCGCCTTCGTGGAAGCAAGCAGAGCATGAAACAATTCATATTTTCATTGAATGGTTTTACAGCTCCAAGTTTACATAGACAATATGACATAGTTTACACTCCAGTTCCAGTTGAGTGAAGGTGAGTGCCAATTAGCATTTTAAAGCCCTAATTTCCTGTGGAGCAAGATTATAAAGCTCTGTGCACACCTTTTAAGCACCTGTTTTAAAACTCTGTTGGAAAGAGTTTGATTAGATTGTCGAATTAAAACACTTTCAAAGCGCCAACAAAAACTGCACAATCTCTGGCAGTTTTCTCTCTATGGTTTTCAAGTACTCTTAAATACAGGTCACCGTACAAAGGATGCCCTGTCCACCTACACATATTCGCACACTTTAAAAGTAACTAATCTATTTTGAAACCATGCCATAAAACATAATCTAAGTGCTAGGGCAATTGCAAATCATATCTGAGATGCTGATCTACTGCACAGAAGAGCCAAGAAATCATTAGCATCTTGTTATGCAGTACACATTCATGTCCTCATCATACAGTATGTATTTTAAATTAGATACATTAGATAAAATATTAACACTTTTTTAGGATGTAAACCATATTAATTCCCAATTAAGTGAACATAGTGGGTGAACTTTAAGTAATTTCACTACTCTAGTTTGAGTGGATGTTGCCATTTTTACTAGTTGTGCTAATTAATTATGCTAACTTGCTAACTTATAAAATGTTTAAGATTTTTCTTATTCCCCAATAACCCTTTCCATCATGTTAGCCTTTTGTAAAATCCAGGTCCTTAAATTTGCAATGTAATGGAAGTAGCATCAGATCATATTTTCCATATTGTGATGTACATCTGAGTGAAATGTATCGCTGACAAAGAAAAAAAAAAAAAAGTGGGACGGGACTTGGTTCTATGAATCAGTTGTTGATTGAATGGAGGTGGAACTGAATGCAAGCTTTCATTTGATTGTAAGAAGGGGCATGGTTTAAGCAGACTAAATAATTAGAAAAGTTCGGCATACATCACAAAGAGAGAATTCTGGAATTTCACTGGAAGATTGAGTTATGACATTTTGATTAAAAATTGAGAAAAAAAAAAAACGCATACATAGATGAATCATTCGCAATAAGGTCACAATTAGAAAATAGATTGAATTTCTATTTCATGCCGACTTTAACAACATCATCTTCCAGGAATTGGCATCATTACAGAATGAACATCAGACAATATTAACAAAGGATCTAATGAATTTTGTTATGTTTTATGGTTTTAAAGTCACTCTAAAGTTATAGAGTTAAAAACCAACTGCGTAACAGGAACAATCCATTAAACAGAACAAAAGACTGAGAGAGAGTGGAAAAGACAGAGTGAGAGACCACATAATAAGGTAAAGAAACATATGACAGTCCAGCCCAGATGAGAGACACACTTCATGCTTTCATTTCTCCTGCTCGGCAGGAGAACCTTATGAGGGTCTCTCTAGTGCCCTTGCTGACCATTAAAGGCAACTAATTGGAGCCCAGGGACAGACAGCTCCGAGAGCTACAGAAACCTCTCAAAGAAAAGAGTTCCCAGAGAAGGAAAGAGTTCCTCTAGGAAAAAAGTAAATACTACTGCAGTTTTGGTCCACACTCCACCATGTACCTTATTGCTACTTAAACTTCAAGAAGAGAAGGAAAAAAAGGGGGAAAAGTCTGAGGTGATGGGTTTCTGGGAGATATGGTTTACTCTTGAGTCATCATGCTTGAGAGATTTGATCTGTGGCCAGAAAACTGCTTTTTCTTCTCAGCTTTTCCCTTTTCTCCTCTAATCTCTCTGCGCTTTGGTCTTCAGAGACCACATGGACTATAGCATTTCAGTTTTTGCAGATTTGTAGACATAAACAGCCTCTTAAATGCTGCTAATCGGATCTCTGTAAACTAGCATAGTCACATTTAGCCACTTCCAACATAAATCAGGGATAAGTTATTATTGCAAAATATACCCAGACACTATGATAAAGACCTTGACATGAAGCTTGACATGAATGTTTTTTTTTTTTTTTTTTTTTTGAGCGGCATACCGTGTATTGCTTGCTACATGAATACCTGCCAAATAAATAAATAAATAAATACATGGTCACGTAATTAATTGAACTTGTTAGATAAGCTAATCTACAACATTTACATTTATTCATTTAGTAGACACTTTTATCCAAAGTGACTTGAGGAAAACAGTGATACAATAACTTGTTTAGATTAGCAAGCTTATGCTAATCTGCAACCTAAGATAACATATTTAGCTACAAGGTAATATGTCTTCATCCATTTTAAGTTGTCTGTCATCCAGCTTTCTGTGTTTCTTACCATTTTCCAGTTCTTCCAAGCAATGTTGAGAATGCTTTTATGGCAATCTGTAACTACTTTGAGTCGTAATTTTGGTTACTAACCGCTAAGCGATCAAGAATAGAAAACAATGTGTTGGTACTACTCAGTAAAATATCTCATCTCATGGTGCATGTCATGTTCAAACAAATTAGATAAAATTAAGCTCATAATCCTTCATTATGACCTCTAGACAAGTAAAATGTGATTGGAGAGTGTATACAGAGTAATATAACATTAACTGGACAATCCCCAACAGGTTTAATTATAACACATGCCGTGAGAATCACAGCTTGACAAAAAGATGTTAGAAAGCTGTCATCATCCTCCTCACCATAGTTAACACATCTCAACGTGCTAAATAACAACACTGACGAAGGTAAGAACGCAAATATATGGCTTAATCTTCCTCTGTGGCCCCATATGCTTAAAGAGACCTTGAGACACATATGATTATTAAAGCAATAATGGGAGGAAGTGTGTTCTGTAATACAAAGCGAAGCTGACCAAAACCCCCCTTGACTATTGTTAAATCACTGTAATGTACAGCCTCTTGTGTCATATTTCTATTAATAAATGGCTGCAACAGGAGTATCATAAAAGACACCAGTGTTTTATAATGGCAATATTGTACTGCCAAGTAATAAACTACATTAGCCAAACTATTTAGTATTCATTTTCTAAGCATAAACCAGAGAACCACAGTTCTATGGCTGCTCTTAAAACATATGTGTACTGAGATTATAATTACGTGCATGATTTATGCACATGACTGATTAATCACAAATTAGATGCATGCCCAGAGGATATTTACAAGACTGAAGACTTTATAGCTATAAATTCTCATGGTCACATTATAATTAGACATTTCCAAGATCTAAAGGATAGACTGTGAGCAATCTGTTGGACATTAACTGCGGAATTGGAAGAGAAGAGAGAAGCCCCACCCATGACTGGTGAGGGAATCTGTCTTATTAGCTCAGTTCCTCCCCTGAGTGAGCGGTATACAATCCGCTCTGTTTATCTCCTCGCCAGAGCATTTAACACCCGAATTCAAGTTAAGAAATGTATTCTTATTAAAGCTAGTAAAGTGATTTTCTGTTTTTCTTTTGTTGTTTGGTTCATATTAACAGCAGCAGTATAGGTAATGTATATTACGCTGCTGTCACTTTAATATACAGATCTAATATACACATGTGATTTTTTTTTTTCTTGCTGTTTTTGTTCACAGACATAACCGACAATGTTTGTGAACTTTGTGTGTTTTTGACATAACCTTGTGTGTATTTGACAGTTTAAGTGCAATAAGATGCGAAAGAAAAATCAGTTTATGCTTTGGATGTGTGCGCTCAGAAAACCATATATCAGAAGTTTAAACTTTAAACTGTTCAGGTTTTTAATCGCATGCAAATAATAACTTTAATGATGATGAAGAACTGCAATGTCACGTGACTGTGGCCACAATAGAGATGATAATCAAAACCAAACAGATTGTTAGTGTTTGACAGAGTATTTGAGTTGTAGAGGCTCCACCCTCTTCTGGAGAGCGGGGTGGGGAGCAGCAGCTTATTTTCATTTAAACATAGGCTACATTAAGAAAATACAAAAGAACATTCCTTCGATTAAAAAAATGGGCTTTTACAACATGGTAATAAATGATCTGTGGGGTATTTTGAGCTGAAACTTTAGACATATTCTGGGGACACCTGAGAATATTACTGTAAAAAGGGGCATGTGTCACTTTTAAGACTCCATAAAAAGTTTATTCAGCTCAGCACTGGTCCTGGAGAGCCTCAGTCCTGCAGTTTTACTTGAAATATGATGAAACTACTTAATAATTTAACTCTTCTAGCATGTCCATTTGTGTTGATATTAATGTAGGCCTATGAGACAAAAATAAATGCGGATTGAAAGACATCGATCGAGACAATTTTACTCCACAGTTTAGCTCCAAAACTACTAAGATCAGAGCAAAAGAACAGACTTTGTGTGCATATGTTTGCTTGCTTCTTTGGCACACGTTCAAATGAATATTTAACGCACGCGCGCTTCACTCTTTGTCTCTCTGTGGAAGTGGCTGTCGCTGTTTGCTGTTTGTCAGGCCTTGATGGTGTTTAAGTATTATGATTAAAATCCAGGTTTCCGTTTTTCCCATAATCTTCGTGTTCCTATTCCCACTCTGTAGAAGTTCACACCACCTGTGGCGGTAAGTCTGACAGTGAGATGATGAAATTCTTTGTCATACGTCTTAGCGGGAGGTACGAGACAGGGAGGTAGGCTACGCCTTTCCGTGAAAACACACACACTCAGTCACACACATGGGCGGACACATTTGTAAGGTGCTTAAAGTTGTGAACTTGTTGCATTATCTTAACGTGCAGGAATTTTCAGTGTCTTCAACTGAAGAGTTATCTGAAAATCCCGTATGACTTTCCAAAATACTTCGAAAGCCCTGCAGGACGACAGGCAGACCCTAAAGGGACCATGACCAAAAATGAAAATTCTGTCATCATTACTCTAACAGAACTTAGTCAGGTTAGACGTCATAATGAATTTTACGTGGGGTTAAAACGAACGAACAACGTCTTTACAATGGCTGGCATGTGCTGTATAAAGGTCAGACTCCTACATCAGGTAATTTTCACAAATTTAAAAACTGTTTTGTGGTGTTTTTGTCTACTGAAAGTTTTTTTTTTTTTCTTTTTCCCAGAAAGACATATCGCCAGCTGAAAATCGGTATGTCATTAAACAACTGCACTTTTATTCCTCCGCTTGCTTTCATTCTTGTCAGAAAGTGAATATGGAGCTACCTTGAGTATAATTCTCCATAATACTCATCCCTATTTTCCATGCAATTACAATGAATGGAGACTGAGATGAAAAAAGACAAAGAAAAAAAAAGACTACAGTAAAAACAGTAATATTATGAAATATTACTAGAATTTAAAAAAGTTGTTTTCTACATATTTTAAAATACAGTTTATTCCTGTGCTACGGAACAAAGCTACGGAGCCCCTAAAGGGACATGGTGGTGGAAAAAAAAAAAAAATGATTGGAAGGAAAAAATGTCAATGCAGGCTCGGTTCCAGAATCAAATCACTGAGGGTGCTCTACTAAAGTGCTGTAGGGGAATTTTACAGTTAAAGACCCAAAAGACCAGATATGATGAATGAAGACCTGGAGTCAGGGTTTAAAAATATAAATTGAAGACAATTTTACTGAAGAATAGTTTGCAGTTTCATCAGCAGAAGCTAGCCTTAAGTCTCACAAGGAGTTTGTAGGCCACTCTGCATACATTTACATTTTCACAGCAATTAAACTCTAACAGAGTCTACTAACTACATCATTACTTATGTTAAGCGATTCTGATTGGTTAAGAAACAGACAAAATTAGTAATCTTCCACACATGGACTGATAGTCAGAAGCGTATCTCCATCCATCACGATGCTGATGCTCGGACCCTGGATTTAGGAACAAGATGTCCTTCTAGATCATGCAAAGGCGCCTGCAGGTCTCAAGCAGAATGCCAGTTGTCATCAGTACCAATACATGACCTGCACACAGAACACTACGCACATACAAAGATACGCAGGATTCACAGCTTCTTCAAGGTTGAAGTTGGCCCAGGCTTTAACTATAACAGGAAATATTCCCAAAATATACTGATAAGTTGTACATTTCTCTCAGTGAGAGGTACAGACAATATTCATCATTATTTTCTATTGTTTGAAAATGAAAATAAATGCTTTAACATACGATGAAGAAGTCATTCAAATAATTTGATATTTAGAAGGATAAATGTTGATTAATAACTTGATTATAAATCACTCAAAAGATATATATTGAAGCGGCAGTGGATTCCAGAATCCACCCTTCAGTGCAGATGTAGGCTAAGCAATGGCTTCACCATAGCAGTGTACAGTGAGACATTTAAGATTTACAAGTCATCACTTTTTACCAATAATTGGAATAGAATTTCAAAAATATTTTGCTATGAATATTTTTCTATTAATCTCCCTTTAAATTGCTTTAATGCTATTTAACCATTTATCATTACTATTTGACTATTTAAATGAATTAAGTTAACTTTAAGCACAAATAGTCATATTTCCGTCCTGCGCAGAGTGAATCCAGGCAGCATTTATATGTACGTGTCACTTCCGAAACATTGCAGCATGCAATTAGCCATCGATCCTCTTAGTGTTTCAGAATGTAGACTCAGACACAGATATAAACAGTCAATGAAGAGCTTTATTGAAAGCAACTAAGCAGATCGGAGATAACGGGTAAGTTGGCGGTTCAATGAAACTTTAGAAGCAGAGTATAACTTGGTAATGTAGACATTTCTTGTCTTACAGGTCCAGGAGATCGTGGATGGGAAGACTGGTTGCTGATGGGACACACACACACCTCGTCTGGAAGGGTAAGTATGCTGGTATGGTTACTTCCAGGTGTACACAGGAGATACGAGTGAGAAGAAGACACTTGAGATAAACACTAGAAAATAACGCTGGCAAAATCGCTGGAGAGCAGGGTAAGTAGTCCACTTTGTTGAAACGAGAATGGACAATGAGCTGAGACGAGGTGTGTGCTTTTATGGCTGGCTTGATGAGGGTGCAGCAGAAAAAGTGCAGGTGTATGTGGTGAGTGCGCTGTGATTGGCCGAGGTGAGAGCCTGGCAATTCTGTGACACTTAGCAGCATGAAAAACAATAGTTTTATTCAATTGATTATATAGGCTGTAGCCTCAAAATCGAGCCAAGACCACTTCCTTTTACAATAACTAAAATGCTGTCGCTTTGTCAGTTCATTGCAATCTTGCAAAGTTCCCTTATAATCAACGAAGCTGCCAACAATGCACAATAAATCTCTTACTTACATTGTGTCTTTGTTAATGAGAGGTTTGCGAGCTTGCATAACTCAGCACTGAATAAAAACTTGTTTGGCGTTTTGAGCAGTGAGTGGATGCTGACAAACTTAAAACCTCTGATTGGCCATTGCGTTCAAGAAACCAACAACTATGTCTATGATTGGCTACATTGCTCACCGCTGCAAAAACGCGTTGTAAATAGATACATTTGATGTTCTCCAGAGTGCAAATACAAATATGCACTGGAGCATCTGTTTCGCCAATATATTATTACAGTATCAACTGAGGGTGCTTAGCACCCCCCTGTAGAACAGGGCCTGTGTCAATGCTTTTTTGCTTTCTCTCGCAAAAGTTTGCGTTCCCTCACAAAAAAAAAAATTGCGTTCACTGGAAAATTACTTAAAAGTTTCATGCAAAACTTTTGACATACTTTTCCCACCACCATGTGCCTTTAGGGGCTCCGTACAAAGCTGAATTTTCAGCATCATTACTCCAGTCTTTAGTGTCACATGATCCTTCAGTAATCATTCTAAAATGCTGGTTTGTTGCGCAAGAAGCATTTCTTATGTTGACAACCGTTGTTTTGCTTCATATTTTTGTGAAAACCGTGATTAATTTTTTTTTAGGATCCTTTGATGAATTGAAAGTTCAAAAGAACAGCATTTAAATGAAGTCTTTTGTTACATTATGTTTAACTGTAACTTTTGAGCAATTTAATGCATCCTTGCTGAATAAACATTGTCTTACAAAAAAAAAAAAAAAAACACCAAATGGTAGTCTGTGCGTGTTTATATATAATTATTCATAATCAATAAATATACACAAATCGGCCTCCTTATAACCCTTTCAAACCACAGTTTATTGTCCTCTGCGTTAAACAACAGTGTTGTTTAATGTTTACCGTCCTTTTCTCTATTTTTGCGCACCTCAGGTAATCGTATACGAACAGCTGGATTATTAGCTATGCATGAGAGGAACTATCTGCGGCTGACTCATTAATGGCCACCATCAATGGCCGTTAATTAGTTCAGATGCTTGTTTGTGTTGTCACCGAGATGTCTGTTTGTATTTGCCAAGTGATCTGCGGTAAAACTGCAGCCACTGCACGCTCCACTAGGCGTGACACAAACAGCATGTTTACGTGTTTTTTTTAACATTCCAGTCACATTAAAGGGGACGTCCTCAGAGAAATAGAGTGCAACTGAGTTTCAGGCCACGTAGTCTGAGGAAGGATGGCACAGGATGCTAAATTGTCCGTGCCTTGGCTTGAATAACCAAAGAGATTTTTTTCTGTCAAACTTAACTTTAAACTGCAATGCATTAAAAAACCCTTCTGGCCAAAGAAATCAAAGGTCATTTAGAGGTAAAGTTTGTCATTTCTGCGTCAATAAACAGAATTGCACAAATGACAAAAGTGAGTGGATGTTAGAATGAAGTCAAAAGATCATTTTCGTAAAATACACACATTTATTTTGTTTGGAATCATTTTCACAAATATAGTAACGTATGAAAAGCGTGAAAAAAACATTATATTATACCTTATACATAAATTAATATTTTCAGATATGATATTTACAAATTGAAACTGATATTGTAACCCTGTCAGGTTAATAAGTAGTAAAATATTGGCCCAGTGTCCTCAGTGCAGCAATGACATGTCATGTCATTTCCTCATCCACTCTGGACAGGAAGCTGTAAAAGAAATAGACAAGACTGGATTATATATATATATATATATATATATATATATACACACACACACACTAAAAAATAAAGGTTATTTATTGGCATTGATGGTTCCATGAAGAACTTTTAACATCCATGGAACCTTTCCTATAGTTGCACTGGTCTAATGAAATAATGGCCACGCTTCATACAGATGTCTTACGCTGTTTATTTGTCTCTCTCTCTTTCTTTCTTTTTCAGCAGACCCCATAAAAACTACTAGAAATAAAGGCATAAAATTTTACAAATTTTGCAAATGTCCGCTGATATGTAAGTGAACATGTACGACAAATCCAATTAACTTCATTAATAACACATCACATTGTGCACATAAAGTGATATAAAACAACATTATGAAATATATATAAAGGTAAATTACTGTGTGCACCTCCCAGACCATGCAGATAAAGTAATTCTTTTTCAGGTTACATGTTGTTTCTCTGTATCCATGTTCATTCTGACCCAAAATGACACAGACCCAGTCCAAATTACATATCCTACATGAATCTTACTTAAAGAACCCCTAACTTTAAACATTTCAAAAGGCATACATTATTAATATCAGCTTCTGAACATCACATTCATACATTTTAATCACTTTTTTTTTTTATTGAATGAATTTAAATTGACAAATTTATAACAAAAACATAAATACACATCTCACTGAAAAACATGTCCTTTAACAGTAACATTTCCATTGCACAAAAGGTTCTTAATAGTGGAAAAAAAAAGCTTCTTGAGATTATTGAAATATCTTTCACACTAAGAAAAAAAAATGGTTCTTTTAAGAACTGTGGGTTCTTTGGGGAACCAAAAATGGTTCTTCTACCATGAACCTCATTTTGGAACCTTTATTATTAAGAGTGTATGTTTTTCTAAAGGAAAAAAGGTATTTATTTATTTATAATTACCTTTCTAGAGCAAAGAGTTCCCATGTAGCCACTTCTGCAAGCGCACACATTCGGTCGGACACATCGGCTTCCATACAAACACCTATGTTCACAGATTGCTGTACAAAAAAAAAAAAAAAAAATCATGGCATTAAGACATTTTATCAGGTTATATTTAAGATGATAGATATATTTAAGAGGACTGATTCAGAACATTACATTGCAAATGTAAATCGCATTGTCCATTTTTAGAGTTAGTATATGGAAGTAAAATAATGACAAAAGTTTTTGAAATTGAAAAAAATTGTGAAAATTCTGAAAAACCAGTATTTCACTCGGAAACACTTACGTTCATATCCTGAGTACATCTGCTTGCATGTAGCATATATAGTATAGCCTACATCAGCAATATGGTGTGTGTTTGGTGTTCTATATCACTGTATTAGTCTATTAAGCCACTAAGTGTTCTAGAATTTCTCCACGGCGAGGGAATCCTGGTGTGTGACGTATGAGGGAAACCCTCGTACTGCAGCACAGCAATATACTGTATGTCTTCCTCAGATGTAAAATAATCTTGTTAGATTATTTTGCTTACCCCATTGGCAGATTATTTTGCTTGTTTAAGGTAAAATTAACTTAATTTTGACAAATTTTTTTCTGAAAACAAAACAATTTTTACTTTGAAAATGCTTCTTGATTTAAGAATGTTTAGATATTTGGACTAGAAAAAAGACAAAAAAATCTAAGTAAGAAAAGCATTTTTTTTTTTTTTTTTTTTTTTTTTGCGGTGTGAAAATTTGTGTGAAATGTTTTGAATTGCAATATTTACAGCTTAAATATACAACCATGTTGAATTTGAGCCCATATAAATGCAAGCCTTAAAAATACAATGCATTAAAATGCAAACACGGTTAATGCAATGCATTTTTTTTTTTTTCAACAAGCATTGTTTCAAAAACATTTTACTTCCATATTAGTACAAATATGGAAAATGGTGGAATATGCAAATTTGATGGCAGAAATGAAAAACATGCAAATGATACTGGGAAAAAAAAAAAAAACTACATTCATATTCAATATTTATTGTAAATATTCTTGGTCTGATTGTAAATAATTCCTCAGTGCATGTTTTTCTAAAAAGTTATTGCATTTTTTATTTATTTATTAATAATTAGCACTAATATCCATTGTTTTTTTTTTTCTAAACAAAAGAAAAAACAATATGATATTTTATTTATTTAATAATAATAGTAATAATAAAAAATTGTAATAATTTACATGTATATTTATTTAATGCAGTCTGCTGACACAACTAAGACTGTATGGGTGGAGAAAACTAATATTAAACATTTATATAATAGTGTAGCTTTTGAAGATCCAATCAAATGCTGGTGAAAAAAAAAATTAATCCCACCCTAATTCGGTTGTCAATTCACCTGGCTAATCCTATTCTGTTCACACACAGTTTGGTAATGTACTGGAGTGACAACCTCATCCTACAACTGAATTAACTTTGAAAAAATCAGGTAGTGACAACAGCATTTACAAAAATTCTATGCAGTTTGTATGGAACCGAACTGAATACCTAATTGTTAATGACATATTTTAACGTGCATCAGAGATCCGTCTCTCTTCTGTATGTGCAGTGCAAGAAATCACGGGGAAAGTGGTATGTGTTGCCAGATCTAGCTAGAAAAAACAGCGAACAAGAACAAGCCCATAATAAACCAAGATAAATCCAAATGCTTTGTATTGAAGACAACACCAAAATATTGCGACCCTCACCTGCCTACTTTAATATCTCCAAAACTTGATCGCTTTATTAACCAAACCCAAACAACAAGCCCAAAAATGCTTATAATAACTGGACATGGCAACCCTTCATGAGCGCATTCTGCGAAGCAACCTTCCAAACAATTGCAGAACATGATGAGTCTTTGGTCGCTGTAATATTTTGTCAAAAATAGTGGATACCAAACACATGAGACGCTAGAATGTTACCACGGTCTCAATCATCGCAATTTCAGGTTCCGTACACACAGAGAGCATTAATTTAGGGGATTCACTCCCATATTTAAATGCAGTTGTTACTCACGAAAACTTTACAGTGTGTATGTGGCCAAAGACTCTAAAGAGACCCAAAATCAAAGTTATATCTTTATATCTAAATTTTCATTTTGAATGAACTATTCCTTCAATAAGGCAGGTCAAATTCAAGGAAAAACCATTTCAAAATGTTCCCGATCTACTACCATCATGAGAACATCACCCATCGTGCTTTACTTTCACTATTAAATGTGAATTCCTGCTCCCATGCCAAACACAGATGATCTGTCTGTTTATCACCAAACTAATCACCAACAGCCACTGAGCACAGGAACAGAAGAGATGCTATTTAGATTCTTTTACCGAGAACTCAAGTGAGTGAAGTGCGTGTTCACCGCCGTGTGGTTGTGTTGAAATGATTACATTTGGGATAGGAATCACTTACGGATTTGGCAGAGAGTCCCCCTCCAGCCGGGACTACAGTGGCAGGTGTTCGGCCCCACACATTCACCTCCGTTTAAACACTTTTGCAGACAAACAGCTGGTGTAACAAAAAACAGATAGAGAAACACGGCTCAAACCAGTGGCACATATTATCAAAGGTGTGATTTCTATGTTATATAACTACAATTGTTCTAATTTCTATTAAGTATTACATTACAACTGAGAGGTTTATATTTAAAGACACAATTAATTTATCTGGGAAAGTGGACCGTGTGCTCGGGGTCACTGGGGTCAGAGGACATCGCTGTGACTGATGGGTCTGGTGTAAAATGGAATTTTTTTACACTTTAACTTGCTAACATGAAACAAGGAGGTCACTTCTAGGTCTTTTTCAGGATGAGGTCTGGTACTCACGTTTATCACATCTCTTTCCCTTCCAGCCTGACGCGCAGTCGCACACATCTGGTCCGACGCATCGTCCTCCGTTCATACACACTGGCTCACACACACCTGTGGAGAAATGGGAAGGTAAAGCTTTCGATTTACTCAGATCAACAAGGTAAAGTAGGGTTTTTGTAGTCAGATAATCCAATCCATAATTTAGTTTGATTGGTCAAGATGTGGCTGAAATACTGATTTAAACTCTGACAGAAATTACAAAAAAGTAATTAGTAAACTTCAAAATAAAATAATAAATAAAATAAAAAATAGAAACATTTATGGTATTAAATAAAGAAAAAAATAATTAGAAAATGTGTTTTAATAATATTAATATTAATAATAATAATACTTTTTAATCTTTTATTATTAATAAATTATTCGTATGTTATAATATTTTTAATTATTTAATATCATACATGTCATGTACATATCATAATTAGTATTATAATATTGTTTAATCAATGGCTTATTAAATTCATAATTTATTATTTTCTTTCTATTTAACAATGCTTTACCTAATAAATTAAATTCTTTACCTAATTATTATTTTTATTATTATTACACTTGACCTCAACATAAGGACATTGCCAACAGTTCTTCAATGATATTTTAATTGGAATATTCTTATAACAAGACACTGCATCCAAATTAATTAATCCAGTCCTGATCCCATATGTTTCATAATTCTCACAGTTAAAGGGTTAGTTCACCCAAAAATGAAAATAATGTCATTTATTACTCACCCTCATGCCGTTCCACACCCGTAAGACCTTTGTTCATCTTCGGAACATAAATTAAGATATTTTTGTTGAAATCCGATGGCTCAGTGACATTTCCTCTCTCAAGATCCATTAATGTACTAAAAACATATTTAAATCAGTTCATGTGAGTACAGTGGTTCAATATTAATATTATAAAGCGACGAGAATATTTTTGGTGTGCCAAAAAAACAAAATAACGACTTATATAGTGATGGCCGATTTAAAAAAACTGCTTCATGAAGCTTCGGAGCGTTATGAATCTTTCGTGTCGAATCATGATTCGGATCGCTTGTCAAACCGCCAAACTGCTGAAATCACGTGACTTTGGCGCTCCGAACCGCTGATTCGACACAAAAGATTCATAATGCTCTGAAGCTTCATGAAGCAGTGTTTTGAATTCGGCCATCACTATCTAAGTCGTTATTTTGTTTTTTTGGAGCACCAATAATATTCTCGTCGCTTTAATATATTAATATTGAACCACTGTACTCACATGAACAGATTTAAATATGTTTTTAGTACATTAATGGCTCTTGAGAGAGGAAATGTCATTGCTGGCTATGCAGGCCTCACTGAGCTATCGGATTTAAACAAAAATATCTTAATTTGAGTTCTGAAGATTAACAAAGGTCTTACGGGTGTGGAACAGCATGAGGGTGAGTAATAAATGACATTATTTTCATTTTTGGGTGAACTAACCCTTTAAGTAACTCACTATCTTTGCTCAGATTCTTCTCTCTTCCTCCTTGATCAGACAGACCATATGTAAACTGTTCAAGTGATGTCTGATCTTGGCACCCAGTGCGCCATTTCATCAACAAAAACGAATTTCGTTATGGTTGGAGGTTTATGGTTATACATGTGAAATTGACCCAACACCTGATCTTGGCATGGGTAGAAGTCCTCCATAAACACATCAGGAAGAAGGCACTTACTTTTCTCGCAGCGCGGCCCAGAATATCCCTCCACACATGAGCAGATGTTGTTTCGTATACAGTGACCGCCATTCTTGCAAGGTGGACTGCACATGGCTGAAAGAAAGAGAAGTACATAAGACGTCCAGCATTTGATAAATGAATATTGGACCTGTGTTCTTTGAACAGATGCTGGAAACATCAAATAGCTGTAAGGTGAAATAAACGTCAGCAAATCTGACATGACCATGAAAACGCACTATAAAAGCTCCTACATTTCACCCAAACTTGAAGCAACCCAGACATTACAGTCATTCCCTGTTATCAAAAACATCTTTACCAGACGACTGTTTCAAGCCATTAAGTGAATCATTTCTCACCACATCGAGCTGTTATGGAGGAATCGATATATATATATACACACACACATCAAACATCCTGGATCTGGGGCTACAACATAAGCAATAGAATCCAAATGGTTTTTAGAGCTGGTCCATTTTATTGTTTTAAATTGCAGTAGTCATGTTTTACCCCTATGCTGTTAAGAAATTGATATCTGGCCTCTGTGAGCTCTCAAAAAATAAGGCAATGCATCATTAAAGTTGATTCAAAAAGAAAAGCTGTTACCGTTTTGACACCGAGCCCCGTAGAAACCAGGTTGGCAGTTGCAGGAGTTCGGACGTACACAGGTTCCACCGTTGAGACACACGGGGTCACACAGAGCTGCAAACAAATACACTTATTAAATAAAACATGAATGAAACCTAGGCGGTTGTTTTCTGATCTTTGTGAGGTCAAAATCACATTGAAATTGTACATGCTATGCCGCAATGTTTATTCAACAGCTACTTCCAGGCTAGGTGTAGTATGTAATATTAAACAATTATAATCTATAATATTTCAGTATTCTTCTTGTTAATTAAAACTTTTAAAAATTTTGTTAATTAAAATAAGGCTTAAGTAAAATAAAAATGAAACATGAGATGAATGTGTAAACTTAAACGAAAATGAGAAATGCTGCATTGGCAACTAACTCTCTTTTTTCATCTTTTTTTAAATATTGCCAATTCATTTATAAACCAATAAGCAATGCTCAGGAGCTTTGTGTTGTTTCTAAAACACTTACCTGTGGCAACATCTTATTGCATGACCTTATTGCTTTGTAAGGAGAGTCTAAGTTGATGTATATTGTTTTTGTTATTAATATGTATAAAAACTAAATTCATTACTCTGAGGCTCTCTGTTCAATTGATAGTAATTGATCCTCTCCGGTGGACAAGAGGAAGTTATCAGGCTGGAATAATGGCTAGTGTTTTCTCTGAGCCGCCAGAACAGAATGAAAAATGAACAGATAGAGGTTCTACATCAGCTAAATGCCACCAGGAAGCAGCACACACACATATGATGGATTTAGTGAGAAGAGATTGGTCCCACTGGGAGCCAACCACACACACTCTCACCTGTCTCGCACGATGGTCCCGTCCACCCCGCCAGACATTCGCACTCATCCGGTGATGCACACTTCCCTCCGTTTTGACAGTGACGGTTGCACACCACTGTGTAATTGAAACCAAAACACATGCAATACCTCCTGTGACCACTAGGGGTGTAAGAGTTTATGTTTAACATCCACATGCACATGAAATCCAAGCAAACATGATTTATCAGGACTCACTGGTTTCACATCTGGGCCCTACGAAACCATAGGGACATGAGCAGGTGTCTCGACCCACGCAGGTGCCTCCGTACAGGCAGGGCAAACTGCAGAGAGCTGCAGGGATATTCATACGACCAAATGCACACAAAATACAGTCATATTTCACACAAAGCAAACAGCTAAAACATAACTCATCAGGGCTGCACAAATTATTTGGCACAGTTGCCTCTTTATGGAAAGGGCAAACGGCACAGATTTTTAGATTCATATGCTGCTTCACTCTAGTTCACAACATTAACCCACATAGATGTAAAATGTTCAGTCTTTTTCCTCTACACAAAAGGCGTATACAAATTTTTGTCAAGTAAAGATGTCTCCTAAATCTGTGAATGGGTAAATGACATGACGGGTCTTTTTTTTTTTTTTGTCCAAAGGCCTTAATAATAATAAAAATCAAAGATATGACATCCAAAGTATGTAAGGTAGTACAACTAGATCACTTTTATTGAATCCAAAAGGTTTTAAATATATTTTGCTACATATAAAGATATTTTAACGATTTTGAAGTGTCAAAAGGTCATTCAGTTTAACTGTCCAACGGCCATTTCATTTGTGATTAAAATATCTTAAAATGTAATAAAAGTATATATTTTTTTATTCTGGCATGATTTTATAACATCATATATCAACATAGTGCAAAATGGTATTAAAATTATGTGTAGAAGCGGTTGCTTTGTTATGAGAAAGAATGACCGGAAAAATAAATTTCATTGATGTCATTTGGAGTAACCAATATGAAGGGACCATTTTGGATCAAGTCATGAGTTCAATATCATGTGACAGGATGTGACATCATTCAGACACCTGCAAAGGACCACATGGTCGTGAAGTAAAGTAACTAACTCTCTCTTAACTATTTGAAAAATTCATGTTTTCACTTGCTCATATGCATGTCCTGAAACATCAGGTCATTCGGTACAACCGCTATAAAACATGGAAAATGTTGTAATATTTTAAAAACTTATACTAAATATAAAATGTTTGATTGTCCTTTTGCTAGCTAGCTAGCAATCTAACTATCTAGCTAGCTAGATATCAGCCTGTTAGTATTGTTTGAACATATCGTCATTCGGTATAACCAAAAGTGTCATTCGGTAAAACTTAAATTTTGGTTAAACCGAATGATTTTTTTGGTGACAAATTTTGTCCATCTTGTAAAAAAAAATTACAAAAGCAAAAACCACATAATCTCATTGTTAACACTTAATAAAACTTCAAAATTAATTATATCTCCATTAGGTTTTTTTTACACTTTTAAAAACCTTATTCGTCAATGACCCGAATACCACCTGACTGCCAACTAGCAATAAAGGTAGCCAATTATGGTTCATAAATAAAAGGCCATTGGCCATAGACAAGCCCTTTTGATATGTTGTCTGAACTTTCTGTTTAATAGAAACAGGAAAAAACACACATATGCACTTACCGCTTTCACAGGTCTCTCCATGGTAACCTGACATGCAGTCGCATACATCAGGCGCTACACATTTTCCTCCGTTCAGACAGGCTGGACTGCAGATAGCTGTGAGAATCCAAAATTACATTATTCTACAATTGCGTTATTTCCATACAAGTGTTGGTGTATGTGATCATACCAATGACAGAATTCACAAAATTACAAACAATGGTGTGTGTTTGTTTGTGACCTGTTTCGCAGTTGGGACCACTATATCCCTTCTTGCAGCGACACGTGTTAGGGGCCGCACACTCCATGTTTCTACCGCAGGCATGTCTGCACACGGCTGAGGGCACAAATGGCATGCAAACACAAATAACACATGGTCAAATTCACTCCATCAACAAGCAAACACATATTTGCCTCCATCTGCGGCCTGAAGCACAGGAAGCAAGAGAATATACAGATTCTTTATGTACTGTACCTATTTTAAATGTGTGTATTTCACTTTAAATTAAAGTGAGTTGTTGTAAAAGTGCAGGTGATGCTAGTGTTTTATTTTTAGATAATTACCATGCTTGCTTTTTAAAATTCACCCAAAGTTCTTCCTTCGAGCATTCTGAAAACTACAGGGCTGATTTGAATAGTTGGGTAACTTTCACTACATGTTTAATGAAAACACTAGATCCACTGCCATCTGCTTTGTAGAGCTCAACGCAAGACACCTGTGAATGTTTTGTGCATGTTCACGCTATATTCATACCTTGAAACAGTGCCTGAAAATAATCCATGAATGCATAAGTAATCATTGTGTTGAGTAAATTTCAACAGTAATGCAATATCATGGGGTTACAATAGCAAACATGTTTCTAGTGATTCTTCCACCCACTGCTCCTAATTTTCTCAGGTTCACAAACCCATGGGATAGAGCTCAAGGAATGTATTTATTCCTTATGCCTAGAGCATGCTCGGGGAATGAGCTTATTGTTTACACCAGTTACTGTCAGTTGTCAGTCTTAAACTCCACATGCTACATACTTTTTCGTATTTTAGAGCTCAGACTGCATGCCCACATTTTACTGACCTATTGGGCATAAAATTGGCAATTACTATGCAAATATTGGTAGTTCCAATCGCACTGGCTATTATCTTAAGGGTACATTTATGACTACTCTAAAGTACTAATATGCACCTTTTAGGGGTGGATAAGGATCAAAAATTCAGGGTACTGCCAAGTGACAAAATGTTGTATATACCTAAGTGGGTATTTTTGCTCTGGCATTTATGTGATGGATAAGTGTCCAAAGTTGGGCTCACAGGACTAACTCATCATTGAATAATGAAGAAAAGTCATCTATACATCTAAAATTACCTCTGCACATTCGGCCATCTCCAGTGTACCCCAAAGGACACCTCCTGCATCTAGGTTGCCCGTCATCTGCACGCTCACAGTGGACTCCTGGGAAGCAAGGGACATCTGCACAGGTGAAGCTTCTCTCCTCTAACAGAACCACATTTCTGCTCTTGCTTTGGTGTTTACGGTTCTGAAGAGTCAGTTGATTGTCCAGAGATTGGGTCTGGCTTTGTTCACCAAGGTAGGTGAAGCTCTCCTGGGGCAGTGGTTGGGTCTCGTATGGGTCTTGGATTCCAGTTCCAAGGCCTCCATCTGCGGAGAACTCTGACTCCGAGAAGAAGGAGAGGGAAGTTAGGGCCGATGTTAGGGGTTGCTGGTTGTCTGGAGGTGTCCAAGGTCTTGATCGGGTAATTGTGACCAGACTGGATTGCTGTGGAGACTGCCTCAATGCCTCGACATGTCTCGAAGTATGAGGTAAAGTGACTTTTCCAGGTGTGACGCCTGCAAATCCACGTGCCAAGACTTTAAATGAAGAATCTTGCTCCTCTGGACTTGGAAGAACATTCAGTTGATTGTGAGAACCAGAGAGGAGTCGATCCCTGCTGCTGGTTGAGGCAGGTGTGCGTCCCGCCATCAGCGCCAACTCCCCTTTCCCTGTGACAGGTGGAAAGGTTGGTGGGTGGGGGATATGAGAGGTGGCCTGATGGTGTGGGGTCCTCACTAGTGAGGATAGGCGTCTCTGAGGTTGCCTGAATGGAATGACGGGGAGGTGCAGATGGGGAACGCTGTGGGAGACATGGGGTAGGTTGTTCTTGGCTTGGGTCAGTTGCGGAGAGTAGCGGGGTACTAGATGAAAGGACAAGCTTATTACGCAAGATGGCAAACAACTTGTCAAGCATATGAACAGTAAATATTTTAGTTCAGCTTTAAAAAGTTTACTTGTCAGTCACAACAAGGCATGGTAAGGCTCATTACCAAGCAAGGACACCAAAATGAAAGGAAGAGATTGACTGAATTCTGCAGTTATGATTCACAAAATCCTCTGGAGATCTTGAACAGACCTTTGAAGATTTTACACAATGAGACCACCAGAAGTGCAGTTATGATGCAATAGAGCTCAGTACTAGCTTAAAACATTTGGTGATGCTGGTATATTTACGCATAAACAATAGATAGTTGCTGTGGCCGCTCAACAAGATTTATTCTGTCCCCCATCCACAAGCAAGGAACAAAGCCGCAATACAACAAAACGCAATCCTAACAATAAAGACACACTGCAGTTTCTGAGTGTGTAGGAATCTGGGCCACATGTGGTGACAATGAGAGAATTAGCAAAATGAAGCTGTTTCTTTTCTAGTTCCCACTGTGGCTGCTCATGGATTCACTTCTGATAACGGCACTATTAGGAATGATTCCAGCAGTGGCCCATTCACAGGGAAAAATGCATTAAAAGTCATTACTCCGCTCTGAAGGCTTTTACCGTTGTGCTGCAATACTACAACTAGGAAAATGTATTCGAGGGATTTTTCAAGCAAAGGAACAGATTAAGCAGTCTAACAACATTTCCATTGAATGAAATGTAACATACTGTACTCCGGGGATAAGAAGGGATAAGATGCAGTCTGGTAGTTTTGCTTTTCAAAATATAAAAAGAGAATCAAAGACCAAAGAACTAAAACAAGAAAAAAAAAAAAAAAAAACAGTTTTCTGTTAACTCTTCCTTACTGTTTTTCCTCTCCTCATCCCCTCTCTAAATGAGTTTGCACATTCTTTTCCTAATTCTTTACTGTCTCTTTCCGTTCCCTATTCCTGTCAGCCAAAAACACATTGAGGGTCAGCAACCACCGTGCCGCAGCCTGTGCATGACTGAGCATTAGACGTTTCCAGGTCTTAGTTATCAACCGTATCAAAGCACCTGTCGCGTTCTGAGGATTACGACAGCCTTGTTTCCTGTTCATTATGTTTTTCTCTAATTACTGGAGCTCAGGGCTTTTGGGAGATGAAACAAGGAGGATTATGAATGGATTGAAGAGGAAAACAGTGACAGACGAATTTTTAAACAAAGCTAAAATGTAATTTAGGTCTTCATGAAGATGCAACAACTCTGAAAAAGTTATATTGTTTAGTTTTTTGTTGATTAAAAGAGCTTATAGTTGAGCCATTTAGGCTTTCCATTGATTTGAAGAGCTGACTGCAATGTTTCAAAGAGTACTCACTGCTGTGCTTTGATTGTTTCGTGCATGTGCGTCCATTGCCATGGTAACCTGGTGGACATCGTCCGCAGACATAGCCAGTGTAGGGTGGCCGAAGGTCAATGCACTGAACACCTGGAAAACACGGCCTACTTGCACACTTGAATGTCACATTTAGTCCATTGGGAAAACCTGCAAAGTGGAGAAACATGACATGGAGAAAATGGTTGCTTTTTAGGTTTGTCATAAATTTTGAATGCATGGATATTCAGTTCTGCCAGCCTCATTAGCATCTTAGCAGGAGATTGATGTGAATTTAGGGTCAGAACCCCTCTGGGTTCTGGATCCTCTGGTGCATTCACCTTTACTTCAACTCCTACCAACAATTTCAAAGTCTCACGTGGCCTCCATATCCTACAATGATTACCCAACCGCAACAGACTGGTGAAGGATTAGCTATGCAGGGAAATTGAGGTCTCGCTCGTACACTAAGGAAGAAGTGCTGATGCCAGAATGTGTGAAGCAATAGCCTGAAATTTTTACCTCATTTCCTGTGACTAAAAGTTACCCCATAGTTTTATACAACACTAAACAAACTTGCATCCTTTTTACTCCACCACATACAGGCTACAAGACCCATCTGAGCACTGAAAAATTATTTTTGCAGCAGTATATGGGGGTAACATGACCATATTTTATTGAATAAGTACGCCCTCATCTTGCTCACAATCACCCAGACGCATGCACCTGTTCTGTTGAGCGTCACGTGCCATGTCAAATAAAACAAGAAGCCTGCCCTCTGCCAACGGAGCAGAGAAAGATGAAAGAGTTAGCAGCTGTCTTCCATTAAAAATAGATTTATCGGCCCTGTGATTACACATATCAAGGGTTATTGCCCGGGCTTTTTGTCCCATTTTCGCAAGGTCAGCACAAATCCCTTAGACAACGACGGGATTTATCGGCCGAGGGGGTGACAGCTTGCATCCCCTCTGCTTGCCATCTCATTTTCCTCCATAAGTGTGATGGCAGGCAATTTGCAAGCCGGCAAGACTGTATTAGCAAGAGATGAGGTGCTCCCAAGGATGATAGCGGCTTTTCAGAGCGTGCTATTTGTCCCCGTTCCTCAAACTCTGACCTTAACTACCTTTCGAAAAAGATGACTCATGGGATAGCAAATCTTTGTGGACTTTACAAATCCCCCCTGTCCTCCATCTCAATCCTTTTGTTTCCTTCCCTTCATTAATTACGACATAGACATGAAAGGTAAGTGCAAACGAGGGTTCGACAAAATACAAGGAGACGTATTGTTCGAATTGCTTCGAGTGCTGCCTGGGGACAAATGGCCATTGGGGACATTGTCTAATTTCATTTTCAATTAGTTGATACAAAAGGACGACCAGGGTACCTGAGAATGACAAGAATTAATTTAACCTTTGGGTTTGTAGCACACAGTAACTCAAATGTAGGAGTCTCTTTTGGGATCCATTTAATGATTGTTTCTACATTGGTAATAACCTTTAAAATACAGACAACAATTCAAAACAATTACAGGGGGTCCCCCGTCTAAGTTGACCTTCCGAGTTTGTAAAATTAAAAATGTCTTTGCATAGAGTGAGAGAAACATTGTGTTAAATTAGTCAATTATAGACAATCTGCACCTTTCCATACAGGTGAAAAAAAAAAAAAAAAAAAAAAAAAAGTATACTTGTATGCTCTAAAAAAAAAATACTTAAATACTAGCAAGTACATTCTATTTTTTGTGCTAAATAAAATTGTAAAAGTTATATACTATAAATACATTAATTAAAAGTATATTTGTACTTCAGTAGTGCTTCAGTGCACTTGAAAATGTATACTAAATACCACTAATACTTATATTGATTTTTAGTGCACTGAAATAAAGTATACTACCGCAAAAAATATAGAGAGGAGTTTTATTAGTGTATTTCAAAAAATTGTGCTTTGAATGCTTTAAAAATGAGTAGATCTTAGTAGTAGATCAATCTTAGTAGACTTTTATATAGTAATCCTAAATTTAAATTAAATTGATTTTATTAAAAATATATTACTAATGTATTAGTTATAAGTACATTTCCCCAACTTTGGTACTTAAGTACACTTAATATAAATGCACTAATTAGCACATCAAATTTTAGTGGCTTTATATATATATATATGTGTATATATATATATATATATATATATATATATATATACTGTCACTAAGTTCTATTTTAATGGACTTTCATGAAAAATAAAACATGCAGGTTAAATGTGTACTAAAATTCACAATATAACAGTAAGTATACTTTTAGCATAAAGTACTTAAATCGCTATATTTTATATATTTTAACGTGGGAAAAAGGTGCTACTAATGACATACTAATAGTGTACTTGATTGTACTTGTCACAGTTCACTGGTTCAGTCTGGCTGTTTCTCCCGTTACAAGCTCGCAAATACATGACGGCTCGTGAAAGTAAACATTTGTGCGTTTGTTTTGCTTAATTTTAATAAAGTGATAACCTGAAGAAAGCCTGCAGTATTCTTACTGGCATATAAAAAATAATCTTAGCATTGACAAAGCATATAACACAAAGGCTACTAATTTTCATAAATACACGCGGTAAAATAAACAGAAATAAAATTATATGAAAACAATGTCTATAATATTATGATAGAAGTCTTTTAGTAGGTTATTACATTTGTTTGTGATGTTATATTGCATTTATTGTGCATTAGCCACTACTTATAATACAACATGTTCTCCAATCAATACGACCATATAGGTCGTTTGTCACTTCCCTGAAATACGACCGATAGGAGCGTTTACTAAAGTGGCGCCCCTATCGACAACAAGACACTTTCATTTTAATTCATGAAATGCGACCGATAGGAGCGTTTACCAAAGTTGCGCCCCTATCGACAACAGGACACTTTCATTTTAATGCATTGTTCCCATTTATCTGCGTCATATTTCGGGTTTCGCGTAGCTCAATTGGCAGAGCATTGCAATAACAATATGTGATCACGTGATCGTGGGTTCGATCCCAGGGAATGCATGTGCTCATAAAGTGTATATACACTATAAATCACTAAGGGTAGGTTTAGGGATGGGGTGGGTGTAGTCGTTAATAAAAAAAAAAAAAGTTTTGCTAAATGGAAATAGGAGAAATGGTGTAAAAACTCCACACATTGCATTTAAATGAACACGCATTTTGATTGGTAACGACAGTCATACGTCATTTCATGACGACAGACGTAACACAACACTGTCATTATTTTTACGCCAGCTAGAGGGCGCATGACTTTAAAACGTAAATATAGGTCGTAATAAGGTGCTTGAAAAATTACCTATAGGGTCGTTTTTTTTTGGGAGGACAGTCTCTTATAATATGCTGGGACGGTCAGTTGAGCAACAAGATCGCAGCACATCTCAATTCTCAAATGATGCGTTCTGTGTCCTCGCGTCCTTCCGAGTTCGTTCTTTCATGATCACCTGACAAGACCGGACCCCACAAGAACACAAGTCCGTTCTCTGCGTTCTTGGAATTGAGAAACAGCCTCTGTCTCTCTGCGAGTGTGTTGCTGCTGATGAGCTTATCAGCATGAGCTGGGTCTCATCAGCGCGCTATTTAATGTCTGTGCTTTTGGCCATGTTGTCAAATCACTGATGTGTTCGTGCAGTGTTAGTCCTGGCTGTGTTTGAGTCTCTCTGGCCTCGTTCCTGTTCTGGATATTCCTCGTCGAGACAGTTTTGGATTACCTGTTGGACTCAGTCGGAGGACTGGTTTGCCCACTGCAGTCTCTGCACTACCAAGATTTTTACCAATAATTTGCCATCTGCACCCACAACGTCTGACCCTTGCTATTTTTCCTGCTGTTATTTTTCTTAATAAACTGATATTTGCTGCAGTTGCTATTGAATCCTCCTTATTTCACATGACAGTACTATTTAAAGACACAATTAACATGCAGTTAAGTGTATCATATAAAGGAAAAATGCATTTGAAATGAATTATTTAATGCATAAAAATATGAGGGCAATACATTATAAATACATTTTGTGTATATTTATCACATATTTTTCTTATATTTTAATAATTTATAAGTGTATTTTCTAAGTCTGATGAATATATTTAAAAGTGTATGAAAGATGGGTTCAAGTGTACTACAAGTGGTAACTAAATATAGAGAGAGTATGTTAAAAGCACATTTTAGTTCATATTCATGGTGTCTCAAAATAGCACAGTTGAGTACACTTAGATGTTCTTAAGATTATCTTAAGAAGTACTAAAACAGAATTTTTAGTATATTGAGTACAAAATTAGTGCACGTAAAATAGAGCACTTTAAGTACATTATGTAAGTGTACTAAGTGTACTAAAATAAAGTGTATTTTAGTGCACTTTTTTTCACCTGTGTAAGAAAGGACAATCCCAAATGAGATCTTTTGAATATCTCTGGTGTTGCTCTTAAGACTGCAAATGGGATTCAGAAGGGATCAAATTAAAACACTTTCTACATATTCTGGTTCTCATTTTTTTCCTTGAGAATTTCAGTAATCTCAAATGCATCTCCTCTAGAGTCTAAGATCTCAAAATTATCAAACTGTTCTCATATGTGCAAAGATATCAAAGTCTGCAATCAAGATCTCAATATTTCTCATGAAATTCTTCATATATTCTTCATTAAATAATAATTTTTGAAGAAAATCAGACAAAATGTTAAGGCAAATATTGAAAGATGATGTGGTAATAAAATAAAAACAAAAAGCTGCAAAGATGTCTTTTCAAAGCTTGTTAGAGTACAAATATTCCCCCGGGAACCCCATCAAGTCTCTGTGGTTGATGTCTCATCTTTCTATCTTTCCATTTTACTCCCAGAGGACATAACCTGAGGGAGTGAAAAGGAGAAGAGAGGGAAGATGAGGAGAGGGAACAGAGCCATAAAGCCAATTTACATTCCCCAAACTGATGTCCTCCAGGGGCCTGTTGTGCCAGTCCCAGGAAATATTGTTAGGCCCCTGAGCTATTTGCAACAAAGTGCCATAAAGATAGGTCTTATGACTTGTGCGCTCCATTTCTCGTGTCTTTGACAGGTTTGTGTGAGGAAAAGACCAAAATTCCAATTGTAAATCTCACTTCCAATCGTGTTCAGGTCAAATATGTCTTATAATGATGCAACACACCAGGTTTAACATCAAAAATGTAATTGGTTTTCACCTAGGTCAGATGATTTCATTTTTATTTTTGATGTTGGAGTTCATATTGATATTTGGTACCCTGACATTCAGACATTGTTGAGATATCCTCCAAAGCTCAGAAGAAAAGCTTTTTTTTTTTTTTTTAGGAGATCCCTTTAAATTTTCAGTTGTTTCTCTTTCATTATAGGGACACAATGGAGACTTATGTTTACGTCTGCTTTTTTTATTTTTTTTGCTGACAAAAAGAACCCAGCAATTTCACTTCTATCTCCTCTAGAGTTTAAGGAACCAACAAGAATTTGCTGAGAAATGTCAGAGTTTATATTTAAATTTTTAACTCTTGAGTGTCTTGACAAATGTGATTGAATAATTCAAATTAATTATTCTTATTAAATACACTGCAGCAATCAACATTTTGTCAGAACCTCGAGTAAATTATATATTATTTTGTTTAGTTGTCTAGTCAGATTGGTGATCCCTAACCCTAAGAACAATGAGATTGGTTGGAGAGTAAATGGATACATTTGTTTTTATCTCTTGTGTTTTAGATTTTCTTTCTCCTGAGAAAAAAGACACAAGTAATAATTTGTTTCCTCTAAAATTTGAAAAAATGAGAGATTTAAGACTTAACCGAAAATCTCATTTGCATCTCATTGCAGAAGAAACAAATGATACAATATATTGAAAAGATCTCATTTTCACTTTCTCATTTGACTACGTGTTTCTTGACTATTACTCTTCCAAATAGAGAATGTGAGACGTCCTTTACCTAACCTTGCTGTCGAGTCTCATAGAGAGCATGAATGCCCGGCATGGCTAATTAGAATCGCTAATTTCAGGCATTATACCAAGATGAGAAGGTAAGAGGTGCGAGCACAAAGGCATGCCAGCAGGCCTTGTCTTGCTTTGTGCTTAGCAGCTGGAGGAAAGTCATTTCCTGGGAACATCACACACACAAAAAACCCAGAATAGGAAATGACTCTTGGGGGATTGAAGGGACATCACGCTGCGTCAGGGAAAGACAAAGAATCGTTTTCTGCAATGTCATGACTCCAGCAGTGGGCGATTTGGCTCCAAACGAAACCCTCACGGTTTTGTTTCCTGGCCATCTGTGGACATGTAGAGACAGAACAATGGAAACAACTACTTGCCAGTTCTCTGACTCGCGCTGGTGGCAGCTTTGGTGTCCGAGGTCTTGCTTGGAGCTTCGTTGGACTCTGTCGAGAGGTGAGTGGAGGTCGTTTTAGGAAGGGGGGTGGCCATTTTGCTGATGGGCCGTACCGCAGGAGCCGTGGATGAAGAGATGGCCTGAGAGGTGATGGGACGAGATGTGACCAATCTTGCTGGTGCTGATGAAAAAAAGAGATGGAGGGACATGATTCAAAAGAACTTGACAGCTTTTGCTACTGATGCCACAAGCGTAGAATGAAGGACAGAGAGTGGCGTAATTTGTGTCGCCCTCTTAATCACACAAACTGTGGACAATTTTGGTCACATCACCATATATTTAGGAAGGACCCATCATGCACAAGTGCCTGGGATTGAGAGATGCACAAAAAAAAAAAAAAAAAATTTTTTTACTAGTTGAAAAAAAATTGAGGTATGGAAGCTTTTTACCACCACTGAATAAAAAATAAAAAAGGTAATCGTGGCTTTTTATCTCACAATTATGACTTTTTTCTTGCAATTGCGATTTTAGAACTCGAAAAAAAAAAAAAAATTGTGAGCTAATAAGTCACAATTACCGTTTACATTTTCTGTGCATATTGTTGTTCAGAAAAAAAGGTTTTCATAATATTTCATCAAAATCAAATAACTTCCTTCACCTTTGAAAAGACTGCAGATGTTACCGCATGGGTATGAAAAACAATATTACTAATTAAAGTTTTTTTGTTTTCTAATACAGTGTATTCTGAGTAATACAGTATCTCATGGATGATCATGGTCTTGTGGTTTGAGTTTCACTTCTGTTTCCACTGGAGAATGAAAAATGTGTGATTGAAGATCTCTTTGGCTCTATTTTCCCCATTTTCCAAGACTGATACTTTGTGTTTGTTGAACATCTTGTGCCGAATCCGGCTTGATACAACAACTGCCTAGCAATTTCTGCCACTCTGAAATGTTCTTCAAGGAAGAGTGTCAGTGTTGAGGCTGTCATTTCTTTGGCTTGTCAGAGGAGTCGCACACCTCAGACTGTAGAAGTTCACTTCATCACTCTCTCTCTCTCTCCACATGAAAACTACCGAGATGTTTTACCAATTATTTCTGGACAAGAGCAGGATCTGGCATAGTGTCTGTGTGTGCACAAGGTGGATAACTATCTTTTGCCATCTGGACTGTATCTGCTGGTCATAATCAAAACGGGCTGGCAGATCCAGCTCTTGCTGCTCTGTTGTATTTCTGTATGCTGCAATCACACAGATTGTGTTTGTAATAGCAGCCCGGGCCTGGATGAAGAAGTCATCAAATCGATGTCCCTCTGATGGGGGAAACCGTGAACACGGGGCTTCTGTGAACGAGGGTTTATCGCTTGCAGATTACGGTCAAAAGACATTTGCAGAGCATTTTGTCAAAGCGTATGGAGGAAGATGGAAACCATCTGTGAGAAGCCCCTTGAGTAACATTGCAGCGACAAACACAAACGCATCTTTTCGTGAAACAGATACAATCAATCACTGAGATTTAAGGTCCTAGATATCTGAGTTGACAGAAAATATCTTGTTTAAGGTCTCAGAAATGTAATGTTTGTATTCATGTATTCATACACATTGCATTTTAAATAAACGTTTTTATTTAATTACTTCGAAAATGTCAAGTGGTATAATCATTGTGTTCCTCTTCCACACTTTTAGAGGACAATACCCTCAATATTATATAAATAAAAGATTTTATTTATAAAATCTATATATAAAAATCTATATATATATATATATATATATAAAGATTTTATTTATAAACATTATATTTATAATTATTTAATTAACAAGAAATAATGAAAAATATCAAGTTGATATATATAGTTGTTTTATTGCAATACAATATTTTGACATCTGTTTGGCAATTCTGTGAGCATATTATACAGGGAAGCACTCAAGCTGAGACTTTGATGCTTTGAAAGGAAAAGCCCTGTGTTTCCTAAAGTAAACTCTGGGTAGAACTGCAGGATTGTGTTGCTTTGGCCTCTGCAGGTGAACGTAAAACAAGAAAAGAAAACTCTTTTTCCCATTTTTGTTTCTGCAACAAAGCTGGGGTCATATTTTTTGGCACTGTTTAACTTACTTTTTTTCAGAGACAGACCTTAGAGGTAGACATTTAGGGTTCTTACCTTTGCAGGAGATCCCATCTCCTTCCAGGCCCCAAGGGCAGGGGCCACACCTGAAAGTGCCGAAGCCGTTCACACATCTGACTCCAGGAAAACATGCCCCCCTCACACACTCATTCACATCATCCTGACATGTGGCACCTATGAACAGAAAAAAAAAAAAAAAAATCTATATATTATTATTATTATTATCATCATTAAATGTGTCTGTATGCAGCCGATAAAGGACATTTAGTTCTCTCGCAAACTTTGTGTTCGCTCAGGGTATCACAAAACATGAGAATGCAAAAGCATTGAAATATATTTTTTTCCTCCTATCTTAATTTTTATCCACCACCATGTCCCTTTAGGGCAGGGGTGGGCAAACTCGGTCCTGGAAGGCCACTGCCCTGCATAGTTTAACTCCAACTCTGATACAACTCAGCTGCCTGTAGTTTTCTATTAATCCTGAAGACACTGATTAGCTGGTTCAGGTATGTTTGATTAGGGTTGGAGCTAAACTCTGCAGGGCAGTGTCCTTCCAGGATCGAGTTTGCCCACCCCTGCTTTAGGAGCTCCTTACGCCTGTGTATTAGTGTTGTGGGTTTTCCAGTGATTCTCTCTGCATGTTACATCATTACTCCAGTAGGTGGCAACAAGGAGTAATTCATTCAACAGATTCGTTCAAAACAAACGAAACTTTAAGGTGGGGTCACAATCACGAAATTCCATGGAAATGGACCCCTTCACGCAATCTGTGTGCAGAAATCATTAGCTCTCACAGAAAATTTGCATGGATTCATAATGAAATGATTGAATTTCGCCAGCAAAAATTGTTTATTGTGACTGCACCTTTAATGCGGTAGTAATTAAATCACTCACAATCCATTCGAAACATGCATCCGAAATCGAATACTTCCCTACTATATAGTATGCGAAAAACAGTACTAACCCATGATGCCACAAGTTGGGATATATGAATGACAGTGAAGCGCTGAAACTGACACTGGTAGGTCAAGTGACAGTAACAACATGGATAATGTAGTACGTCTGAATTTCATTCATACTACCCATATTCATACTACACAGAGTGTACTTTTTGACAATTGTGAAGTAAATTCAAATTCAAATGTAGAACCTACTTAGAAAGTATGCGATTTCTGACGCAGCGTGATTCTTTCAGAAACTAAACAATAAGTAATCGAATCATTCACTCAAATGATTCATTCAAACATAATGATTCGCTCAAAAACGAAACTCTAATGTGGGCAAAAATACACAATGTAACTGACAATATTGTGTTTAAAACATAAGTTATTCAATATTATCTTGTTTGTTGAACCTGCTAGAGTTAATTGTCTTTAAATTACGATAGCGACTGCATAGCAATTGCCTAGTAACCACCAGAATTGTGACAGCAAGTTTGCGTCAATCTTTTTCCTCAGAAAGTGTAACTAGTTGGCTAGTATATTTTGATTCATATGTTTATTATTGTCACTGTGAAAAACAATAGCATTTAGAGCCAATGTTACACTTTGATCCCTGAAAAAATTACTTTTTATCATTTTTATCCAAAAAACTGTTTTTCAAAGTTTAGCTTTATTATGTGTCCAAACACACTTCTCAGATACAGACTTTTGACATTAACTAAATATAATGCACATTTGAAATTCAAATGATGAAAAACACTAAAATTGTGGTGAAGCATTGTTGCTAGAGAATGACAATAATTTCCTCCACTTCTTTCCTCTGCTAAAACATCAAGTGTCCATACCAAACACTGCTTTCAGCAAAGATAAAAAATTTCTGGACTGATTCATCACAGTGTTTTGGCCTGTGTACTACTCCCAGTAGCAGAATAGCATACAGATACTCTTTCCTCTGCGTGGGCTCAGTAGCTGCTGGGCATTTGTCCATTTTTTTTTTTTTTTTTTTTTTTTTTTTTGTATTTATGTTGTTTGTGGCTTCTCTTAGAAGTGTGTTTGAAGGGGATCTTTAAAAATGTCCAAACCATCTGCAAAGGCCCAAAAGCATTATGAGCTGCAGCAAAAACTTTTATCCAATCAGCAGCGTCGGTTCATCTCATGCATGCATTGCTATTAGTGGAAATGGACAAACTCTTCTGTTTCGATATATGCTGTGTGTCCTTGGATATAAAAAAAAAGAAAAAAAAAAAAAAAAAAAACAAGAACACCAAGGTAAAAAGCTTGAATCCTGACAAGAAAGCTTTTCATTTCAACTTCAAGCAACAACAGTCACTGCATTCAGCCAGGAAAGACTAATTCGCACATCGCCAGTGAAGAGATTTCAACCAACAACCTCAGAATTGACACTGAGTGAAAACACCTCAGTGTTTGTCTGAATTTCCCAAGCAAGAGCACTTGTTGCTTTTGAGCCTTTTGTTTTCACCCACACACAGTATATTCGGTTGCTTTTAAGCTTGGAGAAACTAAATGAGTTTGCTGGTCATAACTAGGACTGGGTTTTTGGCAAGATACGATATTATAATTGGATCGCAAATGAAATTGAGCCAAGAGTTTGTGCTTATTTAGATGACCTGCTTTGTAGAAAAAATGCACACACTAATAAATACAAAATAGTGATCCAAGGATGAGGTATCAATGTAGTATTGTGAGGAGAAAAAAAAAAAAAACCTAGTCATCATAACTCTTAATTTCTTCCATGTTCCATAATATACAGGTGCTGGTCATATAATTAGAATATCATCAAAAAGTTGATTTATTTCACTAATTCCATTCAAAAAGTGAAACTTGTATATTATATTCATTCATTACACACAGACTGATATATTTCAAATGTTTATTTCTTTTAATTTTGATGATTATAACTGACAACTAAGGAAAATCCCAAATTCAGTATCTCAGAAAATTAGAATATTACTTAAGACCAATACAAAGAAAGGATTTTTAGAAATGTTGGCCAACTGAAAAGTATGAACATGAAAAGTATGAGCATGTACAGCACTCAATACTTAGTTGGGGCTCCTTTTGCCTGAATTACTGCAGCAATGCGGCGTGGCATGGAGTCGATCAGTCTGTGGCACTGTTCAGGTGTTATAAGAGCCCAGGTTGCTCTGATAGTGGCCTTCAGCTCTTCTGCATTGTTGGGTCTGGCATATCACATCTTCCTCTTCACAATACCCCATAGATTTTCTATGGGGTTAAGGTCAGGCGAGTTTGCTGGCCAATTAAGAACAGGGATACCATGGTCCTTAAACCAGGTACTGGTAGCTTTGGCACTGTGTGCAGGTGCCAAGTCCTGTTGGAAAATGAAATCTGCATCTCCATAAAGTTGGTCAGCAGCAGGAAGCATGAAGTGCTCTAAAACTTCCTGGTATACGGCTGTGTTGACCTTGGACCTCAGAAAACACAGTGGACCAACACTAGCAGATGACATGGCACCCCAAACCATCATTGACTGTGGAAACTTTACACTGGACCTCAAGCAACGTGGATTGTGTGCCTCTCCTCTCTTCCTCCAGACTCTGGGACCTGATTTCCAAAGGAAATGCAAAATTTACTTTCATCAGAGAACATAACTTTGGACCACTCAGCAGCAGTCCAGTCCTTTTTTTCTTTAGCCCAGGCGAGACGCTTCTGACGCGGTCTGTTGTTCAAGAGTGGCTTGACATAAGGAATGCGACAGCTGAAACCCATGTCTTGCATACGTCTGTGCGTAGTGGTTCTTGAAGCACTGACTCCAGCTGCAGTCCACTCTTTGTGAATCTCCCCCACATTTTTGAATGGGTTTTGTTTCACAGTCCTCTCCAGGGTGCGGTTATCCCTATTGCTTGTACACTTCTACCACATCTTTTCCTTCCCTTCGCCTCTCTATTAATGTGCTTGGACACAGAGCTCTGTGAACAGACAGCCTCTTTTGCAATGACCTTTTGTGTCTTGCCCTCCTTGTGCAAGGTGTGAATGGTCGTCTTTTGGACAACTGTCAAGTCAGCAGTCTTCCCCATGATTGTGTAGCCTACAGAACTAGACTGAGAGACCATTTAAAGGCCTTTGCAGGTGTTTTGAGTTAATTAGCTGATTAGAGTGTGGCACCAGGTGTCTTCAATATTGAACCTTTTCACAATATTCTAATTTTCTGAGATACTGAATTTGGGATTTTCCTTAGTTGTCAGTTATAATCATCAAAATTAAAAGAAATAAACATTTGAAATATATCAGTCTGTGTGTAATGAATGAATATAATATACAAGTTTCACTTTTTGAATGGAATTAGTGAAATAAATCAACTTTTTGATGATATTCTAATTATATGACCAGCACCTGTATATATATATATATATATATATATATATATATATACACACAACAGTTCTTTCTGGTTCTCGAATCTGATTGGTTGAGAGCCGTGCGATATTCTCCCAGTATCACCACTGGAACCGTTTCACCGTTTTTATCACTCCGCTTGTGGTGACTCTCATGGCAGTCGACCAATTCACCATATTTTTTAAAAAATACTACTGTTGTTGTGTCATTAAAAGTAGTTTTAAGAGTTTTTTAGGTGAGAATGTAGTTATTTAGACCTCAAATATGTAACTTGTATATAAACATATCGTCTATTTTACTATTTGTTTAGACGCTTTCGGAGATGTGAGCTTAAGGCCATCAGCGGCCATTGAGCGCTCATGTACTCACAGAGAACTGCTTCATCTCGGCCAGTCCTTTGGGAATTTGCCGTTGGCTCTTATATAGATAGTGGTTAAACATGAGATATAATTCATTTGTTGTATATCAAACAAGAAGCTTTGGTTTATTACTCTATTACTTGTTCCAGAGGAAAAGGATTTGGGTTAAGGGGAAAATTACATTTCATAACTTTATATTTAGGCTATATTTAACTTAAATCTTGTATTGTACGTATTGTACTTTTGTACGTTTGACTGAATTGTTTGCTTGTGTTTATATCCTATTGTCTTTTATAATTGCTATTGTTTTTAATTTAAATATTGTTGTTCAATAAATATTATTGGTCTTTGTTACACTGTAATTATGTATTTAAGTACTGAGTAATATTAAGTAACTACATGTACTTACTTAGGTTAAGGATTAGGGTTTGATTTGGTTTAGGGTTAGTTGCATGTAATTATGCATAATTTATAGTTATTACTATATTAACTAAATGTAACATATGTAACAATGACACTGTAAAATAATGTGTTTCCATATTATTTGGTATTGAAAAAGGGTCTGTTAGTGATCGTAATATGGACTTCAGTGAAAGTTACTTTATTACACCATTAGATGGCGGCAAAGACTGTCTTTATGAGTGAGTCAGAACAAGGAAGTTGTTTTAGCGCTGTGGGAAAAATCCCCTCAATTTTTAAAAGGACAAAGGTATTGCTTTTCTCAGTGGACATTCAAACTGATTTTGGTAACACTTTACAATAAGGTTCATTAGTTAAACATTAGTTAATATATTAACTAACATGAAATAACCATGAATAATACATTTGTTACTGTATTTACTAATCTTCGTTAACATTGAAAATACAGTTGTTCATTGTTTATTTTAGTTCACATTGCATTAACTAATGTTAACAATATTTTAATAATGTATTAGTAAATGTTTAAATTAACATTAACAAAGATTAATAAAAGAATTGCAGTTCATTATTAGTTCATGTTAATTAATGTAGTTAATTAATGTTAACTAATGAACCTTATTGTAAAGTGTTAGCCATATCCATTTATAATGGATAAAATATGGACATCGACCTGAAAAATGAATGCTATATTATTTGCAGGTAATACACACATTTAGTCGATCTCTCTCTCATAATACCATACTACTCTACATAATACAATAAGCTTGTGTAATATTGCTCATTTATATATGGAACATAATTTGCGATATACCTGTGAGTCCAGCAGGACACTGGCATTCGAACCCATCGACCAGATCTACACATACTCCTGCTCCACACGGGCTGGAGCCGCATTCGTTCAGTTCCACCTGGCACAGGTCACCATGGAAACCCGATGGGCACAAGCACAGGTACTCGCCACTGCCTGCTGGATACTTGATGTTAGTCACACACGTCCCTCCGTTAATGCAGCCACATGGCCGTACGATCACCTGTAACCATGGAAACGTGGACAGAACTGTAAGGTAATGCAAATAGGAATAAAACTAAGGCTGTGCTAAATAGGGCACTATTTGAAGGGACAGCCATTTGTAGCGGTGTTCGAAACCATAGTGTACAATATCGAGTGCACTCATTCAATCCCACAATGCATTGCAATAACGAGTGTACAACTGATGTGCACTCAACGGCTAAAGAATACTCATAATGCACTTTAACGAATTAATTCCTGTGTCTCGCCAGAAGATGAATCAGCTCAAAACATTCATCCATCCATTTTCCAAACCGCCCTGGTCCAATGTGGCCACAGCGTAATATTCTACAAGTATACATTCATTTTTAAGTGATTATTAAATTGTTTAATTAAGGTTTATACATAGTTTCCATGAGTTCAAGAGTTAAGTTTCAAATGATTATTAAACAGCATGCACAAACTATGCAGAAGCAGCATCCCTTCTGGTGCACTCAGTGTCCGAATTCACTGGCTGCATCCAAAAACTTAAAAATGCTGCCTTCAGAGGACGCATTCCAAATTAGGAAGGCAACAAGGCACGTCCAAATCCAATGTTAGCTTCACTTCCTGTCTCCTGAGATAACTTCATCTGATCAATTTTTGAAGGCAGCTTAGATGTATCCTTCGCTGCCTTTGATATCCCGCAATCCTATGCATTCCATTCGGTGACAGTTAAACTAGAAAAAGAAAGATGGTGTCTGAAAGTTGCGGTTTCTGGTTAGTTTGTGTGTAAATGTATGTTTTTTGACCAACGTTTTCCACTTCTGATGACATTTCTAACAAAAAATTAATAATGTAGTAATTAAATATTTGTAAAAATATTTCTCCTCAAAGCTTGCTCTGTTTTGCTGTAGATCATTACACTATTACACTGCCTCAGAAGTCTGTCTGACATCAGTTTCGTGAGGTGCTTTCGTGCGCAAACACTGCCTGCAGAGTCACTGCCTGATAGGGCAGCAAGGCAACAAGTAAGATTTCGGATGCAGCTACTCATTCGTTTTTATTCACTCCTTCAAGTGGACTGTATTAGTAGAGTAATGTAGGGAATAGTGAATGAGGGTATAGGGGGCGATTTCGAACACAACACGAGCATATTTCAACTTTGTGTCTCAAAAACCCAAAATTGTGAGAATTTAATAAAATTTAATAAAGATAAGATTGTATTGAAAAATATAAGATTGAATAAAAAAAAGAAGTATAAGATTAAGTATATTAATCATTAATATTAACATATTATATTTAAATTAAAGTTAGAATTATTATACCCACAATTACAGTGCACAGCATAAATGAGTACACCCCCTCTGAAACTTCTGAAAGTCAGCAATTACTCAATTACTTAGAAGACATGTTTAGGGTTCTTTAGAGATATAATGTTTCAGCAAGTCTGCTTAATCAATTACCAAAGATGCATGTCAAAATTATTCAGGAAAATAAGATTTTCTTATCAAGGTGATAAAATTGTGTAGCATTTTGTGTAGCAAAAATGAGTACACGCTCCTAAAAATTACTAAATAAAATGAAATAAAAATAAGTAAGTTTAAGGCAATGTTTAAAAAGAAGTAATTTCTTGGCAATTAATTAATTCGAATCATGATTCAGATCGCGTGTCAAACTGCCAACGGCTGAAATCACGTGACTTTGGCGCTCCAAACAGCAGATTCGATACACTGATTCATTGTGCTCCGATGCTTCCTGAAGCAGTGTTTTGAAATCGGCCATCACTAAATAAGTCGTTATTTTGTTTTTTTTGGCGCTCCAAAAATATTCTCGTCGCTTTATAATATTAATATTAAGCCACTGTACTCACATGAACCGATTTAAATATGTTTTTAGTACCTTTATGGATCTTGAGAGAGGAAATGTCATTGCTCCCTATGAAGGCCTCACGGAGCCATCGGATTTCAACTAAAATATCTTAATTTGTGTTCCGAAGATTAACGAGGGTCTTACAGGTCTGGAGGTCATGAGGGTAAGTAATAAATGACAGAATTTTCATTTTTGGGTGAACTAACCCTTTAAGCTTTCATTTAGTGATGAGGGATTTTTTTGCTAGACAAAGAGCAGGAGAAATACCAAGCGAGTGTCTCAGAGCCAGCAGAAGCTATGAAAAGAGTGACTGTTTATCTCACAGAGTAAGATGCAGCCTGATCTAATAGCATCCAAAATGTTATGGTGTTGATAGAGAAGGAGTACAGTGAGAAGTGCCTGGTTCCCACAGTAAAGTTCAGTGGTAGAAAAAGCTCTTATATAGGGATGTATGAGTGCTGAAGGTGTGAGGGAGTTGTGCTTTATCACTGCTGTCATGAATTCCCACACCACTGTCTAATTTAATACACAAACTTGAAACAGAAGATGTTACCCTTTCCTCATTCCCTGCATTGTTGGGCATTTTTTCAACATAACAATGAGGATATGCATTCTCCCAAGGTGAAAAACCTTCTGTGGACATGTATTGCACTCAATCTTAACACTTTTGAGCACCTGTGGGGGATTCTGTAAAGACGAGTTGAGCAACACTCCCCATTAAAGATCAGGGCATTTAAGGAGCTCATCATCCAGGAGTTAAACAGGACAGATGTGACAATTTGTCATGAATTTGTACACTCCGTGCCAAGAAGGGTCAGAGCAGTATATTCAAAATTATGGAGGGCATACTAAGTGCTAGAATATTATACATTTGTTGAATTAAATCTAGGGTGTACTCATTTCTGCAATCGTTAATTTAAACAAAATTGGCTAATTTACTTATTTTATGGCTATTAATGACATATATTTCTCAGTTTTTATTATGTATATGTTTAATACATTTTAGTTTGGCCATCTTTCCATTAATTGTATTAGTGATCATAAAGAAAATACATCTTTTGTATTTGTTCAGAGGGGGTGTATTCATTTATGCTGTGCACTGTATATATATATATATATATATATATATATATAGACCAAATTTTGAAATTTAAATTGCATTAAAAATACATATAGTTTTATATATATACTCCTATAATAGTATCTTAAATATATAATTTATAAAATTACAATTCAGTATATAAATGTAATATATATAACTTAATGCAAATATGTGCTGTTGTTTTTTCAGCAGTGTTGCTAATTGCTTACAGTCTCTTTCTCTCTCCCGTCATCAAACGACTGTATCTCTCAAACTCAGACAGTCTTTAATAAGCGCTAGCAGGCAGGAAGCAGATGCTTGTTAGCCGTCTAGGGCCCTCAGAGAAGATGGAGAGGACATTTGTCTTTCACTGCACCACATTGCACAGGACTCCAGAGAATCCGGGGAGCTGAGTTCTGCTGTCCTTATGCCGTGATAAGATATTTAAAAAATTGTTGACATACTGGGAACTCTAAAAATCAACTAAAATTAAGGGAGTACGATGATACTGAATGATTACCATATTCATATAGTATAGGATATACATGAAACTCCAAAATACTTCAGAGAATATTACTGTATTACCATGGTACATATGCACCATTTTTAGTTGTCTAATGTCATCTAAGCAAATCACTCGTTGTTTAAACGAATAAATGACCTATCTTTGAATGAGACCATCAGATATGCAATATACAAGCTTGGCATTTACATTTATTCATTTAGCAGACACTTTTATCCAAAGCGACAAACGAATTGATTCACTAAAATGAATCAGATTTCCCAATGCTACATATGAGTGAGGAAAACAGTTTAGAAATTCATTATTGCTTCAAATAGCACAATAAAATAATCAGTGTAATAATAAGCAGTCAACTAACATTTTCTAATACTACTCGGCTCATTGGAAAAAATAGTTTGTTACTGAAAATACAACTGTTATTACTAATACAAAGTTAGTATTGTAGAGTATACTTTCATTTATTTTATTTATATACTTTTAAAATTATTTTATTTTATAATTATAACTTTTTTATAATTATAATTGATTTCTAGAATACATTTATATGTTTTATTTGATTTTTTATTTATTTATTTATTTATTTTATTTTATTGATACAGTTTTCCACTTCAATTTAATGATTTGTTAGAAACAAAATAACATCATACAGGTTTGAAACAACATGAGGGCAAGTAAATCATGACAAAAATTATTTTTTTATGAGAACTGTTCCTTTAAGATATCCCAGAAGAGGCTTGAATCATTATTACAAAGCTAATATTTTTATTTACAAAACTAAAGTTTGCATCATGTTTCATAGAAATTCATTTCTGTCCTAAACATAAAAATCAGTCAGGCATCAATCTCTCAATGTCTCTCACCTCCGCAGTAAATCTGCTCCGGGCATCACACTCATCAGACACAGTAAATTGAAAACTGTGCGTTTCCTCCTCATGCACTTTCCAGATGAGGAGCCCGGCCGGGGAAATTGAGGCACCGGGGGGCCCCGTCTCCAGATGGAACAGTAGGGCCGAGCCCTCTGGGTCCGTGGCTGTGAACTGGTACACAAAGTTCTCCCCTACAAAGGTCCGTAGGCCATCCCGTGGCGTGTGGAAGGTCGGCGGACGATTACCTGTGGAAATGAGTGGGGGATTTCAAGAAAGAATACTGAGAAGGAATCACCAATTCCAAGAGCTGATCTTCAGTTGTTGTTTTTTTTAAGGGCTGTTCACACCAAGAAAAATAACTATAAATTTAAATACATAGTTCTGTCATGAAACTCTAGATGGTGCAGGCTGATGGGTCTTAACGCAAGCTGATGATAATTAGAGCGTTAACTACTTGGCACAAGCTGATTGGTCCATGTTACATCCGCAGCCAATGAGCTTGTTGCTCACACATTTAAATGGCTGGTTACATTCACTATAGCATTTTGCAGCGTTAGAGTTCCTCTAAAACCCTCCACCTTCCCCAGCTCCACCTGTATAGATCTGCTATGGGTTACTGATATATGCTATTTGTGCAGCAGCACTATGTCTTACTTGCAGCAGCAGCAATAATCTACAACAGCTATAATCTACAGCAGCAGCAATTCAGCAGCAGCGTAGCAGATCTATTCCACCACGACCAAATACATGCTAACAATCCTCTGAGAGTCGTCATGATTGAACTATATTGATAACTGTATAGTCCACACCAACGCGTGATAAGGTTTTGCTTATTCTAAGCATGCACTGCAGTTTTGTCGTCTGTTGCTTTAAAATCTTGAGCTCTTTAAAACAAGATGGATTCTGATTGGCTGTCAATGTCAGCTGAAAACAAAACATTCTGATAGTAATTCCAATGATATTGTTTCTTTGTGCCGTTATCGTTATTTGTGGTGTGGACTTCCTATTCTTAGTATTAGAACAATTGTTAAAACTTTAATTGTTCTCGTCGTTGTTGTGAACCTTAAAGGTGCGGAAAGTAGATTTTAAAAAATGCTGTTGGAAATTGTTGATATTTGAAATCAACCTAAACAAACTCACCCCTCTCTTCATTACTCCGCCTCCAAAACTCAGACTCCAATTCTAACCACCCTGCTCCGAGTCAGTCTTGAACTCCGGCCTGATCGCTGCTGGCATGCGAGGCGAGTGCACTACTAATGACGCTAAACACTGCATTCTGTAACATTTGTCAGTGTGCAGTAGTTTAACTGCAAAACTCTCACTATCTGGCCACTGTTACACATGCAACGCGAGTGGATGTCTGTTTATCACAGCTGACGCGCAACAAAATGCTTCACGAAAAATAAAGCGCAGTTGATGAATGAATGACAAGGAAACACAAAAAATGAACGTACAGTACACAAAAGTAAATACAAACAAGAGTTCGTTGTTAGTCGCAAACAGCACAGCAGTTCCAGACAATCAAAACCGTATTACTCACATGAAAAGGAATCAAAGCAGTTTCTGCGTCTGTTTTCAGGCCTTCCCGCTTAGCTCTCTTCAGCGCTGGAAAGCTTTTCTAATATAAACGCGGGTCCTAAAGCGCTTGCCCAGTCATAAACCTTCACTCCAGTGATATATTTTTGAGCTTTAGTATTGTGTCCCATCTCTCGTTCTGCAGTTTTTTTTTTCTTATTTTCAAATCGCCCTCTTGCTCATGCTCTCTCCTCGACCGACATATGCGCCCCTAATGCTGATTGGTTATACGTTTGTTGTTGGTATCGGCCCGACTAACTTCCAAACAGTGTTTTTGAAATTCTACTGAGTCCACCTTTAAGAGCACAAGTTTTTGGTAAGATTCTAGTAGCTTTATGTTAAAAGCTCTTTAACTCATTAACTACAAACTGTAACAGACCAGATTTATTTACAAAATATTTAAACAGTCAAACCAAAATTTATTCAGACACCTTGAACATTTCATTCATTAATACAGTTTATTCACTATAATGATAATAAAATATGACAAAATCTCAGAGTTAAACTGTGTCAGAAAAAAAAAAAATCTTAATTATGTCAGATAACACATGAGCAAAACAATTTTTGGTTCCAATTTTTTTATCAATTTTACTGGTAGTCCACTGTATGAAGAATTTTTGGGTATAATATGTCACACTTTATTTTGCTATCCTCACTTGCATAAATGAACTATAGTGTCCTGCACCCACTAGTAAAAATATATCAAATATCAAAAATGTCTGAATAATTTTTTGTTTGACTGTATAAACATATCAAAAATATAAAAATGATTTTTAAATAAATAAAAAATATATCAAATCTTAATATTTTTTTGGTCGTGGTTTTTTTTTTTTTTTTTTTTAAAGACTCACATGTGTCACATGGAACAAACAGGCACAAAATGAAAATCTGTTTTTGTAATATCTGGCATGATGACGTGTGGGATAATATCTGATTTACAGCATCATGTATTAGTTTCCGAGGGTTATTTTCCGCTTCTTGTTTCTTGTGAAACTTGACAAACAAAAACCGCAACATGGAGCAAAAATATCCATCTTAAGTGACATGCAATTATCCACAACAAAACCCTAGAAAATAAACCAACCCTGATCTTGGAGTATTAGACCATTTTCTGCACCAATATGTCACTCATATTCAAAATCTCATTCGCGAGCAGCATGACGTATATGAGTTTGTGTGTTTCTGGCTGGAAAAATGTCAACTAACAACAAAATGGATCCATAAATCTGCTCTGACATTATAAAGTAAACAAACCCAATGCATAATAACATGATAAAATTCAGCTAAAGATACTGTTGCCATTTTTATAAATGCAAACATGCAAACCAAGTAAAAAAAAACAATTGTTTCAAAATGGTCTGACGTCTATTTTTCACAATGTCCTCAGTTATGCAATGGTTCCGCTGCAGTACAAATGCTCATTTGAATCACTTAACATTTAAATTTCTTGATTTCACTCTGATGATCATCTCTTCTAAATTTAATTTGTCTGCATGAATGAATGGGCTCTCAATTTTGCCACAGAACGGTGAAAAAAGGCATGGCAGAAAGCACAAGGGAAATAACTAGCAGGAAGATAAGTGGGTGTGAGGTGAATGGTTGTAATCTTCCTTAAAGCTGAATGTGGCGTGTCTGTGGAGTCTTCAGATAGCATCAGTCCGGCCCTCATTTGCAGTGCAGGCAAACAGACGGATGTTTACTGTCAGTTCTCGCCGGACACAGGAGTGTGTAGTTGGAATGAGTGGATAAAGAAGAGGGAGTTTGTGCTGAAATGCTTCCCAAAGAACTTGCCATTTGGTGTGTGTGTGTGTGTGTGTGTACTTGTTTTGCTATAATTGTGAAGGAAATGTTTTTATAAAACCTAGTAAAACCTATTAGATTTACATTTACTCTTAAATATGATTTGTATAGCTGGTATTATAGTTTTAAAAGGCTCATAAATCTTAATTAAAATGCTATAAAACAGCTCTGGCTCCAGGGGCGGCGCTAGAGGTGGGCTAAGGGGGCTGGAGCCCCGAATGTTTTTCCAAAAGCCCCGAATCTTTCAACTTTGAGGTTTCTTAACAGTGCTGTCAAAATATCATTTTTCTAATCTCTCTATTAAAATATGTTAAACAGTTCAATATCGCTTTTCTGCAGTATACACCGATACCTACAGCGCTTTCTCTCTCTTCTCTCTGACAGCGAGTTCACGCACACCGCAGAGCCACGCCTCCTGTCACTCACTCAGAGCAGCGGCAGGCCTCAAGACTCTCGTTCGTTCCGGTTGAAGGGTTTTTGTTATGATATAACAGCTGATATGGCAACTTTAGCACATTTGTCAGCTAAACATTCATTCAGTGTTTCCCATTAATGACCCTGTGCCGCCGCCACTGTTTCATAATGAACCGAAAATTTAAAACATACATAAGTGGTAAGTGGTCTCTAACGTATTTTGCCCCGAATGTTTACAATGTCTGACTCCGCCTCTGTCTGGCTCTGATATCTGATTGGATGAGATATGGTTGAGGACATTGTTTATGATCATCAGCTGAATTTTACATGAAAAAAGTCTAAATAAATTGTTACAATTGTTTAAGATTATTATTAATGATTATAATTATTACAAATATTACCATAATTATTAATTAGTATATTTATATTTACATGCAATAATTATTGATAGTTATATAATAATAATAATAATAATTATTATTATTATTACTATTAATATCATTAGAAGAAGAGAAAGTTTGTGCTATATAATAATAATAATAATAATAATAATAATTATTATTATTATTATTATTATTATTATTGTTATTATTATTAATAATAATACAATTAAAGTATTAAATAATAATTAACAATACAATATATATTGATAATATATTATTTGTAATTAATTAAAAATAATTATTATTAATAATAAACAATAAATAATTATAATTATTTATATAAAAATAAAAATAATAAGTTATTATTATTATTATTATTAAAAGATATGTATAATAATAATAATAATGTGCTGTATAATAATAATAACAACAACAACAACAACAAGTAAAATAAAATTATAAACATTAATTATTAATAAAATAAATATTAAAATGCCTAATATTAAAAGTATAATGTAAAATAATTTATTATAACGTAAAATAATACAATTTAAAGATATATTATTATTATTAGTAGTAGTAGTAGTAGTAGTAGTATTATGTAATAATAATAATAATAATAATAATAATAACAATAACCATAATCATTATTATTACTATAGAAATTATTAATAAAAATATTTTACATTAAATATATTTAATATTAATATACCATAACATAATATATTATTAATTTTATAATAATAGTAATAATAGTAATAATAATAATTATTATTAAAATAAAATGATAAAACAATATTAATAAAAATAGATTAAGTATAATGTAATATAATTAAAATTACATTATATTTAATTAGAAATTAAAATTAAAAGTATAATGTAATATAGTTTATTATAACATACCATAATATTATTTAATATTATATAATATTACTCTTATATAATGTTTTATGGTGCATTTTTATAATAAAAAAAATTATTATTAGTAGTAGTAGTGGTGGTGGTGGTGGTGGTAGTAGTATTAGAAGAAAAGAGAGTTTGTGCTATATAATAATGACAACAATAACCATAATCATTATTATTATTATTACTAAAATAAAATAATATACTAAAAAATATACTATAACAAAATAATAATAAAATATTGATATTATTATTCATAAATTATTAAAAAAATACAAACATATACATTTGTGAGAACAATATTATTTTGTAAAATTGCTTATTAAGATTATTGACATTTTTTAAAATCAATAAGACATGCTAGGGTGTGCATCATAGTGTTTTTACCATAGTAAAGGCGGGTAAAGTGCATCTTGCTCAACAACACCTTTTAACTTTGGTAAATCCACTACAGTTCTCTTTGCCATACTAACATCCAATACTTCACCAATGTCCTATAAAAATCCTCCATTGTTACAAATGTCGTCTTCTGAGAAGAAAACAGTATTTAAAAGAACCTAATGAAATATTATACATCACTACATGCCTAAAATCTTCTCAGTGTGATAATAAAACAAAAAACTAAAGTTTATGACCTAATGCTTTAGTTCAGTTTTTGCAATGCTGTAAAATCTGAAAAATTAATGTAAGCTAATTGAAATTCACAGCAAGTATATTCCAGCTGACTTGCCATATAACGTCTCTGTTTAAATCTTCTAATAAAGTCTGTTAGTTAAGCTGTGAGCTTTTAACTTCAAACTAGGGATGCACAGATACCGATACCAGCATTGGCATCAGGCCCGATACTGGCCTTGTGTACTCATACTCGTACTATATACAGCTGCTGTGCGTGAGCTGATAAGATATAGCTACAGTAGGAGAACACAGAGTGGACTGAGTACAGTAATCGCATGATATCAGACAGTGCGTGAATAGCCTAATCGAGTTCTCTTTCATATCTACTTGCCCTGGAATGGTCAAATTCCCACAAAATAGGCAAGTATCCTTGTGAAACAGTCAGTTATATCTTAAGTAAACATAAACTATTGAGAAAGAAAAAGCATGTGTAACAGTGTGTTGGATATGTGCAGCTCTTAAAGTGACAGCAGCCTAATAAACATACTGCTGTCATTGTCCTCAATGTTAATCTAACAACAAAAGACAAAGAGAAAATCACTCACTGTTCTTGACTGGTTGAGCCCAGCTAGAGCAGCTCTAAATATTCACTGTGCTATTAAATAAAAGATAAAATATGATAGAGCAATAATATAAACAGTGAAAGAAACAGTAGCTCCTACAATACATTTTAACAGGCATAATTAGGCATGAAAATGACTGAAGGAAATATATATTTGCTAAGCCAACTAATTTGATTCATATTATTTTGGTTTCTCTGCCCAAAATAAAAGTATTTTCCAGAACGGACTCGTTGTGGAAAAAAAGTGGTATTGGTGAATCCTTCAAACATACTGAAAGTAGTAGCAAGACAGCGCACCCTTTCAGATCTTCCCAACTTCCTTTTATAGTTTGATAATGAATGACACAGTAAGTGCCTCACACAATTTTCAGTTAAATACATGTTGTAAAGATCAAATTCAGTCTAAATAGTTCTTTATTATTTTATAGGACGTTTTTAGAGCAGGGATTTGAACCCACATCGGCCATATGTGCTCAATGAATCTGCAGCATTGCTATGAAATACTAGACCACAACTTGTATTTTTGATCTTTATGTTAATGGGTTTGTCTTTATTAGCATTAAATTAGACTTAAATTGGATTGTGCAGCAGAAGGTTGTTGGGTCGGATCCCATGACTGTTTTTAGCTTAATGGTGTGCTGTGTGAGTGTAACAAGTACAGATAATGTTCAATAATGGGAGCTATTGCCGTAAGATCTCGGTTTGACTTCATATCGACTGTGTTTACCTTGATTAATGGACCAGGTGTATTTGGAGGCCGTGGAGTTACACAGGAGACATGGAACAGAAGGGCTGGAATCTCCCTCAGCAAAACACATCCCATCTATATTACACGTTCTCTCCTAAGAGAAAGAAAGAAAGAGAGAAGAGATGTTATTATTGTTAACTAAAACTAATTAAAAAAGTTCTTTAAGTTAAATAAAAAATAAATAAATAGTAATAATAATAAAATAAATACATAACATGGAAAAACCCAACTGTCCCTAGTGAAAAAAATATACCAAAATGTATTTAAAATAGGTTTATTTCATACTAAGTACACTACAAATCAATTAACATATTTATTGACATATCGCTTGAGACTTATGGCCATTGGGAGAATCTAATTCCCGGTGGGCGGCTCATAAATTGGGCCGGTAGTACAACCTCGACATAAAGGCATTTTCAATGACTATTCTCATGCGATTCTAGTATCGGCAAAGTACACCCGAAATCCCGTCGCTTGCGCATGCACAGCTCTTCCTAGCGGTTATAAATATTGTTATTAGGCCTATATAGCGTATATATTTTATGCTCAGCGTATCAGTTTATGCTCTGCATTAAATGGTGTATTTATGCTTTATGTATTTATGCAACTGTGTAGGAGACTGACAGGGAAGAGGGAAATTTGTTAAATAAAGTCGTTATTTTTGTTTTGTTTTTGCACACAAAAAGTATTCTCGTCGCTTCATAACTGTTTTAACAATGTCTTTACTACTTCTCTGGACCTTGAATGTGGTAATTTTGTTGCTTTCTATGGGAGATAAAAACCTCTTGGATTTCATCAATCTTATTGAAATATCTTTAATTTGTGTTCCGAAGGTCTTACGGGTTTGGAACGACATGAGGGTAAGTACTTAATGACAGAAGTTTCATTTTTGGGTGAACTAACCCTTTAAGTATATCTTTAGTTGGACCTCGGCACTACTTCTGGATAGCTAAAGTGCTAAAGTACAAAATTAGTTGTTCCAATTAATCAGACTTTAAGTATATAAATTAATATACCAAAAGTACAATTGCAGGGTATTTATATTAACTACATAAATATGTAAATGTTTTTGTAGTGTATTTAGCTAAAAGTAAATGTATTTCAAATACATTTTGGTATATTTAATTTTTACTAGGGGCGTTAAACATGAAAATGTTTAATACCCCTAAATGTACTAAACTAAACTAACTAGGAAACTAAAACTAACACTGATAGTGAAAACTAAACTACATAAAATGAAAAATTAAATAATTAATACATTATAAAATTCAACACTGTTATAATAACCCTAAAATATAACTAAAACCTAAATCAAAGCTAAATAAAGTGAACATAGAAAGCTAAGCTAAAATGAAAAATGATAGCGTGAGAAAATGCTACAAAATCAAAAATCAATTTTGAAAAAAAAAAAAAAAAAAAAAAAAACTAAATTAAAAATTCAACTATAGTAACCCTGCACACTTTGTGCCTTTAGTTTGTGCTTCCCTTGGGATTCGGACTTACAACCTTGTTGGTGTTAGTGCTAAAATTTTGCAATTGACAAAGAAAGAAAGAAAGAAAGAAAGAAAGAAAGAAAGAAAGAAAGAGAATTCCAGCTGTATCCACCAGCGTGGAGATGTTTTGCTACTGCTCATGGTTACACTGAGGCTCAAACCAGCTTCCCCTGTCAAACCTTTGAGATAAAGCTCAACCGTCTTTGCTATAAATCATCAAAGCATAAAGCCTGGCACTGATAGAATCTCTATATTTCAAGTTTTTAATATCCAGTGGGACGTGTAAGTCGCAACGCCCTTAGGACATCCGCGGCAAAGCAGAAAAGATAAACACAAACCAAACGGATCCACCTTGATAACTCATCTCTCACGGTGAGATTACAAGCTATGTGGCAGTCCAAAACCCAGAGAAAGAAAGCTAGAACGAGCGAGTACATCAGGTGCTCAAGGGATCGGTTACTCCGTCAGTCTTTAGTCTCGATGTCGTGAATAATATCTGCCATTGTCTGTTTTCCACATCCACGCTCTGTGTTTTTCCACCGCACACCCTTGTGGCCTCGCGTACCGCTGTTGTTCTGTTGCACTGAGAGCAGTTAAGACACTAAACGGTTATGACAGACTTTTTGCCTTATAAACTCGCATGCTCTGCGACTTATTTTCCGGTGGAAAATCCAGGCCATTGGTGAAGGAAGTCATTTTGCGCACAGTGAATATAAAGTTCGGGATGATGGACAGATGGATAAATAAATAGAATGGCCACAAGGGAAGATGTGCAGAAACAATCATGGATGGTTTTAACACAGTACTAGAAACTTCTTCATTCTAAAGCAATTCAGAATCTGTTCAAAGGGTTTTAAATCAATCAGGGAACAATTACTGTATTGAAATATCACTTCTTTATATTCTTCTCCACAATTTTTTGTAATTAATTCAGATCAAACTATATATACTTATCTATAATAAATATTATTAATAAATTATATTATTTATAATTACATTTGAATGTATATAATACATATAAGTAATTATAACAATAAGAAGAATTATCATTAAAGAATTTATTATTAAAATGTATGAAAATCAAACCTTTTATCAGTTCATTTGCATAATGAATTGTGATTTGTTGTTTTTCTTGCATTTTTTCTACATACATTGGTTATTTATTAATAAATAATATGTATAATTGCTAATTAATTATTAATATAGATAGATAGATAGATAGATAGATAGATAGATACGCATCATTTAGCTTAGCCTCAAAAAGCACGTGCGGCCAGCATAAATTCAGGCTGATTTTAAGCGTTAAAACCCACAACTCCCTCAATTCCTCCGAAATTCGTTTATGTCTGCACGAATCATTTCACACCGGACTTTGTGAACGAATGTAAATACAAAGGGACAATACAAAACAGAGGTTGTGCTAAAAATTTGTTACTCAAGGATAGATGAGTAAACTGTTCATGATCCAGCTTACAGCCTCCAGAGTGATACTGGATATGGCAGTGAGAGAAGGTGAGAGCACTTTATTACAGTTCATCGGAGTTGATTTACGGATATAAAGTTTACCAGTTTATTAAGCACCACCCGAAAAGGCATAATGTCTTTATATCCTTATTTGTTTACTGTTAGTTGTAACGAGTGTTTCTGTGTACTTCGCTGTGTATGTTGATGATAATGCAAGGGAGAGAGAGTGAGTTTATGGATAATATTTTAATGCAGACTTGCACTGTGTTTTATTAAGCTCTTACAGAAATTTTCTAGAGTGAAAACGGATGCTTCATTTTTTCTGTGAAGTACAATAAACATCATAAAACTCATCGGTAAAGTCGAACGGGGTCCGGTACAACAGGCTTGTACTAATATAGTGGATAAAAACAAGACGACAATTTAAGTTTTAACCGTAATTGAACTAAACTATACCTGTTCTATCTCCAAGCAGCATATATTTGCAGTTCCTGACATTATTGTGGGTACTGACTGAATCCTGACACCAGAGAACCAGCTCTTGAAGCTTCGCCCTCTTAGGCAGAGCGCAGCAGCTCATTTGCATTTAAAGGGCACACACTGAAACGGCACGTTTTTGGGCAACCCCCAAAAGTGGCAATTTTAACATGCTATAAAAAATTATCTGTGGGGTATTTTGAGCTAAAACTTCACATACACACTCTGGGGACATCAGAGACTTATTTTGCATCTTGTAAAATGGGGCATAATAGGTCTCCTTTAAAAATTATATACCAGCATGTACAAGTATGTAAGTATTTTTTCACATTTTATATGCTAATTGTTAATTTAAAAACATGAGGAATGGAGTACTATTTACAATCTATTGGCCTATTTAAGACTATACCTTCAGCTTGCAAAGTCCAGAGGGAGTCACACACAACTGGCAAATGCCATCATAAAGGGTTAAAAATTTTCCCTCGCTGTATTGACGACCATCATTAGTCACCTGAAGAAGAAAAAGAGAGATAGAGAGGTTTAAATACATAACCTGAGTGAATGTAGTACTAGTAATACTAGTACTCGAGGACAAAAAAAGTAAGTAAAATTATTTTATTGTATTTTTAAGGTAATGTGTAGTCAACCAGCCATCATTTATCAGCCATTGTTACTTGGTATGACCAAGTTACAGTACTTGGTAAATTTGACATGAATATGGATATAAGTCAGACAGACACTGGAGAAAAACTGGTAAATATGTGTTGCCATAGCAACCAAAATAAATTTTTCATTAGGATAATGCAAAATGCATATTCAGAAATAGTTATGGTCGATAAACTTTCTAATTAATCTGCCACTGGCAGGTGATGCAAAAAAAGCACGTCTTCTTGTAATACTTCAGAGCGTCTTTAGCAGCACTGGTTTGTGTAAATCCAAAAGCAAGGTTAATTTTTCAACCCCTCAGTGAGTGTTAATCCCACAAGCCTTTGAGATTAATGCAGGCAGGAGTTTAGGTGGATTTCGAGATGTATTACCTCATGGATTCGTCTTTGCTTTGACCTTCAGAGACACCCTGTGGCTCTTTGAACATTGAAATTTATGTTAATGATTCCTCATCACGGGCTATCCATTTTTTACATCAGTAAACACACTCATTAACACACACACATAGATCAAGGCCCACTTTGGGAGCAAGCGATGAGGTCAATGATCACAAGACCTGAATTGAGTTTACGAACTTTTTAATGTTTATGCTAGCCATATACTTAAACATAAAGTCAAATTGGTTTCCTATATGGGCCGTCAAAGCATAAAAATGATTAAAATGATTGTGTTGCCTTTATGGCTGTCATTCAGAACAGAAGAGCTCTCCTCCATCTCATGGTTTGATGATTTCGACGAGATATAATATTTTAAAGTGCCCGGGTACGCATCATTTAGCTTAGCCTCAAACAGCGCGTGCAGGCCGGCATAAATTCAGGCTGATTTTAAGCGTTAAAACCCACAACTGTGAAGGAGACTTCGTGCGTAATTACATTTCACCAATACAGAGAAGGTAGCGCTTCATCTTTCAATCACAATGGAAAGTTTCAAAAAAAGATGGCCTGCTTTTATCAGACCGATGACATTTTGATTCATTCAGTCACTGCAAAAAATGGCAGCGGAAAATCAATCACACAAACCCTCGGACAGATCCCTGTCCTTGAGATTGATGGACAGGTACCTTAATCTCCCATCTAGCATAGGGCTGTTCGCTGGCTGTGAAGTCCACCGTGTCAACGGCCATGTTGCCGAGTCGTGGGACGGAGCACTCCACGGCTTTGGAGCTCAGGAAGGATGCTTTGGTTGTCCCTTCCTCTTCAGGGATCCAAACTCCATTCGTGTGCTAAAAAATATCAACAAAAAATTATTTGTTTTTCTGTGAAAAAAAGAAGTACATTTTAACATAACATATTGCTAAAATAATATACTTTACATTCATTTCACACTTAACAATGTTCTTTTAATGTTTTTTGACACTTAATTGCATGTTATTTAGTATTAACAATTAAATTAAAAATTATTCTAGTTTAAACTGATATTAAATGCAATTAGCTGAATATTAGAGTGCTTTATTGACCCATTTAAGTAGGACTTAAGTACACTACTAAAGTAACTATTTCTAATGTCTTAAAGGGATAGTTTACCCCAAAATGAAAATTCTGTCATCATTTACTCAGCCTCAAGTTGTTCCAAACCTGTATGAATTTGCATATCAAAACTTGTCTGAGATTTTGAAGAATGTTGGTAACCAATCTTTTGTGTTCAGCAGAAGAAAATAATTCATACAGGATTGGAACAACTTGAGGGTGAGTAAATGATGACAGAATTTTCAGTTTTGGGTGAACTATCCCTTGAAATTTTAATGCCAAATGTACTGACAAGCATTTATGGTAAATTAAAATACAATTTAATGTAATTTCTATTGAAACTTGTATGTCATGTCTTTAAATATGTTTGAAATTACACATTTGTAATGATGAAGTTGCAATTTGGTACATCTAAAATACTGTATATTAACTTTGTAATGTAACTACAGTTAAGTCTTACATGTGCATTTGTTACAATAAGGTTCATTTGTTAACATTAGTTAATGTATTAACTAACATGAACTAATCATGAGCAATACATTTGTTACTGTATGTCAATCTTTGTTAATGTTAGTTAATAAAAAATACAGCAGTTCATTGTTCATGTTACTTCACAGTGCATTAACTAATGTTAACAAATACAACTCTTGATTTTATTAATTTGTTGGTAAATGTTGAAATTAATGTTAACAAAGATTAATAAACACATCGCCCACGACGAGGATCATCGTGTCTGGACCGCTTCCAATGTACCGATGAGGACATGAAAGGTTCAGTAGATTATTTGCTTTGAATGAATGTTTAATGTCTTGGTGTAATGAACAGAAGCTGCTCTTTGTAAATAATTGGAATCTTTTCTGTGAGTGACATAGGCTCTTCCGTGCTGATGGCCTGCAGCCCAGCAGAATTAGAGAGGATCTTCTGTCGTACAACATCTCCAAGACTCTACGCACCGTATGACTAGTAAGTTAAACCTCAAATCACAGTCTGTGTTCTACCGACTTAAGTGTAATACAGTCTTTATAAACTGTACTACACAGTTTATAAATGTGTATATTCTCTGAATAGTGTGGTCAAACAATAAATGTATAGGATCTAGAAAAAATCTGATCGTGATTAAACCAGAAAATCTCAAACTTTTGAACAAAAACAATTTCTAAAGCTAGGGCTCCTAAACATTAGATTGCTGACACCTAAGGCGGTTATTGTAAATGAAATGATAACAGATAATCGTTTTGATGTACTTTGCCTTACTGAAACCTACCTTAAACCAAATGATTATTTCGGTCTTAATGAGTTCAGTCCACCAGGCTACTGTTATAAGCATGAGCCCCATCTGATTGGTCGTGGCGGTGGTGTTGCAACTATCTATAGAGATATTCTTAATGTTACTTGTAAAACACAGGTTTAATTCTTTTGAAGTGCTTGTGCTAAATGTTACACTCTCAGATATTAGAAAAAAGTCCCTACTATCTCTTGCTTTGGCTACCGTTTATAGGCCTCCACGGCCCTATGCGGATTTACTAAAAGAGTTTCTCTCAGACTTATTGGTCAACGTTGATAAAGCGCTGATTGTTGGAGATTTTAATATTCATGTAGACACTACAAATGATGCGTTAGGGGCTGCGTTTACAGATTTACTAAACTCCTTTGGGGTCAAGCAAAACGTCACTAGACCCACTCATCGTTTTAATCATACACTAGATTTAATTATATCACATGGAACTAATCCTACCGATATAGAAACTCTACCGCAAAGTGATGATGTCACTGATCACTACCTTGTAACATGCATACTGCTGCTGCTGATATTTGCCATATTGCGCCGCGTTATCAACTAGGTAGAACAATTCTCCCAACAACTAGATAGGTTCACAAATAACCTGCATGATCTGTCTCAGCTGCTCAGAGTACCCAAACACACAAATTAACTTGAGGAAATGACTAGCAGTATGGGCACCATTTTCTCTAGTACATTAGAAACTGTGGCACGCATCAGATTAAAAAAGGTTAGAGAGAAAAGTACTGCACCACGGTACAATAGTATTACTAACAGTAATCTAGAGCACAAATGGAGACACACTCATTTAGAAGTCTTTAGAATTGCGTGGAAAGACAGCAATTCCCGTTATAAAAAGGCTCTAAAAACAGCCAAGGCCGAGCATCTCCGCAAACTCATAGAAAATAACCAAAACAATCCAAGGTTCTTGTTTAGTACAGTGGCTAGATTAACAAATAAACAGACATCACCAGAACAAAATATTTCATTACAGTTCAGTAGTAATGACTTTATGAATTTCTTCACTGAGAAAATAGAAAGCATCAGAAATACAATTGTAAATATACAACCTTTGACAGCGTTTTATGATTCAGCCTCAATTATTGCCCCTCAAGAACAGTTGCAGTTCTTTACAACTATAGGACAGGAAGAGCTAAAGAAACTTATCATTGCGTCTAAACCAACAACATGTTTATTAGATCCAATACCCACTAAACTACTGAAAGAGTTGTTACCTGTTACAGAAGAGTCTCTTCTCAATATTATTAACTCGTCTTTATCTCTAGGCCACCATTCAAGCTGGCAGTTATTAAGCCTCTCATTAAGAAACCACAATTAGATCCAAATGTATTAGCAAATTACAGACCCATTTCAAATCTACCATTTATGTCTAAAATACTAGAAAATGTTGCGTCGGCTCAATTGTGCTCCTTCTTGCAAAAAAATTATATCTATGAAAAATTTCAGTCAGAATTCAGGCCACATCATAAACTGCGCTCGTTAAAATTACAAATGACTTACTTCTAGCTTCTGACCAAGGCTGTATCTCAATACTAGTTTTACTTGATCTCAGTGCTGCGTTCGGCAGTATATAGATCATAAAATACTCTTAGATCGACTACAATATTACATTGGTATTCAGGGACGGGCATTAAGGTGGTTTAGATCGTACCTATCAAACCATTACCATTTTGTATACTTAAACGGGAAAAAATCTAAGATCAAAAGAAGTTTCCACTGCTATGCCAATGATACTCAGTTATATATTCATTACAACCAGATGAAATCTCTAAATTATCCAAATTGACAGAGTGTGTTAAAGATACGAAACACTGGATGACTAATTTTCTTCTATTAAATTCAGATAAGACTGAGGTATTACTTATTGGGCCAAAAACCTTTACACAGAATCTCTTAGACTACAATTTGCATTTAGAAGGATGTACTGTTACTTCATCCTCTACAGTTAAAGACCTGGGTGTTATATTAGACAGCAACTTGTCCTTTGAAAATCATATTTCATATGTTACAAAAACAGCCTTCCACCACCTCAGGAACATCGCTAAGCTACGGAACATGTTATCTGTTTCTGATGCAGAAAAGTTAGTTCATGCATTCATGCTATCTAGACTAGATTACTGTAATGCATTACTAGCTGGCTGTCCAGCTGCTAGAGTTCTTACCAGGTCAAGAAAGTATGATCATATAACACCGATTTGATCAACTCTACACTGGTTACCTATAAAGTTCCGTATTGATTATAAAGTATTGCTACTGACCTATAAGGCCCTAAATGGTTTAGCTCCTGTGTATTTAACCGATATTCTATCGCCCTACAATCCTTCATGCTCTTTAAGATCACAAAACTCTGGACTTCTGGTTGTACCTAGGATATCTAAGTCCACTAAAGGAGGGAGAGTGTTTTCACATTTGGCTCCTAAACTCTGGAATAGCCTTCTTGATAATGTTCGGGGCTTAAACTCACTCACCCAGTTAAATCTGGATTAAAGACGCATCTATTTTGCCAAGCATTCACATAATGCATCTCATATCCTTGTACTCCAGTTATATCAGATCAAATGCACATGACTATCTTTGGATAATGTTATGAACAGCAGCTACACTAATTGTTTTCTGTTTGCTTTGAAACTATATGTATTGTGAAAAGCGCTATACAAATAAATGTCAATTGAACTGAATTAATAAATGCTGTAGAAGTGCAGTTCATTATTAGTTCATGTTAACTAATGTAGTTAACTAATGTTAATTAATGAATCTTATTGTAAAGTGTTACCCAAAAATGTATAGTTTTAACTCAAACGGTCTCAAATATCTGAAGTACATATGCCTGTCCTAATTTAGCATTGAATTTAACTTAATTATTTCACCTAAAATTAAAATTCTTTCATAACTTACTAACCTTCATGTGTTCCCAACCTGTATGACTTTGTTTCTTCTGTGAAACACATAATAAGATATTCAGAAAAATGTTCTGGCCGCTCTTTTCAATATAATGAAAGTGAATAAAAGTCATACAGGTTTGGAACAACATTACACTAAAAAACAATTGCATAGGAGTTACAATTTTCACTCTGAAATTGCTAAAATTTGACAAATAATTAACAAAAAAAAGGAAAGTAACACATTGAATTAAACATGACATTTTTAGATAGAAATACTGAAATAGTATTTTCTTGTAAAACATAATCCAATAATCTTTGTGTTATTTACAACTTTGAATTTTTTATTTTTTTATTTTTTTTACAGTGTAGAATACATAAAAGCAGAAATATAAAATTTTAGGTTACTTTTTTCTTTAAATTTAACAAAACAATTATCAGAAGATATGCTAAAACACTAGGACAGGCACATGTGCTTAAGTTGTTTGAGATAAAACTGTACATTAGAGCAATATTCACCTCTGACCCTTCATTCTTTGAGAGAAACAGAAACAGCTAGAATAATGAATGTCAAACCAATTTGCTCAAATGGGATGACCCCACACAGCAGGTGAAATGCCCCTTGGGAAAAGGCAGTGAGAAAAAGGGGGCGGTTCGGAAATCTGAGCGGCAGAATTCAAATGAGAGGAAAGCATGCGGGGAACACATTCAGATTTACATTGTAGAATCCTTGTTGGGTTTTTTTTTTTTTTTTTTTTCATACATTATTCAAAACTCATGAGGGTTAAACCCAGCCCTGCAGGGCAGTGATTTGAAATCATTAAATGAACTTTGAGCATAAAACTTTTAAGTAAAACAGACAATTTAATAAAAGAGTCACCAGCCAATAATTACAGCACATAATTGCATGTTGTTTACCGGTCTTATTGCGCTGGTTTTCTTTGTATGTGTTCTGCTGTGTTGACTGATTACTGTTTTTATTGCTTTCTTTATCTCATCACATGTCCCCCTATGTCTTTACCCCCATACTTCTAATTAAATATACAAACAGATGGCAAGCAGGTATTAAAAAAAGCCATGCTAAGATTCATAAAGACTCTTTGATGAAATATTAAAGAAGACAGGCTTAGAAGATTCAAACATAATCTTAGCCATTATATATATAATATATATATATATATATATATATATATATATATAAAATTTGCCTATAAACACATTTATGTCTCACCTTCAATCTGATCACAAGACACGCAAGGTCAGGTGAGTCGATGAAACCCAGCCCAAAAACTCTAACACTGTCACAGTCGAACTCACGTACGTCACACAAACCGCCGTTCTCCAGATCGGTGACTTCTATTGGCTGACCTGAGGAAACCAAAGAAACAGAATATACAGTACATAATCTGAACAAATAATCAAATGGTTAGGGGTTTGTTTAAGTAACATGAAGAAGATTATTAGTAATAGTTTATTTTCTGATTGTAAGTCTCTAGGGGCGTGGCCTGTGGATGGGCCTTGACACTGCAGTTTTACCACTCAAGAATCCACACTTGCTTGGCAGTAGGCAATTTTGGGAGTAAACAGAACTTCAGAAGTACTATGCACTTTTCTGGGTGGCAATGTCAAAATTTATCCAATGTGTTCCTTTGTCATTCAACTCAACAACCTCAAACAAAACAAGTACAGAAAAAGTCTTTCAGTCAAATGAGACTGCAAAAATGACAGTCTGCAGTCTACTCATTGTTAATTCATTGAAAAGTCACTATGGGAGTCTCGTTAAACCCAGAAACTCTATTGTAAATTCATGTGAAGTCTTTTAAAATGTGCGCTGTCAAAAAATCCCCGTCCTTTGCGAAAACCACCAGTAAATAAAGTTTACGAGACTCAAATGGAAAAATGCAACACCGGCAGTTTGAAAGACGCCAAAACGAAAGTCATTTCCAAGTACATTGCCACTAACAAACAAACAAACCAAACAATCCCAGCTTTAAGCTATACAATACATCACTAAAAATTCAGCCTGCTGGTTTCTGACCTTGCCAGCCTGCATCTGCCATTAAACAGAGAACGGATACATACGGAAAATATTACAGTATAATTAGAGCTGGGGAATATAACGTTCTCCATAACTGAGGTTCTTGAATAATGCAAACGAGTAAATACAAGCTTGTTTGGGTGCCTCTCAGGCCTTATAAAACACAACAACATTTAATATAGTTTCAGCGACAGGCTGAAATGACTGTACTGTGGCAGCATTACGCTTGATTAATGCCATTATCGCTCCCATCTTGGCTCATTTCAAATCAGTGTTTTTATTAGTGGAGCATAACCTTACGTTCGGATCTCCGCGGGGTGGAAGTCTATTTAAATCACATATCTGAGATGCAAACGAAAATGAATGTACTGGGACGGTATGCTAAACTAAGCTAGAAATGGCAAATGTCTAAAAAAGGAGAAGGAAAACAATAAGAGATATGAGAGAAAATGGTCCTCAGAGAAGAACAATTAAGCACAGAAGTTAGTGCTAATGAATTTTGGCCTCATCAAAGAACTTCCTCCAGATGGTCTCATTTTGTGTAATTTTACACTTGGTAAAAAATTATAATAAAATAATTACAAAAACAAATCGCCCCCTAGCACTGTTTAGGAAAGAAATACTACCATCAGAGACAATCAAGTTCATTTTATTTTTGAAGACAAACTTGTGAGTCAAGCAAGGAAAGTACCACATCTGAAGAAGAAAATCGTATATTAAATGTTTTGTTAGATTAAAAATAATAAAATCAAATAAAAATATCACTTCATTTGATGTATTTTCATAAACATTTTAAGTGAGTTTAAAAACTTATATTTTTGTATGCATATTAATAATTTCTATAATATAAATATATGTCAAATAAAGAATTACTATATTAATATAGATAGATAGATAGATAGATAGATAGATAGATACATAGACCCGTTTCATAGTTATGTCAATTTAAAATCAATTAGCAAGCAATTAAAATGTTATTAGTAATTGAACAACCAAGGATCATTATGGCTTTACCACAAAAACTAGGACCTTAAAAAAAGGTTATTCTTCACTACAGGAGTGCCACAGATACAGTATCCCTTCCTAATCGCCTCGAAGATCAAAAATTTCCAGCTCAGCAGGTCAGTGAGGTGATTTTCAGACTTTCCCATGATTCACTCTGTTTCCGAGCTCCTAAAATGCTGTTCTGAACCAGACAAGCCTCGAGCACTGACGCAGTGTGTGCACACACATACACACACTCACACACTGTCCCTGACCGGCCAGGAAGGGAGCGTGAGAGATATTCAGGAGTTTTTAATCTCTGCCACAAGGGCGAACGCTTGTGCTTTATGTTTGAAGAGAAATGATAAATGAGGAGCGATCGGATGACTCACTGAACCTGCTGTATAAAAAAGAAAAAAAAAGTCTTAGATGAATCCAAGCGGAGTCCTTTCTACAGAATGTGACCCCTGCCTCACTGCTGAATATCACAACTGAATGAAGGCAATAGTGAGGTTTTCCAGATTGTTCCACTATTGAATGAAACCCAGATATGCAGAGGTATTGAATCTGGTCTGATTGCCTTTTCTATAGACTTGATTTTCACTCTACCTGGAATTATGGGAAATAAAGAGTAGTAGAGCCTCATTCTGAAATGATTTTTGGACACCCTTCATTTTGGCAGTAATAGCATAAAATGTGCCACAAGACTAAGGAGAATAGGTGATGTGCGGTTTTCTAGTCTGTGCAGAAAATTGAAAATGAATCCTTTTAGTTCTCTCCCACCCCCTCCTTTTAGGCAAAAATGAAAATTGTGTCATTATTTCCTCACCCTCATGTCATTCCAAACCTGTATGGTATTATTTTGTTGTTCGATTAGCTTGAAAAATGTGGTCACTTTGAGCTCTCATTGTACAGAAACGGTTTTGGAATGACATGAGTTCATAAATAATGACAGAAATTTCATTTCGGGATGCACTGTCCCTTTAAAATGGTCATGGGGCTGCATTAGTCCTGTTATACCATTCATATTTCCAACCATTTACATTATTCTATTTTGGGCCCATTTTTGATATTTGTCTAGTATAGTAAAGAAAAGTGCTACAAGGCTAACTTAAGGACACTAGAAAAAAATAATATTGCACAATACACTGTACTATTTAAAAATATAGTAAGTGAAACAGTGGCGTGCAGTTATCATCTTAAAATAAAAAAAGGATATTGATTCAACTTTGTGTATAAACGTCTTAAAGTTTGGCTTTCCAATCAAATAATGAGAGATGGAAAATATAGCAGTAGTAATTACTTCCAGTTCCTTCATCAATCTGGAAATTGAAAGGCCAGGTTAAACACAATGAATTGTGGAATACAGTGCGCTTTGTTGTAGTGTTGTAGTACTCGAGACTGGTCTTGGACCACTTTTTGAAGTTCTTGGTCTTGTCTTGGTCTTGGCCGCATTTGGTCTCGGTCTTGTCTTGGTCTCAGACTAAAAGGACTCAGAATTTTATTTCAGGACCGGTCAAGACCACAACTGCGGGGATATCGCTAAATTTCAGTTGCATTGTCTGATTTCTTTGTTAACATCATTATTTTGATTGGATGTAAAACTTCTTGCTTCAAATGTAATCAGTAACTTATTTGTAATTTCATTTGTTTTGTTACTGTTGTGCCAAGTCAGAAATCAACAAGTGTCAAAAATCTCACCAAAATTAATACAAATGCCCACAAAATTCAAGATATGATTCCAAAAAAAGTACATGTATAAGATCTTGATATTTATATTACAACATATGATATAACTAAGCAATATCACAAGAAAGAGGGCTGTTTTCACAAATATGAGGACAATTGCATGATGCGCGATATTGTTTTTTTTTTTTACAAATATTCAATAAACAAAATTTCATTTTTAAAACATTAATCTCAACATTATTTATGCATAATTGTACCAATTCAGATGCAACTTCCGTTCCACCTCTGCAGTGTAAAGATGAATTTTGTTGTTAGTAATTTCAATTGATTGGTAACAGCTCTATATAGTGTCTTATTATTCTAATTGTAATTATTGATTAAAAATAAGACATTTCTCAGGCTGTAAATGTGGATCTTTCAGATGAATTTAAGGAGTGCTCAAATTCATCTGGTCTTGGTCTTGATTCGGTCTCGACCTGCCTTGGTCTTGGTCTTGTCTTGGTCTCAACCCCCCAAAGTCTTGGTCTTGTCTTGGTCTCGACACACACTGGCCTTGGTCTCGACTTGGGGTGTGTCTCAATCAGCTCCCTAGTTCAGTAGTCAGGGCACTGGTCAGGAAGTCGGCCATTTTAAGGGCTGTCTCAATCGCAGAATCCTTCCAGGGCACTGAAACGTTTGCTCCCTAAAAAATCCCACAATGCACTGTGAAAACCAGGGAGCATCGATACTCACTATGCTTCCTAAACGGAAGTTCTGAAGCGCGAAACTTAAATCACGTGAGCCTACTTACTACACATAACGATGCACGATAGATGTTTTTAAAAATACAAATCATTATTTTATTATATTTCAGCATAAACATACATCGCTAGACAGGTAATGAACATAATTTAGCTAACATTTATAATTTATTTACGGCTGAAATGTTGCACGTTTATGTAACAAGCAAAGAATTTATCATAACATACTTTAAATAACATCACAAGTAATGTCAGAAAGACTGTGCTGTTGTTCATAAATACCAGTATTGATGTTGTCACGTCGCCGGAAATAGAGTCATAAGTGTCCCAATGTGTAGTGAACCAGCGTCCTTTACTGTCCTTACCAGTGCCTGAATTTGTGTACACGATATACTGATTCACGAGCTCGGGAACTAGGGAGCTGATTGAGATAGACCCTTGGTCTCAGTTTAGGTGGTCTTGACTACAACACTACTTTGTTGTATACGGCACACTTTGATTAATGTAGTATATAGAAAACTAGCATTTAGTACACAGTATACTATACTACATACAGGATAAATAATAATATGTTAGCATGCTAACATAACTATTCACAAATCACGAGGCCAAAAGTGATACAAACAAAGTTGAGATCTGCAGAAATCCACATTTGACTGGATGAAGTGCAAATAAAGTCAACCAAAAACGCTTAGGAATAAATGTGTCATGGGCTTCAGAAAAAAACTAATGGATGGCACTCCCAGATGTGGAAGAGGCATCAGCCGATGATCAGTTGGGCAATTAAGCAGATTTATCTAGCCGTCCTCCCTGTGCTACCTTGCACGTTGATTCAAGCACTGTTACCATAAATCAGAGCTTGCTCTCGTAGAGGTTGAAAAACGTCAGTCTGTGATAAACAGCCCTCTCTAGCGCTCCTAATCTGCTCGCTAATTTGTGTTAAAACTCCCATTTCGTCACCAAGTCAGCCCCAGGGTGCATGCGAAAAATGTCGAGGGAAATAGCGGCTTAGTGAAGATCCCAATGCTAATCAGAGAGCCAGCATGGGCGTCTGGCACAGTGCCAGGTGTTAGCATACCTGCATAACAATATCTCATTTATATGAAGGTTGGCTGGGAAAGCTAATGGCACTACTGAGCCTCACCGCTATTGCCAGAAACAATCAGTTGATAAACATGCTCAACGATTTTGCCGTTCCGAAAGGAGTTCCATACATCAATTCAAATAATTCATATTATCAATAAAAAACACACTTGCACAAACGTATGCCATCTGCGGTTTCTTTGAAGACATGCTTGAGAGAGCAGGAAATTATTCTTTGCGGAGTGTAAAAAAAAGAAATACAGAACAACAGCATCCAAAGCAAATATAATTAAAAGGAACTGAAAGCGTACAACAAACAAGACACTAAATTCATATAAAAATTCATACTTGATGAAAAGAACTGGCACAGGAAAAAAATTCATCTAATGCCACAGAATTGCTCAGCCACCTTGGCCACCATCTGGTAATGGCAGTTGTAGTGAACACTGTACTTGTGCCAATGTACAGGATTTTAATCACACACATTTGGCCAAAAGAGCAGTGAAAGTACTGACCCATAGAGATACATCACACTGCACTAGACAGTCCGCCACTTGAAAAACAATGCCTGTAAATGCAATGATAAATTGCTGAATTTGTCACGTCAACTGCCATTTGTGCAATACACAACTTTCAAACTCTAGAGTTATCTACAAATGAAATAAAAAAATAATCTGTTCATCATTTCCTTCAAAATGCTGTGTATTGCACGCATTTCACCCACTTTACCTGAAGGAACGGCAAGTGATATGACTTTTTAAACAGGAAGTGATATTGCAAGGATTTGGAAAAGGAAACCTATCCTGAGACGTTCTTCTGAGAAAAAGACCCTAATAATCTCACAAGAGTCTCCCCCAGAGTTTCAACAATCTATGCTCAGATCTACCGAGATTCTAAAGATCTCATCAAATTTTTCCAAGACCAAATTATCTAAGATTTCCTACATTTGATTTTATATCTTTGCACCTTTACTTTATGTCCACAATTGTCTCATTTGCATCTCAACTATAAAGAACTTTAGGAAAAACACCTTAAAGTTGATACTTAATAGAATTGACATTAACAACGTCACTTGGGCTGTGAATGAACAACCTCTGATCAATAAAACACCTCTTTGACCACACATCCGTTGTAGAAAACTTTCAGTGATGGATGAGACTCTATCATGTCCACTGAAAGTGAGAACAAATGTAGACTTTCCACAGCCTACCTAAACAAAAAGACAACTTTGATCTACAACTGTGGTCCCTACTCAAACTCCATAACCCCCTGGCAGGTATGTCACACAAAACATGTAATACCCCATATGGCTGCTTATTGATGGATATTTTGCATAAATTAGGCCCGGAGTGTTTCTGATAATCAAGGATCCCTAGGGACCACATTTGAAGCAACAGACGGATTTCAAACCGATCACTTACTAATTGTGAGACTGCAGTCGTAAAAGCTGTAGCCTGGATAACACTGACATCCCCACTCTTCACATTGCCCATTCCCGTTACAGAAGTTCGGACAACGTAGGGCAGTCGCAATATCCCCCAATGGTTTGGAAGCTTCTTGAGAATGATGGGTCCGGTTCTCCAGCCACTTCCTCTCACATTCGTTTTCCAGGAAGGGCATGAGGGCGTCCTCCCAGGCCAAATCATCTTTCAACTGAAGATCCAGGATGCAGAGATCCACAGCTTCTTCCAGGCGCCGACCCAGCAGACTCTTGCATACCATGCCCACAGTTGAGTTCGCCAAGGCCAATTGGCAGACCTCCAAAGCTTTGGCAGAAGTGAGGCCACTAGGTGTCGGCCAGGAAGGGTGGGCAGCTGGATGGCTGGAAGAGCGGTGGTCATCTGGAAAGAAGTAGGCAAAACTTTCGAGGTCGATCTGGCTTAGGGCCTGGATGGTGTAAACGGGCAGAAAGTCAAGGGTTTGTCTCTTAGGCCTTCCACCTGAACTTAGTAAGGGCACCTTAGATTCATTCAAGTGAGGAGCATCAATTTTAAATAATGAGTCCAATTCCAACTCCTCTACAGAAGGAGAGTTGTCTGCCTGACTTTGGGACACCTGAGACTTCAGTTTAGCACCTTTCATCTTGGCTAACTCTGACACTTCAGCCAACGTCTCCCGCTTCTGGACGTTACGGGCAGAGATGGGTTTAACAACGTACTCAGCAGTGGTGTCTTTGAAGGGGAACAGGGACGTGTAATCTATGTTGTCGTGAGATAGGCAGCGAGAGACGGGAGGTGGGTTTAATAGGCCTTGGGAGGTGCGCATTGAATGGAGGGACAGGCTGTATCCCTTTTGACAAGCACAGAAATTCCACTTTATCTCCTCATCCACGGCAGGTGGCGTGCTGTCAAACAGGCTCTCCCCAGGCACGATCCTGACACGGAGAAATAAAACAAAAATATGACTGTCTCAAATCAGCCTTTGAATTAAGCCCTCAAGCACTGCGTCAAGAGAGGATTTAGAGTTCGAGAAAGGTTAGCCCATTAGATTAGAGACTTTCCTCTACTTTAATTATATTTGACATTAAAACGAGCAAATCAAGGTTAAATAGTGATGCAAACTCTAATCTGAAACAGAACTGAGCTTGGAAACTTTTCATACATATATCTGCATATATTTATGTCTTTTAGGTCTCTCAGAATTCTTACCAGCATTATAGTTCATATTTCGGACCAGGACCATCAGTTAAATCCGTAGGTAGACCTTAAAGCAAGGCTCTTCAACTCTAGTTCTGGAGAGCCAGTGTTCTGCTGAGTTTAGCTCTATTCCTAAACAAATAAGCTAATTAAGGTGTTCAGAATTACTTGCATAATTACAGGTGGGTTAAATTGGGATTGGTACTAAAGTCTGCAGGACACCGGCCCTCCAGGACTGGAGTTGAAGAGTCCTTCATTAGAGGACCTTAGTGACCCAGTTCACAACAGCTCTGGTTCTGACTAGATTTATTACCCGTCTTAAACTCAAGAGATCATTTAAGTACCATATATTGTTTCTAGTGAAAATATAGATTATATGGACGTCGTAAAAGCATTACTCACCTCCAGCCCTGAATGAATTCCACTAGGTCTTTGTCACGGTGGCTTGTGCCTGCAGGATGATGGAGGTCATTGTGGCTGTTCCGGTCAAATAACCCACAAAGGCCTCTGGTGGCATTAAAGTCCTGACTTGGAGCTCTGACGGACAGACTCATTCCCCAATCGCTGACGTCTGCTCGCACAAACGCTCCTGAGGCAAAAATGATCTGCAGGGGGTCAAACAAAAATTCCCTAAATTCTTACATATTTAACTCTAAACATTAGACCAAAATCATCTTCAAAATCAGGCCATGCTGACTAAATATGTAATATTAAATATGTAAGGCAAGTATTTAGGTTGTCAAGTACAGTATTTTATTAAAATATAATCAATTTTTCTAAAAAAAAAAAAAAAGAAAGAAAAAGTATAAGAAAGCTGGAACAAAATCTACAAAGAAAAACAGCTGCGCATTTATTTTTACTATTGATATATTTCTATTTGTTTATTTTTATTTTTATAAAAAAATATGATTTATAATTTATTCATTTATTATTCATTTATTTATGCTAATATACTGTATATTTATATTTCACTGTCTGTCCACGCATGTACTGGATTTAAAATCCAACATCTGAAATCATGACTTTATTAATTACCTAATCTAATTTATAGTTTACCCCAACTTCAATCATAAACTAAATACACATGTTAGTAAAAGATCCCATTTCCCTGCCAGCTGGTTGCGAGGACATTAGGGACATTAGTGGTGATTTGTCAAGAGTCTACATCAGAATATAACAAATATAGATACATTTAGCCATCACAAAACACTTGCTCATTCAAACTGTCACAATGCAACAATGACAACATCTGCTGCACTGACAGACCGATGCTCTGTTGAGACCGAAGTTTAAAATCCTTTTGTGGGGAAAAGGCCTCTTTTCAAAACAGATGAGATCTGTGTTTACTTTTCAGACAGTTTTGCCAAGAAATTGAAAATCTGCCTGTCCTGAACTTGAACTGTAGTTATTTCACAGTGAGACTGAGATTTCCTGAGTTTGCATTTCAATAAGGTTTAATTCAGTCTATTGTGTATTCAGTCAAATCTAATATATTTAATACTGCAAGTTGCAATAGTTTTGGTTCATAAGTGAAACTTATGTCTGAATTTGTCTGAATTTTCACTGCAGCAAAAGTCTACCTTTCTTATTTTTAAAACCTATCCACATTAATTCAATGTTATTAGCTATCGCAGCACTGGAATGTAACCATACCGTGACTTTCTTCCCTTGATGCGTCTTGTGGATCTTAATCTGATTGGTCACGGATGATCCCAAGGCCTTGATGGACAAATGCGGGCGTGTTTCCTGCAGCTGCCCATTGCACATGTCAAAGGTCACAACTTCGTTGCCCTCTCGAGCAGCCACGCCGCAGGTACACGCCACAGCGTAATGTCGGCTCCCACAATCCCACTGCCTTGTGTGGACCTCGAACAGACGCTTTGTGCTCTTATAAAGCAAAAACGTGCCTGTTTGCTGGTTCTCATAGCGCCTGGGTAGAACAACAACTGTTTAGTACTTTCATTCAAGCTCAGCTGCATCCATTATTGCTTCTAAGTTTGATAGTTATCTTGTTTCTTTTCTGTGTTCTGTTTTGCTGTGCTAAAAAGTGAAACAGATGAAATTCAAAAACCTCAGTGTGCACTTAAAAACCTTTAAAGACAAGGCAGTAGCTGAATACAACATCTCAGAGGACTACTTGAACTTGAACAAAGTGGAGGAGAGGCAGGAAGAAAGAGTCCATGTAAAAAGAACTATAAGATAAAAAAAAGAGCAAGAAATTTAGGGAGCGAAACAAAGGCAATAATTTTCACAGTACAGTTTCAGCATCACCACTTTAATGGTTACCGTGATACTTTGCAGTTATTGCTCTGTACATTTAACATCACTGTAAACACACATTGCTCAATACAGTACATCTAGCTATAGTGTACGTTTAAATCCATATCTATTGTCCATTCGGGCCATGTGTGCCTCTCTACTAGAGGAAATTGTGGCACAGGGCCGGCGTCTGTCAAGGACACATTCACTAATGAGGACAGTTCCCGCACACTTTCATAAAGATACCTCCTTCTGGGCTAAATTCAAAGAGTACAAGTACTAAATCTGCACCACACAAATCTGAAATTCAAAGTGACCTTTACATTCCTGCCTCATTACCTGAAAATGTACCATTTGAGCATCTGTCATGTAAAAGTCACAGAACGTACTGTATGTCGAAATAATCACAGGCTATCTAGAACAATTTAAAACATCCAGAGCAAATGTCAAAGAAAGAAATAAAAAGCCGTGGGTAAATTCATTGTGTTCCTTGGGAATCGAACCCACGACCTTTGTTTGTTGTTAGTTTCCATCAAAAGTAAAGATGTGAGGGTCGGTCAGGGAGTAACAGGTCGCTGTTGGAACATCTTGAACTGTGATATGCTTTCATAAAGATCCCTCTTTCCAAGCCAAATTCAAAGAGTACAAGTGATAAATCTGAGCCACACAAATCTGAAATCCAAAGTGACCTTTACATTCCTGTCTCATTAACTGAAAATGTACCATTTGAGCACCTTTCTTGTAAAAGTCACAAAATAATCATAGGCAATGTAGAATAATTCAAAACATCCAGCACAAATGCCAATGAAGAAATAAAAAGCCTTCAGTAAATTTTTTGTTGAGAATTGAACCCACGACCTTGGCGTTGTTAGCGCAGTGCTTTACCAGTTGAGCTACAAGAAAAAAAGGAACTTGTCATTTAAACACTATTTTACCTTCCATCAAACGTAATGATATGAGGGTCAGTCAGGGAATAACAGGTCGCTGTTGGAACATCTTGAACTGTGATCTCCATGCAGAAAAAAGAAAACATTGTTAATGATGCATTCATACCGGAAGCTTTTTGCAGTGCAAATTCGTCTACTGCTTACATAGAAAAATGACACTTCACTTTTACAAAAAAGCAGAGCAGCCACTTTATGGAATTAACTTAGTGTTGCTATGCTCTCAAAACATTCACAATTTAGACGTCATTGATGGGGATAATCATTGCGGAGCTACGCTGGCTCTAGCCTAATTATAACGCAGTAGAGTACAGTCTCTTCCCATTATTAAAGGGCACGGAGCAGCTTTCATGTTTACAGACAACACAGATGGTGGTCTGAAGCCGGTGGTGACACATTATTTAAGAAGACTGGCGATCTATGTGTGTTTACGTTTCTTTCCTTCTGAATTACCGCATTCTTGTCTGTCCTTTCAGTGTTGGGCTTATTAGAGGCTGTTTCTTTCTTTCAGCAGGGGTCAATTATGAGAGCTGTAAGGCCAAGTCACAGTATATTTCAAGTCTGGAGGGTTACAAAAAAGCTAACAATGGCTGGACACTACACTATTACTACTAGCCTACTTCTACACCACAAAATGATTTTCTTACTCAGTGTTTTTGTCTTGTTTTCCAATACATATATCTAAACTTTCTTAAATCAATCTACATTTACTTGAGAAGTAAAATTACTTAAGATATTAAGTCTTGTTTTTGGAAGAATTGTTTAAAATTTTGTGCTTAAAACAAGACAAAATAATTACCAATATGGTCAGAGAAATAAAAAATCTTAATTCAAAGGGAAAACAAGCTTCTGAAGCAAATGTATTTTGATTTAAGAATATTTAGATATTTGCACTCGAGAATGAGACAAAAACATGAGGAATTAAAGCTGCAAGCAGCATTTATCGGGGTTCAAGCATTTAAGACCTTTAAGCACATAAAAAGATATATTTTATTTAGCAAGCATATAAGCACTTAGATCATAGATGGAAAAGACCATTTACAGCCAATACAGGCAATTTAGAAAGGAAAAATATGGTTTTTAAAGGTTTTTTGACAGTTATAGCCCCACCTATGTTCCGATCTCCACCACTTTTTTGGGGTGTCCTCAGAGTGTGCCCATACATATGCGTGTTAATTTTGGTGAAAATATCTAATTTCGTTTTGGAGTTATAGATACTTATGTATATGAGAGCATAAAAAAATGACCCATGGGCGACTTTGATTGGATTTTTTTGCCACTTCCTATCAAAATTTTGACATTTGGGCAGGGACATTTAGTTAACTAACTTAGGTGCTGTGTTTCCTATGCTGGTTTCATCTCGATCGGACTAACGGTTTCGAAAAATATTCGCAAAAGTTTTTTAAGTGCTAAATCACAACGTTGCACAAACCATAAGCCGAAACCTGGCAAGTCTGGTATCGTTGGACTCGGCAAGATTTCAGAAGTCTAAGGACGTGACTCACGTGAAAATAAGTTGACCGCACCCAAAGTTATATACATTTTCAGCCAAAACCATTAAAAATACATGTTTTTTAAAGCTTTTTAAGTTATAGGGCCACCTATGGTCCAATCTTCATAAAAGTTTTCGTTTAGGATTCATAGGCTTTTGAGTATATTTTGCCACACCCATTTTCTAAATTACCCTGTTATAGTGACCCCAAAGGTAAAGTTCAACTTTTTTTTTGATAATTATTGATCTAGAGAGTCCAGAGAATTGTCCTGCATTGGTTTTGTTCCGATCGGGCAAAAAACCTAGAATTAGTTCGCAAAAGTAGTTTATTCAGATATTCGTGAATAATTAATGAACGATTTGATTGAAAGCATTGGTTCTTGAGGCAAAGTTGTTCAGAATGAGGAGATCTATCAAATGATATGCATATTGTGTGGATCTGTGAAACACCACGTGATTACAGAGCCATAAAACTCGTTAGCGCCAACTGGCCGATTTCTTTCAGATTTCTTACAGACCTCTAGGGCCATGAGTCGAGTTTCGTTCCAATCAGCCTCCGTTAACCTTGTCTAATAGGTGCTCAAAATTCATTGGCCAATGTCAGCCATGTTTTTTGAGATACGCCAATGTCCTCATAGACTACCATGCCCCCTTGGACCAAGACACTGCATGCCAAAATTTCAAGTCGATCGAACTAACGGTTGCATAGTTACAGCTGTTTTCAAGTTTTTTTTCAAGTTATAGCACCATTTAGTGTCCAATCGACACGATTGTTTTATTGTGACAAAAGATTGAGCCCCTACACATGTGTACCGAGTTTGGTGCAAATATCTCATTTTGTTCTTGAGTTATAGCCATTTTAGTAAAAGTGGCTCCGCCCTCATTGTTTGTTTTGGCGCCCCTTAGCAACCGTGAAGCAAAATTTCAACTTTTTTTTGATAATTATTGATATTCAGACTCCAGAGAACATTTCTGCACTGGTTTGGTTCCGATCGGGTCAAAAACCTAGGACTAGTTTGCAAAAGTAGGTTTTTCAAAAAACCCAAAATACCCGAAAATTTTGCCTGGGTGACAAGCAAATCCATCTTGTCTGCCTTAAGCCAAGGATTCCAACGATATAAGACACTTGAGCCTAGGCCTAACGGTTCAGGAGCTATGAGCCATTTCGTATTTTTGACTGCTGTAGCGCCCCCGTCAGGCCGTTCAGGGCGAGCCTTGGTGATGTTGTGGGCGGTAGGAGTACTACCAGCCCTCAAAGTTTCAAGTCTCTACGACTTACGGTTTGGTCTGCCCGATCACTTTTAGGGGAGAATGCTGATCCTCGGAAAATTTAACAATTACAATAGGGTTTCAGCGCTACGCGCTTGAACCCCTTACAAAGTAATTTTTTTGCAGCATACTGCTTATTTTGATGTGAAAAGTAGTACCAAAATAGATCATCATGGGTCAAGTTGTAAAAAAAAAAGCAAGAAAAGTCTATGACAAGTTCCTTGAAAACATTACCGATGTAAGTATATTGTAATCTCAAGCACTTCATTGTCCTGAAGGACATTTCAAAGAGAACTTTGTGTTTGTCTTATTAAATTAAAGATATTAATTAAGTACAAAACCACTCAAGCAACTAATATTACATTTTGAGATGCATGCTAAAGTTTCGCTAACCTTCAGTGCAGGAGGGTTGTAACCTCTCCAGAGGCGAGGGCTGCCTTCGGCGGGCTGAGTGGAAAGGAAGCTGGCCCGGTTACCGTCCCGGGTGAAATCAGTAACAGCGGTGAGAGTCACGGTACCCTGAGCACAGACGTTGTTTCGACAGGGCTGGGACAGCAGTTCGACCGAGCAGGATGATAAGGCCACGTTTGAAACCTCAGCGACTACATTGTCTGAGACATTCAGATAGAGATTATCAGTAGATATATCCTCAAATGAAAGGGAAAACTCAAAGACAAAGCGTTCTTGAGAGCAAAAGGATAATTCATGCACATCAGGTCACTTTCAAAGCCTTTTACCTCCATAAACCATGACAAGACATTTTTATGAATACACATATTTGTATCAGTATTCAGAAAAGAATCCTAAAGTCTACATAAAAATAAACAAGTTTGTCAGTGACTTACATACTAATATACACACACCTGATTCATGTACACTGAGAGCAAGAGACACTTTGCACCGGCGGTTGTGCTCGAACCCATGGCAGGGAATAGGTACTGTGCTGTATACGCTCAAAACATGCTTTTTAGCATCCTCACGGATGTGGAGGACATCTGGTACAAACTGCAGAAAAAGTGTTGGGCGGTTGGCCGAAGCCAGTGTAAACCACACATGATCATACAGCTCTGTCAGACATGGATAATTATGCAAAATAATGTTTGCAATGTTGCAATGTATATTTAGCCAGTAATTATAGCTTCAGGCGTTGTGGATAACGCATGATCCATCATAATTATAAAGAATTAGATATAACCGGATTTACCTTAATTCCCGCGAAAAACCCAGCGCTCTCTTTAGACGCCGATTGTGGGCTGGAGGAGTTTAACAGGAAGGTGGACACACTGCAGGAGAACTGTCAATCAAACCAGACTGTCATGAAGGTCATGCTGATTGAGCGCTACCAAACTAGAGAAATCAATAACTATACACTTTTATTATACTTTTATTTGTAAATCATTTTAACAATGAAAATAATAATTAAATAATTAAACATAATTTATCTGTAATAATTTTATTAATATGTTAGTATGGCTATATTCATTGTAAAAAAAAAAAAAAACAGAGGGGCCAAAAATCAAAGATATTTTTTCATAATGCATCAATGAATTTAATAACATTAACATTTACAAGCCATTTAAAGCCATATAAAGCCATATATGGCATTGAAACGAACTATGTTTGTTTGAGTGTTCTTTTGTGTGTGTATGAAGGATTTTCAGGTCCGTTTTGCCTGTATATGGGAATTATGGAGAGCTCAAGGTGTGTTTGTATGTATGCGTGTGTGTGTGTGTGTGTGTGTGTGTGTGTTTGACTAAGCCCAGCTGTGACACATGTTTAAGAGAACCTCACAACCCAAACCAGAATGATTGTGTTTCTTGAACGGGGGCCTCTGTGATGTAAAAACACATGGGTTTTTTATGACCACAAGTAGCGAAGCCCATCTCAAACTCAGTCTTCAAACCTCCTTCAAATTTCACATCAGAACAAATAAATAGGAATGAAATGAAAATGAAATCAAAACTTCTAGACAACATTCCAGCTTAGTGTTATTTATGGTTTGTATACACATGGTCTCAATTTGACCTTTACTCTTTCTTGACCTGATCTCACTTCCGTTGGAGCACTTTCTGAACTCATACGAGAGGTCAAAGGGCATTATGACTAAAGACAGACCTCACAAAAGAACCTTTCCTTTCTTGGTCTTGTGAGAAGTGAGTTTAATGGCTGTCTGGAGCGCATTACGCCAGAGGGAGAAAAAAAAAATCAAAAGATGATGGTGTTTTAAGACTCTGGTGCACCAGGCATGCCTTTAAATTCTGAATTACACAATTCACACGTATTTTTACCACTGCTGAAAAATTTGAAGCTATAGTAAACAACATTTTATCTTTCTCAATAAATCCTCAGCAAAATTTGACTTTCTAAATTAAAATTTACATTAAAACCACATTCTAAAATTGCTTCCTTTACCGTTTCTCCCAGTCTGAAGTGAACTCCGTCCATCTCAACCAGTGAGTACAGTCGAGTTGTTGTGTCTCGTCTGATCTCCACCTTCATGGTGTTGGAGGAGTATCTTGCCCACACCACCTGATACCCCACCGGCCATGGTGACGTCACCCCAGTGAAGGAGCACCGGAGGTGGACGCTGCTGCCGACCATTTCTGGGGTCACCAGGGGTTTTGAAGATAGTGAGGGAGCGTTTGCTTCAAAGAGGAGAAAAACAAGGTCATGAGATGAAATATTAATACAGGGATGAAATATATTGAAAATAAAATTTAAAAAAAAACGTACCCTTACATACGCCGTTAACTTCGGTTTCACCAGGTGGACAAGATTTAGGTGTGTATTGTGAAGCAGCTAAAAAAAAAGAAAGTCAAAAAGTCGTAACACTTTGTTTTTTACTCTCAAAGTATATATAAATGAATATTGAAAGGGGTGATGACATGAGAAATCAAATTTGCCTCGATCTTTTGACATATAAGAGGTCTTTGTACCATTAAAACATCCTGTGAGTTTCAGAGCTTAAAACGTCCTCTTCATTATAAACAAAGCATTGACTTAATCAAGCTCCAAAAAAACGGCTTGCTTTGATATTGGGTGATCTGTGATGTCACACAGGCAAATACATTTGCATATTACTGCCTCCACAGCAAAGATATTGATGAATAGTTATACATCATTGCACCATAGGCCCCGCCCATTCGATAATGTCTGACACTTGCCTACACTGGATGTGAGCATTGGCCCAAAAGCAAATAGAACCTATTATAATCAATGATCTTTACTAACATTATAAGTGAACTTCAAGGAACATATTAAAATATTTAAAATCTGTAAATATTTATTTTGTATTGAATAAATTAATTTTTTTTAAATAAAAAAATATTTATTTAGATTTTTTTTGCCAGCCCTATGATGAATAATACTTCCTATTTATTATTTAGGCCTTAATTTTGTGGCAGAAGATCAATCTGGCTTGTATGTGAGTTCAAACAACACATTGTGCTGTGGATCGAAACCCTGACTTTCATCCCTTGCCAAAACTTTAAAACCCAAACAATTTCCTTCTTCCTGTAGCCGTCATGGAAGTGTCATAAATCCGTGAAATATTGCATCACGAATCCAGTAATCTGATTTTCTCCCATGCAGAACTTCACTTACTAGAAATCGATCCCAAACTAAAAATGACCTGAATACTCTTGCACACGGTTGATGATACAGTCATTTATATGGATCTAAGAGATGTTTGAGAAAGTGAGAAAGGAAACATGGCCAGAAAAAGAGAAATATTGATCATCCATACTACAAGTTGGTGGTTTCTCTCTGGGCTGTTGCACAGGGAACATCTACAGATGTATGATTAAATAGACCAGAAACTCTTCATTGTTTCTTCTACTGGTACAAGTCTTGCTATATGTTTTAAAATCTATTACAGGTAAATTATGTCACTAATATTAATCCTAATCAATTAATTCTGCCTTTTCATTTCAAACATCACATTTGTGGTTTCACCATTGGATTTTGCATTAGATTTTGCATAACGACAATGAACTATTTATTTATTTATTTTTTTGACATTATTTTCATGACTATCTAACATTTTCACCAACATTATTTTTGCAAAAAAAAAGGCAAAAAATCTCATTCTCATCACTGCAATTAGAGAACAATAATGATACTATATATCATGGTTGTAATTGTTGTAATACCACAGTATCTTTAATTTATGCTTATTTAAAAAACAGAAAAACAAAATTAAAATAGAAAAGAAATAATATGAATACAAATATTATAAAATATTTTTTTTTTACAAAGACATTATAAAAATCTACTGAAATAACCATTGAAAATAATGTTAATTAAAGAAAATGTAAATGGTAAAGTAAATGGTCCATTCAATGTAAAGTCAAACATTTCATGGGAAATTTGTCATAAAAATAAGTTATTGATATTAAAATATGTTTAGTCTTAACATTTCTTATTTATTTATTTATACTATTATAATTTGTTTATAATATTATAAATAAATGAATAAATTGTTTTTACTAAATAAATTAGATATTTTTTCATTAAATAAAAATATTTAGGGCTTGCCAGAAGATCAGTTCTATGATGCATAACACTTCCTGTTTACTTTGAAATTTTATAGTATAAATAAATTTTAAAAAAAAATGAAAATAATAATAAAATATTAAATTGTTTATTTGCTTCATAAAAAATACATAAATAAATAAAATATATTTTTTTCTTTTGATTTATGGGATGAAATCTGACCTGGACATGATTTCACAATATTCACCACACGTAAAGTAAAGTTATTCATTTTAGGTATTGGTTTTGAAAAAGTGTTTGTAAAGTATTAAAAATGAGTCATGTAATTGTACCTTCCGCACAGTATCCCATGCAGCCTTGTGTCGGCTGCAGGAAGTACAGCAGGAACTCGCCACAGTTCCGGACCGAGATTGGGATGCGGAAAAGGCAGCAGTCTTTGGTGCTTCCATGGAAGAACTGCCACGTGGCACAGGCCGAGAGCTGCTTGACTTCTCCGGGCTTCGGAAGAGAGCTGTCCTTAAGAGACAACCACACCGGAGCCTGCGTACCACAGCGGTTCATCTACAAAAAGAGGCAGATATCAAGAAACTGCAGTCTGGAAACTGGTCAAAACTGATCTGGGACTGCTTACCTCAACGCAGTGGGTTGGCATCTCCGCAGGTTTGTTGTTTATGGAAAATCGGTACCATCCGGGCGGCAGCGAATGGTCACAGATCAGATCCTGTATTGCTGTGTTCTGAAGTTCAGTAGAGTCAAAATCGACGCTACGATATGCATTCCTCAAGGTCCTGTGTCCGCCGGGATAGCACTCTGGAGCTGGAAGAACCAAGGACACCATCAAACAAAGGCCTGTTTCCCTGAATTACAACCTTTTATATTCATAAAAGAGCTTAAAACAACCTTTCGGCAAAGACAAAGGTCATTGCTCAGAAGACAGCGAAGGAGAAGGTCGAAAACTATGTCATTACAGTGGCTTGAAAACGTCACTCAGGTTCATTAAAACCCAAATGGGGGTTAACGTGACCTCCTCAGTGGCAGACGTTTAACCGGGGTAAAAATAACACACCTTTTTCTGACCCTCTTTTCCTTGCTCATAACTTTACGCCACAAAGGTCGGCAGAATTGGCGACGTGTGTCTGGGTCTCACGGCAAAACGGAAAGACAAAAATAGACGTGTGACTTTCAGGCTAAAACCTTTTTAATCCCTTGCCATTTCTTCAGACAGCACATCTGTAACACCTTACCCTTCTCCTTCCGTTATCTCAGAGCCAAAGTGGGTCGGATGTCACCATCATGGCTAATTGCGCAGGTAAGGGGGAGCGACAGCCCCTGTGTCACTTTTTGTATAAGGATGCCTGAGGCCACCAGAACACTGGTAATCCTCTAATGCTCCCCTTGAACATGCTAATAGAAAGTTTGGGCTGGGTGTCATGCCATCTCTGTTAGTATATAATGAAAGTTGAGACAGGACAGATAGCAGCCGTTATAGACAAAACAGACTAGTGGGAAAATGTAGACTTTAGACAGTACAAAGGACTTTCACTTGGTGATAATGTCAGAAAAGTAACAAAACAAAATAGTCAGCAAAGCAAAACAAAACAAAAAGAAAAAAGCACAGCAACAAAACAAAAAGATAAAAGCAAAGCAACAAAACAAAACAAACAACTGTTTGGACAAATTTAACTTAGTAAAAAATAAAATAAAATAAACAAAATAAATAAAATAAAATATAAATAAACACCAAACCACAATGGCTGAGCATCATTACACCTTAGAAATAAGCAACTAGCAATTGTTTTAAATTTAGACTAATTTAAAAATTTAGAGCAGAAGTCCAAACAAAAATGCAAAAAACAAAAAACCCTAATAAATTGGACTTTCCTTGCAAATCATACACTATATTGCCAAAAGTTTTGGGACGCCTGCCTTTACATGCACATGAACTTTAATGACATCCCATTCTTAATCCGTAGGGTTTAATATGGAGTTGGCCCACCCTTTGCAGCTATAACAGCTTCAACTCTTCTGGGAAGGCGAGAAGGCCTGGCTCGCAGTCTCCGCTCTAATTCATCCCAATGGTGTTCTATCGGGTTAAGGTCAGGACTCTGTGCAGGCCAGTCAAGTTCCTCCACACCAAACTCGCTCATCCATGTCTTTATGGACCTTGCTTTGTGCACTGGTGCGCAGTCATGTTGGAACAGGAAGGGGCCATCCCCAAACTGTTCCCACAAAGTTGGGAGCATGAAATTGTCCAAAATGTCTTGGTAAGCTGAAGCATTGAGTTCCTTTCACTGGAACTAAGGGGCCAAGCCCAACCCCTGAAAAACAACCCCACACCATAATCCCCCCTCCACCAAACTTTACACTTGGCACAATGCAGTCAGGCAAGTACCGTTCTCCTGGCAACTGCAAAACCCAGACTCGTCCATCGGATTGCCAGACAGAGAAGTGTGATTCGTCACTCCAGAGAACACGTCTCCACTGCTCTAGAGTCCAGTGGCGCGTGCTTTACACCACTGCATCCGACACTTTGCATTGCACTTGGTGATGTAAGGGTTGGATGCAGCTGCTCGGCCATGGAAACCCATTCCATGAAGCTCTCTACGCACTATTCTTGAGCTAATCTGAAGGCCACACGAAGTTTGGAGGTCTGTAGCTACTGACTTTGCAGAAAGTTGGCAACTTCTGCACACTGTGCGCCTCAGCATGCGCTGACCCCGCTCTGTGATTTTATGTGGCCTATCACTTCGTGGCTGAGTTGCTGTTGTTCCCAATTGCTTCCACTTTGTTATGATACCACTAACAGTTGACCGTGGAATATCTAGTAGTGAGGAAATTTCACGAATGGACTTATTGCACAGGGGGCAACCTATCACGATACCACGCTTGAATTCACTTAGCTCCTAAGAGCGACCCATTCTTTCACAAATGTTTGTAGAAGCAGTCTGCATGTCTAGGTGCTTGATTTTATACACCTGTGGCAATGGAAGTGATTGGAACACCTGAATTCAATGATTTGGAGGGGTGTAAATAAGCAGGGAAAAAAAAAAAATTCCCACTGAGCCATATCTACGTACCAGAACATTACAGAGAGGCTAGAGTCTTGGACCCATCTAAAAACACCTTAGTAACCACCTAACAATGCTCTAGCAACCACTCAGAACACCATAGCAACACTCTAGTATTGTGTCTGCAAGTTTTACATGGGTAAGTGCTCATATTTTCATTTAAATATATATAAAGATCTATTTTGGCATAAATCTTCTCTCAGTGGAGTCTCAAATACAGACTTTGTTCAAAGGAACATGTTTCCACCAACCATTTGAAAGAAAGTCCACATAAAGCATAAGGACAGATGACCTTTGACCGTCATGAAAAAGAGCAGAAAATCTCTCCTCTAATCCTGTCTGCTTTGCAGAGGGAAGACGAGGCCAGGCCGAGAGGGCTTTCTGCCCCACTGGAGCGCTGATGAGATCATGTCTCGGCTGGTTTAGAGTCCATAATGCCTTGCTCTTTCCAGCCTAATTCAAGGATCATTACTCTGCAATTACGTCCTAAGCTGTACTCTTAGAGGTGTAATGGGGCAGGGTGAAGATAGAGACATTTAAGTGTTCATTTTATAAATTCTTAATACTGGTTTGGTGGGGAGATACAGGGATGATTTGAGGGGACGTTTCTTAAGGGGAGGTAATGGAGTTTCAAGGTGGCAGGCTTAAAGATACGATGACAGTAAAAGCATCTACTGGGTGCTCACTTTACTTTCCAAGCAAACACATCATTCACCGATTTGGAAAGACATATGTTGGAAATCTTCAATGTATGGTTTTGATATGTCTCATTGTCAAATAATAATAAAAATAAATAAATAAAAAGTGACCACAGCAAAGTGGCATCACAAACCTGTAATAAAATAAAATATATCGTACAGCAGCAAATTGACAACACATCCAATAAGTAAAATAAAATAAAATAAAAATATCTAAAAGCGACAAAAGCAAAGTGACATCACAACTGTAAAGTAAATAAAAATAAGATAAAGTAAAATAAAATAAAAAATATTGACCACAGTAAATTGACATCACAAATGTGAAATAAAATATATATATATATATAAAATAATAAGAATAACAATTGATATTACAAGTGTAGAAAAAAAAAAACATATAACATACAAGAGAGAGAAAAAAAAGAAAAAGATTTTCATTCTATCATTCATTTAACCTTAAAGAAAACACACCAAAAACTCAGAGCAGAGATTTTTTTTTTTTTTGCCTTTGGAGAAGATCTGAACAGAAAAGCTTATGTCAGAAGCTCATATTTAACCTATTTAAGACAGCAAGCCACATTTGGTATCCGTCTGGGCTTGCAAGGGTGACAACCACAGTCAAATCTTGCTACGCAAGGTCAAAGGTTCCACAAACACTTGTGTTTTCAGCCCCCAGAGAAAAGCTGGGACAAGAGCTGCTGGGTAAACACCTCAGACTGCCCAGTTAATTTGTTGACTTAGGGACCGGGTGGATTTCAGACACATCCACACCAGGAAAATACACTGAAAACTTCGGATTAGAAGCGAACACTGTCCAGTCTCTCAACAGCTAGTGACTGCAAAAGTATCGAAGATGGAAAAATGCAGTCAAAACCTCTGTCTTCAGAGGCTTTCAGAAGTGAAATTTAAATAAAAAAGAAAGAAGCAAAAAGGGTTTGACAGCCCAATATCATAGAAGAAACTTTTTAATTTCCACAAAGAACTTTTTATTAGTTCTATGTACTGGTGTTTTAAATTAAACAAAAACCAATACAGTGATCGTATGATGCTAATGCATCTTGAAGTGACCCAGACTACAACAAAGGACCACCTACTCAACTGTCAATCAGTCATTGTGCTAAAAAAGTTTTAAACGTACAAAAGAAAATGGTTGATAAAGATAAAGTTTTAATGGTGAGATAAAATTTTAATAAGAAATAGTGACATTGTGAGAAATACGAAATTGTGAGAAATACTATTGTGAGAGATATAAAGTCCCCAAAAAATAAAACTATATACTATAGAACAATATTTCAATGCGAGCTGTTCAAGCAAACACAAAGCTTCTTGAAAATAAGTTTCAAAAAGTTCTGAGAGAACGCAAAAGTTTTTCAAGCAAACGTAAAGCTTCTCGGAGGAAACGCAAAGCTTTTGTGACCAAAATACAGGTTTTCCTCCGATCTCATACTATTTGCATCGCCAGTTTTGCGTTCACTCAAAAAGTTTCGAAACATTTTGAGAGAACACAAAAGTTTTGCGAACAAATTTAAAGTTTCTTGGGGGAACGCAAAACTTTTCCCATCTCATAACGTTTCCATCACCAGTTTTGCACTTGCTAGCGTTTCAAGAGAACGCAAAAGAGCAAACGCAAAGTTTCTCAGATGGGAAGGCAAAACTTTTGTGACCAAAATACAGGTTTTCCTCTCATTTCATTTCCATCACAGTTCTGCGTTCACTTGAAAAGTTTCGAAACGTTTTGAGAGATTGTAAAAGCTTTGTGAGCAAACAAAATTTCTCAGGGAATGCAAAAATTTTGAGAGTGAAATATCAGTTTTCCTCCTAGCTTATATTATTTCCATCGCCAGTTTCAAACATAAAGTTTCTTTGAGGGAATTCAAAACTTTTACGAGCAAATGCAAAAGCTTTTAAACATTTTTTTTTTTCCCCCATCACCAGGGACTCCGTACAAAGTTGCAAATGTGAGATAAAAAGTTATATATAGATATAAAGTCATGCTTTAACCTGCCAAAACTATATAGCCAACTCAAGACTCAACTCCTACAGAGTGAAAAAAATTCGATGAGAAGGATCCTGCTGAACCTAACAAGCTGCAAAGAATCTTTATTTTAAGCATGTAGTGTTTAAGGATTGTTAAAGCTGGAGAACTTTCACACAAGTTCAGTCAATATGTGTGTGCGTGTGTGTAAAAGAGATGCAGGGCTGGTAAATGTGAGTTATCTGTTGTGACAGTCTGCCTCTCAGCTGAATGAAGAGCTGATTACACAGCAGGAGAGGAACAGCTCCAGATATTCACACTCTCCAGCCCCAGAGAGAGATATTTTCATTCAAAAAATGGTTTGGTGAGTCTGGGTCTGTTGCGTTTATGAAATATCAGTGACCACAGGAAACTGTCCTTGATATTAAGGCGAACGTCTTTCACAGTTTCGCACTCATCCATTTCCTCCTCTTGGTCAGCCAGGACTTCACCCAAACTCTGAGGACTCAGTAACATTTCTTTTTCACTCAATTGTGTTGAGTGAGGCTCATGAGGAATGAGATCACATGACCAAAACGTACAGCTGTCAGACATTTAATAAAGGCTGAAAAGTCAACACTGATGATGCACTGAAGAAATATCACAGAGAAGGACTTGTTCACGGCCTGAAGAGTGAACACAGCTGGGAGGACATTGTGTAAGAGATGATACCAAAAATTGAGACATTTAGCCAAATGTCTTGTGTAAAACTCCACACAAAATTAACATTATGCTCAAAATATTTTCAGCACAAAATAATTAACATACAATCCTGTCCAAACCTTATAATGATATTTATTACAATAATGTTGGTTCTGGTGACATGGAATCAAAAACTGAACCATTCCTGATATGAACTAGATTAACAGATTCAGCATAGATGACCTGCTAAAATGTTCTGCATTTTTGACTGAATTAAAACATTTTTTTTTGAAAATTTGAATCCATAACCTCTCTCAAATCAGACTTGAAGCTAAATATTTACCGCTATACACTTAAAGGCCTCGATATACTTCAAGCGAAATCGAAGAACAAACTGATGTGGCATAATTTCAAACAAAATCAGGCCAAAACGAAGTTCGTTTTGTGTTCGTTTTAGGAGTTAGAAACAGCTTGCCAAAGCAAACATTCCAGAAAAGTCACTCTTTTTCATGTTTAATATGGTAAAGATTATTTTAAGCTATACGTTGTATAAAGTGGTATAAAAAAAATAAACTTTGAGCTTTGAGCAGAGCTCATGCAAAACATATCCACATTGCTATGATCAAATTCTTTTCTTACACTTTATTTAAAAATGCTCTCTGTTTTCTAAATTTTGTTGTGTTTATTTTGTTATTTTGTGCGTGCAGCACATATTTACATATTCATCTAAACTTCGCTCTCAGCAGTGGCATCAGATGTACGCTAACAGTATATCGTTGCTCATGTATATTATACTTCATTTTACCCCTATGCAAAAAAAGAAAAAGCACTTCGCCGTGAGTATATCGGGGCCTTTAAGGCCCTGATATGGTGTGACAATTTCAAACAAAATCAGGCCGAAACTAATTTCATTTGGAGTTTGTTTCGAGAGTTAGAAACAGTTTGCCAAAGCAATCTTTCTGGAAAAGTAAACACCTTCAAACTACCATTGGTTCGTGGTGATTACATAATAGGGAGGTGTGGCTCTGAGGCTCCGCCTTCTTTGACAAGGAAAAGTTCTCCGGTTCATTTCTTCTGTTCAGTCCGTTGAGGTCAGATCCGAGTAAAAACCGGAAAGTTGCTTTATAGTAAAAGCTGAAGGTGTAATTCTAATTGAAAGCGATACTGACACAGTTTTTTTTTTTTTTTTTCATGTTTAATACTGTAAAGCTGCTTGATTTAAAGCAATCTATTGTATAAAATGCTGTAAAAATAAACGTGACGTGACTTGCACACATATGCACATTGCTATGATCAGATGCTTTCTGTACTGCTGTTTTCTCACCACTGTCATTTTTGTTGTGTGTTTAATTTTGTTATTGAGAAGAAAGTGAAAAGCACATATTTAGATATTCATCTAAATGCCGCTTCTAGCAGTATGGGTGGCATCAGGATGTACTTCTTTTTACCCCTAAGCAAAGAATGAAAAAGAACTGAGCTGTGAGCATATCGGGGCATTTAAGTTTTTTAGTGTCCCTGGTGGTCTGAGAAGGATAGGACTGTAGGATAGGACAGAAGATATAGGCTATTTTAAAAGTTATTGTAAAATGTTAAAGTCTCTAGATCTATAAAAAATAAAATTCAAGTCATTAAAATTTAAATACAAATGAAATGTACTTTTCTCTTTATATATATAAATAGAAAAAGAACATTGTAATGCACATGATAGGCCGGCCAATTGTTCAAACTGCGTGAATGCCTGTCTGCATTTACACAGGTCTATAACCTGTAATGGCACTGAGGCATGAGCTGGAGGAAAGGACAGTAAAGATATCACAACCTCACTAATCAGTTTGACCCCACAATCATGAGGCTCACATTCCCACAATTACTGCACCCCTGAGGCTTAATACTCACCTACTGACTGCTCTAATGACTGCTGAAAACATCTGCACAGAGAGAGAGAGAGAGAGAGAGAGAGAGAGAGAGAGAGCGTCGTTTTCTCCACAGAGCACGTTAATTCTATCCGAACTGCGCAGACAGACTCTCCATTTGGTGCGCAGAGTTAGAAGTAAGTTTCGCTCAGATTTCAAACAGATGCTCAATCCCTCTGGAAAGAACCGGGATATTGAGCACTAATGAAAACAATGTCTTTGGATTGAAAGCACATTTATCTCAACACCATGTTCCTGACGCAGCCAGACAAAAATCTTACGCAAAAACAAAGTTTTAAACATGTTATGAGGTAAAAAATAAAATAGCCTGCATATTAACATAAAACACAACAACAACATAGCATATTTATAAATTAACAAATAAGCAAATACAGTTAAAAACAAATAAAAAGGTAGGCTATAAGGTTAGTCAAAAAAATTACCTAGTTAATAACAAAAATAACAATAAAGAACAAATGATTAAAAAAAACTATTTAACCCATAAAACTACAGAGGTTACTTATAAATAAAATACAGCAAATACAATACAGTATGTATAAACAAACCAATGCAATAATATAAAAACAAAATAAAAATAATTAAATAAATACAGAAGCATCATAAATGATGACGTAAAAAAGTGAAACATTTTGAAATGGGAATATGTTAAGATCTTGAGTAAACAAGCAAGCATTTCATTTCAACACTCAAAGCTTAAAAGTTGCACGTGCAACTGCTAAAACTCCAGTCCTTATTTCCATCAATACCGCAATCCACACAGAAACAATCGTCTTAATCGTGCGCACATGCATTCAAAACATCGTATTTAATTAAAGGATGTTTTTGACTTACCCAGCTGCGCAAGTAACTTCAGAGGTAGTAAACACAAGCACCAGATGCAGATGGATGACTTTAAAAAGAATTTAAAAAGTTCCATGTTTGACTCTCACAGTTACGCGTTTTTACACGGGGATCCCATCGGAAAGTTTTGATTGTTACACAAAAAAAAGTTTACGGAGTGATTAAACACTCTGCTTCTGATGTTGGCATTTATTCCTCCCAAAAAGACTAAGGAAGTTTCCTTGCACACAACATATTGTCCTTAATTTATGGGCAGTAAGAGGAGTCTTGGACCATTTTCCCTTGTGTGTGCGCGTGTAAACAGTCAGCTGTCTTGAAAGAGTGAAGGGGGCACTCCGAGTCAGAAGCCCTCAATTAACTGGAGAGTAGGAGGACATTTACAGGGTCTCTCTAGTGAAACAAACTCACAAAAGCTATGAAAACCTCGGAGAAAGGTAATTTACTGAAACTAAATTGGAGAAAAGATGATTATTTCCACATTAAATTGGGTGAAATCGCTTTTCCATGGGGGAATGTTTCTGCACAAGACTTTACACTCTTAAATATGCTTCCCATTAAAAGCGAAAAGGATTTTTACAGAAGAACTTTATAGAGGTCCACAGAGAATTTTCTAATATCTAGCTCAATGCTTTTGACCTGATGGGTTACGGACAGAGAAACAAGGCTAAATGCAAACAATTGACCGCAAATACGCTGAGTAAAATGGTGTATGTAGGCTACACGCAATTTTTTTTTTTTTTTTTTTTTTTCCCCACTCAGAAATTGCGAACTTCACAAATAATTACAAAGAAACGGCAAGTAAAAATGTAATTCAATGCAGAACTTTAAGTAGAAAGTCTTTAATAGTATTTTCTTGTAAAATGTACTCCAATAATCAATACATATTTTTACAGTGTAAATCTGCATAGTACTAGCAAAATAGATAAAAATGCTTTTATTCCAGTAATAGTATATAAAATCACATTTATTTATTGTTTTAAAAGTGAATGTTTATTGTGCTGTATTTATGTACACACAATACATGCTATCCTAACTAACACGTTCTGCTGTTGATTTTCGTATTCAGCATGTAATTTTTGCATATTATTGGGCCTATGGTATCAATTTCATGTTGAATACTAAATTAATTTTGTACAATAATATTTATAAAAAATATTTTGCTCAAAAAGTGCTCACGAAGTTTAAAACCATCCTTCATCACATTCCCATTCCTCTTCCCTTTCCCCATTTAAAGTGGGTCAGTCTCAAACAAACTACGGATAGACCTCAGTGTATTTTTGCTGAACAAAACTCTTAGATTCCACAATACAAAAATAAGTGTAACCACTCATCAGCACGAAACCACAAAAATCCATATAAAATAATGAGATTACAAAACAACATCAGACAAAGAACAAAAACAAGCACAGGCCCATTTGTACTAGCTAAAAGCCATATGACAACCAATTAGGACAGAAAACAGGAAACATAAATTACATATGACAGCCTTCATAATAAGAGTCCTCAAACTTTAAAACATTAATCTTGTTAATTATATTATTAGCATTAGCACAAGCTGAAATGGTTGTGCTGCTTAAAGAGGGGTGTGTGGAGGGAGGAGGGGGGAGAATGGACTACTAACATAAAAAAAATGGATGGATAAATCTATGTTTGAGGGGTTGAGCTGTTGTGGGAACAATTTTTGAATGCTAACACATGTACAAGTGCTTAAAAGACCCCAGATGGGCTTAATTTTACCACTTTGGTTGATACCTAAAATCGATGCACTGAAACATAGAAGAACTAAAAGACCATCTGAAGATTCAAATATAACATCTTTACAGCGGTAAAGGTTTTTTGAACCCTATGTGCTTCAAAAAACAGTGAGAAACCTTTCATTAAAAAAAAATTAAAAAAAAAAAAAAAAAGATTTTAGTCCTTGCCATTTCACCACACTTTCAGAGTGAGTTCTAGTAGCTGAGAATATCTGGCACTTTTCAATATCAGCTGATCTTCTTGGAAGCATCCAGCTTTTGGTCTCAAGCCTTCAGGCCACCACCTTGCCTCTCAGGGCTTGTTCTTCTCCAAACCAAATTCCTGACTGGCCAAATGTGTATATCCCTCTCAATCCCTTGGCACAGAGCGACTCGGATGCCACCTGGAAGTGGGTGAGATGGTTGCGCTGCCTGAGGCTGAAGTTTTAGCCGTTATATCCGCTTCTAATGCCTGCAGTCTGGCTGAGAGCAGAAGTCAAGGTCCCTGTCATGAACTGGCTTTAGAGAAAGTCTTTGGGTCTCATTCACCCTCAAGCTGTTGGATTAAAGTTCAAACCTCATGCCAAGGAAGAGCCTTTGGACTTGGGCTGAAAAAACCCTTCATCCCTTCTTACAATTGATGTGCATCTCTGAGAAGGGATTTTCCTTTCAGCTGCAGCTTTGAATAGAAGATCCCCAGAAGTTGTGATCAAGGACCAGTGGTATGTTCTGAAATCTTTTATCATCATAAGAGAAATATAAAAATTTTCTCAGATCATCTGCCTGGGACGACAAAAGCTTCTAGACTTTACACTTGAGGGAAGCCTTTGGAGATCCATTTTTTTTCTCAGCAACTGAGTCACCAGACAAAACAGTGGGAAACGTCTGGAGTCTGGAGATGGTTTACATTACAGTGTGGCCAAATACCTGCCTGTACCATGGTTATTATCATTAACTAAAATTTTGAGCGCTGTTGAGCAGATTCCTAAACACCATTGTGTTCATACGATCAACAGTTCATGTGCAATGAGCACGTGAATACAATGGCCAATCAGAAGCGTTTAAGAATCCACTCAACAGTGCTCAAAATGCTAGGGGGAAATGCTGGTATCGTCACATTTTTTAAATTTCAGTACCGAATTAGCAGTGAAGTCGGTACTTTTAACAACACTAATTAAAAATAACTTCATTTGTTTTTTGAAGATGAACAAAAGTCTTACAGGTTTGGAATGGCATGAGGGTGAGTAAATGATGATACTAGGGGAACTACCCCTTTAAATTTTTTCTTCAAAAAGTTCATAAAGAGATCGTAAAACTAATCCATATAAATTGAGCCCAAATTTTCTAAAGAGATATGATTGCTTTATATGATTAACAGATTTAATTTAGCCTTTTACTCACATATAAACATTCATCAACTCACACATTTGTTATGGTAAACGGAAGCTCAAGCAAGTTTGCCTGACGTGCAAGAACCAATGAGGTTTGTTCTTGTGTGTTAAGCAGCACATTTGAGCTTCTGCAAGAACCAATGAGGTTTGTTCTTGTGTGTTACGCAGCGCATTTGAGCTTCTGCAAGAACCAATGAGGTTTGTTCTTGTGTGTTACGCAGCACATTTGAGCTTCTGCAAGAACTAATGAGGTTTGTTCTTGTGCATCAAGCAAGTATGGTTGAGCTTCTGTTTATGTTTGCTGATCAATGTTTTATGTGAATTAAAGCCCAAATTCAATCTGTTCATCAAATAAAGTGATCAAGTCTCTTCAAAAATTTGGACTAAACTGCTTGATTCATATGGATTAGACTTATTTATTTCAGTTAGTTGCCAAGGTAATATTTTTCATTTTCATTTAAGTTTTTCATCTCCAATGTCCTTCTTCATACTGCTTTTGTGTGTGTGTTTTTTTTTTTTTTTTTTTTTTTTTTTTTAAGATGATATTTTCTAAATATGTGACAATGAAGACCCCACTCACTTTGAAAAATTAATTTTCTAAAGGCATTCAATCAAAAAAATGAACTACAAACTTCACCACCTTAAATGTAAAAACATAAGTAGGACTTTTCAACAACAAGGTAATTTATTATAAAAAATAAAAACCCTTCTGAAATAATACATCTTGAGATGCTGTCGCATAAAGGTGGCAGTTTAGGAAACCTGTCACTCTAAAAGGCCCTCTTAGACCTTGAAATACAACTTCAAAGGTCTCTTATTAAAATGTTCATCCCTCCCATGCACAGTTTTTCCTGGGAAAGCAACTGACTTTCTGTGTTAGCAGCACGGATTTCAGGTTTCTTTATTCTCAAAGCATAAAGGCATTGAAATTTGATTTTAAAAAGATGAAATTGAAATTCAACGACATTGACATACAATTAATTATTCCCTCAGTGCTATAAGAGACATTTTTCTGTCAGTTTAAGTTCAGATCTACCGAGGCCTATTTAACGCCAACTTCTCTAAAGCTATTTTAGGTAAAACTATTCTTATCAATGTCTTTCATGCTGAGCTTTTGACTGAGATTGTCTCGCTATCACAAACACAAACACACACATGTGTTTTTCCCCCCATCTGAAACTGGCTTTTGTCAGTATGTTCTGTTGACAAGGCTCCAGTCTTGCTTTCTTTGCTCTAGTGCTCATAAACAAACTTCACAGGGGGTTGAGTGTCAAATCAGCATGTAACAAGCCAAGCCGTCTCAATTCTCCACGACACACTGAGTGTTACATCGTTTAAGAGAGTATTTGGTCATTTATGAAATGTTAATGCGTATACATTCAGGCCCAAATCCGTCAAAGCGTTTGTAGATTCATGTTTCAAACACCGTTAACTTTGACAAAACTGAGAGGAAAATTATTCACTTCAACTCTTGCTGTGCTAATATAGTTATTGTTAATTTAAGAATATTTCTCAGAGGATGGTCCACCAATATATGACGTGTTCATAGTGAAATCTTATTTTGACTCTTGTAGATTAACTATAAAACTGAGCTTTCTTTACCTTTTGTACCATTTGAAAAATTCAGGATTTTCTTTTTCAAGTTTGCTATCATTTTATAGCATTCTAGATGTTAACCAAGTCATATTTTACCACTTCAGGCCTAAAGTACCAGGGTCTTAAGGGGCGTTTAAACAACACCGATTTCAACAAAAAACAGACAACTTTTTATGCGTTTTGGCTGTTCATTTATACGACAACGGCATTTTGAGGGCCTGAAAACACAAACTTTTGAAAACAGGGTTAAAGTGCAAGTTTTTGAAAACGATACCATTATCATCACACTGTAAACTCGCAAATCTGTGAAAATGTCATGCGTATACGTGTTCAGATGATAGGTGCATAGTGTTTCTTTACAAAGTGACATCGCCATCTACTGGCAGCATAAAACAGCGTTTTCAGTAGTTTTCACAGATCTGTGTGAATTTTTTGACAACGTTGTCGTCTGTGCACAAAACTTTTCAGTTTTTAGTAAATCGTTTTGTGTAAACGTACCCTTAAACACCAAAGATTTTAGAAAAGAACTGCAGAGTGACAAGTATTCATGGTAGTGGTCAACAAATGTGAATTTACGGTTTTGCAAAGCTCCAGTAGTTATTTCGAATGCCATCGTTAAGGCCTGTTCATACCAAGGATGATAACTATAACGATGAAGATATATTTCTAAAAAAAAATATATATAGGCTATATATAAAAGAACAACAGAGTCCACACCACCACTGCAACGATAACAGCACAGAGAAACAATATCGTTGGAATCAATTTCAAAATGATTTTTTCCAGCTGATGAATAATAAATATTGACAGCCAATCAGAATCCATCCTGTTTTAAAGAGCTTGAGCATTTAAAGTGGCAGACGACAAACCTGCAGCCCATGCTTAGAATAAACAGAGTGTTATCATTCGTTGGTGTGGATGCAAATATGGTTATTATTATGGTTATCTTTATAGTTATCGTTCTTGGTGTGAACAGGCCTTAAGGTTGGAATTTATATACTTACAATTTGAATGAATGAATAAGTGAATGAAGAAATATATAAACAACATTACTACATTATTTATTTAAGCCTTAAATGCATACCTCGGGTCTTTAGTGACCCGGGATGTCATTCACTATTCCCTCCTCCTCATTCATTTTTTAAAGTTAGACTTCAACCTTCTTGGTATTCCTCAATCAATTCATTATAAAGAATATAACATGAAAAAAAAATCATAAAATTATAAAAGAATGCCTATTTTTGAATCCATTTTTTGAAAAAAATTGTATAGGGTCGCTAACGACCCGAGGTGTGTATAAGTGTACGTATATTTTTTTTCTGCACAACAATAATCGTATTTTAGATGACGGAATAAGTGCAATTCACCTTTATTCCACAAGGTGGCAATGTCTGATACACAATGCTGAAGTGACGACTCATTCAGACAGAAAACGAAATAATAAGAAAAACATGAAATGGCTCAGTGATTTACTGCAGAGCAAGTACTAAACCCAATCATATATGACTGTCACTGTCACTGGATGGATCTGGTGAAACTGTTAGCGATCGAAATATTGATTTTGAAGATGTTGAAAATTATCTAGTTCTGAGAATATGTTTGAGATCGCGAATGGGCTCATATTTGTGACCTCAAACATAAAACTAGCCTATTATTTGCTGAATGTACTGGGAAATGAGCTCTGACGAGGACAGTGATGATGGCATAAAACATCTGGTCAAACTGAGCCCTTTCAAGCTCCAAAAGGTAACAAAATATGATTTATTTTATTCTTCTGTAATTGCTACTCTAATATCAGAGGAGTTTTATATTATTGCGACCGGTAGAGATCCTTCCGAGTTAGATATAGATCCGGGTCGATAAAGACCCGAATATGTAAGAATGATTGGCGAAACAGTCATGCATTTAAGGGTTAATTAATCCTTGGTGAATAAAAGTATACATTTTTTTCTTGACAAATAATAGTATTTTTTTATTTAAAAAAAAAAAAAAAAATTTCATAGGGATGTCAAACTTGCAAATGTTATTAAATGTTGTAAAAATAAAAAATCACACACAATTATTCAAAACAAAACAAAACAAAAAAAAAACACCACATTTCCCATTCAAAACATGTTTTGTGTCAACCTTGTTACATTCAAAATGTTTTATGGTTGAAAGCTACAGGCTTGAAATTGGTGCAAAATCTATTTGGACTAGAAAATATCATTGCACCACAGTGCACTCTATGTGCCAGAAATAATAATAACATAACAATATGTGTACCCCACATCCACCTGCAAATCTAACCATCCCCCCGAAAAATTCCCATCTGAGGCTGGATTTTACCACTAGCTCTCCAAATAGTGGAGTAAACAAAAGGAAAAATATTTACGACCGGCTGTTAAAAAGCTCTATAAAGCTGTGACTGTAAATGTTTTCAGGCCAAACCCGCAAAGACATCAATGTCTGAGCATTATCAAGCTCAGGAAGGACTCTGATAGCTTGTCATCTCCTAGAGCTTTCCCCTGACCGCTTCAAACTACTTCACAAGAGAGAAAACATCATCCGGATGCTTTGATCCTAACCCTCTCCCAGGGAATCACAAAGTGTACAAGGCTGAAACCTGTTCCAGATGTCACCCATGATGTTTACGATGAGAAAACGCAAACTAAAGCCATGTCAAAGGAGGAGCTGACTTCTCGCTACTGATTGTCAGTCATCTGATGACCTGCTGTTTAATTGGACTTTCAGGTTTGTTTGTTTTTCTTTCTTTTTTTTCAGAGTACACTAAAGACAATCCAAATAGCCTCCATTTACTTTATTAATAAATATATTTCTGTCATGACAACTCTTGGAGTGTTTGGCATGGTAATGACAACGTTTATATATTTGGTCTTGGCGGAATAGATCTGCTTCGCTGTTGCTGCAGAGCGATTACTGGACTTGCTACTGCCAATACATGCACAACACACTGCTGTGTGCAAGACATGCTGCTGCTCTACAATAGATAGCATACATGAATTACTCGGAGCAGATCTGCTACAGCAAATACTGACCAAGTATAGAGCTCATTGGCTACTGATACAGCAGGAACCAATCAGCTGTGCCCTATCCACCTTATTTTTCAGGTAAGAGCGGACACGGCCATTTGTAAATTTAATGTGTCTGGCTTCCGGTGTCATTCACTTCCAGTTATTTTTAGATGCACAAAACAGCTCATTATGCTGCTTAAAATTGCAAACTGGTATTACCTACCATATTATTTTAATGTATTGTCTTAATTGTAAACACACTGGTTTGTAGCGCAAACAGTTTTACAATTTACTGCCTTTTAATATTCTTTTCACTATTTCCCTATAGCGGCTAATAAATCAGAAGTCTTGCACATTCACAGAAAACACCTTATCAGACTGAGTTAAGGACCTACCAGCCTGCGCCATCTAGAGTTTCATGACAGAACTTTGTATTTAAAATTATAATAAAAAAAAAATAATCTGTCAAAATTGAATACCTTTCTTCACCTTTCTAAAAAAAGTTAAATATTTTAATAATTTGAATCAGTTTTTCTCATTATATTTAAAATGATTATAAAATTATAACAATAATATACAATTATACATAGTTCAGTCATTAAACTCTAGATGGCGTAGGCTGATGGGTCCTTAATGCAGCTGATGATAATTACAGCTTTAACTACTTGGCACAAGCTGATTGGTCCATGTCACTTCTGCAGCCAATGAGCTTGGTGTTCACATATTTAAATGGCTGGTTACATTCACTATAGCAGTTGCAGCACGCTTCAGAGTTCCTCTAAAACCCTCCACCTTCCCCAGCTCCACCTGTATAGATCTGCTATGGGTTATTGAAGTATGCTATTTGTGCAGCAGCACTATCATACTTGCAGCAGCGTATCGGCGTATGTATTAGAGGTAGCAAGTTCCTGTACTTGCTCTGCAGCAGCAGCAATAATCGTTAATTGTAACCTTTATAGGGCTCCCTAATAGTTTACAGCATTAGCAGAGATAGATTTTTGTCTCCTTAAGAAAATTTGAATTATAATTGAATAAATTTAAAGACAGAGATACAGTTGATTCAGTAAAACATTGTTAAATAAAAAAAAAAAGAGAAAAAAATTGTTTTGTTTTCTCACCCTGCTGTACCGAACCTGTACCGAACCGTGACTTCAAAACCGAGGTACGTACCGAACCGTCATGTTTGTGCACCGTTAACACCCCTAATATATATATATATATATATATATATATATATATATATATATATATATATATATCAAAATCGAATACTTTTCTCTACCTTTCTCAAAAAAAGTTTTTTTGTTGAAGTAACCAAGGCTGCATAAAAAATATTAACCAATAATATCACAAACCACTTTTGATGAACCAATCAAATCCTGAAGCATACAATCAAGTTTCACCCTGCATTTTCCACCTATTACTCTGTTTCTGAGTATCAAGTGTTTTTTTTTTTTTTTTTGCTTACAAATCTTGATTCAACATGCAGAGAAAACTGAAAGTGAATTGATTTACCCTGATCCCCTCTTTGGCAGTATCAAAACATTGCTTTGTTTGTTTAAGAAAACAAACAATCTGACATAGCAACACTGGCTCAACCAATAGCGTGACTTTGGGGTGGGGCTATCTGTTTGGCCAACCAATGTCAGAGAATGGAGCGCAGAAATTACACATTTAATTTGTCTTTAAATCTTTTTAGTGCAAAACATTCTTACAATTATTTAACACATTTTCTTCAGGTTTATTTGGGTATTTCAACGCCAAATAAACTTTGAACAGGTAACACAGCTATGTACCCAGAGCAATAGCCATAGAACTCAGCTTTACAGAGCCAACACTAAAAGCCTCTAATGTTGTAGTACTGATGTTCCTCCATCTCAGAGGTGTCTGAGAAACACTATAATGAGGGTATAAAAGGGTTTTACGGCCCCACATCATTCACAGAACGAACAGCAGGACGTTTTGAGGTTCGTTACTGTAGACCGCAGGAGTTCTTCTCCACACTGGTGTCCACCATATGTGATTTATTGTTAATTAAACATCATTACAGATCAGGCTGGACCTGTTTTATGTAACCATGTGCTCACAAGTTAATTAATCATCCTCCTCTATCAAAAGGTTAAATGTATACTCATAAATGTTAAATAGCGTTTATATGATTTAAGATCCCAAGATGTGGTACAATGGTACACTGATTTCATCAGAGAATACCATGGTACATTATTTAATGGTACAGCAATTTCAACAGAGAATACCATGGTAATTTCATTTTCTTTCTTTTTTTTTTGAAGAATTAAAATTTTCAATATTTTTAAATTTATAAAAAACCATTGGTTTGCTTTTAACATGTACTTTTTTTTAAAGCAACTTCAGATCTTAGAGCTGTTTTGGTCATTGCAGAGGGTGAATCCAGAATTATCAGAAATATCCTGTCTCTTCACTAAGAAAACGGATCAAACAGACGTGGAGGTGGACATTTTGAAGGCAAGTTCAGGCGTGACACTGCATGTAAGATATGGACTGGTGCAGAGAAACAGAATGAGAAAGAGGAAAGCTGATGCAGGGGTCAGTGGGGGTCTGTCTGGATGTTGGTTTGTTGAAAGTCAATACAATTTTCGCTACAGGGGTTACAGCATCATAATAAGAAGAGCTTCAGACAGTTATTTACCACTACACTGTATCAAATAGTTATTAAAACTAATTCAGAAGCCTGAATGCACAAGCACTCATTTATATAGCTGCTGATCGTGGTGGATAATTTGTAAACACAAATTATCCACCAAAAAGTGTTTTGTGCACCGATTTAGGATCTGTCGTTGCTAGTGTCCAAGCCTCCAATACTAACTTGAAAACATCAGAACTAGCAATGGCGGCTTGAAGACAGGGACCATAAAGACGTGTTGCAATACTGAATGAATGCTGCTGTGCTGAGTAAATCAGTGATTGATTCAAATGACTCACTCATAATGATGGTCGCTTAATTGTCGCCACTTATTGGGAGTAAATAATGTTATAATTAAATATCCTAATACAAATAGACCTACTATTTCTAGTAACATTATAGGATACAGAATATTGACACGTCACAACCTCAGTGTAGAGAACCTGTGCTTTAACTACATGAAATATCCTTTTTACTATATATTTAAATCGATTTGGTCTGAACTGACCTGTGCAGATTTAGTTTATTGATTTGTGTTGTGCTGTCAAAGTCTGACAGACTCATAAAATGCCATATCTGTGCACACCTATGAACAGACACACACAATATTCCCTTCAAAACTAAAAAAAAAAAAAAAAAACTGTTCTTCTCTAGACCAGGTGCTTAAGACCTGAGGAGGTGTGAGAACATGAAAACATAGATGAAAAATTAATGATTTCTCATTGAAAGGTTCTACAATGAGATCACTTATTACAATAAAAAAAGGACATGTTAGTATTCATTGATAATTTTAGATATTCTAACAGTTATAGCCTAAAAATAGAGAGATGATGATGGCATCATGCACATTATATTGAAAACACAAAATACACAAATATGGGAAATGAAATGGGATATGAAATTTACATTATGAGAAAAAGTCACAATGCATGAATAATTTTGAAACACACATGATGAATATCCATTTTAGAGTACCAGAAACATTCTCTTTCCCCCCATGTAACTACGTCCTAATTAGTTACGTCCTCAAACAGAAGGTGAAGTGTCCCTGTTCAAATTTAATCAAAGCCTGTTTCTAAACAGTAATTACAGTGATTAAGAAAATGAACTGTGTTTGAGGGGAAAAGGAAGAGGTTTTCTTCACTGCTTCTACTCTTGGCTGATTACAAACCACTTTGAGAGCCGACTGGCAGCCAAATGTTACACAGTGACTCCTGCACTGTAATTAGGCTACTCTTGAGTTAGTGGTGAGATTCAAACCTGCTGCTTTTGAACCGAAGCCTAAAAATGGTGGGAATAATCACAGAGATGAGTGTAATGACTTATAATGGTCGTAAACATTGTTAAATAATAGATTAGGAATCAATATGTTACCGGTTAACATGGTTCAGTTAGCCCCTGCTGGTGACAATCGTAACTACGCCATCTGATTTGCAAAGCTATTCAAATCTACAAACTTTTTTTTTTTTTTTTCAAAGTGGAAAGCGGGACATGAACGGAATGATGGGGCAGTATTTTTGATATATGTAAATTAATTATTAGAATAGCCTGCAGTTATTAGAATATAGCCTGCGGGAACAAGTTACGGTTTATTTCGAATCGGACACACCTGAAAAACGACTTCAGTGCAGTGTCAGTTGTGAAATCAGTAACTGCTCTGAACAATTCATAGTGACTTTAATTCAGATAGCTATGAGCCAGTGTGAGGAGTGTTTTGCATATCTTTTTAAATGACTCAAACAGAACAGGCTCGAAAGAGTAATTTGTTAGCGAATAAGACAGGCATCAAGACTCGCGCTGCGTTAGTTCATAAAGAGGAAACATGGCGCCTGATCTGATATAATATAGATCTATGACGAAACGGCATGGACAAAGTGTTTTAAATTATTGCCGCACATTTTTTATTTGCGATCACAGTCTAATAAATTCATCAGTGTAGTTCATAAGGATGCCTGCAAACTTTTATGGGGGAGCATAATAACTTCATCTATGCTGTGTTTACAAGGAAAGAAACCGATTCCATGCAAACGGTGTAAATCTTTAAAAAGTACCTGCTATAATTCTTTAGGACTTTAGGTTACTAATTTTGTAGCTTATTTTTAAACAGTAAAATTTCACTTGTGCAGCAGACATGTCTCTGCATATTATCAATGATCTTTTAAGAATCTTTGGTGAATAAATTGTGCTTCTAATCTCTTGCGTTCTAAGTATGGTTTTTATGTTCTCATGTACACCGGCTGGTGTGTGATTGGGATTTAGTTTGACAGGAACTTTCAGTGCCCCCTGCTGCCTTTAAATACTCACAAAAGTTTCTGAAGAACTCCTGGAGACTTGAGTCGGACAACTCTTTCACTGGATTACTGGCTAGATTACTCACAAGTGACACAACGTGTAGATAAAACATACAAGACGTGTGGATTAGTGGATTCATATCATCATTTTGTTATCAAAGTACTTGAAATCTGCAGCGAAGAACTTTGAAACCCTACTGAAATGAATATAAATGCATATGAGCTAACCTACCTGCATTAGCCGCTAATAAAATAATCTCTCTCTCTCTCTCTCTTTTTTTTTTTTTTTTTTGACTGTATGAGACACTAAAAAGTTCACAAAAGCAGAAATCTGAAACTTCAAATTAAGCATAAGCACTTTGGAAAACGTTGAATGTGTAATTTATAGTGAAGATTATGCTAGATGAGTACTTTGAAATTAGAAACTGACATTACAGTTTTCAAGTGTATGCAACAAATACATTTTTTCATGTCTGTAAAAGAGAACCTGTTCTGAAGGATGACAAGACTTTGGCACATGCACAAGGACATAAAGTAACTTCCAAAGTAAATGAGATTGCTGTTGCAGTTCACAATAACAGAATCTAGATAAAATGCTATTAAATAAACTGTTAAAAACATTGCATTACATTTAGTAAATTAAAAAAGGAACATATCAATGTAGCCTATTTGTTAATTTTTTTCTTTGTTGCATATAGTTAGAGAGAGCAATGATTCCAGCACAACCAGAAATAACTAATTGTTCTTAAGCTTCTGGACTTCGAGAAAGTTCTATCCCCCCTTTCTTGCTCTAAATCTCTGTTTCTGCAGGTCAGTTTTCCACATCCGCAGACATCGTAGACAATCACAATGAACAAGCACTGTTATAATGCTGAAGACAATGAGTAGAAAATAGCTTGCGATCTGTGAAAAAAACAGTACAGTCAGTAAAACATTTTAAAATAAATTTCAAATTACTTTTACATACATTTTAATTAGTATTACAAATGTAGGAGAAACTGCAGTTTATAACACTTACCTTTGACACCACTATAAAATCAAGTCTCATCTTGTAGTGGAGTCTCTCTGTTTACGTCCCCTCCAGTAGGTTTTCACCATTTTGTTTGCAACTCATCATCATACATGTATGCTCCATTCTATTCTGTTACACTGCAGACAAAATAATCACCATCATAGAACGAGAGCAGCACCCAAACCACAGGTGGAATTAGACGGTCCCACTTTAAATTAGGTGGCCTTGTGTACTTACATTTAAATTAATCATTTGATACAATGCACTTATTGTGTACATGCATGTTTTTACATTGTACTTATATTTAAAAAAAATATTTGCATGAAATCACATCTGTAATTAATTTCTGTGATTACATTTAGAAATTACACTGTTGACCCATCCCAACCCACCTTTAAACCTACCCATACCACCAAACCTGTCCCTAACCTTACCTGTATCCCACCTCAATAGCAGCAAAAGTGTTTTGCAATAAAATATGAACGCAATAAGTACATTGTACTTATTTTTTGATGTAAGTACATAGTAGTTAAGGCCACCTAATATAAAGTGAGACCAATCAGACAATTAAAAAGACAAAAACAGAAATTATTGCATTTTTTTCTTTTTGTCCTGTTCCACAGATGCATCCTATGCAACAACAGACAAGATGTGTTTTTAAAGGCCTTGTTAAGAGGAACATTAACATAAAAGTAAAACAAGGAGGTGCAGCGAACATAAATTGTGATAGTATTGCATTTCTAAGGAGTTTTATATGGGCGTGAAAACTGGACATCAATCAAAGCCTCAAATGCAAATAACAAAAGGCTCAATGGAAAAGTGGTGATAACAGCAGATAAAGCTGGTCCTTAAAGTGTTAGTTCACTCCGAAATGAAAATTCTGTCATTAATTACTCACCCTCATGTCACTCTAAACATGTAAAGCCCTATTTGCACGGGATTAGTTTACATGGAGAGGTCGGTTAAACAAATTATTACCAGAGCTTCTCAGTGATTTTAGTCCCATCCAAATGTGCCATCTCAGTAATCATTACAGACAATGTCAGTAAAGATTACAATATTTTTTACATTCTGTAAAAAGGTCCGGAAAAATTACCTCAGGTAATGCTAATCCATTTCGAATAGACCAGCTGTAAATATATGTACGTAAATATTCCGTCATTTCCTGTTTAAAAGTAGTTTACCACAGAATTTCAAGCATCGAGGAACTTGAAGAAGCAATCAGTCGCATTATAGGTGGTGGGAAAAGTCTGTGGCAAACCTCAAGTGTTTTCCACATAATATTCAGATCAAAAAGAAAGTCGAAAGCACTTTCTGTCATTAATTACTCATCCTCATGTCGTTCCAAACCCGTAAGACCTTCGTTCATTTTCAGAACACAAATTAAAATATATTTGATGAAATCCAAGAGGTTTTTTATCCTCAATAGAAAGCAATGTAATTGCCACATTCAAGGTCCAGAAAAGTAGTAAAAACATAGTTAAAATAGTCAAAGTGACTACAGTGGTTCAACCTGCTTTAGGACCCGATATAGGCATTTTGTAGAATCGTGAGTAAAAAATTTAATTGGACCAAAAATATGGCAGTAGGGATATTAACTGGAACGATCATGAAACCAATGAGTGCATTACTCGAGATTCTACAAAATGCCTAACGTTACTACTTTATACCGGGTCCTCAAGCAAAGCCAACACACCATACTCATTACATTTGAATTCTCCATACCAACGGTTTTCCTCAGGCGTATTTTGCTTATGCGTATACAGTTTCTTGGATGTAGGACTTATTCAGCCAACACAGAATTTTCACTTTGACTTGATAGACTGACTGAAAACAATTGAGTTATGTTAGGTAAATATAAATTTTGAATTTCAACTGTTCACCTTAAGCTAATATTACTACAATGCATCTTTTTGAATGGGGATAATTATTTGGAAGTCAGTTATAGAGGCAATATGTAATAATCAGTTTCCACAATTTTTCAAAATTACATTTTCTTTTTACGGTGAATGAATAAATCTTGATCACAATTATTAAAATTCCATCTACATTAAATGTTTTTTTTTTTTATTATTATTATTTTTAGAATTAAAAATAAACAACCATTTAACATGTCTATAAATCTTCACAATAACACACAAGCTTAATATTCCATTATATCAACAATCTCAGTTATACACACAAATGCATACATACATAGCCTATGTATGTATATATAAAATATAGAAACTAGAAGTCAGAATTTCCTTACTTTTTTATTAAAGGTACACTATGTAACTTTTTTTGTTTAAAATTAAAGGATTAGTTTACTTTCCACTTAAAATTTCATGATAATTTACATACAATACACCTTCCCTATTCAACTTACGGAACGAACGTGGCGCCAGTTCCGTTTTTTCTGTAAGTAGAATAGGGAAGGTGTAGGACATACAGCATAAGCTTTTTGAAGAATACGAAAGTGTGGTTTTGGCGGAACCACTTGAAGGCAATCATTTGTTTATATAAAGTATATACATTTAATTTTTTTTTAGAAAATGACCAATTGTTTCTCTAGATAAGACACTTATTCCTCATCTGGTATCGTTTAAAGCCCTTTGAAGCTGCACTGAAACTGTAATTTTTACCTTCAACCGTTTGGAGACCATTGAAGTTCACTATATGGAGAAAAATCCTCGAATGTTTTCCTCAAAAACCTTCATTTCTTTTCGACTGAAGAAAGAAGGACATGGACATCTTAGATGACATGGAGGTGAGTAAATTATCAGGAAATTTTAATTTAAAAGTGGACTAATCCTTTAACTAAATTTAATCCAATACATCATCAATCTTTCCAAAACATGTTATTAGCCCCTTTTCACAAGGCAATCCCGGTAAATTATCATAAAATTACCAGAATGACTTTACTGGTAAATACACAAATATGCTGTTCACACAAGCAATGGCGTTCTGGCTTTTTACTGGTAAGAGACCAATCACACATCATCATCTTAAAAACACGAGACACACATAATGGTATCCAACTGCAGAGCTGCAGCACTGATGAATGAAAAAGAAGGCTCGGTCTCAAGCGCAAAATGCTGAAACAGCTCAGAGATGTGGCGCAATGGTCAACGATGTCCATCTAGCCCATATTTACATTAAAAAAAAAAATATTAAAATGCATCAGCGCTTACTATAAACAGCTTGGAGTAATCACGTCATCTCCATACGAACTTTATGATTGGCCCAAAGCAGACTTCTCATGTCAGCACATTTTGACTTTGTACTTGCTCGTACTTTCTGCGTTCACACACAGCATCATACCGGTAATTCACTGATAATTTACCAGTAAAGACTGTATGTGTGAAAGGGGCTATTACCCTGATTAACTATGGTAAGCCTTTTATAAGTGTTTATATTTTAGACCAGGGGCCAGTTGCATAAACTTAGTCACTATATTAAGACTGTGTCTTAAGAACTAGTTTGACCAACTTGCAATTAACCAAGGGGTAATCAATGTTATTTTTCCAATTCAAATTACACCAATCTATCTTTTTATGTAACAGACTTTAAAAATTTAGGACCACTCTTCAAGAAAAACATTAGTGTCTTAACTCTTAAGACTAGTCTAAGTGGTTTATGCAACCGACCCCTGATCAGTGCGTCTCATCATATATTTAAATAGAGGAAAGTTGCTTCAGCTACTTTGACATGTTTGTGGTGTGGGAGTGGCATAGGTTAGTTGTCAAAAAAATCGAGAAAGGTTATAAAACGTAATAAAACCAGAATCAACATTGCCTTGGCTTTTCGGAGATGGTGAGAAGTGAGGGATTTGCCTATGAGGGATTTGTCTATTTGTCTGTGGGATAATAGACATAGGAAACCCCATGTCTATCACCAGCCCCAGTACAATTCCTCTGGTAAGCCTCCCATAGGAGGAAAACCTGAGTCTGTGATGTAATTTAAGCCACCTAGGAAAGTACCTGTTTGTTACTTGTGTGGCCAAGGGGGTCATACAAAACCTGTTTGCCTGAAGAATGTTGTAAAGCTTTCTCCAGTGTGTTATGTGCCCAGAACTAGTGCAACTCCTGTAAAGCCTGGACTGTCCTTAAAGATGACCACCGTAGAAGTAAACGGTAAAGAACTCCATGCTCTAGTTGACACTGGCAGTGACCAGACTTTGGTACAGTTAATTTCACCTGCCTTGATTAGTCCTGATATGCTGTGTCCATGGCGATAAGAAACTATTACCTACCGCGGATCTTTACGTCAAAGTACAGGGACAGACTTCTCTCCTGGACGTCGGGGTAGCAGATAATTTTCTGTTTTTAGATTGTGATGCTGTTTTAAAAAGGATGAGTTATCGAATACCTGAGTGATTGCAGGCCTTCTTGAGGAAAGACATTGATCTAATGCAGATGTTGGGAATTTTATGTTGGGAATTATTGAGCCTTCTAAGAGTGAGTGGTGCCACCCAGTGGTTGTAGTTCCAAAAAAGGCAGAACCTTAAGATTCTGTATTGATTTTCGATACCTTAAGTGACCTAATTGCCTGCCTATGTCAAAGCAAGTATTTGACCACCATTGACCTCGCCAAAGGATATTGGCAAATTCCTCTCACTTCTCAATCTAGAGCGTTGACTGCCTTTAGAACCCTATGGGGGATATTTCATTTTAAGGTTCTTCCTTTTGGCCTACATGGGGCTCCAGCTACTTTTCAGAGGCTCATGGACCAGATATTGCATGGTTTGTCTTTTACGGCCACCTATTTAGAGGACAGTGTTATCTATAGTGACACTTGTGAACAACATCTACAACATATTCAAGAAGTTCTGCAGCAACTCCAACAAGATGGCCTCACCATCAATCCACTTAAATGTGCTGTGGCTCGAACTGAAATTGAATATCTGGGCTACATCATTGTTAAAGCGGTGGTCAGACCCTGGGTGAAGAAGGTCCAAGTCATTGAACAGTGTCCTTTACCTCAAACAAGTAAAGAATTAAGATCATTCATAGGTATGGCAGACTTTTATAACCAATTTATTACCAATTTCTCTGCAGCCTTGACTGATGGGAAGTAAAGGGTGAAATAAAGTATAAAGGAATAAAGTATAGGAATGATCACCCAAAACTTTACTATACTTTATTAACTTCCGAATCACATCTGTAAGAGCTGTTGACAGGATTGACAGGTAGTTTGATTCAGCAAATAGCTGGAAATAAGTAACACCATATACCAGTCAAAAGTGATTGGATGATTTCCTGCTCAGTCTGTAATGATGCAAGATAACAATGTTAATCAAGAAACACAAAGTATTTATGAAAATTGTCTATTGCTTTTAAAGAAAAATGACATGACTTGGGATTGGTTTAACTTTTGGCTTTATATTTTCACTGCAATTAAATGGCATGTTATACACATCAGATAAAAACTACTACCATGACTAGAGATATTAACTCACTATTAACTAGTTGCTTAATAGCATGCATATTACTAGGATATTGGTTGTTTATTAGTACTTATAAAGCACATGTTAATGCCTACATTAATATAATATTAATTCTACATTCCTTAATCCTACCCAGTAGCTAAACTTAACTATTAATAAGCAGTAATTAGGAGTTTATTGAGGCAAACTTTGTAGTTAATAGTTAGGTAATAGTGAGAATTAGACCCTAAACTAAAGTGTGACTGAGATATGACATTTAAATTTACCCTGGAGAAAATGCTATTACTTATAACAGAATAAAGCAAATGAAATATAAATGAGAGAAATTCTTGCACTTTCAAAAAAAAGCAAAATAACCTCAAAAACTGGCAGAGAACATAAACAGAACATTGGAATTGATCTATTAAACATTTTCTTCTGTTTCTACAACTTTACTTGAATGTCTTTGTGTTGAGTCGTCATCTTAAAATGTGCCCATCTCGTGTTTCTCACGTTGTTTCTTAGGAGGCTTTGTCAACGGATCACTCTGTTCCTCACCTTCACTTTCTGGATATGCACTTTTCCAGCAGGCTGGATTGCGACCTCTGTTGCAGTCGTTAGCACTCACAATGATAATTGCTATAATGCAGAAGGCAAAGGCCAGGATATAACCTATAAACTTAAGAGAAATAAAAGAAAGAGAGAAAACAATCAATAAATAAAGAACACAATTAAACAAATACCTACTGATATAAGGTGTTTTTACAGGTTCTGAGTTCATAGATAGAAAACGAAACCAAATTGATTTTCAAGACCAAGGATTTTCAAGAATGCATTGGCATATATATGCAGACAGAATGCCTTAACAGTGTTTCCTGCCCAATATGTCCTCCAACCAATACGCCCATATAGGTCGTTTGTCATGAAATACGACCCATAGGAGCGTTTATTAAAGTTGTGCCCCTATCGACAACAGGACACTTTCATTTTAATGCATGAAATATGACCCATAGGAGCATTTTCTAAAGTTGTGCCCCTATCGACAAAGGACACTCATTTTAACTTTATCTGCGTCATTTTTCGGGTTTTGCGTAGCTCAATTGGTAGAGCATTGCAATATAGGCTACAACAATATACAATCATGTGATCATGCGATTGTGGGTTCGATCCCAGGGAATGCACGTGCTCATAAAGTGTATATGCACTATAAATCACTAAGGGTAGGTGTAGTCGTTAGTAAAAAAAAATGAGTTTTGCTAAATGGAAATAGGACAAATGGCGGGTAAGGGACTGTTGTAAAAAGTCCACACATTGCATTTAAATGAACACGCATTTTGATTGGTAATGACGGTAATACGTCATTTCATGACGACAGACGTAACACGACACTGTCATTATTTTTACGTCCGCTAGAGGGCGCATGACTTTAAAACATAAATATAGGTTGTGATAAGGTGCTTGAAAAAAAAAAAAAAAAAAAAAACCTATAAGGTCGTTTTTTGGAGGAGGACAGTCTCGATGCCAGAATGAATGTCTCACATAAGATATGCCGCAACCAGCCCGATTCCCAAAAAAAGGACTGTACCGCTTCTTGTCAGTGAAACAAAAACACATAGCTACAGTATTAAAACTCAGAGCGGGTCCCTATTAATCATCATTTTTATGATGAACCAAGGAATGTGATGGTTTATGTTATGCCACTGTTAAAGGCACAATATGTAAGATTTTTTGAAGGAAACTATCCAAAAACCACTAGAACAGTTTTATATAATTTGTTGATTGTCTTCTTACATTAACCCCAAATGTTTCCAATAATGTTTAAATCCAGAGAAATGAGCTATTTTAACCAGTGTAATGTCCTGTGTCTTTGTGTCGCCTGTCAATGACGTCATATCCGCCTTACCCTTGATTTCTGGTTTTACTTCAGTAGAAACCATGGAAACGCCAAAGATGTTTGTGTTTTATTAGACAGGTGATTAACTGTTTAGATACCTTTATCTGGTTAGTCTTATTGTTTGAATCTCTTGTTTTCTTGGGTAACATGTTTGTATCATGCCTCAGAGACAACACAACACTGCAGCATATAAGCAAAATAAAAACTGCAACGTAACGTGTCCCAGGCTCTCGGCCCCTCCCTGCTTTATACCACAGTAATGTTAATAAAACATCAAACTATGCCTTTGTTATTGTTTTGAATAAGCAACCTCTAGTGGCCAAACATACTGTTACATACTGTGCCTTTAACATCTTTTGCAAGAATTGTATTATGTTTATTTCCTATATGGAACAGTAGGATTGCAAATGTAATCATTAGCTACAAATATGTGTAGATCTTGTGGTTGTGTATTCTGAGGTTATGTTGGTTTTTGAGAGTAAGGTCAAATCCTGAGGCATTTACCTTTGAGGTATCAATCATCTCTCGTGTTTGTTCATATAGTTCAGTCTCATTTCCTCCTTGGTTTAATTCAGTAGGTTTGCACCAATTCAAACAAATTGGATGCAGTTCCTTATCACAGGCATACTGTCCATTCCAGTCTGTTGCTGCACATGCAAGATAATCACCATCAATGAAAAATATACAGATCCACACAATTGGTGGAATCAGACAAGCCACCAAAACGGTCACAAAACTTTGCTTAGTTTCTTCAGACTGAGATTTTCCCCTTTCGTCCTGTTCTTGAGATTGTCCATCTGTGCCTTGCTCTTGAGATGCTTCATTTTTGTCCTGTTCTTGCAATTTCCCATTGCTATCCTGTCCTTGAGAAAGGCTATATTTACAAGGCCTTAAAAACATGAGCATTATGACAAATGCAAAGAGAGCAGGTACAATTAAGACAAAACTCGAAATAAGTGCATTCCACTTAACTTTGCATGGGCATGAGAATTGGACATCCATCAATGCCTGCAAGCCCAACAACATAAAGCTCAATGGAACTGAAGTGATGGCATTTTTTTTGGAAAACAGTTTAACTGCTGCTTTAAAAAAGGTTTTCAGTTGCATCTTCAAAGCTTTAGAAACTGTGCCTCAAGTAAGTTTGGCTGTTCCTCTCTTTAAGTTTGTGGAAATGGTTGTAGTTTTTTTTCCACAATATAGATTAGTTAGACAGATCCCTTAAATGAAAAGAACAATAATCATTTATAACATTTGTTCAGTGCAAATAATACAATAGCAGACTAAAAAAAAAAAAAAAAAAAAGGTTTTTAAACTTACTCATACAGGCAATAGTAGTATTGCGTCCAGGTATGTGTTGCTTTTTCCTGTTTCCTTCTTTGTCAAATTTTACTTTCACTCTTCAGGTACTTGCCATTGGTCAGCTGATTCTGTCAATCTCAAATTCCATCTTGAATCTGGAGAAGCAGGCAGGTGGGTTACATGTTACATTGCGCAACGATAGGATTCAGATTTCTATCTAAACACAATAGGATAAGGGTGACTGCCACACAGTGTATTTTGAGCTGTATTTTGAGATGCTATGTTTTATAAATTTGTTTTATATATTATATAAAACAATATATATAAGGCATTTTTCCTACCCTGATTTTGGCCCTCTGATTTGAGCATTCTGTTTTAAAGGGGACCTATTATGCCCCTTTTTACAGGATGTAAAATAAGTCTCTGATGTCCCTAGAGTGTGTGTGTGAAGTTTTAGCTCAAAATACCCTACAAATAATTTTTTATAGCATGTTAAAATTGTGTCCCTTTAAATGCAAATGAGCTGCTGCTCCCAGCCCCCTTTCAAGATGAGGGCAGAGCTTCAAGAGCTCATGCTCTGGCATGCCGGCAACAACAAAACAACCTCACGCATGAAGCGGTCAGCCCAACCCGATCTCACGGCAATTCGTACGTATTTTATGAGGTGGTTAATTTGTATGAATTCATACGATCTCGTACGAATTCATAAGTTTTTTGCTGAATCGTACGTATTTTATGAGTTGACAAATTCGTATGAATTAATACAAATGACCTGCCCCAAACTCCGCCCCTAAACCTACCTGTCACTGGGGTTTAGACAAATTGTACGAATTCGAATTTTTGACCTTTCTTCTAGAAGCGCATTTGTGAGGTCAGGCAGTGATGTTGGCGAGAAGGCCTGGCTCGCAGTCTCCGCTCTAATTCATCCCAAAGGTGTTCTATCGGGTTGAGGTCAGGACTCTGTGCAGGCCAGTCAAGTTCCTCCACACCAAACTCGCTCATCCATGTCTTTATGGACCTTGCTTTGTGCACTGGTGCGCAGTCATGTTGGAACAGGAAGGGGCCATCCCCAAACTGTTCCCACAAAGTTGGGAGCATGAAATTGTCCAAAATGTCTTGGTATGCTGAAGCATTAAGAGTTCCCTTCACTGGAACTAAGGGGCCAAGCCCAACCCCTGAAAAACAACCCCACACCATAATCCCCCTCCACCAAACTTTACACTTGGCACAATGCAGTCAGGCAAGTACCGTTCTCCTGGCAACCGCCAAACCCAGACTCGTCCATGGGATTGCCAGACAGAGAAGCGTGATTCGTCACTCCAGAGAACACATCTCCACTGCTCTAGAGTCCAGTGGCGGCGTGCTTTACACCACTGCATCCGACGCTTTGCATTACACTTGGTGATGTAAGGCTTGGATGCAGCTGCTCGGCCATGGAAACCCATTCCATGAAGCTCTCTACTCACTGTTCTTAAGCTAATCTGAAGGCCACATGAAGTTTAGAGGTCTGTAGCTATTGACTCTGCAGAAAGTTGGTGACTTCTGTGCACTGTGCGCCTCAGCATGCTCTGACCCCGCTCTGTGATTTTATGTGGCCTATCACTTCGTGGCTGAGTTGCTGTTGTTCCCAATTGCTTCCACTTTGTTATGATACCACTAACAGTTGACTGTGGAATATTTAGGTGTGAGGAAATTTCATGAATGGACTTATTGCACAGGTGGCAGCCTATCACAGTACCACTCTTGAATTCACTGAGCTCCTGAGAGCGACCCATTCTTTCACAAATGTTTGTAGAAGCAGTCTGCAGCATCAGTGAAATCAGGTAGCTTAGCAACATTAGCCATATAGTGTGCCAATAAGCTCTTTTAGAAAGGCAATTTGGAAGGACTTACAACATATAATGTACATACTTACATTGTCTGGATCTGAAGTTTGCACATGAAGCGTCGGTATTGACCCATCTTTCAGAATGAATTTTTGAAAATCCATCATCAAAAAGACCCTCATTTATGAAGCAGTCTGGTGCAAAATGATTGGTGCAAATGCATAAGACTCTAGCGATTTTCTTCTGGACATTTTCTTCAAAAATGAAATTTAACCACAATGTCCTCAGTGACTTAGATGGCAGGAGTCTTATGTGAATCTTATGTGAATCTTCAGATGAGAATCTGAATCAGGCATCTGAAGTGCTTTTGATGTATGGGAATTATAAAAAAAATGAGTAAGTGGATTTTTACCATTAAAGGCTGGTTGTTCTCACACACTGCGGACACACATTGGTGTTCAAACACCTTATAAAAGTGAATGTTGCATAATAGGTCCCCTTTAAGGGGCATGTCTGTTGTGAGACTTCAATGTAAACGCCCACTGCTGCGATTGGCTATACATTTAAAAAAAAAAAACATTCCAAATTGTCGTAACTTTCACCTAGCTATGCATCAAAAATCAAGGATTCGCCACAGAACATGGCCATTATTATTTTCAAACAAAAAATGAGACAACATGCCACAGCCAGAAGAACACTCTCATATAGAGATAGATTGGAAAGTTTTAATTAGGGATGCTCATAATTGACTGGTTAACTGTTAACCAAGAATTGTGACCGATATCGGTTAGACGGTTTAAAAAGTAAACAAGCTATAGGTAATCAAACAAATCCTGTAAATGGTAGCCTATTCAGAACAGAACCCATAACGTTGCCTACCTCTCCAATTCGGCACAAATCCAAATGTTTCCATATTCGCAATGCATTTGAATGCTAAGCTATTATTTATTATGTAAATTAAAGGCTTTGTACTTCGCTCGCGTTTCAACAATACATCCTTCACTTGTGCTTTGCAAGTGAGTCGGTGGTATAGCGCTGAACACCACAGATTATACTACAGACTATATTGAGGATGAGCAGTGTAACTTTTTATACGTTTGATTGACTGTATTTTATTTTGATAACGAACAGACTGCATTGTTATGTTAGCAACGTGAGAACTGATAGGCTATGTTGTGTATGTGCGCAAGGCGCCGGCACAATTTATCCGTTCAAGCGCTGCAGGTGCGTGACGTGTGAATACTCATATTCTGTTGTCTTATATGCTGTATTTGCATATGTATAAAACTAAAGCCTTGAAAAACACATTTTGGTCATTTTAATAGGTCACACCGAAATGAACATCCTTAGTTTTAATCCAGTTTCCAGTCCTCCTTTCTCATTCTTCCAGCTGCTGTGCTAAAGGCGCACTCGCTGCTACACTAAACATAAGGATGCGAGCACGCAGCCTCCGAAATGAGATGCAGCTATGGTCTCATGTTGTTTTCACCAGCGCAGCACTATGTCTATGTATATGTTTGTTTTACCATCATCAGTTTCTCATTGTTTATTTTAATTAATGGATGTCCAAAGTATTAAAAGAAGTAGAAGCCTAAAACAGGCCCAAGGCCCAGCCCGCCTGTGAGCTACAACTTGAAAACCGGCCTGAAGCCCGGCCCGATGGCCTTAAATAAGTTGGGGCCCGTCAGGCTCTGGCAGAAATGCAGGGCTCAAATGTTTTTCGCTGAAGTCCAAGTATACTTCACTTTTTACAGATACGCGAGGGTCAGCGTACAGTGCGCATAACAAATTGCATCCTCAGAAGAATATGCGCATACTGTACGCACAGGTCGCACATGCACATTTAATTATTTTTCCAGTAATTACTTTATCCAAAAGGTGGCAACCGTGCCCTGGGGGCGTAGATTCACAAGGTAGTCAAAGAAAACCTGCATAAACAGAACAGACCGGAACGCATGCAAGCTACAGCGACAATGGAGGCCTATGTAGACGACAGATTGTGTGAAGAGGTTAGAAAGTACCCTTATTTGTACAACTCTAGCATGAAAGAATACAAATATATTTACATGGGTTGTAACTCATGGCAAGAGATTGCTAAAAAATGCGGATGTGTCGAACGCCTATGTGTACGAGTATACTTTGCAAGGCTGTGCGTTCAACTGTGTAAAAAAAAGTATACCCAGGGTTTCAGTTGCTCGATCCAGTGTTAGCATCATGGTTATTTACCTACTACTACTCATTGTGCTCGAATCAGTGGGTGGGGCTACTGAACTTTAGGGTTGGTGATGTCACTAACCCAGGAAGAAGCTCATTGTAGTCCCTACCAGCTGTTTGTTGTAGTCCTTAAAAAATTATTTCTGTAAAAGAAAATATCTCCCTTTGCATTGAACTTTGAGCATTGTAACTTTGGAGATGTTGTCATGCTCAAACAGCAACATTACCCACTAACTAAAGTTAAAAAAGTGAAATCATAATCAAGGACCCCTTTAAATTAAAATACCTTCAATGAAAAGAACGTCATATTGTCAATGAATATCATAATGCTCATGTTTTGTTTTGTTTTGTTTTGTTTTGTTTTTTTGCAGTTATAGGATTTCATAGTTTTTCACAAATTTAATAGTTAATGGCAAAACATTAATATGTATTTTTTTAAATGTTGCAGTTACAAACAACTATATGTCAAATATTGTGGTTTCACCTTTATTTTACTTCTTACTTCAGGTATGTTACTTTAGTTTCAGTTTCTTTTACACCTAGTAAAAATACACTGTCAAACTGCATTTTAAACCATTCAGCAAGTTAATGAATGTAAATATTGAATTCATATCCACACTATTATCATATATTTTATTTAATGTAGACAGGAGGTCCATTTTAATTGAGCATGTATAGTTATATCAAGAAAGTACAGCAAAGGAAAAATAAACCACAGAAATGCATTTGCAAACAATTTATCAAATACACAGTAAATGCAATGTTCTCAAAAGACGTTTTTGACGTCACCCTAGAAATGACCCATCACCGAAGTTGTTCCCTTTAACAGTATTAATGCACATTTGTATGTAGATCACCCTGATGAGTTCAGACAGAACGCTGCAGTTCAACCTCTGAGCCGTAGATGGATAACTCCGATAGGTGTGATGGTTTATCTTGCTTTTCCTGGTGCTCCAGATATCTTGTTCTACAATCCCAACAGCTTACAGCAGCAGTGACAACAACACTGAGGAATGTGAGCAGAACTAAAGCGAAAAACTAATAAAACACAAAAACGTACATATGTATTTAAAATATGTAAATAAGTATTAAGTCTTTAAAGCTATATATATATATATATATATATACACGTTTTCATTTTTTATTTTTATAAAACCAGTATACTTACCCTTGAGTAGAAAGTAATTTTTTCAGTCAGTTCTCGCAGGTCTGTTGCGTTTACTCTGATATCTTTCACTCCAGTGGGTTTGCACCATTTAATCTGGAGTTCTTCATCCAAGACGTAATCTCCTTCCCAGTGTGCCATGCCACAAGCGACATATTCACCGTCAAACAACAACAGAAACATCCACAATAAAGGTGGAATCAGACAAAGTAAGAAGAGTCCAGCACAATGAGAAGATGAACTTCTGCAAGGCCTTTGAATGAACATCATCATAGTCAGAGCCAGAAGAGCAGGTCCAAAAAAGATGAAGCTGATCAGTATCATGTTAAAACCAGGAGAACATGGGCATGAAAATTCCCGATCCATCAACTTCTGCAGTCCAATTAACGCAAAGCTAAAATGCATTGCACTGAAAGAACCTGTTTTTCTTTCAAGTTTTTCTGGATTGTTCGAGAACCGCTCGAGAAACACCATTTTTCATGAACAATGTGAAACTTCCCACTTTAAAGATCACTGGCTTACTTTAGACCCACTGAAGAACTGAGACCTTTTAAACAGAAAAGATCATTAATATTTGTTCACCGAACAATGTGTAACAGCGGAACTCATAACCTACAGCAATTTAGGTTCTTTATTATTAACTATTTACAAAGTCATTGATCATAAACCATGAGACAAGGAACAATGAAAAAGGACAATGGAAACTAATCATGCGAATGGGAGCCAACTCCTTTCTTTCAGTAATGCAGACATGCTCCATTGAACTAAACTCTATGAAATTCATCAGAACTAAATGAAATCTTGTTTGGCCAACAAAATGAAAACAAACAGCATTATCCCATATCATGGCACATGACAATGTCATACAGCAGATATTTACACTAAATCTCACTGGCTTCTCAATGAACAACTGCAAAGGTTACGTAAACACATAACTATATAAAACTGAAATGTATGACAAAAACATAGCCGTATTAAAATAGCCAATGCAATACAAGATATATTTTGACAATCCTAGCACAGTCTATATTTTTTAAATAAAACTGTGGTACATAAACCACTAATAAAGTGATGAATAATGGCAGTACTTATATGTTTTGTTGATGCACCTTACTATAAGCACTCAAGCAACTGGTCGTTTCCCCAGGTGAACGAGACTGTTTCCATTTGCCTCAATGTGAAATTGTCTCTGGTTTGCTTGTAAACTAACTTTTGCAGTTACTGAAATGCTGTTTGAAAACACTGTGTACTGTAAATGTTACATAGGTGATATGAAGCGTTAAAATGCTTCCCCAGCTCTCCTACTTTCTCACAAAGCCACCTGTTGAACATTCAACATCAGTTTGAAGATTTCGTCGTTGACATGTAATCTACTAAATCACATTATTGCTGTTAAACACTATATGAACTGCAAGGCAAACAAAAGAATAATTTGAACAGGCTGTGGATCAGGGGAAACATTTCATGGTTCACTGGTTCAAAATAAAGCAAAAGTATACACAAAAGACAATCAGTGCCCCCAGTGATGACCAGGGTAAGTTTAACAATACCAATAATTAGGGCCTGAGCACCAATGGTGTGAGGACCCTATTGTAATTGCTCAGTCAATTATTATTCTTCTCCAAAATGAATTGCATTTTTGAGGGCCTGAACATTGTCAAAAACTCATGAAACTTTGCTCACGCATCAGTAGTGATGAAAATTTATGTCTGATATGGGTTTCAGAATTAGGTGTGGCAAAATGGCTCAATAAACGCCACCTACAAAATTTCAATTAAGTGCCCTTTGTGCTACATTTCACAAACAAGTATGAAATTCGGTAGACATATGTAACAGCCCAATACCCTGGGTAGCCTACAAAAAAGTCCCTGGGTGCAAAATCTGAAAACCCAACAGGAAGTGAGATATTTTGAATTTTCTCTGCAAAATTTTTGCAGTTTTTGCCATTTCCAGACGTATTACTTTAACAAACTCCTCCTAAAGCTTTAATCAGAACAAAATCATATTTGGTCAGTCTAATCTAAAGGCCTTTGCGATGTTAAATTGCGAAGATCTTGAGTTTTCGCTGAAGGGCGTGTCCGTGGCGGCCTGACAAAATTGTTTGTTATATCTCGGGTATACAATGTCTGATCTGCCTCAAACTTCACATGTTTTATTAAAGTCCTGGCCTGAAGACATCTACATGCAAATTTTAAGCTACAGTCATAGCGCCACCTGCAGGCAACATTAAATGTCATGTTTTACACTGTGATTAACTCCTCATAGAGGTTTAACCAGAACCACCTCATAAATGGTCAGTCTAATCTTAAGACCTTAGTGATGTTAAATTGCAAAGATCTTGAATCAATATTTTGTATTTAAAGCAGAAATAGGCTATAATATTTCTTGTTTGCCAGCAGATATATTCACAAACAACAAAACTTACTGAAAAGCAACAAGATCATCAACAGAAATCAGTCTACTTTCTTTATTTGTGAACTTCTGTCTTACACAACATATTCACACATTCCATATATATTTCTATATTGTGTGGTTGACAGGAGATATAGTGCTCGTTGTAACACTGGGTCTTTGTCACAATGTCAATGAGGTTTTGAGTCAAAGTTCCAATTACACAGGACAATGGTTTTCAAGGTTTTTTTCAAGGTTTACAAGGTTTACAATCATTTATGCCGGGTCAGGGCTAGTTTTTGCCTGGCATGTTTTACATTTGTTTTTAAAAAATAAAATAAAATAAAATAAAAAAAGTTAAAAAAAATAAAAGTACAATATTGGTTAGGTAAAGTGCTGGTTTGTCATTTTTTTCTCTTTCTTGAAATTGTGTTAAAATAACCAAGAAGCATTTAATAGCTTTTTCATGCTGTGATATACAATGATATATATATAGTATGATATATGTTATGTTTCTCATACTATAATAAAGAGAAGAGACATGCATAAATTTTATTTAAAAATACTTTTTATAAGTTGAAAATACTGATGTGCCTAAGACTTTTGCTCAGTACTGTATTTTGTATAAAAAAAAAAAAAGTATCAAATCAAGGCTTAAAAACATTGCTAGGCTAAGTTTTGAGTGTTTAAAGGGTTAATTCACCCAAAAATTTATTTTTTGTCATTAATTACTCATCCTCATGTAATTCCAACCTGTAAGACCTTCGTTCATCTTTGGAACACAAATTAAGATATTTTTAATGAAATCCGAGGGTTTCTGAACTATACATAGACAGCAACGTCATTGCACATTTGAGGTCCAGAAAGGTACTAAAAACATCGTTCGTAACATTAAGGTTGAACCATTCTAGTCACATGGACTATTTCCATGTGACTAGAATGGTTCAACCTTAATGTTACGAAGAGACGAGAATACTTTTTGTGCGCAAAAACAAAACAAAAATAACGACTTTATTGAACAATTTGAACTGTTGTCATACACAGTTGACGTAGTGAACGCAGTTCAGCACTTCCATGTTCTACGCCAGAACGTTGGCTCAGTATTGGCCGAAGCTGTAACACGTGAGCAGCATGACGTATGCGTGAGATGCTGATGCAGGAGCCGGCCAATAATGAGTCGCCATTTGGATGTAGAACACAGAAGGGGTGCTTTCACACTTGGTTCGATTGCCTGGACTGAACCCGAGTTCAATTGCTCCCCCCTCCCCCTGCCCCCACTGGACTGTGTTCACATTATATTATATTGGGTCCGAACCGCGGTTCGTTTGCGTCATCAAACCAGCAGCTGTTTACTCCGTTGCTTAGTAACGACGGTGCAGGAGAAGGCGGCAAAATGCATAACATTGCTCTCCTCGCTTTTATATTTTTGTTTTTGAACCGTTGGTTTTGTTCATAACAGCACTTGTGTCTATCTGCCGCGAATGTAGAACGCTGAAGGCGAGCAGAAATCAGAAAGGCTAAACTACAGCTCTCTGCTTGCAGCACGTCAGTCACGCTCGTCGAGAAAGTGAGTGAAACACGCACACAAACACACAATTTTATCAAATAATACGGCATTAATAGCGGTTCACTTCCGCAATTTGGTACGTTTGCATTCATATCAGAAGCGAACCGTACTGGAGTTCACTTGAACTGCACCCCAGACCACCCTTTTTAAGCGGACTCGGGTACAGTTCGCGGGTGCGCACCCGAGTTCAGAAGACAGTGTTCACATCATCCAAATGTACAGAACTCTGACGTCAATCGAACCTGGGTGCGCACCAAAAGTGCTAATGTGAAAGCACCCTTAAAGTCATTATTTTTGTTTTGTTTTTGCACACAAAAAGTATTCTCTTCACTTCGTAATATTAAGGTTGAACCACTGTAGTCAAGTTGACTATTTTAACAATGTTTTTACTACTTTTCTGGGCCTCAAAATGTGCAATGACGTTGCTGCTTGTGGTTCAGAAACCCTCGGATTTCATCAAAAATATCTTAATTTGTGTGATGAACGAAGGTTTACGGGTGTGGAATGACATGAGGGTGAGTAATAAATGACAGAATTTTCATTTTTGGGTGAACTAAATTGTCAACATTTTCAGAAACGGCCCTGGATGCAGTGGAAAGAAAGAAAGAAAGAAAGAAAGAAAGAAAGAAAGAACGTGTTCCATAAATATGCGAGTCCAGCGCATGTTTACATTGAACCATGAGAGACGCACAGCAGTGGGATGGAAAAAACCCTGCAAGTTGTCGAGACATCTATTATTTTGAAACATGCTTCTCAAACAGAAGGCTGTGTCTTAGTAAGGCTGGCTGCCATGTCGTCAGTCCATCTCAATTTGAAGGATCCTTTGAAGGCAGCTTTCGTTTCACATCCTTCATTCAGCTAATTTTGAACGATGCATCAAATGCATCCTTCAGGCCCTTCAATCACCCACAATCCTTTGCACACATTCCAATTCACAAAAAAGAACTGAAGGAAAACGAGTCTGCACTGAGCTTGTCTGTATTCATTACAAAAAGTAAGACAAAAATTATGTTTTTGGAGATAATGGCATACGTGTTATCTTTTTGGTGTAAATTAATAAACACTAAACTGCCAATAATGTAAGCCACTGCGAGATTGCAGATGGTTGTCATTCACTCTACTGCATTAATAGAAAGCCAGTTAATATAAAGATTTTTAATACAAAGTATTTTTCCAAAATTAAATTTAAATAGTAGTTTCAGACAGTGACCATAGGGTCTGGAACGTGTGTGTAGCCATGTGCACTTACTCATTCTAGCATTTAGTGCTGAGTAGGAATCTAGCCTAGAAGCCTCAGAAGGACTGGTCTAGGAAAGAAGCAGCCTCTCAAGGATGCATCTTCTGTTTGAGAAACACTCTAAAAGTGCAGCGCTTATTGCAACAGTCAAAGACGTCCATCCAGCGCATGTTTACATAGAAAAAACAATGGAACTGCAGCGCAGTGGAAGACAAAAAGATGTTCTGTGTGAACGGCCCCTTCTTGTGTTAAACTGTACACACCTCGAAAATTCAGCTGTTTATTCCTTTTTTGAGAAAGCAATAAGTGGGTGTGTAGTGATGGAGGAGATGGGGCTGAGCTCTACATCATCCTGTTCATTTCCTCCACTGTATCTCTCTTTTCGTCCGAAGAACAACAGAAGTCGACTTGGGCAGTGGTCACATTTTCCACTAATGCAGCAGTCATAAAAACCCACAACGGCAAGCGACAAGGCACTGAAGACAGAGAGCAAGACATAACTTGAAAACTGAAAGAAAGAAAAAAAAAACATTAGTTGAATTTGTATAAGTCAGATATTTGTGTCATTTTCTAATTTAATGGAAACTAATTTAATATTTATATTATGATATTACAGTGACAGACAAGCTCATACAGTATATGATATTTACCTTTGATTGATCAACATATTTGTTAGTCAGATATCGTAGCTCCGTCTCATTTCGTATCCCTTTAATAGGTTTACACCATGAAATTTTTAGCTCCTCATCGCGCACATAAACTCCCTTCCAGTCTGTCATGGCACAGGCAACATAATCACCATCAAATAACAAGAAGAAGATCCACATTACAGGTGGAACCAGACAAGATATGAGAGCTTTAGGACAGTTCTTCAGAGTATCATCTTTCACTCCTTCAGGGCAATGAAACCATCCATATCTAAGAGGCCTTAGAAGGTGGAACATCAAGACAAAAGCAAAAACAGCAGGTCCAACGAAGACGGACACTGATAGCACTGTATTCTGATCATTTCTACACGGGCATCTGAATTGCCAATCCATTATTATGTTGAATATGACTAACAACAAACTCAATGTAATAGAGCCTGTTTCAGCAAAAATTTTCAGGAAATTACTTCGTTGCTCTTGAAACGACATCTTCTGAGTGAAGTTTGATGATGCTTTTGGCTGTCTGTGGTCTGGTTCAAAAGCTCTTTGTATTCTGGACAGATTCCCTTTAATAAAGAAGATGAGAATTATTATTCATTTCAGCAGAATGAAGGATATGGTTTTGAACACATCAGCAGTGCATAGAACATTTCACTCATAAAAATAAAGGTTATTTATTTGCATTGATGGTTCTATGAAGAACCTTTAACATCCATAGAACATTTCCATTGCACTAAACGTTCTTAAATTAATAAGGTGAATCTAAATGTATAGTTGTATATCTGTGTTTTTAAAGCATCTGCATAGTTTGATGGACTTCAGAATGTTTAATAATGCTGTTTTCTGTTTTCTTTTCTTGTCTCTTACTTTTTCCACTCTCTCCACCACTGCTGCTTTCAGGGTTGCCAGGTCTACATAACAAAACTAGCCAAAAAGTAGCCCAGTCACCATATGACAAATATCAAAACTAAAAATAAGCCATTCCCATACATAAAATACATATTTACAGTCACTGTTATGCAAATTGAAAACCACTATATCATAGTGATCACAAAACTTAACATCTACTACAGTTTTATTATTGGTAGAATATAAAATATTTCAATACAAGCATTTCAGTCAAATATAATTTATGCAATATGTCAAACCTTTAATCCAAGAGGGGAAAATCAACCCACTGCAACAGTTAAGTATCCCAATAAAACTGCGGACTTGGCAATCCTGCCAAGTCACATCACCCAACTTTCCTTTCATAACTTTTTTAAATTATTCATAATATTGTTATTATTGACATTAACTTAGAGTATTTGATAGGTTTTATAACTAGTAATGTAATTGTCCAATTGTTTGTTTAAACAAAATGTAAACTTTCACAACCCTCATGCTAACTTGTTAGTGGTCTACATCAGAGAGCCTAAGAAAAACGTATAAAAGCATTTCCAAGTCAAGTCAATATCTTTGGCACATGAATAAAGACAAAACAACTTGATGAATTCATCAAATCATAAAATCTCGAAGAACAACCTACCTGTAACTAGTTTGAATTCACTTCGATGCAACTTTCAGAGTCTGCTGCACAGAGCTCTTATACACTGACCGCTGCACAGAGCTCTTATACATTGACCGCATTCTTTTATTCCCTTTTGGAGAAACCAGACATTCCTTTCAAAATGCTCCTCCTTACTTTATGCAGCATATAGCAGCAGACAGAAGTTTCTGGTTACACAAGCCCGTATGCGCACAAGTGTTTTGTAGTAGCACTGGCACAGGCCTGATGTTGGATTGATTCTATGCCACTTTTCATGGGCATGAAAATTTTCCATCCATCAATGTCTGATATACAAACCCGATTCCAAAAAAGTTGGGACACTGTACAAATTGTGAATAAAAAAGGAATGCAATAATTTACAAATCTCATAAACTTATATTTTATTCACAATAGAATATAGATAACATATCAAATGTTGAAAGTGAGACATTTTGAAATATCATGCCAAATATTGGCTCATTTTGGATTTCATGAGAGCTACACATTCCAAAAAAGTTGGGACAGGTAGCAATAAGAGGCCGGAAAAGTTAAATGTACAAATAAGGAACAGCTGGAGGACCAATTTGCAACTTATTAGGTCAATTGGCAACATGATTGGGTATAAAAAGAGCCTCTCAGAGTGGCAGTGTCTCTCAGAAGTCAAGATAGGCAGAGGATCACCAATTCCCCCAATGCTGCGGCGAAAAATAGTGGAGCAATATCAGAAAGGAGTTTCTCAGAGAAAAATTGCAAAGAGTTTGAAGTTATCATCATCTACAGTGCATAATATCATCCAAAGATTCAGAGATCTGGAACAATCTCTGTGCGTAAGGGTCAAGGCCGGAAAACCATACTGGATGCCCGTGATCTTCGGGCCCTTAGACGGCACTGCATCACATACAGGAATGCTACTGTAATGGAAATCACAACATGGGCTCAGGAATACTTCCAGAAAACATTGTCGGTGAACTCAATCCACCGTGCCATTTGCCGCTGCCGGCTAAAACTCTATAGGTCAAAAAAGAAGCCATATCTAAACATGATCCAGAAGCGCAGGTGTTTTCTCTGGGCCAAGACTCATTTAAAATGGACTGTGGCAAAGTGGAAAACTGTTCTGTGGTCAAAATCAAAATTTGAAGTTCTTTTTGGAAAACTGGGACGCCATGCCATCCGGACTAAAGAGGACAAGGACAACCCAAGTTGTTATCAGCGCTCAGTTCAGAAGCCTGCATCTCTGATGGTATGAGGTTGCATGAGTGCGTGTGGCATGGGCAGCTTACACATCTGGAAAGGCACCATCAATGCTGAAAGGTATATCCAAGTTCTAGAACAACATATGCTCCCATCCAGATGTCGTCTCTTTCAGGGAAGACCTTGCATTTTCCAACATGACAATGCCAGACCACATACTGCATCAATTACAACATCATGGCTGCGTAGAAGAAGGATCCGGGTACTGAAATGGCCAGCCTGCAGTCCAGATCTTTCACCCATAGAAAACATTTGCCGCATCATAAAGAGGAAGATGCGACAAAGAAGACCTAAGACAGTTGAGCAACTAGAAGTCTATATTAGACAAGAATGGGACAACATTCCTATTCCTAAACTTGAGCAACTTGTCTCCTCAGTCCCCAGACGTTTGCAGACTGTTATAAAAAGAAGAGGGGATGCCACACAGTGGTAAACAAGGCCTTGTCCCAACTTTTTTGAGATGTGTTGATGCCATGAAATTTAAAATCAACTTATTTTTCCATTAAAATGATACATTTTCTCAGTTTAAACATTTGATATGTCATCTATGTTGTATTCTGAATAAAATATTGAAATTTGAAACTTCCACATCATTGCATTCTTTTTTATTCACAATTTGTACAGTGTCCCAACTTTTTTGGAATCGGGTTTGTATATATTTACAGGAAATCTCAGTGGAACAGACATTATAATTCCTTTAGTAATGCTTTACGATAAGGTCCCATTTGTTCACATCAGTTAATGAATTAACTAATATTTACTAACAATGAGCAATACATTTGTTACAGTATTTATTATTCTTAGTTAGAGTTAAAGTGCCCCTATTATGCTATTATGCTATAAGTTTGGCCTGAGTACTCCCCCCGGATGTGGTAAAAATTGATAGAACTATGAGGAGATGGGGTGGAGGAGGGATGCTGATAAACTCTCAGATGAACAGAGGTAAGTCTGCTGTATTTTTAGCCTACCTGTTGTCATTGGTTGAGTTGATTAACTGAATGCTCTCCACCTGTGCTAATTATCTGAACCTGCTCCTCCCGAATTTTGTTAATAAAACATTCTTCAATGATTCTCAAAAGACTTGTTGGATGAATCAGTCTCTCTAAATCCCTCCTTTCCGCGAACCTGCTCTGCTCTGATTGGCCAGATGGCCCAGTCTGTTGTGATTGGTCTACTGCTTACAGCTCTGAAGCTTCCTAAAGCTTAGCGATTGTACACACTGTAAAGAGGGTAATGATGGCATCAATTTTACCACATCAATCTGAGTGCGAGTCCGATAATAAAATATTGGAAGAACTAGTTATTCAACCGAAACCTCCATCGCAAGAACGACTTGAGCAGGACGTTTCTCAGTGATACGCTACTCAGTTTGATGTTCATCATGAAATGTTGCAACTGTAATTCCTTACCATCAGCATTAACAAGTGTATATCCATCAACAAACCGATGTGTGTGCATATTTCTAATTTATTGCATTATCATTATCAGTGCATACATTAGCCGAGCACTAACGTGACTGCATGTAACACTAAACAAATCTTGCTCCATCCTTTATCATTACTCAAAGTAGTAAGAACAAAAGACAATCTGCATTAATGGACACAGTTTTAGGTAACAGTGTGCCCACAGCTGATTAGCAGAAGTATTTCAGTAAGACAGTAATAACGCAAGTTAGCTGGTTAAAACACAAAATTATGTACTTTGAACACTCGGTATAAAAAACATCAATAATTATTGACGCTTACAGATTGTGATTCTGACTAGCAAGTTGGCCCAAATAAAGCAGGTGCTGTCCCATCTTTAACCACTCATTCTTCACAGGCCCCATTTTTTGGAAGTGAAAATAACCCGAATTTCCTTTCACAGCGCAGAACACACTAACACTAACAAGCTACAGAGGTTAAAGTTTTGTTAAATGTAGGCGCGCATTATGCAAATGCGTTAACTTGTGACTTGTGAACTTTGCGGAAACGGGGTACAAATAACAAACGACTTGTTTAAGCATGTTCAGAGTCAACCCTCTTTTTTTGAGAGACAATAACTTTATTTATGATGCGCTTTCAGCTTTACAACTTTATAGACTTTTTACATTCACATACAGCTACATTACACACTGCATAAAAGGTAATTTTCAAAAATCCATAATAAAGGCACTTTAATTAATGAGAGGAAGAGGCTACGGTATGCGGAGATGGCAAACAATGCTCATCAGCAGGGCTGGAAAGATTCAGTCCATCCTGTGGAAGTTGGCTGCCGGGGGTTTGTGGCAACATCTGCTATCTAGCTGTATAATGATTTGGAAATCCATGGCCACAGCCTGCACCAGACCATCAGAGCAGTGGCAGATACTGCAGAATACTGACCCCAGCTGGGCCCCAAGATGATAGGAACCCACACCAATGTCTGATCAGCCTGTGGTAGGCCTGCCTATGCGGAGGTTGTCTTGTGTTTAATAGGCCGAAACACCTTAAGGAACATATACACAACTGAAGATGGGTTCTGTTTCATCTGTTGGTGGCCCATAACATCTTCTGGTAGTGGTAACTTTATATCCAACTAGTGCGGTGAGCCTTCAAAATGGGGACTTTGTTCATTGTTAGTTCATGGTATCTCAGGTCCATTATTTAATATTAACAGATACAAGCAGCAGACATTACAAAATACTGCAGCTATTATTAAAATGTTGAAGACATTGAGTGCAATATGAACATCACGCTGCAAAACAAAAACAAACAATCAATACACAATACAAAATAATACAGAAATAATTTCTATGACAGTGGATGTAAGCCAGTTGTCATTTAGCAGATGCTTTTATAACATCACTTGCAGACAGTGATAATCACAGGGAAGCAGTGTTAAATGCCAGTGTGCAGGGTGAAGGTGATGTGATTCAAGAAAACACCACTTTGTAATATTATAAGAAAGCATGGAATTAGTTTCCACTGTTATGCCGATGATATATTTATCTCGGTTTATCTCGGTATCATATTTCATTGCAACCATATCAAATCTCTAAATTATCCAAGTTGACAGTGTGTGTTAAAGACATAAAATATTGGATGACCAGTAATTTTCTTCTATTAAATTCAAATAAGACTGAGGTATTACTTATTACTTATCTGTACACAGAATCTCTAAGAATACAATTTGCTTTTAGAAGGATGTACTGTTACTTCATCCTCTACAGATAAAGACCTGGATGTTATATCTAACAGCAACTTGTATTTCAAAAATCATATTTCATATGTTACAAAAATAGCCTTCTTCCACCTCAGAAACAGTGCTAAACTACGGAACAAGCTATCTGTTTCTGATGCAGAAAAGTTAGTTCATGCATTTATACTGGATTATTCATATTATTATTCACAATGCTATAAATGTTCATTATCTGTAAATGTTTATTCTGACTAAACCTATCTGTGTCTTCATACTTTTTTATATATATATATTTTAATCTTAATTGTTATTATTTGTCTTGTTATATTTATATGTGTGGACTGGAAGCTTCAATAGCGAGGCAAATTCCTTGTGTGTGCAAGCACACTTGGCAATAAAGCTCTTTCTAATTCGGATTACTGTAATGCATTACGTGGTTGCCTTGCATCCTCAATAAACAAGCTACAATTAGTCCAAAATGCAGATGCTAGACTAGAGTTCTTACTAGAAGACATGATCAAATTACATCAATTTTATCATTCCAACAAGGGCGGTTCACCCCCCTTCACCGCTAGCTGTGCAGTGACCGATCCATCTGTATGTTCCCCCTTGGATTCTTCCTGCTGCTCCCACATCGACCTTTTTGTTCTGTCTAAAGCCCAAAAATATACTTCATGTGAGGGTCAGCGTACAGTGCGTGTGAAACAAATTTCGTCATTAGAATAGTATGCGCTATACTGTACGCTCACCACCAGATCTTTGTAAGGTCGCACATGCGCATTTATTTATTATATATAATTAGTTTATCCACAAAGTGGCAACCATGCCCTGTGTACGCGTGCGAGTGAAATGAAGTATATTTTGCAAGGATGTGCGTTCGACTGTGCACCTATTTTAGCATATGCATAAAAAAAGGAAGTATAGTTTGGGCTTTTCTCACCACTGAGGTGTGGTTTTTGTTCCCGACGCCAGGAGTCACCTACTGGGAAGGGGTGTAATGTCACAGTTCTGTTCCATGAGACACTTATTTTGACATTCTTTTTCCCCCATGGTTTCTGTGGTTATGTTTCTTGTTTTTAGTTCCTGTTACACTTACATGTAACACTTGTGAGCCAGATCTGGCTTTGTTCAGCAATTCAGTGGCTTCAAACCAAAACTTATTCAGATAAAGCTCTAATAATGGTATAATTCTGTCAGTTTCACTATCGTCAAAGATGACTGGCAGTTAGCATACAGTTTGTATTGGCGGTATGGTTCTATTCTGGGCAAAAACTAGCCTAGCACGGATAAGAGCAAGGAAAGCAGCGATAACCCCCCTTAGGGTAAACAGAACAGAACCAAAGTATTGCAATATCATTAATACAACATAACAACATAATTGAAGAAATGAGTTTGATCAAGAGAAATATCAAAAGGGCAAGTTCTGACTGGACAAAGGAGGAGCTGGGGATGGAGGAGGGTAATTAGCTTCCGAGCAATGCGATAAAGCTGCTGATAAAGTGCACCATATATACGAATACGATGTTAGGGCGTCGTATTCATCGGCAAGGGCAAGGGCTATCTTTTCTATCTATCTATCATCTATCTATCTATCTATCTATCTATCTATCGTTTGATTAAAATGAGTCGATATGAACACATGCTTTAAATGATTACAAATTCAACATATACAAATATGAAAAGGAACATTTATTTTGAACTTATACACCTCATAACTTTATGAAATTTATGTATAATCATTCATCAAATTCTAACATAACTGAGAGATTCTAAAAAGAAAGAAATTATGTAAAATATTGAAACCGCCAGTAGGCGGCAGCGATTCGCTGTTTTAATGAGTGAGCCACTTAAATCGTTCATTCAGATTATTCCTTCAAAAGTCAGATTAATTTAGGAAGAAAACAAACACAGATGTGAATAATTTTGTCATTGATAATTACAGACATTATTGAAAAATGAACTAACATAACAGACGGCTGTTTTGGTAACTTGTTATACTGATAGTTATGGCTAAATTGCAATGGATTAGCTAGCTAAAATATATATGGAGTGTACTTAGCTATTACACAATATTCTCATACCTCCTTCTGAGTACATGTTTTATTATTTTTAGTGTCCCTCTTTGACCAGCAGTTTAATATAGTCTGCTGGGCAGCGCTTCTCTTCATTTTTGGTGCTACCCATGCTCTCATTAGGCTCGTTTGAGATGAGCAAAATCTGCGCAGAACCGATCACCGGTGATCACCGCGAGATGCATGGCGGTTAGAAATGTGTCCGAGGGTGGGCCGCCTTGCTCTGACAAAGAATATAGAACCCAAGAGGCGACACTTTGATACTTTTTGGGCAACAGCCAGTAGATGGCGCTCCGGTAGCGCGGCCGCCATTACAGGGTGAAAATACTAACTGGACCATAGAATCCTACACATCTTACGCACCCAAAATCGGCGAATTTCACTGCCAAATCAGAAGCGCAATAGAACAGTTTTTTTTGTTTTGTTTTGTTTTTTTAAATTAAGTCACCAGTAAATTGTATGGCTCCTACAGTAAATGTTGTATTGTCTTATATATGTTTTATTTGACAAGTTGTGAAATCCAACCATTCATCCTTCTGAGGTAACGTAGTCTACTTTATTGAGTATTTCCATTTTATGCAACAATACATATTTACTATTGAGATGCGCCTCGCTTTGCCTGAAATCTCGGCGAGAGTAGGCGGCTGCAGTGAGGGGAGGAGTGAAAAAAGTGTTACACCCAATACACCCAAAGAACTTATTTATTTCCATTCGAAGAATGTGTGTAGCCTATCAATCATTTTTATTTTAATTACAGACATGTTTTTATATATTTTTATAAATATGATAACAATCACATGACCCACAGAGAGATCGCACTGTCAGAGAGTTTGGGAATATTCACACATAATTTATATACAAAAAATCATGATATTTGAGTTTTAAAATCAAACATTTTAAAAAGAGATACATCACGGTTGTTTAAACCAATAAGCATTAAGCTGTGTCGTCAGCAAGTCGTTTCCCATCGTGCTTTTAGTCAGCGCAGTCGGTGGAGAGCAACTGCGCCCGACCAAAGAATATACACTAACAAGACGCGACACTCAATAGAACGTTCCATTGCAACACCGGCGCCGAGCAGCAGCCCCGCGTTTCCGCCATTTTGGGGTGAAAGCGACTCGCAGTCCACTAGTTTCTATGGCAATATCAGCTGCTTTGTTAAAACAAAACGTACATTAAAGCTGAAATCCAACCTGAATGATGACAACACAGAATAAAATTCTATCACTAGTGATCATCAAATCTTTTTAACAGTTTATTTTAAAGACTTTGTGTATAAGTCTTCCACTTTTTTCACAAAACGTTTTGCTCTCTAGAAACCCAGTCAGTTTGGGTCAAAATTCTTTGAAGTTCAAGTATTAGCATTATAAACACTGAATTAATACCAACATATTAAGGACATGCATCAAAAAAATTGGGAATATTGGACAATAAATATATATAAATATATGACTATAACAGCTTGATTTTGCAGTGTTGTCTAATGTCCGTTAAAGCAAAAGTTTACAAAAGTGGGAATTATGCGATAACGGACACAGCAATGCATCATGTATTACAACATCATTATGTTTGTAGCATGATCCATTAAAACGTACAATATATATATATATATATATATATTTTAATTCAGATAGTGGAGTAACACTATTATTAGCTACTATTACTCCACTAGGTCTGAAATATATTGTTCGCTGCAAACATGATGATCTTAAATTTTTAATTATTAATTTACTATTAATAAATGTGTAAAGTTACATAAAATGGAAATACTCAATAAAGTAGGCTAACTACGTTACCTCAGAAGGATGAATGGTTGGATTCCACAACTTGTAAAATAAAACATATATAAGACAATACAACATTTACTGTAGGAGCCATACAATTTACTGGTGACTTAATTTAAAAAAATTGTTCTATTGCGCTTCTGATTTGGCAGTGAAATTCACCGATTTTGGGTGTGTAAGATGTGAAGGATTCTATGGTCAAGTTAGTATTTTCACCCCATAATGGTGGCCGCGCTACCAGAGCGCCATCTAGTGGCTGTTACCCAAAAAGTATGAAAGTGTCGCCTCTTGGATTCTATACTCTTTGGCCCGACTGCAGAATCCGATGAGTCCGCCTCGCCCTTGCGATGGGTTTTTGACACACGTTAGCATGACATCAGAGCAAGGCGGCCCACCCTCGGACACATTTCTAACCGGCATGCATCTCGCGGTGATCACCGGTGATCGGTTCTGCGCAGAATTTGCTCATCTCAAACGAGCCTAGTGTATATTATTTGGCTCTGATGTCATGCCGACCAACGTGTGTCAAAAAAGTCTCGCGACGGCGAGGCGGCCTCATCGGATTCTGCAGTCGAGCGCAGTTGCTCTCCACCGACTGCGCTAACCAAAAGCACGATGGGAAACGACTTTGCTAACGACACAGCTTAATGCTCATTATATTCTGTTTTTTTTTTTTTTTTTTTTTTTTTTTTTTTTTTTTTTTTTAAAGCAGAAATGTAATATTGTTTCTTGCCAGCAAATAAATTCACAAACAACAAAACTGTTACTGAAAAGCAAGAAGATCAATCACGGAAATCAGTTTACTTTCTTTATATGTTAGGTTTTATTTTTCTTACACAACATATTCACACATTCCATATATATTTATATCAGGTTGTTGACACAGATACCGGGGCTAGTTGTCACACTGGGATGCTGTAACAGTCTCAATTCTCAACAGTCTCAAAGAGGTTTTGAGTGAAAAGTCCATTTAAACAAAGGACAGGACAAGGGAATTTTTCATAAATGTCAAATTCAGATTGTCTCATGTTTTAAATTTTAGATTTTTTTTATTACAATATTTGTTTATTTTTAATGATATTGTGTTTTTAAAAGAAAATAATAAAAATAGCTGAAAAGTCAGTAATACGCTGGTTAATTGTGGCAACAATACTTGTTACTGTGTTTTCAGTGAACTGTAACTTAATTCTGTCTTGGGCAAAAACAGTAGAAATGTTAATTAGTTGTTTTCATGCAATGATTAATAGTCTATATATTTATTCCTATTACTGCAATAAAGAAAAGAGACATGCTTACATTTTGTATAAAAATACTTTTTTTATAAAAATACAGCTGCTTGTTTTGAAAGTGACATCTGTGTAAGCGGTGAATTAGTGAATCGATACATTAATGGACAATGGACAATGGACCTTTTTTGCCAGCAAATGTTGCTAATGTGACCGCACCTTAAAGGGTTAGTTCACCCAAAAATGAAAATTCTGTCATTTATTACTCACCCTCATGTTGTTCCACACCCGTAAGACCTTCGTTGATCTTTGGAACACAAATTAAGATATTTTTGTTGAAATCCAATGGCTCAAGTGAGGCCTCCATAGCCAGCAATGACATTTCCTCTCTCAAGATCCATTAATGTACTAAAAACATATTTAAATCAGTTCATGTGAGTACAGTGGTTCAATATTAATATTATAAAGTGACGAGGACTTAGTGATGGCCGATTTCAAAACACTGCTTCAGGAAGCTTCGGAGCATTATGAATCAGCGTGTCGAATCAGCGGTTCGGAGCGCCAAAGGTCACGTGATTTCAGCAGTTTGGCGGTTTGACACACGATCCGAATCATGATTCGACACGCTGATTCATTACGCTCTGAAGCTTCCTGAAGCAGTGTTTTGAAATCAGCCATCACTATAATAAGTCGTTATTTCGCACCAAAAATATTTTCGTCGCTTTATAATATTAATATTGAACCACTGTACTCACATGAACTGATTTAAATATGTTTTTAGTACATTAATGGATCTTGAGAGAGGCTATGGAGGCCTCACTGAGCCATCGGATTTCAACAAAAATATCTTAATTTGTGTTCCGAAGATTAACGAAGGTCTTGCGGGTGTGGAACGGCATGAGGGTGAGTAATAAATGACATTATTTTCATTTTTGGGTGAACTAACCCTTTAAGACATCCCTCAAAAATTTAGTTGTTTATTCTTGCTCTGAAATAGCAAAAAGAAGTTTTCTTCTCTTAGTGCAATTTATACATTTGGGTCTGTAGTGCTGGAGGAAGTGGCAGGGAGAGTATCAAGCGGTACATCACCCTGTCCTGTGTCATTTCCATTTCCTCCACCGTGTGTCTCTGAATCTGTTCGTCCGCAGAAGGATAACAGTCGATTTGGGCAGCGGTCACACTTTCCACTTAAGCAGCTGTCATAAATGCCCACCAAAACAATTGCTAAGGCACTGAAGACAGAGATCACAACATAACCTGAAAACTGAGAAAAAAAAAAAAAAAAAGAAGAAAATAACAATACCTATTAGTATATTTTGTGTGTTGTTTTTTTTTGTACTCCAGATAAAACTCATGTTATTTTCCTTTTCCTTTATGACATATCGTGAGGTCATATGATATTTACCTGAGATTGATGAATATATTTGCTAGTCAAATCTCGTAGCTCTGCCTCAATTTTCGTCTCTTCAGCAGGTTTACACCATGACGTATTTAGCTCCTTATCAAACACATAAACTCCCTTCCAGTCTGTCATACTGCAAGCAACATAATCTCCATCAAGTAACAAGACGAAGATCCACATGACAGGTGGAATCAGACATGATGTGAGAACTTTAAAACAGTTCTGCTGAGTATCATCATTCACTCCTTCAGGACAATGAAACCATCCATGTGTAAGCGGCCTTAAATGGCGGAACATTAAAGCAAAAGTGAAAAGAGCAGGTCCAGTGAAGATGGATGCTGTTAGCAGTGCATTCAGATCAGATCTACACGGGCATGAGAAGTGTTGATCCATTACAGCCTCTATTCCGATTAACAAAAGGCTCAATGGGAAAGAGCTTAAAACAGCAGATCTTTTCAGGAATTCGCATAGTTTTTGTAAAACTTCTGGTCCCGACGCCATCTTCTGAGGGAAGTTTGACGATGCTTTTGGCTGCTTCTGTCTCTTACAGTCTGTATTCTGGTTCACAAGATCTTTATATGGCGGACAGACAATAGCTGTGGTGCATTAATAAAGACAAAATGACTTGCTGAACTTTTGACTTTTCCTGAATGACATCATAAAATCACAAATACCACACAGTAAGTGTACGTCTTTGTAGAGACTAGACCTACCTGCGACTAGTTTGATGTCATGAATTCTTCGATGTATGCATCTACCAGAGTCTGCAGCATAGAGCAACACATATACTGAAACATTTTTTTTTTTACTTTTCCCACTTTGAAAAACAGGAAACCGGACATTCCTTTCACAATGCCCCTCCTTACTTGACACAAAGTAATATAAAGTACAGTAGCATTGTCCAAATAGATGTCACACAAGCCTACATGCGCACTAGAGTTGGCTCTGTTTTCCAACAGCTTGTCACAGTGTCCTAACTAGGCGGGACAGAAGATGAGGCCTAATGTTTGATTGACCTTATGTCACTTTGCATGGGCATGAAAACTTTACATCCAGCAATATCTGCAATACAATTAACAAAAAGTTCAGTGGAACAGACTTAATAATATTTTTTTTGGACAGCAGGCCTTTTAATTGGTGTAAAAAGGGGTTTTAAAGACATCTTATGACATCTGTGCAGCACACAATGATTTTTGGCAACTTCTGTCTCCTATGTGGAAACGCATCCATGAGATGCATGTGAAATTGCAGTGGACAACTGCTTCAATGAAAATAATAATAATGACCCGTTTTTCTTAGTGTTGACTTCGCACAGCTTGCATGCTTTTTCTGGGGGCTGTTCAAAAGTCGCATCTAAAAACGTGTGGAAAACGCCGGCAATACCACTTTCTCTTTCCAGCTCGGAAAGTAGCTCCCTTGCAGTAACTCTGCTACTAGATTTTTTTGGGATTTTATCTCAACATTCTGAAAAGTTGAGATTTTTTCATCTCACTGCGGCGTAGACGCGCCTGGAAAAAAAGTGTGTCACAACACATGAGTGTGCAATAAAGACTAGAATAAATATATGAGAGAAAAACAAAATCTGATTCAGAAAGCCACAGGTTTAATCAGGTATTAATTGAGGTAGTAGTAATATAGTAAAGAAAAACAAAATGAAAGGTAGTGAAGAAAAAAAAAAGATAAGCATTTAATTGCATTTAACTATTTTGTCATTTTTATGCACTACTCTTCCAATGTATCATAGCCTTTTACCTACAAAATGAACTCAGATCTTGGGAGTTCGGTCTAATTGCCTCAGTTTTAGAAGTCACTATCCCTGTGTCCATAATATCCATCCTAAATAGTATGTGAGATTAAAATAAGTGTGTCCCAAACCATAGTAAGTTAAAAAGAGTATGCCAAAAGTCCCTGGATGGTCTACTGTCTACTGTAGATTTTCAAAGTGTGGATCCGTGCACACTATAAAGGCTAATATTGCCCACAACCCACTGTGCTTTGGAGGAGGCTTCGGTTCAGAACTACAAACACAAGTAAAAAGTGTTAAAAACAAAACATGGCGGATATGCGTGACTGATGGTGAGAGGTTTAGATAAAGGTTTGAGTGACTAATAATCAGTTATTTCATCTGCAATAACAATGTGGACTTTTATAAAGATCTGTTTGGCCAGAGATCTCCGCGTGATAGTCATTGCATGTATCAGAATTACCTATTTGCAGTAATGACAAATGAAATTGGCTAATTATTTGAACAATCGTGGCAATGCACGTGACGTCCCCGTCGGTTGTTGTGACTGCGGTTACACACACTGAGTGGCAAAAAGATTGAATGGCACCATTGATTTTCAGTGTGAATGCCGCAAAAAAACACAAAACACATCCAAAATGGGAAAGAGCTTTGCGATTGACTGTAAAAATAGGTTTGACAAGAAATCTGAGGGATATTTTTACAGACTGCCGAAAGCTACAAAAAAAAAGAAGCAAATGGATCGCTGCAATTCATAGAAACAACTGGACTCCAGGCAGCGAAATCATACCCTATATATTGTATTGTTATATATTGTATTGACACCTAAATATTTACCATCTTATATTCTGCATAATTGGGTGTTTTTATATAAACACTGACAAAAACTATACAAGTTTTATGGCTGGATGATATGACGATATATATATGACATTGATATAAGTGATCACTTGGATTTAGACCTACCTATATTGTATTTATAAAAAGCATTCACAGGCAGATTTGCTTTATGTATTTCCCTGGTGTTGAAAACAGGCACATCTAAATGTCAGGAATCACGATTCCTGGCTGCATGTCAGTATCTATGGATTAGGTTTCTTTGACAAGTTGTAAGGAACACTATCAAGCCCAACCTTTAGTGTAATCATTTGTTTTACTCGCGTTTTCGCAGTTTCCCCTATTAAATTCAGTCATACAGCAGGCTCTTTTGCCACTCAGTCCGGCTGAGGGAGCGTGTTCTGGCAGGAAAGTGACGTCAGTGCATACCCTCTATATACACATGTATTTAAACTGACTCGTCAGGTTGAGGGTGCCTATATTCCGCCATGTAAATAGCAGTCCGCCATGGTGCAAGCCTGGCTTTTAAAGGGAATAGGAGATGAGACTCTGATTGGTTTATTGCATGTTACACCCAAAACACACCCATTAAGAGAATAGGTAGCCTACATCCCTTTTTTCCGTAGTTAAACTAGCAAAAAATTAGCACCATGTGCTTCAGACCATGCACTTAGATCACTAAAATAGGGCCCATTGACGTTTTGGTCAGTATAGGTCAAGAAAAAAACTTGAAGTGCAATTTTAAGTATATTTCTGAGAAGTAAATAAAGTATATTTCTGAGAAGTACATAAAAGGTAGACTGAAATACTTGCTTATTTTTAGTTTAAAAGAAGTATACTAATAGCACACATGAATAAACTTTTTTGTAAGGGACAGCATCATCATCGAGAACATGCAAGAATCAAAGGAATCGTAAATGAAAGGAATCAAAGTGCTGTGTTTCACTTCATGATTTCAATGTCAACATTTTTGTAATGTATGTGGCATCTTAGTTTATGAATCTAACACCTTGTTTAATTTCTTTCACAAAAAAAAAAAAAAAAATACCACCAAACCTCAACCCTTTTAAGACAAAGTCAACATTCTTTTTGCACTGAAGTCCTTCTGAGTTTCAAACAAGTTAATGTAATGAATGAACCTGCTATTGGTCACTCTTACTAATATTTCACATTACCACAGTAGTCACAATGTCATATATAAATAAATAAAAATATTTTCTCATCATACAATGTAACAGTTTGTCATTTTGTGTTGGTATGTTTGAGCAAGTTTGCACATTATCTCAGACCACAAGACAAACTTTGCACCAGTTGTTCTTTCACATCTTCTTAGAAAATATCACTTTCTGTTCTGTGTTACTAGCTCAGCAGATATCAGTATGATGCCAACATGCTACATGCATTTAAAGGGATAGTTCATCCAAAAATGAAATGAAATGAAAATTCCATTATCAATTACTCACCCACGTGTCGTTCCAGACCCGTAACACCACCTTTGCTCCTCTTCTAAGCGCAAATGAAGACACTTTTAATAAACTCTGAGAGATTTCTGTCCCTCCATGACAGCTACGCAACTACCACTTTGATGCTTCAAAAAGTTCATAAAGAGATCATAAAACTAATCCATATGAATTGAGTGGTTTAGTCAAAATTTTCTGAAGAGACAGTTCATTCAAATGGATTAGTTTTAAGTGTCAAAGTGGTAGTTGCGTAGCTGTCAATGGAGAGTACAGAACTGGCTCAGATTTTATTAAAAAGATCTTCATTTGTGTTCCAAACATGAACAAAAGTCTTACAGGTTTGGAACAACATGAGGGTGCGTAAATGATGACAGATTTTTTTTTATATATATATAATATTTGTATATTGTATTTTTTATAAAATTTATATGTATTTGTTGTAATATTTATGTAAATAATGTACTTAATTTGCGTCTCAGTTTGGAATATATTACTATAACTATATACAGTTATTATATTATTAAAAAACTGCTCAATTTGCCAAAATACCCCCGACGATCTCCAACTAGTGCCGACAGTGCGAAACAAAACACCAAAAACTGGATCGGTCAACACTCAACGACGGCCCTATGTTGGCCGACTATCGGCTTGGTGTGTCTTAACCCATATCCCTAACCACGCATCAATATAAAAATGTAACAGGCAGATTAATAGAAAAAAAAATTGGTGGCACTAATTTAAAAATAGTCATATTTGATTTGTGATACATAGAAGACCTAACATGGACTACAGGGCAACAAAGAAAGAAAGGGCAGGTGAAGAAAACATCTAATATTCAACTCAAAGTTCACATTTCATCAGTTCATATTTAACCCCATGATATTGGCATTACTGTTTAAACTAAAAGATATAAAGAAAATCAGTAAAATCAAATGTCTAGACTACATGAATTCCTTCTACTGTAATAACAAACAACCACAGGAGAAGAGACATGCATAAACAAGACAACTTAGCTGTTTATTTTTGGTCTGCGTGTGACGTGGGAGACCAACAAACAGATTTATATTAGTAACAATCTAGAGGAGAAAGTATGTAAACAGCAAATGAATCTCGGGCACTGGGCTATAACATGAAACAAATGAACCTGAATCTATATTTAAAAAGTTTGTTTTTTTCAAATAGTTCAAGTTATACACAGGTAAGTCTGCAGTGTGGGAAGGGGTTGTTGTTCCTGGTTGTATCCGGTTGTGTTCCATCATGTCCAGCTTTGGATCAGCAGGCAGATTTCCCACAGCAATCAAAAATTCCCACATAGATAATTGGCAAGACAATGAAGACAGAGCTCACAGCATAACCATATATCTGGAGGAAAAAGAAAAGAAAAGAAAAAGTTAAAGAAAAATCACTATTAGTTATATTAATTTTGTGTTTTTTACTTAGACATAACTGTTAGGTCTATAAAGCTGTGAGTTCATTATATGTTGGTTGAGGTTTGTTTAAATGGTTCAAGCTCAAAAAAAAAAAAAAAAAAAAAATATATATATATATATATATATTGTTCTTTAGAGCAAATAAAGATAGTGATTTCCTTTCTCCCCTACACACACATACAATTTCCATAGCAAACCTAGCCTAATATATTGTAAGTAAAAAGTTCTTAAGCAATTATTGAAGTAAGTAAACAATCAGTGATAGAATAAGAAAAAAATTACAAGCAATAGGACTAATAAACACAATAGAACAAAGGCACAATTGAAATAGTTCTTTCGGGTAGACCTAACCTGTATTCAAGTAAGAAATAATATACAATATCCAATAGGCAGTACATATTAGTTTTACTTCCCAGCTGTTTCACATAACTGACTGCGCTTACGTGAATACTTGCCAAGACAGACATTTTGACACATTAGTGTGTGTTTTTGACCATTCAAGAACAATAAGCCATGGAACTCAATTCGCTCTCTGAGTGGCAACTCTCTGTATGTGCGCTTCGAGCATGTCCATTGCAGAAAGCCACCTGTGAGCACCGAATTCAGTTCCCTTGCATGGTTTATTGCACTTTTAATAACTTACCAAGCACAGCCCACTCTTTATTTTCTCATTAACCCACTTTCTTTGTCATACTAATGTGTCAGTAACTTTAAGCAGTCCTGCGCTCTGTGGATACATTTACTTACTGCGATATAAACAAAATAACAAAAAAAAAAAAAAAAACTGCTTAACTTTTCCTCTCTGACATATTGTCATGTAAAAAGAACTAATTTAATTTACTACATACAGTATTTACCTGAGATTGATGAATATATTTTTGAGTCACATTTCGTAGAGCTGTCTCATTTCGGAACCCTTCGACAGGTTTACACCACGACCTGTTGAGCTGATTATCAAAAACAGAAACTCCCTTCCAGTCTGTCATGGCACAAGCAACATAATCTCCATCAAGTAACAAGATGATGACCCACATTACAGGTGGAATCAGACATGTTGTGAAAGCTTTAGGACAGTTCTGCTGAGTATCATCATTTGCTCCTGCACAACAACCACTACAACTATCTTTAAAAGGCCTTAAAAAGAGGAACAATAATTCAAAAACAAAAAGAGCAGGTCCGATGAAGATGCACGCTGTTAGTTGTACATTGAGATCATGTCTGCACGGGCATACAAAAACTTGTATTTCCATGAACTCCTCCAATCCGATTAACAAAAGACTCAGTAGGAAAATTACTATAAAGGAAATCCTTTTCAGAAATGCATGTATTTTCTTAAAAACATCTTGTAGTGAAGGCAAACACTTTGATGATTCATTTGATGGCATCTCTGTCTCATGGACTGTGGAAACATTTGTAGGCTGTTCCATAAGATCTTTATATGGTCCCCTGCAATGGAGAACATAACTTCAGTATCATTCAGTTTTCTGAGTATACAAACTGCAGTGAACTCTTTCCAGGGGAAAAAACAAATAAGGTGAATCTAAATGAAAGTGAATCTTTTTAGACTTACTCTTGTGTTTGTCCTTCTCGTCTGTTGTGATGTGTTGTCTGTGTATCATTAATTCCTGTTTCTGCATTAACATTTAAAGGTAGCTGTGCTATACATTCTGACAGAAAAAAGAAGTGGTTTCTCAGCAAGAACTAAGGAAAACCCAACTGGCTGGATAAAACGTGACACTACCTACACTTCTGCTCCAAAACATAGAAACCAGCTATAGTTTGCAGCTCAAACACTTTCGGCTTGGATGGTATGTTAAGGAAACAGATTCTTCAGTTTTATTACCTCAATCCTTAACATTTATTTAAAAAGTGTTCAATAACAATCTCTTAATTTGTTAAGGCATCCATATGAACTGCAGACATATTTAGCAGAAACCAACAACTGTTACAAAGTAATGTCTGCTACAAATTCACAAATAGCTTACCTGTAATTTTTTGCATAGTAAGTATCATCAAATGAAGTTCCAAACGTAGGTTCGGGAGGAGCCTAAACATTCAGTCATGTCAATCATCATTACACGTGTACTATATAAGCCGCAAACACCTTGTCATTCCATTGACAAATTTTCCCGGCACGCAATGAATTCTCACACCTCTCGTATTTAATAGCCTAAACATTCTTTGTACTGCCGCAGCAGTAAATTCTCTCTCTGCTCCCGCAGGAGCCCCTCTGTTTTCTGTTTTCTCCCAGCCTCCGCAGAAGATCCACCCCACGGACCGCCTTATTTTTCCCAAAGCGACTTAAGCGAAATGTTCTGCTCATCTTTGGGGTTGAGAGGGCTTAATCTTAAGTATTTCTCTTTAAGTCTTCCCTACCTATATCACTAAACCATTCACAGTCACGGCCAGCTTGCTGTCTTCATAAATTCTTTTTGGGGGTTTTAACTCGGAGCTTGACCCGAACTTCGGGCTCAAGCCTCCTCCGCAGACAGCAAGCCAAGTTTGTTTTACTATTAACCGTCAAGACTGAATGGGCAGGCGAACTCATGAAATTAAGTTCCAAAAGCAGGTTTGGGAGGAGCCTAAACATTCAGTCCTGTCAATCATCATTACGCACATACTACATAAGCCACAAACACCGTGTCATTCCATTGACAAATTTTTGTGGCAACCCTCCTCCCCTCCGTCTCCTCCTCTAACTCTCTCTTTTCTCCTATGCACAGCTTCGTAGGGGAAGTTTTAACTCGGAGCTCAAGCCAAACTTCGGGCTCAAGCCTCCTCCGCAGACAGCAAGCCAAGTTTGTTTTACTATTAACCATCAGAACTGAATGGGCAGGCGAACTCATGAACTCATGTACAATACAACACACAGTAATAATGGATACCATTTCCTGGGGATATGCATGTTCATTTATAGAACAGTCTGTCTGTAAATTAAGGCAGGAAGGACTGTTTTCAGGCTTTGTGTGCCTTTTCTATGGGCCTGACTCAAAATGACTTTTGGATGCAGAGTTCTGCATAGCTGCATAGTTTCGGATCATAAAAGTCTTATCTGATCGTGTCCAAGAGGCCCTTGCCCAGACTGGTTTTCTCGGGGAATGGGGACAGAGTGAGTTTAAAGATTATTTGTTCAATATGACAAATAATTGTGTCTGATTGTGTCTCAGTCGTTACACCCCGGTCCTGAACTATGTGGATGGGCCTGCAATCTGTGGTGATCCATTTAGTGATTGCACTAGTTAGTTGTTGTTGTCGTTTTGTTGACAAACTTGCCCCGGCTGCACTCCACCAGTGTCTTTTGACAAGCACGGCTTGTTGACCCTGTCTCAGCAGCATCTTTGCTAGCATCAGCAAAAATGTGTTTCTTTCAAAGATGGTACTTCAAACTTGTCATGCTTTAGTGGAAGGACAGTTCATCACTGCACACAACTTTCATTTTATCAAAACTTTCATCTTGAAACTTGCCGTTCAGCAGAGCAGGCACCGTCTCCTCAGTCATCGTATTACTTGCGTTTGCCATGCCCTTATCACACAAAGCTAGGTAACCATCTATGCTGCGATAATGGGAAGTTGTTAGGGTCAAACTTGATCAAATAATTAATTTGCGTAAAAAAAAAAATAATAACACGTTTTTTTTTTTAGATTAATCGCATGCGTTAACGCGTTAACGTTGACAGTTTCTTATTTGTCGTGTCTGATTTAGATATGTGTTGTAAACTGATATGTTTAAAGGTGAAGTATGTCGTTTCTGTGACACTAGCGGACTTACAAAAATACAGAATATTTTGCAATCGTACCTTTCGCATGTCGCGCCTCCCTCGATTCAAACATCACAAAAGCTCTTGTGAAGGCACGTCTGTGGCTGAACAGGTAAATGTAGGCTACTCTCAATAAAAGGTCCAACATATTAGAAATACTTTTCCCTGTGTTGCTATGTGTCATAAGCAAGCAACTGAGTAAACTAAACAGTCTAGAGGGAACGCGAGTGTCTCGCTTATTAACTATAAACCCATTCAGCGTAACTGCATGTGCATCGACAACATGTTTTACGTGACGCACCACCCAGCATACCCGGTTAAAAAACTCACCGCTCGCCACTGATATATATTGGCGAGTATCCTTGTGGCAACTATCCTTAAGCACAATCTTAAAATAAAAAGTCTTAATAAAAGTAAACAGTTGGGAGAAAATCTCATGTGTGTCTGATTCATGCATATGGTCTTAAAGTGACAGTAGCTTAATATACCTGCTGCTGTCTTTTGTCATTAATGTTAACCTTAAATGGTCCTTGGGGACAAATGTTGACCAAATCTTTATAATAACTGCACACTATGAATCATTAGTTAAGCATTAGTAAATAGTCAATTCATCATTTATAAAGCATTAATAAACAGTTAGCAGTTTATAAATACACTTATAAATGCTTTGTTCTTGATTTATAAGCATATCTATAATGTGATTAATAACTGTATTTTCATACTTTATTAATGATCAATTTATCATTTCTAAATTAAGTATTACATTATTTACATACCAGTTATTTAGGAGTTCTCAGTGGTTCATAAGATCATTAAGAAAGTATAAGTAAATTATTAATAAACTATTTAAATGAACATTTATACATACTATTGTTTAGACATATAGTAATAGTTACTCAGTGTGTTAATAAATGCTTTATTTATTATGGCACTCTGAATCAGTGGTTCGTAGTGCCAAAGTCATGTGATTTCAGTAAACGAGGCTTCGTTACGTCATAAGTGTTTCAAAATTTCAATGGTTCACGTGACTTTGGCAGTCTGATACGTGCTCCGAACCACTAAATCGAAACAAAAGATTCGTAAAGCTTCGAAGCTTCATGAAGCAGTGTTTTGAAATCGGCCATCACTAGATATTGTTGAATAAAGTCATTATTTTTTTGGTGCACAAAAAGTATTCTCGTCGCTTCATAACATTAAGGTTGAACCACTGTAGTCACATGAACTGTTTTAAATATAACATTAGTACCTTTCTGGGCATTTGAAAGTGTAAATTAACTTGCTGTCAGTGCAGGCCTTACGAGCCATCGGATTTTATCAAAAATATCTTAATTTGTGTTCCGAAGATGAACAAAGGTCTTACGGATGTGGAACGACATGAGGGTGAGTAATTAATGACAGAATTTTCATTTTTGGGTGAACTAACCCTTTAACATTGGCAGTTTGAAAGTTTGACTGGTCATAGCTCAGAGCAAGGATTTTGTAGAAACATATGGGTTACCACATTTGAAGAGGCTGGCAGGCTCTGTAAGAACACACATTGCAATTTGTACCCCTGGGGGGCAAGAGCTGCCCAAAATTTCCCCATAGACCTACTATGGTGATGGGACTGCCCATGAAACAGGAAGTGCACACACGTGTTTTTCCTGCTACGGTAAATTGCGTAGGAATTTTGTATTGCACATAACTGGATCAGAGACATGGGTTGGGCTCATTTTACTCTCAGGATCATTGTGAAGCTATCACACGCCCTAGCAACCATTTAGAGCACCCTAGCAACAAGTTCCATAGCTCCCTATAGCAACCCTTACCCAAAAAGTGATATCTTCAAATCTGAATGTCACAGAGGCATTGGTTTATATCATTCATTTTGGCAAGCAGCCTTTCGAAGATCATCACTGGCAGCTGCCAAGCCACTCCCTATAGTAACAAAACAGAGTAGGTTTACCCTAGCAACCATTTAACAAGACCTATATCTCTGCATCAGAACATTGTATATACATGGGGGTTGGCTCTTTTGAGTCATGCTAACAAACATGACTTCTAGCATGCTATAATAGCGATTAGCTAAATGTTAAAACATGCTAAAAATCCAAACAAATTATGAAAACATGGGGGGGGGGGGGCAAGTCAAAATTTGCTAGCATCATGCCAATATGCTAAATAATCATAATCATTGTCAAAATATGCTAGCATCATGCTAACAAAATACTAACTGTGTTAGCATAATGCTAAACATATTAGCATCTTGCTGGGAGATCCCAGAAAAGGTTGATCTTTGGTTGTATATTTTCACCCAGTTCTCACAGGTCTGGTCCCTTATTCCACTGTTCATAATTCTCTTATTCAAATAAAACACGCAGCAAGAAAGTTTTACTTTCAGTTTTACAGCAAGCGCTCTTTGTATATCACTGGTATGGAAACAACCAAACTGTCACGATCACCAGTGCCCATCATTGCCACTAGAGGGCACTCCATCCTGGACTACACACATCATTTGGACTCCATTTCCCATCTACCCTCATACCCTGGACTGATCACCCTGCACCTGCTACCCATTATGCAATCACTCACTCACACATAAAAGACACTTGCACTTGCACCCACACCTCCACGTGAAGTCTTGATTTTCCCTGGTGATCTTTTCTGAGTGTTATTGTGGATTGCTATTCTTGTGTTTGACTGGACTGTTCTACGTGTTTGATTCTCTGCTGCCTGCCCTGACCTTCGCCTTTTCCTGGATTCTGTACGTTTGCTGCCTGCCCTGATCTCTGCCTGTCCCTGTTTACGCCTCTGCCTTGTCCTTGCCCTGTTGTGTTTGCTTATCAATAAAAACTGCAAATGGATCCTAACTCCATTGACCCAATCCTTACACTGGTCACTGGGTTGAAATAACAAAATGTTTTTTACTTTTTTAACTTACAATCACAACTGTCAAAATACAAGAAAGATACGGAATATTTGTAAATATTAATCATATAACTTGCATAACATTAGGTAACTAAAATCTTCAGTTGTAATCTTTAATCAAAAAGTCAAGAGACTCCATATAAAGTAACAATTTATTTAAAATAATGAAATTGTTGGTTAGCACTTTTTAAAACTTAAAACATATATGAATTTGTCAAGTGTCTGGAAAAACTCTCTTCATCTAGTTCACCGCTTCTATGACATTTACAGTTATTTATTTGTTTATTTCAAGTCTTTATATGTTTTCTGTGGTTAAGGATTAGTGCAAGGTCGAACAATAATGAAAAAACAAAATAATCAAATTAATGTTGAAATAATGCATGTCCTTTTTTTGGTAATACGATAAAACCCTTTTTTTTTTTTGACAAAAAAAAAGGTTGTGAAAAAGTACTGAAAGTAATACATTTAAATAGATATTTGCATGTTCTTCACATCATGTTATATGCAAACCTGCATTGAGCACGTTTCACTTTCATTTTTATTTCAAGTGAGTCTCTTTAATCTCATGGTATGGAAACACTGCCAGATATGTCACTTTCTTTTTTTCTCCATTCAAACATCCGTTTCCGCTTCACAGATACAGACTGTTCTGAGCAAATAATTTCACAATAAGATTAAAGAGAGACTTACTATAAAAAAAATGCACACATGCAAAATATTTACCTTTGTTTATCTGAAGGTGAAAATATAAATATACAAATATACAATTACTCTTTCGAAGTGAACATAAATGGAACGTTTGAACCCAAGTTCAACTATTAATTTTTCTGCAGCTTCTGAAGGATCTGTATTTTTTTTAGACAATTTTTTTTTTAAGACAAAAGTAGTTTAAAGCTTTTAAAGTAATCTGAGGGCATATAGTTTTGGTTAAGGAAGAGAGTAACAATTTAATCTGTCAATTTACGGGAAAAGCAGAACTGGAGCCGCATTTGTGACCGATCGTTTCGCTAGATAAGACCCTTATTTCTCGTCTGGTATGGTTTAAAGCCATTTGAAGCTGCACTGAAACTGTAATTTTGACCTTCAACTGTTCGAGGCCAATTGAAGTCCACTATAAGGAGAATAATCCTGGAATGTTTTCATCAAAAATCTTAATTTCTTTTTGAATGAAGAAAGAAGGACATGGACAACTTGGATGACATGGGGGTGAGTAAATTATCAGAAAAATCTTTACTTGAAAATGAACTAATCCTTGAATAGCTGGTCTTGTTAGGAAATGGCCTTTCACTGTTTGGTTTTTATAAGTGGCTCATTTGATAGTTGTCATTATGTTCCCCCTGGTGTGGCAGTGGCAGTAGCTTTTGCAATTCCTGCATCATTGAAGAAGAGCCCATTGTAGTAGAACTCCCTGACCCTTGCTGTCCCTGTCCCGCTGTAGCAGAACTGTCTAATTGCCATCCCACTGTAGCAGAACTCCCTGACGCTTGTTGTTTCTGTCCCGCTGTAGCAGAACTCCTTGACTCTTGCTGTCCCGTTGTACCAGAACTCCCTGGCACTTGCTGTTCCAGTCCCATTGCAGTAGGACCTATTGGACACAGGAAATTCCTAAATGTTAAAATTGCTTTAAATACAGCATAATAATTTTAAGGGAATTTATTAGGGAAACAAAACTTTGCAAATGCTTTAAGACCCTAAAAATACACAGAATTTATTTATTTCTAATTTTTATTTATTTATTTATTTTTTCAGATTTTTTACAATTTTTTTTTTTTTGAAAGAGATATAACCATTAAAAAAATACAAGTTTTGTGTTCGGGTCATCTTGTGTTCATTAACATTAGGTGTCAAAAAACAATTTTGTGAAATTATCTAGGAATTTATATTAGTGTCAAAAACTTACAATATATAAAATATATTTAGCCTTTTCCCCATATCTCACACACTTTTGGGACTGAATTTTGTTGATAAACATGAATTTGTACACCTATTGATATAATGATATATTCAGTTTATTTATTTATTTACTTATTTTTTATGCAAAAATAGTATACAGATTTTGAATGCATTATATGGGTTACATTTATTGCCAAACAAAATAACATTTATAAACCACATCAGTAAAACTCAAAAAATCTAAATCAATTTATGGACTTTTTAAATATTTATTCACTTCTGTTTAACATAATATCTGTGCCTCTGCAGAGCTGGAAGTATGAGGCAAAGAATAAAGCATCACAGAGTTTAATTCCCCACTCTTGAAATTGTCTCCTACCTTGTTCCTCACTCTGTGTCTGTGCTGTTCTTCTGCAGCAGGATGACAGTCGATTTTGGCAGCAGTCACATTTCCCACTTATGTGGCAGTCAAAAATAATCACTAAGATTATTGTAAATACACTGAAGAAAAAGCTTATAAAATAACCTGAAACCTGAAAGAATCAATACATAAAGAAAAAAAAAAGAAAAAAAGATATTATTAGGTAGATCAGTTTATGATAGTTAAGGTTTGTTGTTACTTTAAATGTTTGGAGAATCTATTTGCAGGTGTAAATAGTACCTGCTACACAGTGTAGCTATCATCTGCCTTAAACAGTTTACATTTAAAAATGAAAATGCTGTCATCATATACTCAATCTTCATGTTGTTCTAAAACTGTATGACCTTCTTTCTTTTATGTAACATAAAATATTTTGCGAAAAGTTTGCTTTTTTTCTCAGTTAAATGGAAGTCAATGGTTCCCAACATTATTCAAAATATATTCTTTTGTGTTTCACAGAAGAATGAAAGTCATGCAGGTTTGAAAAGACATGAAGATTTATAAATTATGAATTTTCATTTTTATGTGAATTATCCCTTTAAATTATTTATAAGCACAGAATGGGAGCAAGAGAGAAAAAGTAATTTATATTACATTATGGCATTAAGATAACAGGAAAAGCTCAGTATATGATATTTACCCGTGATTGATGAATATACATGCGAATCAAATCTTGAAGCTCTGTCTCACTTTGCATCCCTTTAGTAGGTTTACACCAAGACCTGTTGAGCTCAACATCAAACACATAAACTCCCTTCCAGTCTGTCATGGCACAGGCAATATAATCACCATCAAGTAACAAGATGATGAACCACATTAAAGATGGCACCATACAATGTGCAAGAGCTTTAGGCCAGTTCTGCCGAGTATCATCTTTCACTCCTTGAGAACAATTAAACCAATCATGTCTAAAAGGTCTAAGAAGAACATACATTAAAGCAAAAATAAAAAAAGTAGGCCCAATAAAGATGGATGCTGTTAGCCATGCATTCAGATCATGTCTACAAGGGCATGCAAAAACATGTATTTCCATCAACTCCTCAAATCCAATTAAAGAAAGACTCAGTGGGAAAGAGCTGAAAACAGCAGTTTGTTGTAGAAAGTCATGTATTTTCCTGAAAAACAGTGTCATCTTCTGAGGGGGGTTTGATGATGCTTTTGACTGCTCCTCTCTCTTATGGTCTGTGGAAATATCTGGAGTCCGGTTCATGAGATCTTTAAATGGTGGAAAAATTTCCTTAAATGAAGAAGAATATAATTTTATCAGTAATCGAATCATACAGTTCTGGGCACAAATATAAGCTCCAAAAAGTAGCTATTTGCAAAGTATACATATTTTTGCAAAAGTACCTGCTTTATAATAAATTAATAAACATTTATCTGACATACAGATGCAAGAAAAAGTTTGTGAGCCCTTTGGAATTATGTATATTTTTGCATTTTTTAGTCTGCATTGTAAATGATTACTCTGTCTTAAATACAAATGTGAAAACTGTTTGTGTTATTAGTTTAGTCAGAATGTATTTAAAGTTTTTTTTATATATATATATATATATATAGTTAATGACTTACTCTTGTTTTGGCTTGTCTTTTCTGTTGCGACGTGGCGTGCATCATTCTGCACTGACATTTGAAGGTGGCTGTGCAGCACCTTTAAACAGGAAAGAAAACTGCTTTTCTCAGCAACAAGCTCTCAGGGGAAAAAAGCCACAACAAATGTGAAGAAAAAAAAAAAAAACATTAGTGTGTTTTCTCTCTTGCAGACTGAAATAAAATACAAAAACATACACATGTCAGTAAAATGTGCTCTTCCTCAGCACTTTCATAATTTTTCCTTTGCTTTTGTTACTTTGAATGTATAAAGACAGAGAATTATTTGGGACAAAGAGAGGAAATAGAATCACAGCCCACAATCAAACCTGCATCTCTTGTATGAGCATATGTAATATTTTATGTCTGTCTTGAGTCTCATCATCAAACTGCAATGCTTATCAGGGTTTTGAGTATTGATACTTTTCATTGAGCACAACATGCAATTATATGCATATAGTTACAGCCATAAATGTAAGAAAATACAACATTTCCACGTCTTAAAGGAATATTCCAAGTTCAACTCAATTGACAGTATATGTGCATTTGTACAATACTGATCACCACAAAAATGAATCTCAACTTTCCCTCTCATTGATTTTAAAAATTACAAACATGGAGGCGACAGTGAGGCACTTACTATGGAAGTGAATGGGGCCAATTTTTGGAGGATTTAAAAGCAGAAATGTGAAGTTTATAATTTCATAAAAGCACTTACATTGATTTTCATATTAAAACTTCTTTATCATTCAGTTCGTAAAGCTATTTAAATGATTTTTACTGTCATTTTAGGGATTATGACATTGGCGAAGCTGTAAAATTAGATAAAATATACACAGAAAAGATTGGTGTTTTTTCTACTCTAAAATCATCAATCTTGTGACTATACTGTAACATTGAGTATTTTAACATTTATGGATTGGCCCTGTTCACTACCATTGTAAGCGCCTCATTGAACAAATGACTCGATTAATTAGTCAATCACATATTAGCAAATGAAATGGACAGGAACACTGTAAACCACTCAAAATAATACCTCAAAATCACGTTCATATTCACTCATAAAGGTGAAAAATGCACCATGAGATGCACAAATGAGATGTCTGGCCATGTCTGTGATCAAATCTCGCTATTAGCATCTTGTTGTAAGTGTGCAACACAGTGAACATGAGAAACGTTTGCACTGTATCCACAGTGCAATTAACCACACATCCTGTTATTGCATGACAACACTGGTTCACACAGAAATGGTCCAAACCTTTATGTTTATTTGTGAAAGTCTATAATCCAAACAGAGTGTATAACACACGGATGTTTGACTGTCTCTGACTTTTCTGGCTTTGTATTTCAGGTGGTGTCCTTGGGCATCATTTATAAAACGAGAGTCAGAGTACTGCAGGTACTGTATTTGTAAATCTAAGCAATTCTTGCCGCTCACCGTTCTCAAGTAAAAGATTTGGACATTGCCTGGTGCTCTTTTATATGTTAATAGAAATAATTAGGTGCCATTTACAAGGTGGAAACCTGAAACGTTTCAGCTATGCACAATATCAAGATCATTTGTGATTTATAGATTTCACATCTGGAAGTTTTTGTGTGTAAGTTTGTTTCTCTGGATATTTTCGGTGCAACATTTTAAAATGAGGCCCCTGGTGCTGTCAGGCCACTTATAGCAATCATTGTTTCCTCAGCAGTTTTATTTTCACCTTTTTTAGCAGTCATATATTATCACACCAAGTACTGAAAGGCAGAAGGCATTCGAGGCAACAGTTAGACTATAACCAGGCTATGAAAACTTAAATATAACAAATCTGTTAACTACGCAATGCAATTAATTCATCCTGAACTAATCTTTCAGTTTTTAAGAAATGTATTAATGTTTGAAAATCATCTTTTATTACATTGTTAGAATGTTGATTATCCAAATGAAGAGTAAGAATAATACTAGATATGTACATTTTCTGAAGAAAATGTGAGTGGTGCTTGTTGTGTGCAACTACACTGCCCCCTACACTGCCTCGAGTCAAAAAACCTCACCCCATGTCTCTACAAAATTCTGAGAGGGATATGAGTGTTGTTTTAGCAAGAGATAATGTTAAAACATTTTAGGCCACTTCACCACCAGCTTGGCTTTGTGAGGCGGATCTCCTGGCTGCACCTCGGTCCTCCAGGCCCATGTCTCCACCTCGGTCAGTTAGTCCTTTGGCTCCACCCTGGCTCTGTGCTCCCTCAGCTCTGCCGTGGTCTGCCATCACTAAGGATCAACCGAGCTCCCTCATCCCTCTGGCTCTACTTTGGTCTCTCGTCAACCTTCCGGCTGCGCCTCAGCCCTCCACCCCTTCAGCTCCACTGGGCTCCTCCTTTCCTCCGGCTCCACCTTGGTCCTCACCCCCTCCAGTTTCACCCCCCTCTGCCAGGCCCTCGTCTTTGGCATCGGCTTGGACTTCCGGGCCTGCAATGTTGCCCCAGGCTGGGTCTCTGAGGCCTCACTGTGATCTCCACCTCGCCCAGCTCCACCTCTGTTGATTGGCCCCAAGGCTCTATACAGGAGACCCATCAGGACTCCGCCTTGGCTCCTCTCTGCATCAGCCCTGCCATGTTGGTGCCCTCAGCCTTTTCTTACTGTTTCTTGTCCTTTGCCTGCTCTTCTTTGTGCTGCTCCAAAGCCCCCTCCATCATTTACGGTCCGAGGACGCACCTTGCGGGAGGGGGGTGGGAGGGGTGTATTGTCAAAGTTATGTTAAGTTTCATTGTGTTTTTGTTCATGTGTTTTGGTTTCTTGTATATGCTTTCAGTGTAGCATTCTCCTTACCTTTGTTAGTTTTCTTTGGTTACTCAGGAGTTAATGATTGTGTTAAATGCTGTGGGTAAATTCCCAAGTTGTGTTCATTTTTAAACTACACATAGATATGTGTAAAAGAGGTTCATTTTTTCTACACATTTTTAGTTAATATTGACACAAAATGTGTAAATTAGAGTGTTACACATAAGTTGTGTAATTTTACTACACATTCCTTCTAAGAGTGTACAGAGATGGCTGTCAGGTCGGACACTTGGTGCTTTCCGTAGTGTGCTGAACCAACGTCATTCATGGCAGACCATGCAATTTTTGTGTTGACTGTTGCCAAAGAAGTGGATACGATTGAAATTCCCATGTTTTGAATATCAGATATTCAATATCAAGTTTGGTTAAATACAGGAACTTGTCCAAGAAAAAAACACACAACACACGTTGTCCTTGTCATCACAGAATCTGACCAATGAGAATAAAGTGTGTCGTCATCAAGGTCTTCACAGCTGATTTTGAGCAACGTAATGCTCTCGCGGTACTTTGATGGCACATGTGATCGTAAGGCGGATGCTGTGCCGATCAAAGTCTGACAAATTTTCTAACCAGAATGCACTGCTTTTGTCGGGCGGCAGCCGATCTTTGCGGCAGCATGAAGTTGAACAAGCCTACGGATGCCCTTTGTTGGTAAGGAATTGTAAGATGGCCGCTTGAACACTTTTGGTGGCTTCATTGCCTGCTGGCAAATTAGAATGCAATTAACAATCCAGTCATTTTAATCAGTGGTTTACCTTCTTTTCAGCACAATGGTAACCACAACAACTTCAACATTACAGAAACTCAACAGCATTAAACACTAACAGGTCTTTCCCTTCACTAAAAAACACATAAAATATCACTTAATTTCAACATTTATTCTCCTTATCCAGTCCACTGCAAAGAATGCTGGGAACTAAAAATTCACTGTCCGATTTTCAAAGTTTTCAAGTTACTACGTTTTTTTTTTTGTTTTTTTTTGTCAATTAACAGATATTTGAATTCAAATTACCCACAATATTTAGTTAATGTAATGATCAACATTATGTCAACAGAACTCAACAAAATAATGTTTGTAACATAAAAGGTTTAATTAAATCAATAAATACACTGGACATTTGTAAATATTAAAATTACATTTTATTGTAGCATAATCACTTCCAAATCATTCAGGTAATTAAATCTTACACACTTGTGATCAGACGAGTTAATTGCCCAATATCCATAGCACTCAGAAATAGCATAAAAATGTATTATTACCAACAAACATAAGCATGAGTTTATATATTGAAGAGACTTATACGAGATTTATAGATCATGAGACCTTTGATACATTTGTCCATTTCATTTCTGCAATACTATATGTGCCTTGCAGACAGAGAGACACTAGCAGGAATTTTATGAAAGTATACTTTTTTTGCAAGATCACAAAAATAATTTTTTATATTTAAATGTTAATGTTTTTGAACAACATCTAAGACTAGGCATTGACAGACAGATCTTATTCTTAGTACTCGTTTTACAGGTCAGTCTGCATTATCGCTGGAGGGTGAATCAATCGCTGCTGGATCATTGAAATCCATAAGAGGCATGTTTGCTGGTTCATTCACTGCTTCATTCTGTGTTTCTGGACCTTGTTTTCTGCAGAGCTTTAATAGTTTTTGGGGGCAGCAATCACATTTTTCACTGATGCAACACTCAAAAATACACACTGTGGTAACCAGCACACCACTGAAGACAGCGAGCACGACATAAGACATAAACTGAAAAAAAGAAAAAAATCATTTAACTGTATATTGTGTACTTATAGAGACATACTCATTAAATCCACAAAGCTGCCAGCTCATGATATGTTGGTTGAAGTTTGTTATGGGTTTAATTAATTAATAAAAGTAGGAAAAAGGTGAAATAAGGATTTCGTTGTTTAGAGGGACAGGAAAAAAGTACTTTCCTTTTCCTCTTTGACATTGTGACGTTGAGAAAGAACTAATTTAATATTCCTGTAATGATATTACAATAACAGAACAAGCTCATATACAGTATATGATATTTACCTGAGACTGGTGAATATATTTGTTAATCAGATCTCGTAGCTCCGTCTCATTTCGCATCCCTTCAGTAGGTTTACACCAAGACCTGTTGAGCTCCTTATCTAACACATAAACTCCCTTCCAGTCTGTCATGGCACAAGCAACATAATCACCATCAAGTAACAAGATGAAGATCCACATTATAGGTGGAATCAAACAAGAAGCGAGAGCTTTTGGCCAGTTCTGCTTAGTATCATCATTTGCTCCTGTAAAACAACAAAACCATTCATGCCGAAAGGGCCTTAAAAGGAGACACATTAAAGCAAAAATAAAAAGAGCAGGTCCGATGAAGATGGACTCTGTTAGTTTTACATTCAGATTGTCTGAGCATGGACATGAAAATTGGAATTCAATCAACTCCTCCAATCCAAATAACAAAGCACTCAGTGGAAAAGTGATGAAAACACCAGTTTGCTTCAGAAATAAAAGTAATGTCTCTAAATAACTGCACTGCCCAGGCATCTTCTGACAGAGGTTTGATGAGGCTTTTGGCTGTTTCTGTGTTTCTTGTGGTCCAGTTCACAAAATCTTTATAAGGTGCAGATCCCTTTCAATGAAGAACATAAAAATTACTATTCATATCTGTAGAATTACATCATTCATTACTGAATACACAAACACTTTGAAGAGCATAAAGAATAAAATTAATCTGAATGTGGGTTTTTATGAGTGTTAACCTTTTTTATTTTCAGAAATGAAAAGATCAAACTTATTACACTTACCTGTAACGGTAATCTTGAGAATCTTGTGAGTCTGAATTTGTTTTGTTCAGCAATCCAAGGTGTTCAAACCAAAACTTGTTCAGAGAAAACACTGATAATATTTTACACTTCACGTATTAGTGCATCAACAAGCAAAGAATTCAATTAAAAACTGCCCAATGGAAAAGACTGAAGACACCATTTATGATCAGCAGGTCCTGTAATCGGTTTAGAAGGATTTTCAGTAAAGATCACCTGCACGTACTGCACAAAACTGGCAAATGTTTAATGCCACTCCTGTTTCTTATAACTGTAGTCTAAATGTCTGCATACCATCAACATTACCATTACATACTTTTCGTTTCTACTTTATAAAGAGTAAGAGAAAGACAGGTTTTTCATTCTGCCCATTCTTTTAGAACTCATACATCAGTTTTTGCGCAATGGTGCTTTCTGGTTTTGGTTTTTCTTTAAAGTCATGATCAAAATATGGTGACAAACCTGTCCCTTGACTTTTCAGTCATGATGTCAAATAGCCAAGAGACTTCATCTAAAAGGGTTCATTTTATAATAAACTCAATTTATTCAAAAACTATCTAAATCTATATTGCTTCACACTTTTTAAAAATAAATAAATAAATGAAATGTTCATGTGTCTTGAAAAACTGTTGTCTCCTTCATCTTCCACATATATGACCAACGTGATCTCATGAGAATGTGTATTTTTAGGTAAAGTGTGGTTGTACCACACATACATTTACTTATGTTTTCATACACAAAAAAAACTTACAATATTGACATATTTATAGCACTAAAACGTAAAATACTTACATAATGACAGCAATAAAACGTAAATTATTTATGTATCCAAGTGAATGTGTATGAATTCTCTTGTGGTATTAATGTTTTGATTCTGTTGTATTCAATTGTCACGTCAATACATGTTTTAGTCGCATTTATTAAATGCAGTTTACTCATCTTAATATGAAATTTCTGTTCGTGACTTGTGCTGCAAACACGTTTCGGAGGATTACATAATGTTAAACAAGACTACACTTTAAAACTACATTTTTTAAAACTACACTTTAGGTGATGCTATTTCATGCATTCTGACTTATTTACACTGTTAAAGATTTGAATTCTCATGTTAAACATGGTCAAAGTTTCAAAACACGAGTTGGACGTATGACGGAGTGTTTCTGTGCCAAATATACTACTTCCAGTTGTGGACATGTTTCTCCGAATTTACTACCGAATTTTTTATTATGGCCTGTATCACGTCATAAACGGTGGAATTCCTTGTATAGGCACTTCTCCCTAATAAGCGTGCACACACACATCGCCCACCAATACGCTTCGTTCGGGATACGGAAGTCGAGGTTCTTCAACAATGGCTGTGTCCCAATTCAGGGGCTTGCACCCTTTGAAGGCTGCATATATCATCGAAGCAGTCTCATTTAAGAAAAATAACCGTTAGATTGCATAGTAAGAAAGAAATGACAATGTATGCACTGTAAAAAATGAATGTGATTTTAACGGTAAAATATTGTAAAAACGCTACGAAAAAATTGTAAATGGGTTAACAGTAAGTTCCAGTACTATATACAGGGAAAAACTGTAAAAGCTATTACCAGACATTTTATGTAATTTTCACAGTAAAATGCTGTAAATTTTACAATTTTTAGAAGTAAAAAAGAACAAATCAATGTATAATTTACAGTCGAAAACTGTAAACTGATATTCCCACAATTCCCTGTGTGTCACTCCACATTTGAAAGTATTTTGTTTAAATAATCATGTTTCTTAATAGTTTTTGTTATCAGTTATGTACATTAGAGTTTTATGTTACTTCTTCTGTTGTTTAATGAATGTTTATTGCATTACTTAAGTGTTGTGGGTTACCATGATGGTGTTTTGCGTTTTGCACTCTGTGCACCTTCTTTATATTAGTATATACTTCAGCTCGTGTAAAAGCTATTTGTGATGAACTCTGATTCTTCATGTGGCTTTGTCATTTACCACCTGCATTATAATGGTGGTTGTCAGTATATGTTAAAGTTACAAAACAGATTTTAATAGTAGTGTGCATTGTTTTATTGCATTGAATTTATTGGTTTACATTCAAATTTTCTTGTTTGTAAATTACAGTTTTATACTGTAAAATTTACAGTTTGTTCTGTAAATGTGTTTACAGTTTTTTTTTTTTGTATTTTTTACAAAATTATTCTGGCAAAAATTATTTTGTAAAAACTACGGAATTTTATTTACAGTGTGTATATTCTCACAATGAATATCAGTCAATTTTATTATGGTTACTTTTCTTAAATATGACATCCTTGATGACCTATGCAGCCTTCAAATGCGACCTCCAGAGGACGTAGCCTCCGAAATGAGCCGCAGCTCCTGTCAACAAAGGAGTGTGTTTTTGGTTGTAAAGGAAAGATTACCTTTTTCAGCTTCCCAAAGAGCCCAGCGTTAAGGGAACAGTGGATGAAGTTTGTTTTTCCGGGGCAGCAACGGAGTTGTGCACGTATGTTTCTTTGTTCCCGGGATTTCGGTGATGAATACTTTGTAAACAAGTCCCAGGTCGGCGCTGGATTTGCAGATCGCGGGTGGTGAGTAAAGCTGCATCAGATGTCTGTGTTTTGTTGGCAATGGGTGCGCAAGTGCATAAAATGTAAACAACACAAACATTTCTGTTCCCTTTTTATTTATAATGATGTCACAGCTTGCAGACGATCTCTACTCAAAAGCTGCACGCTCTCGTGACTCTTTAGCTCTGCCCACAGCACTGACGGCAGGCACGCCTCCAGGAGCTCGGCTTTTTTCGGAAAGACTCGGTACAGTGTATCTATCTTTTATAAATATGATAAATCTAAAGACTTTTCAGAGATATGAAGGATGCAATATTACTCTATATGTACTCAAGATTAACATGAGATTGTTAATCTCATGTTAATCTTGAGTACATATAGTACTCAAGATTACCCCTTTAAAATGATGTCCTGAGACACTATGGGGACACTATGGGGGAACACCTCCGTGGGACTGGTATCTGAATCAACTGTAAAATCACGGTAATCTTATTGGAGCTGCCTTTAGTGTACATATGAAGTATCCCTCGGTCAAAATCGAGGAAGCGAGGGTCTGTCCATATAAACTTCCCTCATCCACTTCACTAAAGCCACGATCATACAGCAGCAGAATACAGTTGTCAGTCCTGTATTTGAGTCCTTAATACGGTTACGTTCATACACAGTACGGTTATTTATGGGAGTGACAACCGCATTCTATAACCGAACACACACCCGTAAATTTTCAGGACTCACAACTGCATTCTCAGAAATTCCGCGCTGTGTGAAGGGAACAGGACTGGACAACTAGTGTCACGTCATACAGTGCGAGAGAGCCGCTCTTCTAAGGTGTTTTGTGTGTGGTTTCACTTTCAGTAACTTGCAGCGACAGAGATATGAGCTGTGCGTCATATTTAGGAGTTAAATCCAGTCACTGTTCTTCACCGGAGTGGCTCCCGTCAGTTTTGTGTTTCTTTTCGGACGTGACACGCGAGTGCAGTGGAAAAAGTGGAGTGGATTGCAGCCCAGGTTTGTTTGAAGCGCGCTGTTCAAATCAATGTGTTAAATCAAACGTTTCAAGCTGTGTGCACATCAATAAAACAGCTGTCAAGTAACGTTAAATTTACCTCCGAAAAGCCATTCAATGTCCTTAAACTCGTTAATCAGTGAGGGGGAAAATGCGTTTTGCATGAATAACTATAGGCCTATTGCATATTCACTATATTTTTCATTTTTAAATAAGTTTATACAAGCTAGTTGTCAATTATTTATAGTTTACAACATTAGTTGAGATTATTTTTCCTTGAAAAAATATCATGTACGTGTATTTATCCAAATGAATCTAATTGAATCTAGATCAGAATCAAATGGGAACCTTATGAATTGAAATCAGTTCAAATTTTGAAACGTGTCAAATACTCAGCCCTAATTAAAACACAGTATAAGTCTTTGTACCATGTAAACCTAATGAAATTTTATTTTTAGGATCATATTGCTCCTTGACAAAAAACTAAACTGGTTTATGGACCGGATGAAATTCATTGCATGCTCTCTCTTGCAGATTGCCATCAGATACAGGTGAGTTTCATGGAAATAAATGAAAATGATTAAGTGTCAGTTTGTATCGATACATGTAAAACTATTAATATGCCTGTGGTTTTAAATGTTGCAGTTTTCATTGCTTTTTTGCATTTGAATATTGCAACATATTGGTTCAGTGAACTTTTTTTTTTTTAGCAGATGGCAATTCTACTGGGCCTTCCTTACTTCATGAAGGAGAACCAGGAAGAGGTAAGGTAAAACTTTTTTTTTTTTTCTTTAATCCTATATGGTTTTGCATCCTGGGACATGCAGAATCTATTTGCACTTTATTTACATGCAATTCAGTCACTATCCTGTGTGTTTAGCATCGCAGAGAAGCTTGGTTTGTATTAAATGCCAACAAATGAGAAGCTTTAGGAACTCCCTGCAGTGTTCAACCAAAATAAGAGTTTGCTGGTTTAATGTTTGAATATATAGAAATTTAGATGTCATAATTTTCTAGAATGATTAATTCTTTTCAAATAGAGCTATTTAAGTATTCTGGTAAAAAAAGAAGAAAAAAAAAAGAAAAACGAGCAGGACGTCAATAAACGTCAATAAATAGCTTTTAAATAATGTCACATTTAACTCAGAAAAGATATTCTATGTCCAAAAATTCATTAGTCAGCAAGAAAAATTAACTCTAGAGAAGAACATTCACTATATTGTATAGTTATTGTATTTTACTTTACCTGTTCTTCAGTATTTAACCCTCTGGTCCTCTTCGTTCAGGAGTCACACTTGGCTCCTTTATGGTCAAAAATGACTGAAGTCTTGAAATGTAACTTTTTTTTTTTTTTCAGAAAAAACAATGTAATATATTTTTGTTCAATAATATTTTCTGATTACTTTTTCAAATTTTGAGGGTATTTTATGATACTATGCAATATTTATAAAAATTTTATTAGCTATTTTTCCCCATTGAAAATAATACACAATTTTTTTTCTAATATATTTTTAAATTATTTTTCAATTCAAGCAGTATTCCATGTTAAAATGGAGACAAGGCATTTAAAATACAATTTTTGAAGGTAGATTAGTGCCATCTGGTGGGAGTAAAAAAAGAACTTATGTAATGCCATGATGTAAACTATATTCCTATATAGTTCTATATAAAGTGGCTTATAAATTCTGTAGTGATTTTTAGACATAAATACTTTTTTTTTATTAAGCTGTGGATTTAGATTTATACTTGGACATTCTCAAAGACTACTTTTTGTCAAAGTTTAGATTTTTTTTTTTAGGGATGCACTGGTACGATACTGATATCGGTATCGGCCCGATACCAAGCTCATGTACTTGTACTTGTACTCATAAAAATACCCCCAATACCAAAGACCAATACCTCATGTGACGTAACTGACAGAATTTTCCGTGCACAGAGACACCGACGGCAGCAGCAGAAACAATGTCAGCCTCAGGGGTGTGGAAATACTTCAAAATTAATGATGACAACCCACACATTGCAAACTGCATGCTTTGTTCTGCATTAATATCAAGAGTAGGGTACGAAACAAAGGCTGTGAAGAACGTCCTTAGCTTAATTCTTATGAACAGTCCTCCAGCAGTTATAGTGTTGCTTACCCATTTAACAGTACACTGTTATATTTCACTGTACACTTTCGGTTGTGTTTACATTGGTTCACAGTGTTATGTTATAAACATTTGTAAATATCGGTACTCGTACTCTGTCCTTAAAAAATAGTATCGGTGCATCCCTATTTTTTTGTTTGTTTGTTTGTTTGTTTGAAATGTATTTCAAGTGTCAGTTTTTGCATTATTTTTACTACAGTCAAACCTGAACACAGAGGAAGACATGTTGTTCCACACAAAATCAAAATTCAATAAAAATTAAAAAAAAAAAAAAAAATGAATAGGTAGGCCTATGCTTTATCACAGCTTAATAATTCTGGGACTGATCTGATTTCAGCCTCTTATTTGAGTTTTTGACTCAATTTTACCATATTGTTACAGCCACACCAGTTCATTTGTGTGTATAATAGTGTGTTGTGTGTGTTTGAGTGGGTGTGTCTTTTTTACTGCTTTATGGCTGAATTGTTGATTTTATTTCACACATTTGTAATAATTTGCTCTGCAGTCACGCTAGTTCATATATACGTGTGTGGGTGGGGGGTGGTTGTGTCTATTTTGCACTTATGACATTTTAGAGCCAAGTGTGACTATTTTTTTCATGACCCTTTAACATATCCGAATCATGTCCATGATTTTTTTTGTGTTCACACAAGTTACTTGTAGTAACTTGACAAATAGATTGTATCAATTACATTGTTGTGCCACTAGGTTAAAAATTAAAATTAAGATATATTTAATGCATGAGTTACAGGCATGCAAACTTGGGGCAAAAAAACACAAGTGATTTTGCCATTTTTGAACTGTAACTGTTGGCATATAATGCAACAAAGATTGCTAAAGTCAACAGATTTTACTAATAGACCTTTCCAATCTCTGTGTAAAAATAAAATATTGATGCCATCTTTCTAAAGTCATTTTTAGCCCCCTGTAAGTTGGTTCCGAATTTTATGTGAAAATTGTCATTTTGACCCCCTCTACAAAATAGTGGATTACTCAGAAAATATGCATCCATGACTTTTAATATTTTGCCATTCTTTTCCATTTATGTATTTCTTTCACCAGACAAAAAATTATCAACATTTTTAGCCAGGGACCTCTGGTTGTTACAGAATGACCCATTATAGATTATAGAAGATTTTACATTTAAATGCATTTGAAAAGTCATTGAAAGTTAAACAACAAAAAAAAAATAATAATAATAATAATAAAATAAAAAATAACAAACATCTTTTCAACTAGAGTCCCCCCAGTGAATCTCAGCCATTTCCAGCCCTGCCTACAGTGCAGTAAAGCACACATCCTGTTATTGCAAAGAAACAAGACAACATACATCACAACAGAAATTAAAGTTGTTCCTTAATGAAAGTCTAAATCTGTCTCCATTATGACAGTTTATAACCCTTGTCTTTTACTGATGTACTTCCACTTCCGAGCCGCTGAGCGATGTTTGTTGTGTTGGTTCATCCTGTTGCTCCAAAGTTCTGCTCTTACAGTCGCTACAAATGACGACAATCAAGACGGAAATGCAGATAACTGACAGTAAAGCTAAAGCTGAAAGCTAAAAAAAAAAAAAAAAAAAAAAAAAAAGATAAAAACGATTATACAGTGATAGGATGGAATAACAGTACTGATATTCATCAAAAATGCATTCTTTTCCATTTTTTTTTTTTTTTTTTCAATTATTAGTTTTAAAACTAAAAACATGTTTTAATAGATAATTTAATCTTTAGCTATTATAATATTGGCAATTTTTAGGAAATGTAATTAAAGTTTAAAAATCGTCTTGTATTACATAGAATGTTGGTCATCATGATCATTTGCATACTGAACTGTGATTGGTCTTCTTTCTTGAATCGTTTGCATACCAAATTGTGATTGGTCTTTTCTTTCTTCCATTTAAATTACAAATGACATTAAATTACAAAAGTTACATTAACATTCTTTTGCTTGTGCTGGTATTTCCTTCTGAGCCTGCGAATGTATCTAAAAACTTTTATTTAGGCTATGTTTCTAATAAAAACTAAAGCAGCCAATGTCATGTCTTTCAGTAAGTTTAAGTGGGAGTTAATATGTAAAAGCGGTAAATATAAATGAATAAATAACATGATTTGTCATGATTTATACAACATCACTGTGTTGTAATGGTGTGTTAACACATTAATATAGGCCTACCTATATTGAAGGCTTCGTTTAAAAACTGTACAGTACTCACCCTCGAGAAGAAAGTGATTTTTTCTGTCAGTTCTCGCAGGTCTGTTGCGTTCACTCTGGTATCTTTCACTCCGGTGGGTTTGCACCATTTAATCTGGAGTTCTTCATCCAAGACGTAATCTCCTTCCCAGTGTGCCATGCCACAAGCAACATATTCACCCTCGAACAACAACAGAAACATCCACAATGAAGGTGGAATCAGACAAAATAAAAAAAGTTCTGCAGAATTCTGCGATTTACGTCTGCAAGGTCTTCGAATGAACATCAGCACAGTCAGAGCCAGAAGAGCAGGTCCAAAAAAGATGAAGCTGATCAGTGTCATGTTAAGGCCTGGGGTGCATGGGCACGAAAACTCCCGATCCATTAAGAATTCCAATCCGATTAATATCACGGTGAATGGGAAAGTGCCAAATCCAGGATTTTTTCCTAGCGGTTTTCCAAGATTGTTCACAAATTGCTCTGGTAACATCTTCACCATTGTATGGATAACTTTGATGTGAGACTTTCCACACCTCTTTTATCCTGTTACAAGGAAAATGCATCCGCTACTCTTGCACTGGAAATAATAGTGTAGCAAACCAGTTAAACAAGGAAGATAACATCAATAATTCTACACGCAACATAAAGAAGCCTTTGTTTGTTGATTTGCAAGTTATGCAAGTGTGTACATTTCAATTACAACTAAAATGCATTTAAAATGGCAAGAAAAAACATTTTATTTCATAGTTCTTGGTCCAAAAACACATTAGGTATATCAATATGTGTCAAAGACTAATTTCCTTCATTTCCCTTTATACAATAGCAACCTGTATGATTGCGCAGTGCAATATCAAGCTATTTCATTTTAGAATTAAAAACACTTCAGTTGTAGCTCAAAGTGAAGACGGACCAATATACTGCGTACATCATTTTGTATAAAATGTCTACATTTAATACATTTCCAGAAAATACAAGCAAACTGGACGTACAAATCAACTATAAAATTATAAAAACTTTTTTCTCCTCCTATAGTTGTGTACATTTGCACAGAGAATGTGTTTTTTCATCAAACATGGCATTACAAGAGTCCCACGCATGTCTTTTCACAACCAGTGAGTGAAGGTGAGTGACATAAAATCCTTTTTTTAGTCCTTGTAAGTGCTCAAAGATATGTTTTGCAATATGCAAATTAAATATTTTAACATGTTCAAGTTGTACAGTTGCAAAAAACAAAAAAACAAAACCCATCCTGGGTTGGTTTCACTTTCGCTTTTTAACTGCATATTTGAAGCATCTGGTCAACTTAAAGATAAACATCAATGATAAATATCAAAAATAAAATCTGTGATGAGCATATGATGCATTTATTAAACAGGTGTCTCTTTTTTTCTAATACTGCTAAATGTAAGAGGCAACTTGGGAATATCTAGGCATTGGCGATCATACCACCAACAGGAAAACATATACATAGTGTGTACGTAAATAAACCTATATAAAATTCTCTTTAAATGTATATAAAGCCTTTTGAGATTGAGCAGCTTTTTCGTTTCATTTTTTTGTATTTGTGTAGTGCATTTACAATGTCACAAAGCAAAGGAAAACACTGCATTTGTCATTTATAAAAAGACATTTTGGTTGCAACAGAAAAAAAAAAAAATGTAAAAAGAAAATTGGCACATATATGTGAGACGCAAAGTGAGATGATTTAACCTGACTGGACATAAAAAGTTCATTGTTTTATACATTTTATACAGATCTTTATAAAAAACAAAGCAGGTTGTGGAAAAGCTAGGTCATGCCGCCGTTTCTCGAATTGTCGTTTCCAGTCTCTTTGGGAGTAAATCGCGTCGCATGTCGAGGTTGATGACTGGCTTTCGACAGTGCTGTACGTCGTGGTACATCTTTGAGTAGATGGGGTTTGAATAGTTCATGGCCTGTAAATATACAAAGACATTTTAGTTTGGTTCATATTGAATTAATAAACTAAGGGTGTGTTCACACTAGTAGTTCTTGGCTCTTTTGGTCCGGACCAAAAAAGAAAACGACACATTTAGTTCTGGTTCGCTTAGCATTCACACTGTCATGTTTTCAGATAAAGATAAATAAGAAAAAAAAAAAAATTGTGACGGGACTTACTGAACATCTAAAACAATGCTGTGTGCTCGGCTAAACACTCTTATTGTATTTGTGTACAAATCATGGAATTTTTTATCATCTGAGAACTCATGAAGAGCTTATAAAATGTGTAAATGAGTCAAAACAGCATCAGGAAGTCGTTTATTGCACACAAATTAAGATTTGCTGCGTTTCCGATGCCTGTACTGAACTGTAATGGCCAACATAGCTGCTATGACGAGAAAAAACAGGTATGCTTGAGCAGTCTTGTGACATCTTGTGACATCACGTCTTGTTTTTGGTTCCTTTACATGTCTTTGGTCCGTGTTGCATTTGGTCCCTGGAAGCGGACCGAGACCCACCAATTCAGGGGTCTTGGTCCGCTTGTTTGGTGTTCACCAGGGTTCGGATGGCAGCATTCACACTTATTCAAACAGAGCAATCACACCAGTTTGTTTTAATCCAACCAAACTCTCCAAGTGTGAACACACCCTAAAATGCTTCATTTAATGCAGTTTTGGATCATGGGAAACCACCTGTCCTGGAATGAGCTCCTTTGGAACGTTCTGGATAGGTAAAGTGTGTGCAGTCAAAGGGCGGGCGGGGGGCAAATTGCGCGGGTCGCTGGACTTCACACACCAGCCCTGAAAAACAATACCCAGTTTAGATGGAATGCACCAAAACATTGTACATATAAAACTCACAGATTAAAATAATACATTAGACTAAATAATTTGGGGAATTCTGGTTGCATCCCAAATTACATATAAAGCAAGAGTTTAAAGCTTAAAATTTCTACTCTGGTTGGAATACTTTTCTGCTTTTGCGCACTCAATTCATTTGAGACCAAGAATTCAAGATTAAATGTCCTTGTGGGATATTGGCTAAATTAAAGAGAACAAAGAAAATATCCTGTTTTACTGAACCAAGCAAAGCAACGGCAGTTTAGAGTTTAGATTGGGCACAGAGACAAAACCCATAGACCTTTTCACACCACCTTGAATGTTTCAGCACATTTTCTGATAAATTTTAATGCAATCTCATGGCAATTTTGTAGCCATTTTACGTTTTTGTCAAATTGGCTGCTAATTAGTATGAATTTATCTCATCCGCACATTTTCGTATGATCTGCTTATGCCCCAGTGGTTGTTAGGTTTAGGGGTGGGGTTGAGGGATGACCTTCATTTTTGCTTTTTTCTAAAAATCATACATTTTCGTATAATGTGAATTCATACAAAGTCGCAAAATAAATCACCTTGTAAATAGTTACGTTTCAGAGATGTTTTCCTAATAACACCCCAAACCAGGGATATTATTGTTTGCTAAAACTAAAACCATAAAAAAAACTTTAAGGGTTAGTTCACCCAAAAATGAAAAAAATGTCATTTATTACTCACCCTCATGTCGTTCTACACCCGTAAGACCTTCGTTCATCTTCAGAACACAAATTAAGATATTTTTGATAAAATCTGATGGCTCAGTGAGGCCTCTAT